>NC_138966.1:32152500-32777500 GCF_055761805.1 Camellia sinensis | reverse complement strand
TATTCTTCTTCGGTGGAATCCGAAGATTCAAGCACAAAGTAATCAAAGGAGTTTGATGCGTTGTGTAGTCGTTTATTCGACAATTGATGTTGTGGATTCAACATCAAGCTAATCAATTTCGTATGATGGTTACAGTGAAAGACATACAAAAGATTTGAAAACAAATTGGAAGTTGTTCTGATAATTTGTTTGGTATCTTTGTAATCTTTCTTTCTTCAGTAGTGGATTGATTTGTGGCGTTTCGCCCATAGTTTTTTATCAAAATTGAAGGTGCTTCAATTTTGGTTTTTTCACATAAAAAATCGTTTGTGTCGATTCATTGTTTTTGAAACAACAATCTAAATCACTTTCGTACATGCTTGATAATTTAGATTGTGAGTTTTATTTGGTTGGGAATTGAAACAATTAAATCTTGATCTAATCATGAATCACTTAGGTTTTTCAATTTTTATTGTAGTTATTATTAATATTGTTGTTGTTATAGTGTAGGACACTTGGCACTCCCTTAATCACTTGAAGATTATGATAAGTTATAAGAGAAGTTATCAAGATTGAAAGGATGGAGGACAATCAAAAACCCAAGAATGAAGATGGAGAATGTGAGAGGTTATTGGTGGTTCCTGTGTGGTGGTCTACATTACACGGACTCGTCAGTTTTGGCGAAGTATCCGTGTCGATACGATACGACACGACACGACACGGGTACGGGTACGGAATCCGGACGGGATACAGCATAAAAGAAGTGGATACGGCATAGAAGAAGTGGATATGGCATATGGAAGTAAGAAGAAAGATGGCATACCTGTGATTAGGGCTACAAAAACTGCGATTAGGGCTTCGATCCTGCGATTAGGGATGCGATCTTCTTCTCTCGAACTGTCTTCTTTTCTCTCTCAAGCTCACTCTCGATCGTTCTCTTCGTCTGTCTCTTCTCTCGCTCTTGATCATCTTCATCACTCTCTTCTCTCTGGTTCGATCAACTTCATCTCTCCTTCTCTCTGTTTTCTTTTCTCTGTATTCTTCTCTCTTGACCGTATTCTCTCCTCTCTTCGTTTTAATCGATGCCTATCATATAAATAATATATAATATAAATTATATCATATACAATATATAATATATATAATATAATTTATCATAAATAATATAAATATATATATATGTCATTTAGTTATTATATTTTTGTTATTTATAATATATATCAATTAAAAGTAAAAAAATAAATTATATAAAAAAATTAAAAAAATTATCAATAAAAGTAATACATAATATAAAAATAATAAATATTTTTAAAAAATAACTATTTAACTTATCTTTATATAATAAATATATTTTAAAAATTAAATATTTAACATATCCACGTACCCGTATCCTCGTTTGGATCCATATCCACGTATCCTCAATTTTTAGTTTTGAAGTGTCCGACCCCTAGATACGTATCCGCACCCGATGCCCGCACCCGAGTCCGTGTAACGTAGGTGGTGGTTATTTCCTACACTTTCTATAAATAGCCTCTCATGGTTAATGTAAAAGGGACATCACCAACAACTAGCAAATCAACTTAGCATAGTTTAATTCAGTTAGTAATAGTTCATCTTGGGAGTAGTTTCGTTTAATCTTGTTATTTTAGTTCATCACTTGTAAACTTTGGAAGTTTTAATATAATTTTTCTTCGTTTACTCACGTATTGTTGTGATCCGAAAGAAGTTCATGAATCTTTCAAAGCAAAGAGCACAATTGGTTGATTTCCTTTTGTTGTTTGGTAAATTGTTGTTAAGCCTTTGTCAATTGGGCTTTAACAGAAATTTTGCTAACAATTTTGGCATGCCCAGTGGGACACGTTCTAATGACACATACCTGGAGACAAGATGAAGTTTCGAACAAAGGCAAACAACATGTGGCAGTGCCTGACAAGCAATTGTGCAAGCACTCTGTTAGCAAAATTTCTGCAAGGCTACAATTGACAGAAGATTTGGCTACAAATTTTGCCAACATCACAAATAAATTCCAACAAGTGGTTCAAACTAATGTTTTTCTACTCCTAAAGATTAATATCAACTACTCCTAATATGTTTTATGGTCCCCTTTGTCTCCTCCTTTAGCCTATTTACAGGCTTATATTCAGACAATTTCCATTTAAGTAACTGCTCAAGGCAGTTTCCATTCATGTGCATGCTGCCACTTTATAAGAAGTTAGTCAACATCTTCAATATTGTGCCACACTTGGCCACTATCTTCTAACCCATTTGATCTTTGCAAAGTCAATAATCAAGTGGGAGATGTATGTTGTTGTCATGTGTCAATTATAATAAAACAAATAACAATAATAATAATAAACTATGAAGCACGGACACGGATACGGACACGGACACGGACACGGAACACGGCATTTTTTAAAAAATGGGGATACGGACACGGCTGGGGACACGGCAAATTTTTTTTATATAAATATTTTAATTTTAATACAAGTTAATTATTTTATTTAATTATTATATTTTTAAATAAATATGATTCTATTAATTTTTTTATTTTATTTTGTCTACTATTTTTTTTTGCTTAATATGTATAAGTAAATATTATATCTTATATATATATATATATTATATAAGGTATAAGATATGCCTTTTTATTAATATTAAATAAATACACACACATATATATATATTATACCAAATAAATACATTAATATTAAACCTAATAAATATATATATATATATATATATTATATGAATCAGATCAGATCAGAGCAGAGAGACGCGAGGGCGATTGACGCGATCGATGCGAGAACGAGAGAGAGAGAGAGAGAGAGAGAGAGAGAGGGGGAAGGCGAGAGACAGGGATGAGAGAGAGAGAGAGAGACTTACGGATAGAGGTCGACAGGCGAGGCGAGGCGAGTCGAGGTCGAGGTTGAGGTCGAGGTCATGGATGGAGGTCGACAGGCGAGAGAGAGAGAGTGACTTACGGTGGTCGACTGAATGGAGGTCGACAGGCAACTCGACTGGATCGAAGACCAGGCTTGTATCTTGACCTTTACTCTTCTCCTTTACTCTTCTCTTTTGCTCTTTGCTCTTTATGTCCAGATTTGGACACGCGTGTCCAGATTTGGTGGACACGGGTGTCCCCGCCGTGTCTCCGCCGTGTCCCTGCAAAAAAAATAATTAAATTAAAGGGACACGCCGTACGTGTCCCCGGCGTGTCCCCGTGTCACACACTGCCACGGCATGAAATCTGGCGTGTCCATGCTTCATAGATAATAAATGTGGCCATATTTATCATAATAATAATAATAACAATAATAATAAAAAATGTGGCCGTAGTTACTCTTAAACGATGATTATGGTTTGAATCGACTTACAATAATTGGCAAGGCACAATCAACAAGACTAGATGTGGACATAATTGATACAATTCTTGAAGATGAGCAAGGGGCTAAATCGACAGGGCACAATCGACAAAAAAAATTAATTAATTTATGGTTCAAACCCAGTCACACCTTGGCCATAGATGAAATGCTTAGAACAGTCGGTCTATAAAGTTTGAGCCTTGAAGCACAACATATTATTCACTAGATATAACTCCTCCAAATGAAAGTCAACAATTGCATATCATGCAAACTAAACCAATGAATTAATCAACATATAACATTAATTAACAAAGAAATATACTTGCACCTTGACTTTCTAAGAATTAGGGATGAGTATGAGGTAATAAGACAAACCTAAACAGATATGGCCGTTGCTATAAATGTGAGGGTGAAGTGGAGCCGGAGCAAGAAAAATAACCTGCCAACCAACACAGAACCACCCAAAATTAATAGGACCACAATCATTTGGAACACATTTAAACAAGCCAAAGAAATGTGACCTAAGAATATGATTTTGATTTTAGATTCTTTGAAGTAAAAATGTGAAACCCCAATAGCAAAAAAACAATATTACACATCTACACAAAAATCCAAAAACTATCCCCACAAATGAAATATGTTATTTGGACAAGATTTATTCTAGGTGTGACCCACACTACACTACACTATATTTAAATATACACATTCTGGGATGATTTTTGGGTAGATAGCTTTTTTCCAAAGCAAAAACCTCCACTTAAGTGCATTTGTTCTTTCCTTCTATTCTTTTCAAATAAGACAACAAACATTGGCTGTCACACACACCCCGATTTTCAAAGATCAATTAGGCAGAGAAACTAATTAACTTAAGCGTGAGCTTTTTAAGTAAAACTCTCTTTATTACTTAATTCATCCTTGAAATCACTTTCCTCAGCCAATTCTCATTAAATTCTCAAAATTAGGTTTGTCTCGTAAAACGTGCCCAATGGTCTTAGATTGGATGAGGTTGGACAACATGTCCATTTTTTCTTTATAGAATCTAACTTAACTTTTGGTGACAAAACAAGTGTTTTTGATAAAATTCGGCTTGCATTGAGAAATGTGCCATTTGATAGCTTTTGAAATAATTCATCCTTTAAGTTCAAAAACTCTAGTGTTCTTGCACAATACTAAACACATCCTCACTTGGCGCGCAAACCAACAAAATGTACATCATGCAATAACTAAAATAAATGTTTAAGTTACAAACCCAAAATTAATTAATACAACAATCCGACAAAAGGTATAAAAGCACGCAGGTCCAAATTAACCTAGGGTCTATACTTAACAAAATAAACCATGTCCTGACGCTCATGTCGATAGATGTCCATCAGTAACTACACAATGCAGGGGGGTGAGTATTGACACTCTCACCCGACAGTAATCTCATTTCTTGCTAAGTAAACATGTTAGTGTCGTAACAAGTAAAATTATGCAATGAAATGTCCAATTTTCGGATTAACTTACTTAATCTTATTAAGTCCAATCTTATTTAATTAACTCACACTAGGATAATTAAATAAAAAAAATAATCCGAAATCAATAACCGCCAACAAGGCATCAATAACTTGCCAACAAGGCAATAAACCTAGCCTAGCCAACACATTTCGTGTCCAAGCCATAAATAAGTACATAATAGGTCCTATCCTGATCACACCCCAGGCTCGCTCCAAGCTGCGTGTCAAAAAGAAACTTTGTCCTCAACCACCGAAGGCTACTACTTTTCTAAACTGTGCAGTGTCTGGGGTTCTAACCTGCAGATAGTTAGATCCACGATCTCCTCAACCGTACTGAACCTCAACATTGGCTATAAGCCTATAACCCGAGCCAAGCCCGTAAAATCAATAATAGCGGGACGCACTCGAAAAATGACTTAGTAAATACTAACACCAGTTGTTTAATACTTTAGTTAGATTCCCACTTTTCCATACTTAAAGTAATTTCCAACACTTAGCCATTCTTTTGTTAACAATGCTCTTTCTAGCCAATTTTACCAATTCGCCCCTAGGGCTATAATAGTAATATATTCTTAGTGTGAAATGCCCAATATGCCCCTAACGCACAATTTTATCAAATTACCCTAAGTTTTAATTACCAAAATGCCCTCAAAGCATGAGATTACCAATTTACTCTTCATTAATCCCAAGTTAATTTTCTACGTGGCAATTTCAATAAAATAATCCAAAATATTAACAAATGACCACTTTACCCCTAAAGTGTCAAGATTACCTTTTTGCCCTTATTAGTCCCAAATTCATCAAATGATCCAAATAACTCATAAACACAACTAAAATAATAAAAGTCATAGAAACAAATATTTTTAAGAAACCAATAAGCAAAACTAGGGTAAAAATCATGAAAAAATAGTAAATCAACTCTAAATCACACCATCTTTTAGACTAAATCATTTTAACCCATGATTAATCTAACTACGTCATTTTCCCCAATTTCTCAACACTTTAAATATTTCTCAAAAATTCAAAGTTGTACAAATCACATATTCTTTATGCCCTTAGTCATCAAACATGCCATAGATTACACTTTTTGGTGTTTGAAGAAAAAGCCCTAAACTAATTAAATAATGTTTTTTACGATTTCAAGATAAATATGACAATATCATGTTAAAAATTCATGAAATCACATACCAAGAACATATTTAGGGATTTCAAGATAAGAATCTAACTCTTACTCAAAAAAGTGATTCGATAAAATACGTATCAAACATATAGCTCATGGATTTGAATATGTACAAAACAAATAATGCATTTCATATACTAATCGCGCCATTAAGTTATGAAATTATGTAATAATTAACTTCAAATAAACCCTAACATGTTTTTCTAAGAAAAAATTGAGAGAACCCCTACCTTTACTTAAAGCTTTCAATCAAATGAGGAAAAAGGGAGAGAAGTTGGATGATCTAGCTTAAGTGTTCCAAGGCTTCAATTTCTTCTACGAGTTTCAAATGTTGCTAACAAACCCTTTCACAAATACATACTAATCTTACAAGGATTTGAGCTTCCTAACCCCTTAAGTACAAGAGAAGGATCACCAATCTAAAGGAGGAGGTTGAGCCAAAACCTTAGCACTTACAATGGTGGAAATGCAAGACAAGAGAGAGAGAGAGAGAGAGAGGAAAATGGGGGAGGAGGTTGTCTCGGTTCGGGCCCGGATGCATGCAAATCGAGACAATTGTTTGCACTACATTTCTCAACACGCAATTAAATTCTATTTGTACAGGATTGGCCATATGATTATATTAACACACCCGAGAGAGTCTGTCCCTTAAGTCCCAGATTGGCTCAAGAATCAATGTACACAAACCGAGACAATCAGTTGCACTGAAAATTAACTGACGGATGTCTAAATTGAAATGAATAGAGAAACTTATGAGCTTAATTATAATTAATTAAACTTAATTAGTACTTGATTATATTAAATAAAAGTTCAAATTTTTTCCCAGTTGTTGCATTGGCCCTGTTTGACGCAGCTTATCGTGAGTTAAAAACTGATAATCAAGTAGCAGAAGTTAAAATCAACTCTTTCCCAGCTTATTTAATTTATTTATGCATAATAAGTTGTAAACAAAAATTATACCAAACAGTCTGGCATCTAAATTAAAATTAAGCTATAAACAGGTCATTTAAACTCTAATATTCACAAAATTTCGTTAAAATTCGCTCAGCTTTTTTTTTTTTTTTTTTTTTGATGGTTTTTTTGGGCAACAAAACACAGGGCAATAATTAATTATACAAAAATCAGATGTATCACTTAATATACATTCACCTGTGGAGCCTCCATGGGGTAATGCTCAGGAAAGTCAACCTGAAGCTGGAAAGTCTCATTCGAGTACAAAGTCCCCGGTGCACCGTTGACTTCAATTACCCATCTTTATAACCCCCAAAAAACAAGTAATCAGAAGATTAATTTCCAAAATTATTCAAAAGAAAAATTAAATAATTAAATAGGAAGAAGAAAAGAAAGTGAGAAGAGAACCTTTGGAGATTATCAGTGACTTTGTGGTTGAATCCTGATGGTGGATTAACCTGCCATTCTACGAGCTCCTTCTGGAGGCGATTGCAAGCGATCTTGCTCAGACCCTGAACACGATTTAAGTCAAAAAGAAGAAAATGATGCACACAAACACAATCAAAGATAGGGATTATAAACGATATTGCATTTATATAATAAATATATTTATATATTTATATTTATAGAGATGTGCTAGAGAGAGCGAGAACCTTGCGAGAAGGAGCGGAGGTGCCGGACATGGCTTTGCAGTGGGGGAAGAAAGAGAAGGGTGTAAATTCAAGATTTTTAAGAGGGTATCGTCGGTGTTGTCTTCATTCTGTCTTTCGGTTTTAAGTTTTAACCCCCCTCGTCCGGGCAATTCTATTTTAGCCCACTATTTATATTTTTGGTAATTCTGTTTGCAAACTACCAAAAAAAAAAAAATTAGAGTTAATTACCTAATATTGTGATTGGTTAAGAAATTTGGAAAGAAAATAAAAAAATAGATAACATGATTAAAAT
Organism: Camellia sinensis; assembly: GCF_055761805.1. NCBI lineage: Eukaryota > Viridiplantae > Streptophyta > Magnoliopsida > Ericales > Theaceae > Camellia > Camellia sinensis. Next base: position 32,769,587 of record NC_138966.1, on the reverse strand, counting down.
ATACATATATTTTACTTAATTTCACACTAATTTTTCCTTTCCAAATCCATTCCTAAATTTCTAAATAAACACAATGTAAAAGTCCTACTTACAAATATTATGGTAACTCAGGTTCTATCTAAAATTTTTTGAACTAATAAATCTTATTTAGGCCTCGTTGGGGAACAGACTATTTTAGTAACTTTTTGACTTTTTACGAAAAGATATACAGAAAAATAGAGGAGTAATGTAACAACTTATAGTGACTTTTTAGCTAAAATACTTAGTTCCCAAACATAGTCCTAGTAAAATTAAAGATATTATCAGTTTTTTTTCTAATTTTTAAAACTAAGAATATTATCAATTTTGCATAATAATATTCTAAATAATTGTTTCACTAACTGATAAAAAAACGAAGAATGAAATTAAACGTTTTTGTCCTTCTACTTATTAGTTTGATTCAATTATCCAATAAAACCGAGAACATTAGTTTTTTTTCAATTTTCAAATTGAGAACATTGTCATTTTATTTTTAAAGTTTTTTTTTTTTGATTTTGCACATCAATATTCCATCATTATACCCTTTATAGACACAAAATTTTTAGTTTTGCACAAAAAAAATAATTCATTTTTTTCAATTTTTTCAAAAAAAAAAATTAGCTTTTCAATTTGAAAGTTGATATTTTAAAGTTTTAAAAATCAAAATAAATGTCAAATCATTATGTTCTTTTATAGGTAATCATAAATGATAAACAATTATTGTTTAAAGGACAATTTTGACTATTAAAAATTTAATAGAAGTTGAAAGTTCAAAAAATCTTAGTTAGGACTTAATAGAATATAAATTCATAAATTAGGATTTATGTGTAATGTCTCAAAATTTTAATACACACTCTTTTATAATGGTTGACTATAATTTTTTAAACAAAATAAAATGTTTAGATATAAATTTATTAGCAAAAGCAATTATTCGGATATAAACACTTGAACGAAAAATATATGTAAATATTTACGTTTTTGTTCAAAAGTTTATATTCAAACAAACAAATGATACCTACTGAGATTTTCTGTAACATGTAAATAGAATTTTCCATTAAGGAAGTTTTTTATTACAATTTTATCATGAAACAAAATAACGATTATGGATATCAATACACACTAAATATTAAAATTAAATTTTCTTTGTACACAGTTGTTGAAAATAATAATTATCCATGTGCATCTTTTGAAAAACCAAGAAACTAAAATCAAAATTGTTCCTTCATTGTTTTTAATTTTTCTTTATTGCTACACGTTGTTGTCCTCCAATGTTTACAATAAAATCATCTGATATTGCTTCATTGTTCACTCTCTTTGTGTAAGTTCATACTTCATTCTACATTTTTTCCATTAAAATCCAGAGTCATTCTTGATTTGGATGATTCAGATAAGAATACGACTATTTACAACCAATGCAATAATGAAAATGTGAACTTTTATATGCATAAGTTAAACCAAACCAAAGCAAACCTGTAAATCAAAGTATAACGGAGCGGGTAAAAAATATCAATCATATCTTTATAACAAAACCTGAAGCGAAGAATCTAGTGGGTAAATCACGTGCTTCAAGAATGCGAACAACGAACTCCCAGCAGTAGAGTGATACAACAATATGAGTATCATCCACACAAGTCATAGTGCAGAGGCTGGATCGTTCTCATATGGGAGAGGGTTAGAAAGAGAGTCTGGGAAAAAATGTTATAGGTAAAAACCACATCACATATATCTGATATCAATATATTATATAAATATATAATCAGATATATAACCATATATATCAATCTATCCATATCAGTTGATATGATAGATATAGATATCAGGAGTGGTTATCCAAATAAGTTTTGAATTCAAATTCAAACTTACATGGATAAGGTTCAAAAGGCCATGCCACATGGGCGCCTAATTTCTAACATCTCCCACTCGCACATGAGTTGGCATGACACAACCACGTCTCTATCTCAATCTCCCCAAATATTAAACAATTACATACTAGCCAATGAACCGTGCGACTACTGAGAAACACCTGCATGTGGGAGCTCTATACTAGAAACTCAAAATGAGCCAGCATAGAGATATCAACCCAAAAAATAGAAATAGTGTCTCATATATCCTAGACCCATCTAATTATGCCGGTCTAAAAAACATCTCTAATCCCTCAAAAAGAGCATGTTTGACCCTCTCAATTCTTGCAATATATTCACACTCAATCCGCCTATCATACAGAGCGATGTGAGTTGCCGGCAATGAAAAGATTGCCTTTCGAACGAGGTACGGACATTTTGAATTCTTAGTTATGCTTTTCAGAGTTACCAATGCACCTGCTGCATTTATGAATCTTATGAATAGAATTGTCAAACCATTCCTAGATGAATTTGTAGTTGTTTTCATAGATGACATTTTGATTTATTCCAAAAGCACGGAAGAACATGAACATCATTTGAGAACTGCCCTACAGACACTAAGAGAATAGAAACTGTATGCTAAACTGACAAAATGTGAATATTGGCTTGACAATGTTATGTTTTTGGGACATGTAATCAATAAGGATGGAATTTCAGTTGATCCGTAGAAAATTGAAGCAGTAGTGAATTGGCCTAGACCGACAAATGTTACCGAAGTCCGAAGTTTTCTGGACTTAGCCGGGTATTACAGAAGGTTTGTCAAAGACTTCTCCAAAATTGCCCTACCACTGACTCAATTGACTTAAAAGGGGGTATCATTTGACTGGACCGATCAGAGAGAATCAGCTTTTCAAGAGTTAAAGACTCGACTTGTGACTGCACTGATTCTTACCCTACCCTCAGCTACGGATGGTTATACTATATTTAGTGATGCTTCTTATAAGGGTTTGGGATGTGTTTTAATGCAGAATGGTAAAGTGATTGCGTATGCTTCCCCACAACTAAGACCACATGAAAAGAACTACATGACCCATGATTTGGAACTTGCTGCAGTAGTGTTTGTATTGAAAATCTGGCGTCACTACCTTTATGGGGCAACATGTGAGGTGTATACAGACCACAAGAGTTTGAAGTACTTCTTCACATAGAAGGAACTGAACATGAGGCAGCGGAGATGGTTAGAACTAATAAAGGATTATGATTTGTAAATTTTGTACCATTCGGGGGGAAAGCTAACACCGTTGCTGATGCGCTCGGCCGGAAATCAGTTGGGAATTTAGCCTGTTTACTCACCGAGCAGAAAGAATTGCTATGTGACCTTGAAAATTTTGATGTTGAGATTGTTTTGCGTGAACAAGGTGGAACCTTAGCTGCTATTTCTGCTCAGCCGGCACTGATTGAGGAAATTAAAGAGAAACAGCAACAGGATGACTTCTTGAAGAAGATCATCCATGAACAAGAATCTAAACCGAGGCTGGGTTTCAAATTTGAAAACAATGTACTGAAATTTCAAGGAAGGTTATGTGTACCAAGTGATTCTGAACTGAAAAGAAGAATTCTGTAACAGGGCCACAATTCAAAACTTTCTATCCATCCAGGAAATACGAAAATGTACCAAGACTTGAAACTAAATTTCTGGTGGCCGGGAATGAAGAAAGAAATTGCTGACTTTGTGTTGAAATGTCTTTATTGCCAACAAGTTAAAGCCGAACATCAACGACCCGCAGGCTTATTGCAACCTTTATCGATACCGGAGTGAAAATGGGAACATATCACTATGGATTTCATTGTTGGTTTACCTCGCCCCAGTAAAGGTATGGACTCAATTTGGGTTATTGTTGATAGACTAACTAAATCAGCTCACTTCTTACCTGTCAAAACAATTTATAATGCGGACAAATTGGCTATAATCTATATTGATGAGATTGTTAGATTACTTGGAGTGCTTGTGTCCATTGTTTCTGATAGGGACTTGAAGTTTACATCGAGATTTTGGCAAAGCCTACAAACAGCATTGAGTACTGAACTGAGACTGAGTAGTGCATACCATCCTCAGACAGATAGCCAGTTAGAAAGAACCATCCAGACTCTGGAGGATTTACTGAGAATGTGTGTCCTTGATTTTCAGGGAAATTGGGAAAGCCACTTACCGTTGGCTGAATTCGCCTACAACAACATTTTTCATTCAAGCATTGGTATGGCGCCTTTCGAGGCTTTATATGGCAGGAAATGTCGATCTCCTATTTACTGGGCAGAAGTTGGAGATGGGCCTTTGCTTGGGCCCAAGATTGTACAGGAAACCATAGAAAAAGTGAAACTAATTCAACAAAGATTGAAAACCGCACAAAGTCGACAGAAAAGTTATGCGGATGTCCGAAGGCGAGACCGAGAATATGAAGTGGGTGATCACGTTTTTGTTAAAGTGACACCGATGAAAGGCCAGACTCATTTTGGAGTCAAGGGCAAGCTAGCACTGAGATATGTCGGACCGTATGAGATTATTGAGAAAATCAATCCGGTGGCGTATCAATTAGCGCTTCCTCCTGAAATTGAGCATATACATAACGTGTTCCATATTTCAATGTTGAGGGATTACCTCCGGGATCCTTTCCATGTGATTGAGCCTACCCGTGTTGTGCTAAGTGATGACTACACTTATGAAAAACGGCCTATTCAGATTGTAAACAGACGGATCAAGAAGTTGAGAAACAAAGAGATTTCGTTAGTGAAAGTTGATTGGCAAAACCATAGTGGCGTATATGCCACTTGGAAAAGGGAAGACGATTGTAGACGCGCCCCGGGAGGGCCTCACTCTACAGTTCGGACTCGATTTGTTGTCGGTTCTTAATCTGAACCAAAGAGTCAAAATCCAGCAAATCGTTTTGAGAAAACAGATTTTTAGAAAAGAAGTGCCAAACATGGACTGTTTTGCCAGATATAGAGTCGCCACCTAAATATTTTATTTTGGGGGAATTTAGGAAACCCTGACTCGTTTGCCTAAGGCCACGTGTCGGTCATCACCAAAGTTGCCTCGGCTCGAGAACTTGGGTACGATTGGGGAAGGTCAGCTATGAGCACCCCCGCTCGCTCGATCAAAGATCAGCCTCTACTAACCATGATATCTTGTTTTGAAAGCATTATGTGTTCTTATTCCAGTTATTAGCCTAAAATTACTATGTTATGCGCACAGCAAACAAGTATAGACCAAATCGCCTAAATTGGAACAAAACATTGCATTTGCCACCCTTAAGTGGGTTTTAAAAAAATGGTTTTGCCACTATCTAGTGGGCTTAAAACTCACAGTTTTAATGCATTATTCCAATTTAGGTAATTCAACCTCCAGTCACAGGCATTCAAGCAGTTATATCACATAAGCAAGTAGCCTCATGGTAAGCATGCTGTCATGCCAATACTCACACGCATGCAAGGATGTTAAAACATAAATGCTTACCAAGTATTCCAAGCCAAAACAGAAACTAGTTAGTAATCATATGCATGATCCTAGTTCATGTTAAGATGGCTAATGCAACACATGCAAGATGCAGCTACAATAGGCTCGGCTAATCTATGGATGGCATATGATGATGCTACAACTAACGCGTATTTAACTTGGAATTGAAATACAATGCAATTAGTATGATGCGCTGAGCCCGGTGCATGCAAGACAAATGTATGGATGCACGCATGCATAACATAAGGTATGCTAATTTAAATATGACCTAATACTAACCATCAAAAGCAGGTAAGTAAAAGGGAGAAAGAAGTGGGGGTTGGAAGACATGCACACACGCACCCACACTTATTACAAATTCGCCCTTGCTCGGAGGGACCAAAAGAATAATACAAACCGAATAAGTAATTAACTACTTTGGCTAATTAAACATTACAAACCCTTAATTAATTAAACAAATTAACTAAGCTACTAAAGCAGTAAAACAGCCTCGGGAAGAGGGATGAATGCATGCTCGGATTGGCTTCGCTCGAAAACCCATTGCCATGACACATGTTGCCTCTGTTTTCACTGTTTGGCATCTCTGAAGACTACACAAGTCCCAAGGTATGCTCTCTGCACACTGTGGAGTGCCACCGGCCAAGGTAAATGATCACCGGCTAAGGGGATGTGGTCATCGGCCACTGGTGTGACTCTCGGCCAGCAATACATGGTCGGTCGGCACTGTATGTAATCGACCGGCCAATTCTTCCTGCAGAACCTGTTTTGACAGCAGCAGGGGGCAAAACAAGGCATGGCAATGCATTTCAAGCAAATGTGTGCACCAACACACCCCTTATTATGTTTATGACTCAAAGGTGTATGGTACTCGATTCTCGGGCCACCAATCGCGCATTTCAATGCGTGATAGCCCAAGAAACCAAGTTGTGCATTTTAATGTCAAATATAATGCACACAAACACACAATGAACTCAATCTCTATCATACTCAATTCAAGAGGCAAAGCATGCATGCCAATGTAATGCAACCTAGGCATGTGAGCTCAGTGTGCAACATGATCATGCAAACAACAAAACCATGTGCAATAGGCACATGAACTAAACAAGTAAGCATGCAAGGCATATAACATCAATGTTAATGACACACATGCAACAACATGAAAGGCATAACACATGTAAATATGCAAAGCGACTTAACACAAAAAGCATGCCAAATGCAATGACACTTAAACATGCAATATGTTAATAGGCTAAGTACCTAAAAATACAAACATGTATAGCATGCAACAACATGCCAAAGGGATGATCTTAAACTAATTTGGACAGTCCTCTACTAGGTCCAAAATAGTGGCCAACATGCTCAAGAATGGAAGCCAAAACACATACAAATAGGCATGCGTGCAAGTTCCAACACTTAGGCACATAGAGACAACTTTTAAGCACACTTAAAAGAGGAACAACATGGGCATATGGCATGCAATGTAAGCTCTGAAAATCATGTTAATGATAGTACCAAAACAAGCAAACAAGACAAGCATAGCATACAACAAATGATCTAAAGCCTAAGGCTCACCAAAGAAGCATTGAACTACACTTAGTGCAACCACACATGGCATGAATTAAGTGACTGAAAACAGAGATGTGACATGCTAAAATGAGTCTCAAAACCCACCTAAATGGCATCTAAATGGCTTAAGTATGGAAGCATGCACAAGGGCCCAAACAAGGAGCATAAGACAACAACCTTTTAACACATTAAAGGGATATCAAATGCAAGCATATAGGCATGCCACAAGGACTGAAATAACATGACAAGTGATTCCGAACCACTGAAATGATGCAAGGATGGCATGCTAGAGGGGTCAATGCTCAAGGCATACAAGAGAGTTTGCATGGTAGCAATGCAAAGCAAAGCATGGATGACTCAAATGACCAAAAACAATCCCTTAGCATACTAAAACAAGCATAAAAGCTTCACAAAGCTAGGCCAAAACATATGAGCATGGTAGTCTAAATGCTAGGCATATGTTAAGGCAAATCATGGCATTACAAGACATGTATACAAGCTAAGCATGGTGTGTCTAAACCAAGTAAAAACAGTGCTATATTATGGAAAAATAAGCACAAATAGCACTTAAGACATGGCCAACATGAACTTAAAAATGGTGCTCACACATGAGGCTAAAATGACACTTTTTGAAGACAACAAGGAGAGGGGTGGCCCTCTCCTTCTTAGGACCCTAAGACACCATCCTCACCACTAAAATCCCTCAAGATTTCAGTGGTGAGGAGGTCCAAACAAGGTGGTCCCGAAGCTCACCAAAAATAGCACAAAAATGGGGCCAAACAAGGCCTAAGAGGGAGTAAACGACCCCAAACACAAAAGTGATCTTAAAAAAATTTCAAAATGAGCTCAAAATAAGACTTTTTTCAGTTTATGACAAAGCCCAAATATGCTTTCAAGTAAAGCTAAAAGTGTGTGCAAAAACGGAAAATAAAGAGGGAAAATGAGTTACCTTTGTAACTAAAAGTGGACAGCAGCCTCTTAGTCCAAAAAAACAGTCCTTTAGCCTCTGAAAATGGCCTCCAAGCTCCTTAGGTTGATGATGGAGGTGTTGTGCTAGGAGGTGTAGTTCAAATGGCCAAGAACTAGACCTTTTTGCACCCTCTAACCCACACAAATATAGAGAGAGAGGGAGATAGAGAGAGAGAGAGTGATATATATATGATATATATAAGATTTTCTAACCCTTGAAATGGGAGGAGAGGCCCTCTATTTATAGAGCAAGGCAAAAGGCCTAAGCTTCTTGGAGAAGCGAAGGCAAAAGGGTCAAAGGGGACAAGCTTCTAAGGGAAGTTAAGGTAAAGGGGCCGAGTTTGTTCAAGAAGCTTTGAACAAAAGGGTTAAGCTTCTTGGAGAAGCTAGACAAGGGTTCAAGCTTCTTGGAGAAGCTAAAACAAAGGTGCAAAAGGTGCAAGCTTCTCTTGGAAGCTTAGAAGGGTTCAAGCTTCTTGGAGAAGCTATAACAAAGGTTCAAAAGGTTCAAGCTTCCCCAAGAAGCTAAAACCAAGGGTTCGAAAGGTTCAAGCTTCCTCAAGAAGCTAAAACTAAGGGTTCAAAAGGTTCAAGCTTCCTCAAGAAGCTAAAACAAAGGGTTCAAAAGGTTCAAACCCCCCTCAAGAAAAGGTCTCAGCCAGAAAAAGTGGCTGATTGACCAAAATCAGTGGCTGGCCGACCAAACACAATGCCGACCGACCATCAATAGTGCCGAGCGGCCATCACCAATGGCCAGTGGCAAGGAAACAAGGCCGGTGGCCTCAAGCCATAGCCAGTGAGGTGTGAGGATGGCCTACAAGTTATTTCCCACCCTCAAAAGCAAAACAGCAAGTGTTTGATGCAAAACCAAACACAAAACAAACAAGTCGAGAGGTCTTGAGGTAAGGCGCGTAGCCAAAACCTCCGAGAACTCGAGACAAACACAAACAAGGGTAATCATCGAGTGTTCAAATGATAACGTCCATGTCTTAAGGACGGTCAAAAATGGGGTGTCTACAACGATATGATCAAGAGATATCCTGAATTGTTCCCTCTGGATTCGGTATTCTTCCAAAATGAAGGTAATTCGAGTTTGGAGGACCAAACTCTTTGTAAGGAGGAGAGACTGTGACAACCCTCACCACTATTTACTGATAACACCATTGATTACTGCTAAACTGTGACTGAACATGATTAAGTAACTGATTTGATTGACATTCTGAACTGATTGATTTAGTGTATTAGTTTGAATGCATGTCTATCTATTTGACTGCTAATGATCTGTTCATGTTTTATGTTTTAAACTGTGAATTGAAGGACTTATCGGCGGCCGAATCTGAAATTGATTAGTGTTTCATGATTATTATAATTTATGTGATTTCATGGTATGTTTAATTAAAATTTGACTTGGAATGATTAAATTAGATTAAATAGTGTTAAATTACATTAGTTTGAATAAACTATCATTTTGCCACATAGTGTGCCACTTACTAAGGCACCTTGAGACTTATTCAAACACATTTCCTCAGCCATTTGAGACCTATAACCGAGTGAGAAAGAGAGACTTGAGAGAGAGTTGCTTCATCTAGAGAAACTCTTGGAGAATTGGAAGTTTTGAAGAGAGGATTGCATATTTGAGCTTCTATATCTTGAATTGAGACCTAAGGTAGGAGAATCATCTTCTTGAACTTGTATTTAAGTTGTTTCTTGCATGATTCATGGAAATTTGGAGATTAATGTCGAGAATTGGTTTAAAATGTTGAATTGAGAGCTAGATCATGCATGCATGTTTACATTCTTGAATTTTGAGGTTGTTTTCATAGAATCCTCACATGCATGTCCATATTTGGGTTATAGTTCATGAATCCATCATGTTTTTTAGTGAATTGACTAATTTGATCATGTATTGGAAGCTTGATTTCATTTGAACACATGCATGTTGCATGTTTATCATGTTCATGAAGTTTTGTTGAAATTGTGTTGTAATTGAACTACCTTTGGGCTTTGATTTTGCAAATTGATCTTTGAAACATGTCATATTATGAGTTTTAAAGTGTTTTCCAGAAAATTAGCCCAAAATGATCGAATTTGATGCTTTAAATGTCGAGTTTCATGCTTGGTGACAAATCTGGAAATTCTAGATTTTGGATCCACGCTCGAGCGAGGAACTTCACGCTCAAGCGTACACTCTGAGTTCATGCAGTCCGCTCGAGCGAGTAAAGTAACGCTCAAGCGTGAAATGCATGTATCCAGTACTTTGCATGTGTTTACAGTTCGCTCGAGAGAGGGAATGCAGGCTCGAGCGAGGACTTGTGTCTCACGCTCGAGCAAGGGACGAGCGCCCGTCGAGCGTGAATTTCATGCATCCAGTACTTTTGCAGTCCGCTCAAGCGAGGAAAGTCACGCTTGAGCAGATATCCTTTGTCTGCATGTCCGCTCGAGCGTAGAAAGCCACGCTCGAGCGAGACCCCTGTTTTCTGAAAATTTTGAAAAGTGTTTTAAAGTACATCTTTGCATCCTCATTTCATCCTAGGCATTCCTAGGCCTAGTTTAAGGCATCTTAATGAGGATATTGATGTAGAACCACACCGAGTCAAGTTAGGGACTAAGTCATTGATTCCCAAGTGTGTAACTTAGTGTGTGATCATTCTGTAACTGTGTAGGGTTGGCATCCGAGGACGCTCACTCGCCTATATGTAGCCTAGAACTCTGTGAGTAACAATGTTGTAAAGATATATTCAATCATGAATATTTTCTGAATAATCAACTGTACTGCTTTCTGAAATGATATTTCTTACTGAATGAATGTTTGTCCTATTTGCGAACTGTATTCGTGGCATCCATAGCAATTTACTGTTACTGTACTGTACTGCTACTGTCACAGAGATCTCTATCGGTTCCCATGTTTGGAACCACTACTGTTTACTGATATGATGGCCATCAACTGACTGTTCGATCTGTTAAGACCTACTGTACTGTTTGCTATTGGATGTACCACATATGAATGCTATGATCAAATAACTAATATACTGTTCAAATGACTGTTTTAAATACTGAAAGGACATTTATTCCTAACTTTTTTATGCATATGTTATTCACTAGGCTTTAGCTTACTGTTTATAAATATATGTAGGTGTCCAGGAACCGAATCGAAACCAGGAGCGTTGGGTTAAACTCCCTTTTTGTCAAGCCAACCAACATGCCTCACTACGAGGTTCCAAGTGCTGTCAAGCTAAGGCTGCTTTGGGGTGTTTTAGATTCCCCCTTTCTGTTTTTGTTTTGTATAGACTGTATGAGACTTGTACTGTACTGTTATGGTAGGGATTTGGTCCCTAACTAGAATGCCTGTATATAATGTATGTACATACTGTTATGGTTTGAATGTGAATATGTTATAAAAGTCTTTTTGCATACAGACTGTCACAGCTCATTGGACATCTTTCATTTACTGTTTTGGCTTCCGCTAGCCCCTGTACTCTGTACTACTATTATTACTGTTAAGCAGGCCTTCGGTAATCACAGATTACTGGCCGGTTATAGTGCTAAACCCATAGGGACGGGTTTGGGTCGTGACACTCATGCCATTTAGTTTAGGATTGACCGCTTTCCCAGTGATGTCCCTTAAGGCTGAATTATACATGCCCGCAGGCAACATATCAAAGTAGCAAAACATTAACCCCTTACCTTATGACATAGTCAAAAGTCACAAAAGGATACATTAATGAAAATCATATCAATAATGACAAGTAAGACTCACACGGTGAGGAAACAGGGATCCATTCTCTCACCTCATTACTCAGTCGCCAAGCACATATAGTATGAATACATGTTACAGTGGAGTAACTCTTCCAAAAGAGTGACGTCATCCTCGATACACCGTACAGATATTAGTCTAGTCGCTTTCTAATACCTAACCCGAATTCTCTATTTGCTCGCCTTCTAGGCGCCAAATAAGATCTCGCATCTGGCTAATCATAACAGGCACAACATGGAAAGTGGGTACTAACATCCATGTTTGGTCCTTAACACGACCTTATCTTGGTTGTAACCAAGGTGACATACATAGTGGATAATTTAAGCCTCTCTTGGCTCCAAATAAAAAATAAACCACTAGTCTCATCCTTGCTCGCTCCCAAGCGCCAAGGGCGATTGCTCGTGTAAGTGAGCCAATCTTGCCTGCTGACATCATCATCTGCTAATCATTATGACACAAACCATAATAGTGCCAACATCCCATCATCTCATAACAAATAAGTGATCAATTTTTTAAAAACACGACCACAGTCTGCGCAATTCTAGATTCCAAGCATAAGCCTTATCAGCACCTCTTGCGATAAGCATATACAACGGAATCCACCATGTGCACCTCACATGAAGTGATTCAAGATCACTACCTCTTGCGCAATAACCTCTCTAAAGATATTTTGGTGACCAATCTGTGTTCATTCAAGATGCACCCAACTAGCGCATTGAATCGTACAAGGAGCAAATTAATATATTACTTAGTAAAGCATTCTATCCATAATCTAATGAGCAAGGTCAATGTCTAAACAACTCAGTTGACCATTTACCAAAGATAACACTTATCATGCCGAATACGCCCACATAGCGTACTTTAGGCTCCCACGACAAAGAAAGGATCAAGGAATATAGGTCATCTGTTGTATGAGAGGGTTCAAGAACGTCGCTAGAAAATTCGAAGATCTTCAAAGATCCTTGAAGAACAACTTCGAATTCTCTAGAAGATGATGAGAGGCTTAAATTCTTCAATAGTCTTAACTCAAGAACACAAGAGTAAAGGAGATGATGGAGATAAGAGATTAGGTGAAGAAGAAAGTAAACTGGCTAGAGAGAGAATAATGGCAAGGCTCTCCCATGGATCTCTCACTTTCACTCTCAAGGTTGATAATGGATATGGGAAATTAGTTCTTTCCAAGAGTTATCTCTCCAAAATCCATCCCTTATAAAGTTATGGGTGGGTGCTATTTATAGGCACCTCATGATGTAGGATGGAGCCTATGTACAAGGCACATGGGGAATATTCTCTCTAACCATCTTGTCCGAGGAAGTGACCTCTCCGAGGATGAGGAAAACCTCGAAGAGGAGATCAACCTCTCGGCAAACCCTTCTTCTTAGCCACACCTAACCAATGATCCCCAATCATCCCAAAGGGTCAGGGGTAGTCCTAAAGGACGTCCTGCCGCATAAGGGTTAGGGGTAATTCAAGAGAACGCCCTGTCGCAAATATTGCCGAGTCTTAGGGACCCCTTAGATCGTGCCACCTCGACCCGGGTATAGGCTAGTTTAACCGAAGAGTGAATTTATCTCCACTCACCGTCCTCGGGATCGAGTCCTTTTTTCGGACTCCATTACGCCCATGGTTCTGGTACGTAGATCCCGGAAAGCTCCGAGTCCGCAAGTGTTCTGGGACTCATTGATGGAGCGGCTTCTAGATTGCGTCTGAATCCATTTGAAGCCAAGTGCTTCAGATCTCTAGATTCGTGGGTCCGAATCCTTTCGAGTCCGAGTGCCTCGGGTCTCTAGGCTTGCTCAATACCCTTTCGAGTCCGGGCCTGAGTAAGTCTCTAAGTTCGTGGATCCGAATCCTTTTGAGGCTTAGAGCGATTCGGCCCGTTTGATGGCGATAAATTCGGGCCCACCATTCTTAAACTTGCAATAAATTCGAGCCCAACAACCTTGGACTATTGGGCCTAATTAATTTAGTGGGCTTAAATTAGCTCCTCTTATATCTGTTTCTCCCAAAAATAATCTGAGGATTCGCTTAATAGCTAAGGCTCTGACTTTTACCGATAGGTAAGTCAATAAGTTTGCAATTTTGCATCTAGAATCATTCTAGGATATTCCTTATGCAAGTCATCAAAGACAAATCGGGAATTCTCCCAAAACAATCCCTAAGGATCATACATCCGAGCATATAAATTACATCACCCATGTCCATTATATCTAAAACAGAGGACTGCCCACCCTAGGTAGCGACAACCTTATAAATTCCTGGCTTATAATGACTAAGTAAGGAAAAACTTCTTTTGGGCCATTGATCATCCCTCAGTGGTCTTCACCGATCATCGTTGGCCTATCATGGCTTGACGAAATCTAAGAACCACTATTTGGATAACTGTTTTAGGCTGTAAAAGATTTATTGGAACTAGCAACCTTTTTTGCGCTCCTAACTTTTCACCATAAAAGTAGAAGGTAAAATCCCTACGGATCTACTTATCCAATTCTCCAACGAGAAGTTGGGTCACAACGTCCACAAATCAATGTTCCGAACTTATGTCAATCATAGCCTAAGTCGAAATAACCTCACTCCCCAAGAGGAAGTCTTTTCATGGTCTACACTTTTCTCAATGGTGCGACTTTTCGGTATCTAGCGAGCCTTATGCCTCAACAATGACTATCCAAATCACGCATAATTTTAGAACAATTTTGCGTCATAATAGAAAGTCAACCAAATCATAGAAATGGTTAATCCTCAAAGACTTTATCTTAAACTGCGCAACATTGATCCACTTTCTAAAAACAGGGGACTAGAGCCTTTGGAATTATCTTAGGCTCTTTATCATCTTGCAGAGCAATCATGAATGTTTCCTTCTCAATCACCTAGTGATGACGTGGAAAATTTTCACATTCGCTACCACGCAACTAAGACTGCAGAGTATTCTTCTCTAATGGTGTAATTCATTAGTAGGCACATCACTCCCACTGTCCCTAAGATATTGGAAATTTCTATCCATTCTCAACTAGGCTACATAAAGCGCTATGCTTAGAATTCTCTATCTTATAAAGTTCCAAAACTCTATTTACGTCACCTTTACTAAGAAAACTTTATGTGACTTAGTTACACTCCCACAAAGTTGCTTACTTATATGCACATGACTTGAAGGTTTTACATAACAGCATACAATAATGCGCCACTTGACCCTATGTGTTTACAAGACATCATACAATAATGCGCTATAGAACCCTAGGTCTTAACTTCGTAACCTTATGAGAAGTAAAATAAAGATAAGCTACTTAACGGTTACAAATCGCCCATAGATAGCTCTCTGCTAACCTGTTACTCAAATGGAGTGTAAAATCTGATATGGAGGGCATTTAGTCAAGGATATAGGCAACAAACTAAAGTGCAATTCCCAATTGGGAAACATTTTGTGCCATCATCCACCTAACAATACTTAATTCTTTATCTTTACTACACTCTTGTGTTGCTGAGTACTAGGAATAATCAATTTTCTAAGCACATCCATTTCTCTTCACAGAGCTTTCTAAAAAATAACTCAAATAGATACTCGCCACCTTGGTCAAAACTAAGAGCACGAAAGCTCTTATCTAATTGATCTCGACCTCATATGTGTAATATCAAAAATCATTTCAAAACTTTTTGACTTATGGGAGATCAAATAGTCTTGACTAAGATGTGTGTCGTAATCTATAAATGTGTCGAGATTTGGGGCTAACTATCATACCCTTACACATATCCAGTCACAAATATCATAGAGGACTAAATGCGCCAATACAAATGACCTTCTATGGCTTTCCTACTTACTTGTGCGCAACCATTGCGAACAAAGTTATACATTCACATAAGAGTAGGATGTCCCAAGCGAGTGGGCCCGAGAGGGCCTACTCAAACCATTCTGTCATCATCTCATTAATGTGATTAAGTATAATAAGCCACCAGTTCATGACCAATGTCATAAACTAATTCCAATCATCCTAATGTGTGAGCTCTCGAAGACAAGTTTTAAAGGTTTAGGCCCAACTAGATAATGACTCACAACTAATTCATATTCACTAGATCATAAAAGGATGTCATGGAGATATCAAGTGCGCCTAAGTCGCAAATTTAACTAGTAAGTGCTAATCCCTTGCACTTTCAAGTCAATTTTATTCTCCATACACTTTATTGCATCTAGTTAAAAGATGACGATACTCCTCTTGCCATATCTGTTTCTCGCTTCATAGTTACTTGCAATTAATTCTGTTATCCACAAGAAGGAGAGAACAAGCTAACCGACTATGACAGCTCCTGAAGTAACTGAAGTGCGAATTAGGCTAAAGAGTCTAATTCAACACAATGCTCTCACAAGCAATGCGTCAAATTCTTAGAGTCATAACAACCTTGTCGGCCTGGCCTTTTTCATTACTATGTTGCAACGTTTGCACTTAGTGGTAAACGTTATACAAAAAACGTTAGCCTAGTAAAGGAATCATACAAAGAAGCACCTCCTCATGTCTCACACTCAAGTGCAGAAACAGTAAGTGTCTAGACTTAGACAAGTTGGCAATACTAATAGATTTTGCAGCCACTTGGCGCTAATCTCTTCACTCAGTGTTGATAGATTTTTCTGCTCCTAAGCGCTAATCTTTTAACTTCAAGTGATACTTTAATGCACACTATTATAGTGCATGAAATTTTGCTCTATCCACTCCCAATAGTTGGGTAGAGAACAAAACACTGCTCATACTGGCTACTCGTCTTACACTTAATGATTAACTCATTTAAGCTCGCATTTCTTGGATGACGTGACTCTTGAATGTTACTTCATCCAATGATGCAATATCATTGCAAGTCAAATTACAAAGTCAATCCGCGCAACTCAATAGTCAATATCATATACAGATCTATTGAGGGCTTACTAATTTCATAACTCCAAAACTTGCCAATCAAAACTACGTAGCGTGCCGCTAACCATAGTGCACACATTAGTTTTTATTGTGCCAAACAAGACAACAAAACCACGGCGACTTTGAGTCATGTTTCCTTTGGCTCAATTAAGATTTGACCTAAATTCTCTAAGACTTTTGCTCATCTAAAGAATAGGATTACATTGTTCACATTTGAACATCTTTACTAAGTATAGGTCAACCAAATTAACTTCCATAAACTAAATCAATTTAGAGAGAAATTCGCATTGGAATTAATTTGATTAGTATAATATAATTTTGCCACAAAAAATCTAAATTAAATAGTGACAATATTACACAAGTCGCAAGATCAAAAATCAGCTATGCTCCTAATCATCTCTTGCGCCACAGGTGACAATTATCCAAAAATTTAATTTAATTTAATTCATGCGCAAAATATTAGTTTTCAGGAGTAAATCTACAAAGATTTCTCTTAACTGAACAACCTCTCACTAACTATGGCATGTCTAAAACATGATAAATATTTAAATCCACATGATAATATCTCAATGTATTTCATAAAAGAACATATGTTAGAATATTTAATCATGGAATTAAAATTTCCCAATATATAAATAAATCATGCTATAACAATATACTATAAGTTTTAATCATTTAAAAGAACTTAACATGCTGTATACAATATTTAAATAATGCCATAACATATTTCTATAATTTCTGCAATTTTTTGAAATTTTCTAAAATTACAAGTAATTAATAATTACACAGAAAATCAAAAATAAATATTACACAATCTGAAAAAATACAAAAATTATTTTAGTAAATAAGATTACATAACAGTAGTCTACTGTAAAAATTTCAAGTTTAGAATCCAAGTCATGCTCCCCCAAGAGCAATTTAACGTAAATATATTGAATTTTTCATTAATGAAAAATATTTTATTTTTTAATAAAATTCTGAAACTTTAAGGTGCCGTTTGGTAACACTTACGTTTTCTGTTTTCTGTTTATATTTACAAAAATTTTAAAAACTCAAATAAAAACTTGTTTGGTAAAATTTTTGATTTATAAATCAGTGATCTCAGTTTATAAGTTTGGCCAAAAAATGAAAACACAAAAAATGTGTTTCCATTTTGAGTTTTCAGTTTTTTTTTTTTTTTCCATCCAACACTAGCCACCACCCGCCACAATTTTCCACCATCGTCTTCCGCCACCACCACCCACCTCCCACCACCACCTGCCACCACTACTCACCACCCACCTGTCACCATTACTCATCACCCGCCACCACCACCCACCAGCCACCCACCAGCCATCTACCACCCACTCGTTTGTTTGGTAACATTTACGTTTTCAGTTTATATTTATAAAAATTTTATAAACTGGTTTTTGTTTACTTTTTGTTTATTTTTAGAAAAACATAAACTACGAACGCGTTTGGTAATTGACAAAATGTTTAAAAAATTTTAAAATATAAAAAAGAGTGAGAAATAGCAAGTGGTGGTAAGTGGCGGCGGAAGACGGTGGTGGAAAGTGATGACGGTGGGTGGTGGGTGGTGGGTGGTGGGTGGTGGTGGTGGTGGTGGTGGGTGGGTGACGGTGGCGGGTGGTGGGTGGTGGTGGTAGGTGGGTGGCGGATGGCAGGTGGGGGTGGCGGCTAGGTAGCGGGTGGTGATGGTGGGTGGGTGGGTGACGGTGGCGGGTGGTGGGTGGTTGCGAGTGGGTGGTGGTGGCGGATGGTGGGTGGTGGTGGCGAATGGTGGTGGGTGGTAGCGGATGGGTGGTGGGTGGGTGGGTGACAGTTGCGAGTGATTGGTGGTAGCAAGTGGGTGGTGGTGGTGGTGGCGGCGGCGAGTGGTGAGTGGTGGTGGCAGGTGGCGGGTGGTGGTGGTGGTGGTGGTGGTGGTGCGTGAGTGGGTGGGTGGGTGACGGTGGCAAGTGGTAGGTGGTAGTGATTGGGTGGTGGTGGTAGTAGTAGTGGGTGGTAGCAGGTGGGTGGCGGGTGGGTGGCAGGTGGGTGGTGGTGGCAAGTAGGTGGCGGGTAGTGGTGGCGGGCGGTGGATGGTAGTGGCGGGTGGTAGTGGGTGGATGGCAGGTGGGTGGTAGGTGGTGGTGGTTGTGGCGAGGGGTGGATGGTGGTGTTGAGTAGGTGGTGGGTGGTGGTGGCAGGTGGGTGGTGAGTGGTGGTGGCAGGTGGTGGTGGGGGGTGGGTGGTGGGTGGCAGTGGCGGAAGACGATGGTGGAAAATTGTGGCGGGTGGTGGCTAGTGTTGGGTGGTAAAAAAAAAAAAACTGAAAACTCAAAATGGAAACACATTTTTTGTGTTTTCATTTTTTAGCCAAATTGATAAACTGAGATCACTAATTTATAAATTAAATATTTTATCAAACAAGTTTTTATTTGAGTTTTTAAATTTTTGTAAATATAAACAGAAAATAGAAAACGTAAGTGTTACCAATTTTGTATAAAATTTAATTAAAAACCCAACGGTATAAGCCATGCTTCAATTAAAATTATAACGAATAATTTAGAAGCAATTAACGTAGTTTTAAAATTAAAACAAAACAAACAGTGTCTTAACGCAGCTGCCTTTCGCAGCTTGGCTTAGCCGGCGGCTTCTGTGTCATGATGACATCAGCGCGCAGCAATTTTGTCTTCTTCCCTGTTTTGTTCAAGTCTCGCCTCAAATTAGGGTTTGAGTTTTCTCCTTAACCGTAAGTCAGAATCAGACCCATAATATACCGTTTCGAACATATCGAAACAAAGATTCCAAATATGTAATTTTCATAACATAAAAACAAAGCACGTAAGACCAGCATGCAGCAAAAGTTACGAAAAATTAAATATAAATCTCCATTTTTCTCAAAATCTGACCGTTGGATTTTTATGAAACTTGGCAGATATATTCTACATGAAATATACTACAACATATATAAATTTCAGATTGATCAGAGAATGTTCAGAAAAATATTAATTTTTCATGCATATACCGTGTATATATTTATATAAAAATTATATACCTATTTTAATGCATAAAAATAAGTACGAAAATACCCATTAGAGCTCTGATACTAATGTAAATCAAAGTATAACGCAGCGGGTAAAAAATATCAGATCATACCTTTATGACAGAACCTGAAGCGAAGAATCTAGTGGGTAAATCACGTGCTTCAAGAATGCGAACAACGAACTCCCAGCAGTGGAGTGATACTACAATATGAGTATCACCCACACAAGTCACAGTGCAGAGGCTGGATCGTTCTCATATGGGAGAGAGTTAGAGAGAGAATCTAGGAAAAAATGTTATGGGTAAAAACCATATCACGTATATCTGATATCAATATATTATATAAATATATAATCAGATATATAACCATATATATCAATCTATCCATATCAGTTGATATGATAGATATAGATATCATGAGTGGTTATCCAAATAAGTTTTGAATTCAAATTCAAACTTATATGAATAAGGTTCAAAAGGTTCAAAGGGTCATGCCACATGGGCGCTAAATTTCTAACAAAACCAAACTAAACCAAGCCTTATGTCCCATCAAATAGGGTTGACTACATGAATTTTTCTTCTCCACGCGGCCCTATCAAAGGCCATTTCGTTAGTCAAATTAAGTAGATCCATATTTCTATTTGCAACGCTAACCAACGTTAATCTAGGTCTACCCCGTCCCCTAACACTTCCATCTACCTTTACAACATCGCATCTCTTCACTACTGCCTCAGTTTGTTTCTGTTGAATATGATCAAACCATTTCAATCAATTCTCTCTCAATTTATCTTCTATCAGTGCTACTCCTACCCATTCCCGAATACACTCATTCATAATTATGTCTAGTCTAGTTTTGCCACACATCCACCTTAGCCTTCTCGTCTCAACCACACTCATCTTATCTACATGTTGTTTCTTAGTTGCCCAACACTTCGTCCCATATAACATCGTTGGTCTAATAGCCATTTTATAGAACTTACCTTTAGATCTAGTGGGTATTCGTTTATCGCACAGTACCTCAGACGCACTTCTCCACTTACACCATCTCGCCTTAATCCTATGGGCCACATCTGCATCAATCTCCCCCACTATTGTGATAATCGGCCTTAAATAACGAAAATGTTCACTCTTAGACAGTTTTTGGTTCTCAATTTTCACTTCTCATCTGCTTTCATTGTTACTGTTACTAAATTTACACTCCATGTACTCTGTCTTAGTTCTGCTTATCCAAAATCCTTTAGGTTCAAGAGTTTTTTCTCCAAATCTCCAACTTTGTATTAACTCTTTCTTTAGTCTCATCCACTAGCACGATATCGTCTACAAAAAGCATACACCATGGCATGTCATCTTAGATATTCTCGTCAACTCATCCATAACTAAAGCAAAAAGATAAGGACTTAAAGTAGATCCCTGGTGTAACCCTACAGTGATAGGAAATTCATTTGTCTTTCCAACAAGCGATCTAATAGTGGTCACCACCCATTCATACGTGTCCCTAATCACAACAGTGTAACCTTTTGTCACCCCTTTCTTCACTAACACCCACCATATTATATCCCGAGCCACTCTATCATATGTTTTCTTAAGGTCAACAAACACCATATGAATGTCTCTTTTCTTTTCTCTATACTTTTCTATTACTCAAAAGATAGATCGCTTCCATTGTTGACCTGCTAGGCATAAACCCAAATTGATTCTCTGATACCTATGTTATATCTCGCAATCGGCATTCTATCACCCTCTCCGAAATTAATTTTTTTTTATTTTTTTTATTCAAGATTCTCAATTGGCAAACCAATGCCAAATATTTTCATTCTATTTGGAAATCAACAACTGAAATAATTTCATGATTTTGGAAATTAACATCTGAAAATTATAAATTAATTTGATTTCCAATTGCTGAAATATGGGTAAATTACACTTACCACCCCTGAGATTTTTGACAATTATAGAGACCTCCCCTGAGGTTTTGGAAATTACACTGATCTCCCTTTCTTTATCTGACAATATACAAATATCTCCCTTCTGTTGACTTTTCCCTAGACGTAGTTAACTTTTGCAATGAAATGTCAAAAATACTCTTTATTTGCTCTTTTCTTATGTCTTTTCCTTCACTAACCATTACCTATTTCCCTTCCACTTTGCAACAACCATGTCCACCAGTCTCTGCCTATAGCTCAATTTCTAAAGTGAAATTATTATATGTTAAAAAAATTAATGATACAATTATGTAATTTTATAATAATGTTACACCATTTTTATCGAAATATTACTCAATGATGTAATCTATTATGATTGAGTAACATTTTAATTAGTGCATAACTATATCACAATTGTTATAACAAACAATATCTAATAATAAATTATTATCACAGTATTAGAAAATTAGCTAACATTTGTAACAAAAATTTGTAATATTTATCCAAAAGAAATACATAATAAAATGGTGTGGTGGTGGTGGTAATTGTATAAATCAATTTATGTCTCCAAACCAACTGATACCAAAAATGAAGAATTAACATGATTTAATTTTATGGTAAGTTGAATAATGATTTTGAAATCAAACCCACACTACAAGAATTAACACTTTTGGCAACAAAAAAATTGGTCGCTAAAAGTCAATTTTTGGTCGGCAAAAGTTATCCGCGACCAAATTTTTTTGTCACTACTTTGGTCGCCAATTGAGGGTCGGCAAAAGTAATTCGCGACCAAATTTTTGGTTGGTCGGAAAAAGTTGGATTTGCCAACTAAATTTTTGGTCGCTAAATATTTAATTATCGCGACTAATTCATTTTGTCGCTAAAACACTTTGGTCGCGAAAAGTGATATTTTCCCGACCAAATTTCTTAGTCGCCAATTGTCACATTTCGCGACCAAAAAGTTTGGTCGCCAATTATCACATTTCCTGACCAAAAAGTTTGGTCGCCAATTATCACATTTCGCGACCAAAAAGTTTGGTCGCCAATTATCACATTTCCCGACCAAAAAGTTTGGTCGCCAAAAGTGAGTTTCCACGACCACGAGCTGTTTTGGTCGGCAATAGATGTATTTTTTGCGACCAAAACTCTTGGTCGGCAATTGTCATTTTTTGCGAAAAAAAATTATTTATTTGTCGCGACTAATAAATTGGTCACCAAAGCAGGAAAACAATACACCTGTAATTTCTAATAATTCATTCAATCCATAATAAACCTATAATTTTAAAGTATCATTCAAATTAACTGAATCATTAACATTCGACACAATACATAATTCATTAACATTCGGCACAATACAACTATTCTAAGTTTTCATTCACAAGTCACATCCATCTAGCACAACAATTTGAAACATAACTATTTGTTATCCATGCGCAGCTATCAACAAATAAAACTACTAATATTTGTTATCCATACACATGCATCCAAAAATATTTAATCCTCCAAAAAATGCTTATACTGCCAAGTAGTCTTGTACACTTTAGCTTCGTGAACTTGTTAAGAAATATGTTGGGGAGGGCGCTCGTCTAGTTCGTGAACTTTTGATCCACTTTCCCCAACTTCTCTGTGTATTCTGGTACTTTAGAATGGTCCAGTCAAACACATAATCGAAGTCAAAGCCTGCCAGACAAGGTAGAACAAGTGAATCATACAGCAAAGACACATTCAGACTAATATATGCCTAGTCAACACTTCTCCACTGAAGCCAGCCAACTTACCATGTTACTTATTTTTGTACCATGAGTTAAAATAAAAGTAAGTTGATGTCCAAGAAGCATAAGGGGGATTTTAGTGAGGAAAACATGCCAAGCCAGAGTGTTCATGTCATACCCAGGTGGAGAGTTGCTGAGCCAACAGAGCAACCTCCTCTAGATACAATAATTTGGCAAGTTTTTACGAAGGCTCTAAACATTAAGACTAACTAGACAAAATATAGTGTTAGTCAGGCTGAATATTAAAGGCTTAGTCATTTCATTGACTGATTATTACAATTGTTCACAATTTTGACACTATAGCAGGATTCTTTGAAAAACTGAGTTACTGACCTAAAAACAGGTACGCACTTTCAATGGAAGCAATCACAACTTAAGTATCAAGGACGTAGAGCACACAATTTGGTTCATATTTACCTCGAGTAACTAGACAAAAGCAGTTGTTCAATTCATATTGTCAATGTCTCCAACATAAAAGCCTAAATAGGCAATTTGTCATTTTTCTTAATTTTAGAACTTAAAATTATTATCCTACAGCAACGTGGACAAGGATTCTCAAAAGCAAGCAAGCAACAAATTCAGGTTTAATGCAAAAGGCAATGAACAATGGGCCCATATTTTCAGTTGTGAACATAAGCCAAGCATGCATCAGGAACTCTTACACATATAATGGGAGGAAAGATGCATCAGGAACTCTTACACATATAATGGGAGGAAAGAACAAAGAGATAGAGAGTTAAACAGTGCTCTTGTGTCAGCTATCTGTCGTTTCAGATATATTGGCATAACAAAATATCCGTCTGTTTGTGGTGGGTATATATATGTATATATAGATTCTTGTGATGGTCACTATTCCTAGTCAAAAATGTGGAGAAATCACCATACTTATTCTTTTTCCAGATTGCTCTACTAAGAAAGATGTTCACTCTTAAAACATCCATTATTTATAAAAGAAAACAGAGGAAGGAGGCAGATTTATCCCAAACGAAGCAAGAGTTACCAGTCCCTAATGCATAAGCAGCAGGTACAAGGATATCTTTGAAATAAGTGAGCCAATATAAAAATTAAGAATAAACAATTTATGGAACCTCTGACCCAAGTATTTAAACAAAAATAGATTGCATGGAACATAGACAACTAAACAAATAAACAACATACAATGTCCAAAACAAAAAGGATAGAACACCAAAGAACCATGAAATTTAAGCATGAACTTGGTTATCAGAAGTATACCTGTAAGGAATATGGTGGCTTGTGGTAAGGTCACGATATCTTTTTGTCAATCCAAAATCAATAATATATACCTAGTCAACATGACAAGATTGAGATTATGAAGATAATATATCTAAAATGAAGGAATCACAACGAAAACAGATATTATGACAATCCATGCATGCTAGATGTCAAAGAAGAGTATACAACAATGGCCATTACCTGATTTGCTTTTCTGCCAAGACCCATGAGGAAGTTATCCGGTTTGATGTCTCGATGCAAAAATCCTTTAGGATGCACAGACTCTATTCTCACAATCTGTAATTTCATATATCAAAAACCAAAAAAAAAAAGTGTAGTAATTATTACCTATTTGGCTTTAGTCACACTCATCATCTTAAGCATATAACAATTCAAGCAACAACCACAAGGGCAACCAGTAAACAAGAAAATTGCAAAATTAATTGGATATTTTGTCAAACTTGGTCATTTACAATCTACATATCACTGACCACTTGTGTCTATATACATAATACTCTTTGCAACATGAAAGACAATAAAGACTAAAAACTGTGTGAAGTGAATGAATATTTACAGTACGTCATGACAAATAAAATGATTTTGGATGCCAAAGAGTCCCTTTACGTCATGACAAATAAAATGATTTTGAATGCTAAAGAGTCCCTTTCCAACTAATGTAATATGCTAAAGCAAACAATAATAACCACAAAATGAAATTATCAGGGTGAACAGAGCTATGGGAGCCTTATTACCCTGGCTACCCTTCCCGAGGCATATGCCTGCTTATCAACAATTGCTATATAGACTAATTGCTAATTGCTATATTGATGATCTACCTGCTTAATTTTAGCAATTGTCATTATTGAATTTAGTACCTACTTCCTCATTGCAGTTCTCATTACCATTGTCCATTAATATACCTGGACCTGGTTCATTGATGCACTAAAGCTGGTGTAAGTCTGGGAATAAGACAAATAAATTGGATAAACAATGCTTGTCAGTTTAGTCATTTATGTTAGCAACCTGTAGTGGACAACTGTCAAGTTCATTGAGTAGAGACATTCATGTGTAAACTCTTGCATTTTAGTATGAGATTTGGTCTTTGGTAACCCATTCCTTTAGTATGATTTACCAAGAACCTTGTTATAGTACAAGTTGCTTATTCATGGAGTAGCGATATGGTTGCTCTCTAGTGACTTGGGCATCATGAGTTCAAATCAGCCTTATATAATGCGAAAATCCCTCCAATTCTGTGAGGCATTGCAGAACACTCAAACCCAGACACAAATTGTCAACCAAAAAGACATATTTAAAATTGAAATTAATGAATCAGAGCTCCAATGCTAGAAACATAAAATGCTAGCCAGAGCCCCAAATACACAGCTCCTTTAATCTCCAAAGAATCAGACTCATATCATAAACAACAACGACCACAACAACACATCAGACCAAGCTAAGGATAGATATCAGAAATTCAAGAAATACCCATTTGAAATCAATCCCTTCACTGCAAACCCATTAATAAAAAAGAACCCAAAATCAGCGAGAACCCAACATTACCAATGTGTGAACCACAAACCTATAAAATGCAAAACCCACAAATGGAATGACCCATTTTTCACCAAAGCTCACAAATACAGTATCAAGCCATGGACTATGAAAAAGAGAAGAAAGATTATGAGGGAAAAAAGGCTTGCTTTTGTGATTTTGAAATCGAAAAGGCTGATTTTTCACAAAGAAAAGAGATGTTTGGCAAATATATATGCGGATTAATCATCTGTAGTTTTCCTTCTGATCACGTAGCAGATATATATATATATATATATATATATATGCAGTTTGTGACAAAATTGAAGGAGAGAGAGAATGATACAGTTCAATGAATCAATTTCCTCCAAACCATTGTTCGATCAAATATGAAATTGCTATCTCATTTCTCTCTAGAAGTACGAATTAGTTACCTGGTGAATGAGAGAGGAGAGATCGGAATGGACGAGAAGGAGGCAATCGATGTCGTCGTTTTCGATTGATCTTCGTTCATAGGAAGAAAATTGATGCTGATGGAGAGAAAGGAAAGAGAGAGAGACATCCAATCTGGGTGTTAACACTACAAGTAATTGAAACTTTTGGCAAACAGCCCTTTAATATGTGATCCATCATGGTCCTGTGAATGCATAAAAATTGAAACTTTTAACCATGTCATCAGCAAACAAACTAAAATGCATCCACACTCAGTAATGAATCAACATATAGATAACACCAAAAGAAAAAACAAAACAAGAAGTTAAATGTTTTAAACCTGATCAGTCATGATCATCAAATGACCATATCTCAAAGTCTTCACACTGTCATACTATTTTCCATGCTGAAGTCCAAGAATTTGCTTGATGCTCTGAACAAACCTTTCTTCAGGAACTCCTGTGAAAGTTCACATTTTGACCCAAAACTGCTTTGGCGAATTGTCAAAGTCTCTTTGGTTTGAGAATCAAAAGCTGGGTTGTCAATAAGAGCATTGACAAAAAGAAATTAAGTTGAAACTTATCAATTCACAAGATAAGATCATATCGTAACTTGAGAAATAGTGTAGCATACATGCAATTTTTAACATCAATGAAATTAAGTAAATTCATCTGGCAGCAGGTGCACAAAGACAATGAGTAGTTGCAGCAAGACAAATCAATGTTATTAACTTCAGTTGTTACCAGGACAGAGGGTAGTGATAGTGAGGATAGTGAAATTGATACAAGTTAATCTTGACTTAGGACTTAATAAAACATGTGGCCCTAGAAATGTACAGTCAGATAGCCAATTCTAAACAGTTGGGACAAGGCTCTGTTCAGAAAGGATAAATGAGATAGGGTGTAAATGGTTACGAGCCAGGGCCTGCATGTAAATGGACAAGGCTCTCAACCATGGTAACATGAATAAAGAAACTGATATATAATTCAAAGTCATTAAGAAATACGTTTAGGTATAAGCAGAACATCAGTAATTCAAAGATTTTCATTCATCACTTGGTTATGAGCCAGGGCCTGCATATCATGGATCACTCTTATGAAGAATTAAGTTGTGCTGTGGTGCACCCTGCACATAATAGAATGAAAGCAGCCCATTGAATCTCGCTTAACCTGAAAGAGAACCCAATATCTAATAAGTGTCTCAGTGGCCTTTTCATTTGGTGTCTCTTCTCAAATAAACCTTGAGGATTTTATACTAGGTTCTTTGCAATTACTCAGGTTAATATTAGTAGCTGAGTTTACTCCTCATTGGTGGATAAACAGCCCAGCTTGTGGATGCTTTCATTCATGTTAGTCATGATCACAAAAAATAATGTCAACATGGAAACCTAATAAAAATGAAAAAGAAATTGTTCTTGTTCAATTTTTCCCTTCTCTCTTTTGTATGAAAACCATAATTTCCTAACATTTAGATAAAGCTGTTGTAAAAGTAGTTTAAGCAAGTTTTTGTGATGTTAGTAGATTCTATTCAAACCGTTCCATTTCTTTTAGAGTCAGCATTTCAATAGAGATTATATTATGTCAGAAATAGTGTCCTACCCATGATGAACTAAATTGGTTGGTGCCTTCAAATTTGGATATAATTCTTATTAAATGGCAGAAGGACTTACTTCTTCTTAAGAATGATTCGGTATAAAACACCAGTACTGATAATATTCAGGTTCTTCAATATTTGATACCCCGGAGCATCAACATAAGCAAAAATGTAATACTGCAAGAAAAAGTCATGTTTTAGAAACCAATAAGACCAAAGCCACTATTGCCCATGAGGCAAAAAATAAAAAAACTGAGGGGCAGAAAAACACACTCACACATACACACACAAATGGGGGGGTGGGGGGATTGAGATGCAAAAACAAATGACCTGTTATCATCAGTAACACCTTCATTTCTCCATATTCTTACCAAGGCTGCAAGTGGTAATGCACATTTCAAAGCCTCTACCTAATATTCCAAAAGAAGGAAACTGAAGGTCAACTTCAAATTCTGTTAAGATTTATCACAAAAAAAAACTTCAAATTCTGTTAAGATCAACTCTACCACCATCTTATCCTACTACTGAGGCGTACATAGAATGGCTTAAGTTCTTTAAGATAGTTGTGTATAATAACCGGACTTTTATAGATTTCGTCTGCCAGATAACTACAACCAAAAAAGGGATTTAAATTACTTCTTTCTCTCCCAAAACAACACCACCATCAACAAAAAACAAATGCCGCCACCATATGCATGCCTTTCATGTTCTTCACTTAAAGGCGCACCCCACTCAATTTGTTTTTCGAATTTCTTGAAAAAAGATTTGAAAAGAAAAAATGAAAAGGCAGGAGAAATATGAATAAAATATACATATATTTCACATAATTTCATACTTTTTTTTCCTTTCCTTTTCTAAATCCTTCTCAAATCCCTCAACCAAACACAGCATTGGTTGAGGAGGGCGAGAAGTGTCTATTGTTTCTCATATGTTCATCTCTCATTAAATTTGCCCAATTATGTATGAAAATATTAGAGGCCACGGGACCCCAAAACTATTAGTGGTGGTAGGGTGTGGGAACTGGTGGTGCCGGTGTGGTAGTGTGATAGCATTGACAAAACTTTAATTCGAAAAATGTTTTCCACCTTCTAAAAGTGAAAAACATTTTCCACCCCAAATAAACTTGTTTTTCATTGATGTACCAATTACCCACTAGAAAATGAGAAAAAAAAACTATTTTCAAAAAATATTTTATGCCAAAACAAACGGACCGTGAATATAAAACATCATGCTAAACAATTTCAAATAATTAAGAACTTCAAGCATCACAATGGCTCAAAAAATATAAACACTTACAAGGACGATGTCATTTGATAAGGATGCATCTGATAGGCGAGCCCTCAGCGCCAAGCAACCTTAGAGGTAAGCAATGGACACTATATAGTCCTAGTTGAATATCTTTGAGTTTCAGGCCTTCCACCAGAATGATTTCCTAAAGCATTTGAAATGGTGTCAAAACTGTTGCTACTCTTCTCCATTAAAATGAAAATTACAAATTTTCTTATATCCAAACAACATTAACCAAAAATTGCTTATCATATAGTAGAGCTGATAAGATATATCAGCACTCGATCATCTAATCCCAACAAGAAACAAAAGAAAAAAAAGAAAAGGAGAACTGAAATAATGATAATAAAATCATCTCCATGTGATGCCATTTTATTATGTGAGACAGAAAACATCAAGTTGGACTTTTAAGGATTATAGATTTGGACAACCGTTTCAAATTTCATATTAGCTGAATCTTGAATTGGCCCATATTGGTTGAAATTAAAAACTCAAATAGATATAAAATTATTAATATAATAACCAAAAAAAATACCCATAATTGAAAAAAAATCAAAGTGAAATTATTCCAAAACAAAATACATAACAACTACATCTTTATAAGCATTCAATCATTTGACACGAATGACCCCAATTATAAAATTTGCATTCATTTAAGATCACATTTTACTCCAAAAAAAATCTTGCAACAAGATACTGTAAACATAATAGCATAGATTCTTCCCAAGAATTATTTGATATTTTCTTTCTCACCAACCACATCACTTTCCACAACGTTCAAACACATCCCCCACTGGACGGTGAAAATGATCCCCCAAATTAATCAGTGGGCTGGATACAGAGTTACGGAAAAAAAATTACGGTTCACTAATTCTCCAAGTCATTGTATTTCCAAATATTTGCCATGTCTCTTGATCTCTTTCCCAAAATTTGAATCCCTAATCTAATTTATATATTCATTTCAGATTATTTTGTTGAGAAGTATTAAGGCCCTTCACTAAAATAAGATAGTAAATGTGCTAATTTTACAAGTTTCTAAATCTACCCTCGACATGAAAACACAAAGTAGGACAAACACACTAAATTGTTTACGCCTAGCCACATAAGTTATAGGAGATCAAGTATTCAAACGATTGTAAATCTTTATTTTTACAATGAACATTTCATGACAATGAACAATTCAAAAAAACAGAAAAGGAGAACCCAAATAATGATAATAATGTGATGCCATTTTATTGACAGAAAACATCATCCTAGAATAGACACTTATTTCTACTAGTAACTGGAAGAAAAATGGACCATTTTCTTCAACAAAAAGATTCTACATTGAGTTTATACAAATTAATAAGCATTGCAACTCTCACAATTCACAATGCCAACATAATCATCACATAAGCAAATATTTCCCAATGAACTGATCTCATGTCAGTAAGAAACACCCTTTTAAACTTGAATCAGAAACTAGCACATAACCATTATCCTTAAATCATAGCCAAAGAATAATGCCCAAAAATATCATCGATACAAGATATCTTGCTAGAACTTCTCTAATCTACAAGTGATGAAATCCGGACTGCACAATTTAAGTCAAGAAATAAACTTCATTATAAAGGAAGGTGAATGCCAGGTTTAGGAAAAGTAATAAAATTCTCCCCGATGGATATAATATTGACAGAAGCAACTAGAAGAAATATTTCAAGGCAGGATGAGCAATAGAGCTGCTGAAAGTGAAACACAAAAATTCCAACACATTGGAGATATATTATCTTACCCTGCCTTCTAGAAAAACAAGATGAGAAGGAATCAGATCATTATAGGCAGCAACAGATAAGTAATCAATTCCTGCAATCAAGAACAGACAGATGGGTCATTGTGACTGTTAGTTTTTAAACATCATTTCCTGAGATGAATGTGATTTTTTGCAAATGGCTCCATTCAATATTCAGTTTCTACATTAGCATGCTACATGGAAAGTGAATGGGCTCATTTAAATGAAATTTGACATTTAGCAATGGAGATATTTATTCAGAAAAGTAGTCAGAAATTGAAATGCGTGGATTATAAATTCCTCAAGTTTGTAATCTACATCACACAAGTTCAAATCTAACTCATCCATTCAAATTCTTAGAACGTTTCTGGATAGATAGCATTTTCTGTATAAAGGGGAAAAAATAAAAAATAAAAAAACACCGTAGTAGTAAAAAACCTGGTTTATGTATTTATATGTTTCCTCGATTTCTCTTCAATCAAATTTGAGTAAAACAAAATCCTAAACATTCAATTTGAAACCCTAGAAACCCTAATCGACATGAATCCACAATTCACGTTAAATTCATCTGAATACCGAAAAGAAAGCAATCACAACCAAAGTAAAGAACAACAATACTACAAAATCCTCAAGAAAACTCAGATTATATAGGTGAAATTAGATGGCGATTCAATAAATCCACATTACATCCATCACAAAACAGGTTTGCTTTATGACCGTAATCCTCTCTTCGTCCATAGCCCCCAAATTATATATATATATATATAGAGAGAGAGAGAGAGAGACCGAGGGCAAAGGATAGAGAGGGAGAGAGCGAGAAACAGAGAGAGGAGACAGACAGACCGAGAGTGAGAGAGAACCTATGAGGATGCGGCGGCAGCGGCGGTGGCGGTGGCGCTAGCAGTGGCGTACGACGCTGGTCAGTGATGAGGTGAGATTGGGTGAGGATGCCATAGAAATGAAGAGTCCATTAGACAGAGGGCGATGGCAATAGCGATGTGCGACAGACGTGAGCAATGGTGGTGAGGGACTTCGGTGAGCTAGAGAGAGTGGGCACCAATTGAGAGAGAGAATACAGAGAGAGGGAGAGGGCGAATCAACATATAGAGAGACACAGAGAGCGAGCTGGAGACAGAGAGGAGAGACGGGATTAGAAATGGCGACCAAATTTTATAAATGGCGACCAAATTTCTAGAGAATGTGGGTACAAAACGACGTCGTTTTATAAATGGCGACCAAATTTTTTTTTGTCGCAAAAAATTTTGGTTTTCCCCCTCCATGTTTCAAAATTCCCTCCCAAGCCTTTCGCGACCAACTAACCAGATTAGTCGCAGAAAAGGTACCTTCCGCGACCAAATTTGAAGTTGGTCGCCAAAAGCATACCAATATCTGCGACTAACTCATTTTTGGTCGCAAAAATGTGACCTTCTGCGACCAACTCATTTTGGTCGCCAAAAATAATGATCATTCGCGACTAATTAATATTTTGGTTGGCAAATATCATTTTTTTGCAACCAAAATTTTTTTGGTCGGCAAAAATGGTCGGCAAATGTGTAAATTCTTGTAGTGCCATCTGGGTTTGGTATTCTTGATAGAGCATGAATGTTTGATTGAATAAATAAATAAATAGATTTTGAATGATGAATCTCAATTAGATGAATGAGAAATCAAAAAATAAGAATTGAATTGATCAAATTTTTATGGTGCACTACAACAAATTGCACTTTTGGTGACCAAATTTGGCGACTAAAAAAAATTTAGTCGCCAAAAGTTGTGAAATTGGCGACCAAAAATTAAATTAGTCGGCAAAAGTACAATATTTAGCTACTAATTTTTTTAGTCAGGGTATATTGATTATTGGTGAGTAAAAAAAATTAGTCGCTAAAAATGCCACAATTAGTGACTAAAAAAGTATTTTAGGCCTCGTTTGGCAAGAGGCTATTTTAGTCAATTAGCCAAAAAGTTACTAAATTAGCCAAAAAGCCAACAACCCATACCAAAAAGTCAAAGATTCTCTTTTCTCTCTACTTTTTGCACATCTTTTCGTAATTAGCCAAAAAGTCATCCCAAACATACAAGTTTTTTTTACCTACCTTTTTAGCCAAATAGCCAAAAAATTACTAAATTAGCCTGTTCCCAAACGAGGCCTTAGTTGCCAAACAGTTAGTTTTGGCTACTAAAATTATTTAGTCGCCGAACGAAAAATAAAAATTTACTTTTTATCTTTGGCGACCAAAAGTTTTGTCGCCAAATATTTATTTTCAACGGCAAAAAAATATTTTAGTTGTTGTATAGTTAGTTTTGGCTACTAAAATTATTTAGTCACCGAATGAAAAATAAAAATTACTTTTTTTCTTTGGGAACCAAAAGTTTGGTTGCCAAAAATTTATTTTCAGAGACAAAAACATATTTTAGTAGCCAAAGATCTAAAATATTTGGAGGGAGACATTTCAAATTTTGGAGGGATATATAAAATTAATTGGCGACCAAAATGTTTATTCATCAATTGTGTAAAATGACCAAAAAATACACTTTTGGGCGACAAATAAAAAATTAGTATCTAAATGTACAATCTTTAGCTACTACAAATAATGTTGTCGATATTTATTTAACTTTTAGCTACTAAATTTTAGTCGGCGATTGTAATTAAAAATTTTGGAGGGAGGACTTCAAGTTTTGGAGCAATTTCTAAATTAATTCGCTACTAAAGTATTTAGTAGGGGAAAGAAATGTTTGTATTAGTTATTGGCGACTAAAAAAAATTAGTCGAGGAAAAAAATACTAATGTGTTAGGGCTTAAAAACGTGTCTGTCTGTCTGTCTGTCTCTGTCTCTGTCTCTCTCTCGCGCGTGCGCGTCTGTCCTCCTCCGATTCTCTCTCACTTTTGTCTCCATCGGCACTGGTATAGGAGCACCAACCATCACAAACCAGCAACCTATATCGTCTTATCTTGCAGTCACGATCCACCATTAGAGCACTACCCAAGGTATGTCCTCTCGATTTCTCTCTCTCTCTCTCTCTCTCTCTCTCTCTCTCTCTGACTTTGTTCCCCTAATTTCAGCCTCTAGGGTTTTTTTCTTCTTCTTCCATCCGCATACCTTCTTACCCAAAATCGACCCAGCCATCGCCATTCATATAGTAGGCAAATGGTTTCCTCAACTCTTCCCGTCTCCACATCCATATCTGCGAAACCCATTTTTGAAACCCCTCTTCAAACCTTCATTTCCTAGATAATCGAAAGCACCAAGTGTTTATTTTAAATGTGGTATAAAAAGCATGATCTGAGATTAAACATTTTGATTTTAATTGCCTTATATTTGTATGAAGTTGGGTTGGCTCTGAAATGTCCACAAATAGACCATTTCGTAAAAAGAAGAAGATCAAAATTGCCAAGGTAAGTTTTGAAATGGTAGCATCTATTAACTGTTCATGGCTTTAGAGCATAAATTTTTACCCAATAAAAACAATTTTGACTTTAAGAGACAAAATATTTGCCTAATGCTATTTTGTATCTCGTGAGCCAATGTAGAACCTTCTTGTTCATCGACTTCCATTGACATCTGATGTGAATTTTGCTCTTTTCATTGCTTTAGTAATTGGCTCTTAGTAAATATTTAAATGAGAATTGTTACAATGTTAATTTCTATTAATTTTGTAGACACAGTAGCTTATTTTTGCTTATGTGTTCTATAAGCTAGTGAAAATCCATTAGAAATTCTTGCTCTCTATTTTGCTATTCTAATCGAGTTTTTGGGGGAAATAATCATGCTGTTGTGTTCCTTCTTGTGTATGTTATTACACTGTTAATAGATTTTGCAAATTCAGTTCTATAGCATAGACATTCTACTGATATTGCTGAATATAATAGATCTACTATCCAAAGGCATGTGCTTCGTTGAGATATATCTTGAATTTTGGTTTAACTATAATTCAATATGTTTCAAGTAATAAATGATAAAGAGTCTTGTTGGAGTGCATACACAAAGTTATTAAGCAAAATAGAGAATGCATGATTAAGATATATACCTATTTGATATTTTACTTGTTGGCTGCTTATCTTTCCTTTCATTTTATGCACAATAGATCTTCATTCAATGTGTTTAAATCATGGTTAGAAACCTGCTACCAGTGTCCTTGAATCCTTGGTTCTGAAATATTGTCTTATGATAGATATTTTGGAATATGCGCCTAATTATTATGGGGAACTGTAGTCTTGCTACATATGGTGACAATTCATATTAGCTTGGTGCTACGGCATATTATTGTTTGTTTGAATATTGTCTAATTCAAGTATTTGCACCAAATGCTTGTATTATCTAGTGTATTTCCATGTGACATTTGGTTTAACTTATATAGTTGTAGGATGTTTATTTTGATTCAACCTTTGTCTCCTAAATAGTACAGCAGATGTGTGATAACTGATACATAGATCAGCTATTTTGCTAAAATTTCCATGTAGATGAGCAAGTGAAGTGTTAGTGCCCACCACTTGGGAGTTGGTGTAACATCAAGTGGGGAATGAATCTGACATTAGGGATTCTAAAATATTCTTCTTTTTTTTAATTATTTTTTTTTATAATAATTTGTTAATTAAATTCAGCAAGGATGAGGATGGTCTACCAAGATTATCTTAGAGATTCACATGGGCTAGGTTTATGGATGGGCATTAGAAAGGTTAGCAGGAATGTTCCATGCTAATTGGTTAAAAATATATTAGTTAATAGAATCGATGGATAGCAGCAATCTCAACCCTCCATTCCTCCCACTATGGATCAAAAGAGTCTTCCTCATGCAAAGGTCCAACCCCATGGCAAATGACCTTCCTGCGAAGTGGCTTTGGACTACTAGTAGTTGGAGCCAGTGGCATAAGACCATGTAACCTAGCCTTTGGAGCAGACCAATTCAACCCCAACACTTTTATTTTGTGATTTGTGTGTCTCTGCATGAAAGTGTATGGGTTTCGTATTTTGTTTTTCTCAAATTCATAACTACAGTTTTATTAATTCGTGATTTTCAAATCAAATGTTAGATGATTAGCAATATGTATGAGGGAATAATGAAATATGTATGAGGGATAAACTAAAGGTAATCCAGTTGATGCCATGATACAGTTACGCTAAATCGAGTTTTGGATTCTTAGTGGTGAGAATTCAGTTGTCTTCTACCGCTCTGAAAATAGTTTCGTTGTCATCATGTTAAGTAAGGTGAGCTTGGTTATATGCATGGAGCATCACCTACATATACTTTAATCATTTTTGTTCATGATTTTAGGAATAGGTAGGCATGTAAGAAAGTAGAGTTTTTGCATTTGAATGTGTGCAGAAAAATTGTATTAATTGCTAGAAAGTTAGAATTATTAATTTTATAATTGTTATAATTTGTAGAGTATAATATATTAGAATTATTAATTTTATAATTGTTATAATTTGAAATGTCAATTTTATTGAATAAGTGCTAATAGCTAATTCTTTTTTTCTTCTTCTTCTTCTTCTTCTTTTTTTTTTTTTTTTCAGATTGCTTTTGCATGGGTTATTGTGGATATTTATTTTTTTGTATGAAGAGCATTTGTTTTGTATATGGACAACATTTATTTTTGTACTCCTTTATCTTGGAAATCCAATGCTTTTGTATGTAATATTTAATTTAGATGGATTATAGTTGGTTGGTATGGATTTATATGATATTTGGAATATGATGTTACAAGTTAAAATTTTTGGATAGTTGATAATAAAATGGGTATTATTGATAATGGATTTAGATTATAATTCAAAGATGTATTATTCTGTACATATACTACAGGTTACATGTTGCATTGATAATAGAATGTATATAATTTAGAAATTAATGAAAAATATTCAATTTGTACATTTTAAAAAAATTAATAAATAGAGCTTTTGGTGACTAAACATTTAGTAGCCAAAAAATAAAAAGGGAACTTGTTGGCGACTAAACAGTTAGTAGCCAAAATAAAATGAAAGTTTTTGGTGACTAAAAAATTAGTATCTAAAAAGGAGCACTGTAAACACGCCATTTTTGACTGCCCATAAGACTTGGGCGCTTTAGGTTGAACATTCGATGATAAAAAGTTATGTTGTACAATTATTCAAGTTGTTCAGCAAAAGACTTCAATTTTTGAGTTTCTAAATCCCATCCTTACGCCCCATTTTTTACCAAAACTATTTCAGACCTTAAAATCCTCTTTTTCAAAATATTTTTTCAAATGCTTCTACGATATTCCAAGACTCGCATTTCGTTTAAAATATTGCACTTTTCGGTAAACCGAGTAACGACAAAGTGGACATAAATGGAAGGGAGGTGAACTCTTTAAAAAATATTTAAAAACTTCTTATTTATAGGGTTGGAGTTGAAGGAAATAGAAGGGGAGGGAAGAAAACTAGTTTAGGAAAGGTTAGGCATCAAATCATTAAGAAAGAAATGAACAGTCTTCACTAAATTAGATATATCTCTTTGTATATTTAGAATTTAGATGTGTGGTCACCACCATTGGAAAGTAGACTTCCAGGGCTTCAATTTAGACTCAAGAATCACCTACAACCAAGTCTAGATGAGGGAGATATGCCGGTTTGAAATCAGGCTTGAAAACAAATTTTTTTGCAAGTAGCTAGCCGGCCACTTAAGTAGCAGGCTGGCCACTAAAGCCGGTCGGCTAGTTGATGAAAAAATTGGCCATTTAGAGTGGATTGGACGGCCAGGTGTCTCCACAGGCCAATTTTAGTGGTCAGCCGTCCCCCACATGGCCGGCCGGCCGGCCAGGTGTTCCGGTAAAACAGATATTTGTTGCCAGCTGTCCTCCCATGTGCATGCACTACACCAGTTGGTTCAATATAGATATTTCCGATTAAGGCATCTATTTTTCTATATATAGATGACCACCCCTCTTGAAATTAAGGTAGAAAAAATTCCTAAAGGACCAAAACTTGTAAAAAACACACACACACACACACACACACACACACACTCTCTTTCTCTCTCTCTTGCAACCTACACTCTCTCTCTACACTTCCTAAACCAAAAATTTAGCTCTTCTTGCTGAGGTTCTTGAGCTCAAATCTCAACCCTTGAGAGTGAGAACTTGTTAGTTTGTCAACAAAGAAGTTACCTCTCTTCAAAAGGTATAATTTTGAGCATCTCTACACTACTTATTTTCTCTCTTTTCTTGTTGTTTTTATAATTTTTTACATTGTTTTTATGGGTTGAAACTTGTGGCTTAAAGCTATCAAAGGTGGAGGGGTTAACCACCCTTCTTTAAACCTTGTTTTCTAAGCTTTTGCACTTGTGTTTCCCATTTCTTTCTCAACTTTTTTCCAACTTTTTACCACAGTTTTTTAGATTTTTTCAGAGGTTAAAAATTTGTTTTTGAGGTCCAAAAATTGGAGCGGTTAGCCACCCCTCTTTAGGTTTGCTTACTAGCTTTAATTCTCTCTCATTTTGGCTTACATTTTCTAGCTTGTTTCAAAGTATTCCCAGCACTATTTTGTTATTTTTAGGGCTGTTTTAGGGTGTTTACTTCATTTATGCTTTGAATATTAGGCTTGTGTTGTTGTAAGTCCTCATTGGTTTAGTGGTTTAGGCCGTAGACACCAACCTATTTGAATTGGTAGCTTTTATTTCTTAGTTTTCATACTTGTAGTCACACTTGTAATAATCATATCTGCAACCTCCCTCATTTCTTGGTTTTCTTTCTATTTTTGTTAAGAGTTGTTTCAAACAATTGAGTTTGTTTAAGGCATGCGAAAGAGACCTTCCATGCTTAATGGTTTAATCTCTTCGAAGGTTTATTACCAGGGCATTACATCTCTCTCATGCCAAGAACAACTTCTTGTTTAACATTTCTCTTCATTAGTGGACTTAACTATCACTCTTTGGACTAAAATGATTAAAGAATGGAAAGGTAATTAAAAAAGGCCAATAAAATTGGACTAAAGAGGTAACAAGAGTAATAAAATCAAGTCGGGTTCAATCGGACATTAATTGAACCTATTGAGTCTTGAGTCATTTCATACTCTCTAGTGATCATAATGGCTCAAGAATCAATGTTTACCACCTCCCTTAAGGTAACTCCATGATAGGGAGGAGGTTTTATTGGTTTTTACTTTCCATTTATTGAGACTTTGTCCCATTGATTCATAGATCATCACTCAACGAGTTTGCGTCAATTGATGGTTTGTGAATCGAGTCTACTCCTCCCTTGATCTATTTCATGATAAAGAATGGCAGAGAGGATAAACATCCTCTGGAAACACTCTGTTTTTGCTTTATTTCCATTTTGTTGTAACAGGGCAGTACCAAAAATTAGTGGCCGACCGATAACCCTACCATCCCACCGACCACTTTCCTTGGCCGGCCGGCCACCTTTTGTTGAGCAAACAGTGGCATTTTTCTTGCAAAACAGAGTAGAGGCTGGGGTGAAACCAGTTTAATTTTCTGACTACAAAACAGAACAAATCAGGCAGCAAGACAGAGGCGTTTCCAGGAGGTTGTTCTCCGTTATGCGTGTGTTTCCTCGACTCTCGTTTTAAATTAATTAGCTTAATTACTCTTAGATTAATTAGTGTGTTGTAATTAATTAGTTAGTTCAATTCTAATTTGTAATAATTGGCTAGTGTGGTTAATTCATTTATTTAGGCAGTGTAATATTAGTTAATTTGGTAATTAGCTAGTTTAATTCGAATATTTATTTGGACCATCTTGCGTGAGGGCAAGTTGTAATATTGTGTACGTCTTCCAACCCCCATTCTTTCTCTCTTTTATTTATCCGCTTATAATGGTAGCATCATTTCTTACATTTTTCATATCATTACCATGCTTAAAATACCCATTTTTGCATGCATAAGGTTCGGTTCATCATTCTAACAACATTGTCGTTTATTACTTCCTTAAATACATGCGCTACAGCATACTATCAGATTGAATCACATGACATATTAAAACCCAAATCTATTAGGTGCATTTTTGTATGTATTGCATTAGGCACTTGCATATTAGAGCATGTATTTTTCTAACAATTTCAATTCTTTTGGCTTGTCCTGAAGTACTAGGTGAGTATTTATTATTTTAGCATATTGCATGCGTGTGATTGTCGCCATGACAAGCATGATTACCATGAGGCTAAGTGCTTAACTGATATATCTCTTGAATGTCTGTGGATGAAGACTAATTGCTCAAATTAGGATAATTTGATTAATGAGATTACTTTTTCAAGTGGTACATATTCAAAATACTTTTTTAAATAAACATAAAATCAAATGTTCTAACTTTTGCAAATTAATCTATACTTTTGTGCATCACATAGTAAGAATAGCCTAATAATTGAAACAAGAGCATATAATGTAAATAAGAATCACATCATGATTAGTAGAAGCCGATCTTTAATCAAGTGAGTGGGGTGCTCAATTTATGACCTTCCCCTCTCATATCTAAGTTCTCGAGCCAAGACACTTTTGTGATGACGAATAAGTGGCATTTGGCACAAGTTAAGAGTTTCCTAAATTTTCTAAAAATATTTAGGTAGGGACTCTGAAATCTGGCAATGCAGTCCATTTTTGGCATTTTTTATTCAAAATCGATTTTTCAAAAGATTTGTCGGATTTTGACTCATTTGTGTTTATCTATTGTACATTGCACTTGTGAAATCAGATTCAGGACCACAGGAGTCTGAACTGTAGAGCTAATCATATCCGAAAGGAGCACAAAAAGCAACCTACAAGCACCATGATTTTAGCGACTAAAAAATTGGTAGCCATAAAGAAGTGCCACGTTTTTAGCGACTAGAAAATTGGTAGCTAAAAAACTGAAGATGAAAAATATTTTCTTTTTGACAACTAAATATTTTCTTTTGGGTGACTAAATTTTTAGTCGCCAATTGGCGACTTTCGGCGACTACAAAAAAATTAGTCACCAATTCTTTTGTCGACAATTTGTTAACGACCAAATGGACGACAAAAATTTTAGTCGGCAAAAATCTTTGGTGACTACCAAATGACTTTTGGCGGCTAAAAATTTAGTCGCCAAAAGTGTAATTTGTTGTAGTGGTGGGTCTAATGATTTATGGTGAAAGAAGTTGTATGTTCATCTTTTGTGGACAGTTAGAATTTTTCCACAAGAGAGAGAGAGAGAGAGAGAGAGAGAATATAAAGATAGTAAAAAAAATATGAAAAATGTGTATATTATATGTATTTTATTAGGGAAATTTTATAATATGCACACCATTTTGGAGTGTGTATCATATGCCCAAGCTATGAAGTTCGTAATTTTTGGTTATGACCTCGTTTGGTGTTTGTGATGATTTGGTTATAACACATTGTAGTGTCGGTTACCTATTATGATTATTATTTTGATTATGATCGAAAATGTCTTTAGTTATATATTATGTTGTATTTGGTTATGATTAATTATTTTTTAGTTATGACATTAGTGATAAGCACCAGAAGTACCGTAATTTGCATAAATATTACCCATTTTATTATGTCTTTTTTTGATAAATATTATAAATTTTTGTAGCAAATATTGTTTGTTATTACAATTGCGATGCAGTTATGTACTTTTATGGTAGTATTTTTTTATTTATTTTTTAATCAAAATGTTACTCAATCACAATAGATTACATCATATTCCAAATTATTGAGTAATATTTTGATAAATTAATAATAAAAAGAGGTATAACAGTATTATAAAAATACATTAAAAAAATAACACATTAATTTCACTTTGGAAATTGAGCTACAAGTAGGGAGCAATGGTCAAGGTAGCTGCAAATTGGGAGGGAGAATAGTTAATGGTTAGTGGAGGCAAAGTGATAAGAAAAAGGGCAAATAGAGGGTATTTTTGGCATTTCATTTCAAAAGTTAACAGTGTCTAGGGAAAAGTTACAAAAGAGGGTTGTAGGCGTCCCCGAACGTCCCGGGAAAATCCCGTTTTGTCCATTGGGCTTACTACAGTTCGGACTCAACGTCACGGTTCTTAATCTGATCTCGCAAAGTGCAATACGAGATTGATAAGTCACCAAAGAGTCCAAATCCGGCA
This sequence comes from Camellia sinensis, assembly GCF_055761805.1. Lineage (NCBI taxonomy): Eukaryota > Viridiplantae > Streptophyta > Magnoliopsida > Ericales > Theaceae > Camellia > Camellia sinensis. The sequence goes on along the minus strand of NC_138966.1, from coordinate 32,727,432 downwards.
AATCATTTTGAAAAATTGATTTTTAGAAAGAAGTGCCAAACATGGACTGCTTTGTTAGATACAGAGTCGCCATCTAAATATTTTATTTTGGGAGAATTTAGGAAACCCTGACTCGTGCCTAAGGCCACGTGTCCGTCATCACCAAAGTTGCCTCGGCTCGGGAACTTGGGTACGATCGGGGAAGGTCATGCAATGAGCACCCCCGCTCGCCCGATCAAAGATCGGCCACTACTAAACATGATATCGAGTTTTTGAAAACACATGCGTTCTTATTCCGGTTTATTAGCCTAGAATTGCTACGTGATGCGCACAACATACAAGTATAGACTGGATCGCCTAAGTTGGAACAAAACATCTCATGTTTGTTTTTAAAAGCAGTTTGCTACTCGTAAGTAGGCTAAAATGCAGATTTTGCCACCTTCAAGTGGGTTTAGAAAATATGGTGATTTGCCACTCTCAAGTGGGCTTAAAACTTGCAATCAATGAATTGTTCCAATTCAAGTAATCCAACCTTCACCCACAAGCAATCAGGCAGGTAAATCACATAAGTAGTTAGCCTCATGGCAAGCATGCTATCATGGCAGTCACTCGCACACATGCAAGGATGCTAAAGCATAAACACTCACCGAGTACTCCGAGCTAAAGAAAGAAGCTAATTAGAAATCATGCATGAATCCTAACTATGCTGAGATGCCTAATGCAACACATGCAGAATGCAACGAAGATAGGTTCGGCTATTTCTAAAATGGCATATGAGATGTTACAGATAACATGTATTCAACTTGGAATTGAAATACAATGCAGTTAGTATGATGCGCCGAGCCCGATGTATGCAAGATAGATGAATGGATGCAATCATGCGAGCATAAGGATGATAATTGAAACATGCCATAAAACTAACCATCATAAGCTGGTAAATAAAAGGGAGAAAGACGTGGGGTTGGAAGACATGCATCATACACATGCATACTTATTACAACAGTTGGCCCTCTCGGGGGAGGGTCCGAATAAATAATACAACACCAACTAGCTAATCTATGCCAATCTAATTAAGCTAATTATTACACAACCAAAATGAATAATAAATTATAGCTAATTATTACACAACTCTAATTAATTAACAAACTAACTAAGTAAGCAATTAAACTAACATGCAAACTACATGAATGTGGACTGCCTCAGCTCTGCCTTGAATGATAAAGGATGCATGCATGCTCGAGTCGCCTTGTCGGGAAATCCCTCGCGACGCCCCAACTCACCTTTGTTTGCAATTGATTTCAGAAACTTGCACAAAGCTCCAAAGAGATGAAACTCCACCCTGGGAATCTGTGGGAACGCCTTGAAGCTCAGTAAAACCAGCCAACTTTGGGACCAAAAACCAGCTCTTTAACCTCTGAAAACAACCTCCAAGAACCTCAAATCAATGGTGGAAGTGTATGGCTATGAGGTGTAGTGTAAATGGGTCAAGAACAATGCACCTTATGGGCCAAAATATAGTGATATAGAAAGATACGTATTGTTTTGCCTTAGAGGAAATCTGAACCTGGTGCAAGGAGGGAGAAGGCCTCTCTTATAGACAAACAAGGCCAAAGCTTCCTCAAGAAGCTAAAAACAAGGCTCAAGATCCTCCATACACGTGTATGAAGGATACAGTCTGTGCCTTCCAGCTGGCACCCACTCAAACAGACAAAACAAGAGGGAGCTGGCCGACCAGAAAAGGTGGTCGGCCGACCACTTTCCCTGGTCGGCCGACCAGGGCAAGTGGTCTCCCAAATAGAAACTGGTTGGCCAAGGGTATAGTTGGTCTCCACATTGAAAGCAAGCTAGTGGTGTGGTGGGAGACTAGCAAATGTGGCCCAAAGATCAAGAAAACCAGTTTCCCGACAAGAAAACCGGCTGGCGGGAAGAAGTGGTCTCTAAGGAGAAAAGGTGGTCTCCCACCCTTGTACCACCTTCCAAACAAGGAACACAAGGTTCATGCCAAAAATGAACCAACACGGATGCAAAACGAGAGTTCAGGGGGCAAAGTGTGCGGTCGGGTGCCCCGAAAACTGGCTGTTGAGCACCAAAAGTGGTGTACAACCAAAAAAGTGGTCTCTCGGACCACAGTGTCCCTCTAGACAGAGGAAACAAGGTGTGTTCGAAAAATCGTGCCAAACGGAGATTGTTAAGCGGTCCCGAACCGAGGCGCACGGCCAACGGCTCCGAAAATCGGAAACTAGTCTCCGAACGGGAACAGTGGCTTACGACCACGAAAAGTAGTCTACGACCACTGAGAGATGGTCTACAAGACCTCTCCCTCCCTCCGGGAAGAGAAAACAAGACTTAGTCCGCAGACTGAGTCAAAGCACAAAGGGTCCCGAGGTCCGAAGGTGAGGCTCTCGGCCAAGAACTCCGAAACCTCGAAACGAGCACAACATGCGCAATCACCGAGCGCTCAATCGATGACGTCTGAGTCTTAAGGTCGGTCAAAAATAGGGTGTCTACAAGGGTATTTGTATATTGTTAGATAAAGTAAAGAAGGTCAATATAATTGTTCAAATCTCAAGAAGGTTCTTGCTGTGAAGACTGAATAAAATTAATTAAGGAAGGGCAAGAAATTTGATCGACATCAGGCCAAGGACAATTTGGCCCTGACCAGGGACTCATGAAGCTGAATATACGAATCGGCCATATAAGGAGCCGAGTAGGAACCAACACACAACTGGAAGGCCGAGTAAGCAACCATGTACGAGATTAAGAGTGGGTCCGACCCTTGGGCTCAGATGTAGTATAAAAAAAGGAACGTCAACCAAAAAGATGTATATAAGAATAGACAAAATAACTTGACATAAAAGTAAACTTGAGAGAATACTAACTGGTCCGTCAGAGTGCTAATTCCTGCACCCCCGACCGGAGTGTTCATCCCTTTTTCAGGTAGCAATCAAAGGATCAACGACGTCTGACTTGATCCTGGAGTATTTCCAAACCACTTCACCACAATTGGCGCCATTTGTGGGAATACTCAAGTGCATCCATGGCGGGTGTAACAGATGATCCTTTGGTAGCTGTTGACAATGTTACGCCAAGAAACGACATCACTCCAAGAAACATGCTTGGACCGGAGAATATCACCGCCCGACAAGCCCTAAACTTCGACTCAGTAGCTCAAACCTCACCCTCAACTTCTATGCAAGAGACTATGTAGACAATCATGGATCAAGCAAAGCGAAATGAACAATGTCTAGAAGATATGATGGCTAAGAACAAGTGCTTGGGCCAGGAATTGGCCCTAGAGCTAGCCAAATCCCAACTAGAGATGGCAATTTAAAACCGGCCCGATGGGGACCCGACCCCCATCCCGAATTGAGCGGGTTTTTCCCAAAAAATACCCCCGACGGGACGGGGATGGTGATTAAAAATCAATCCCCGAACAGATTCGGGTCGGGAACGGGGATCAGTGTTCCAGTCCCGTACCCGGCCTAGCCCCGTCCCCGATCCCCGGCCTGGTTTTATCCTCGATGTTAAATTACAATTTTACCCTTACACATATATATATATATATATAAAATCCAGGTCAGTCAGTCTCTCTCAGCTCTCATTTCTCTCTACCCTTTTTTTTGGTTACAGACATTTCTCTCTACCCGTCTCCGTCTCTCACTGACTACTCTCTCTCTCTCAGATCCACCACTACCGCCGAGCCTCGCACCACCACCGCCGACCACTGCCGAGCCTCGTACCACCACATCGCAACTCTCATCCACTCCCTTTCTCTCGATGAGCCTCGACACCACAAATGAGATCTTTTTTTTCTTTTTTTTTTCATATATGTTTCAGATCTGTCTCAGATCTGATTCACAATTTTTTTTTTAGATCTGTTTCAGATCTGTCTCAAATGAGTTGTATTTTCTGATGATGTTGTTGATGTTGTATTTTCTGATTGTTGATGTTGTATTTTTGGATGATGTTGTTTATGTTGTTGTATTTTCGGATGTTGTTTCAAATCTGTTTCAGACCATTAATAATTTTGTTTCAGATCTGTTTTTAGATGATGTTGTTGTTGTTGATGAGTTGTATTTTCTGAATTTATTTATTTATTTTTTTTAGCTGGGGAATGCTCATGGTCGGGGAAACCCGATCCCCGTTGGGGGCGGGGATGGGGGCAGTGATAGGTTCCCCGTCGAGGATCGGGGCTGGGGCCGGGGCCGGGGGAAATTCTACCATCGAGGATTGGGGACGGGAAGTGCGATCCCCAGCCCTGCCCCGCCCCGCCCCGTTGCCATTCCTAATCCCAACAGGCCGTATGCCGTGACCAAGGTTGATCCTCAGGAAAGAAGGATGATCGATGACATCGACTTCGGAAACATGATAACAGCAGTGATTTTGACTCACCATCCCAGGAACCCAGGAAGAAGGCACAAGTTGATGTATCTAGCTCATCCGAAGGAAGTTCGTACGTATGGCACAAGCGAGGTAAAAGAAGTGAAGATTCGGATGAAGAAGATAGGCATGACCCTTTCGTACGACGCATCGTAAGGGTTGTACTGCCTAAAAAGTTCAAAGCACTGACGTTCACCTGATATGGTGGAAAATCAAATCCCATTTACCATATTCGTCATTACAAACAAGCGATGACGTTGCATGCTGATGATGAAGCCCTCATGTGTCGAATGTTTCCAAGTAGCTTGGGACCGTTGGCCGTTAGATGGTACTATAAATTGGAGCTGGTGTCAATAAAAAACTTTCATCAACTCCGAAAATCCTTCAGGGCAAGATTCATCACCAACGAAGTTCAGCCAAAGCAAGCCGACTCTCTCTAGGCAATGCAAATTAATCCAGAAGAGACCCTCCGTGAATATTCGGCTCACTATTGGGAATGCTTTAACTTGGTGGATAATGCCTGCAATGATTCCATGGCCATTACCGCCTTTAAATGAGATTACATCCGGATAGTCTTCTCTGCAGTTCGTTGATCAAACGGCCCCCCAAAACAGTTTGGACGCTAATGAAGAAAGTTGAAGAATATTACAAGGTGGAAGACGATGCCCTACGGGTCAAGGCTAGATAGAAAGTTGTAAAGTCGGCTCCATCTGTTCTCGTTCAGCCAAAAAGTGCAATGCCATCAAGGAGCCCCGAACCTCAGACTCGGGCTAAACGAGACAAAAAGCCATGATTCTCGCCGTCCAAGCGATCTGTGTTCGCATCGATCAAACGAACAATATCAAGTGGATAACAGGCGCACAAGACGTTCAGACAAGAAGTATGCGGAATTGGTAAGTCGATCAGTAAGATCTTGTCCAAAATCCAACATCTTGCGTTCCTTAAATAGTCGTCCAAAATGATGGGGCCTCCTGATACAAGGAGAAGGGATAAGTGGTGTGAATATCATAAGGACCATGGCCATGATACTGACAGCTGTTACGCATTGAAGGACCATTTAGAGGAATTGGTACAAGACAGCCGGCTGGCGCAATACATCCGAAAGAACAATCCATCGAACACGGTAGCCTTACGGCTAGATTCACCTCCACTTGGTGTAATTCACATGATATACAGCCTACCGTCGTCAGCCGAGGTACATACTATTCAGTTGCAACCTAGCCTATCCAAGCCAATCGCACTAGCCAAACGACCCCATGAAACTGGAAGGATTAGCTTCAATGACACCAACTTAGATGGAGTAACTTTTCCCCATGCCGATCCCCTCGTCGTTGAGCTATGCGTGAACAGATTCACAGTTGAGCGCGTCCTTATCGATCAGGGAAGCATCTCGGAAATAATGTGTTCAAGATGTTTGTTAAACTTGGCTTCACTGATTTGGATTTGTTACTGGTTGATTACCCATTGTTCGGCTTCAACGCCAACCCTGAGTATTCCTTGGGTAAGATCACACTACTAGTACGGGTGGGTACTAGATCAGTAGACGTAGAATTTCTGGTCGTCAAACTCTTGTCACCATATAATCTCATCATGGGAAGAACTTGGTTGCATACCATACAGCCTGTGCCGAGCACCTACCATCAACTACTCCACTTTCCAACTGAGTATGGCATCAAGCAAATTCAGGGTTCTCAAAAATTGGCATAGGCATGCTATCTTATTGCTGCTACAAAGAGGCTAAAGGAACTAGAAGTAAACTCGATTGAAGTATTGGATCGAGAGAGCCTCGAGGAAATTGGGAAAATCCCCAGCGAAAAGGCAACTAAAGACCTTGATTGAATCGAAATCAATGGGAGTCCTGACAAATTCTTCATGATCAGTACCTCCTTGAGCGAAAATGATAAACGCGAGCTGGTATCCTTCTTACTCAGCAACCTTAACGTATTTGCGTGGACACCGTACGAGATGCCAAGGGTGGATCCAGTCATGGCCCAGTATCGTTTAAACGTTGATCCAAAAGTCAAACCAATCATTTAGAAAAATCGATGGTCAACTGGGGAGCATGCATCAGCCGTTGTTGATGAAGTTGACAGATTGCTTGATGCCGGGGCAATTCGTGAAGTCACTTATCCCACATGGCTGTCCAATACCGTGGTTGTAAAGAAGAAAAATGGATCTTAGCACTTTTGCGTCGATTTCACGGATTTGAACAAGGCCTGTCCAGAGGATTGTTTTCCTCTCCACAGAATTGACCAACTTGTGGACGTAACGGCGCATCATCAGCGCATGAGCTTCTTGGATGCCTACAGGGGTTATCACCAAATTGCCATGCATCCTGAGGATCAAAAAAAGACCACATTCCTCACCCCAAGGGGAACCTATTGCTACAAGGTCATGCCCTTCGGACTAAAGAATGCGGGGGCAACTTACCAGAGACTGGTTACCACTATGTTCAAGAACAACTCGGCCGCACCATGGAAGTATACATCGATGACATAGTGATGAAGTCCAAGGAAAAGCATGCCCATCTAGCCGATTTATCAGAGACCTTCGGCATTCTCTGAATGTATAAGATGAAACTGAACGCCTCAAAATGCGCATTCGGCATCGGATCCGACAAATTTCTCGACTATATTGTCAACTATCACGGAATAAAGGCCAACCCAAGGCAGATCACAGCAATTCTAAAACTCGACTCCCCTCGGTCGATCAAAGAAGTTCAGAAGTTGATGAGGATGGCCGCCGCCCTGAATAGGTTTATCAGCCATTCCTTAGATTGCTACCGACAATTTTTTTATACACTTCGACAGGGCAAAGCATTTGAATGGACTCTCGAGTGCTAGGTCACGCTAGACAGCTTGAAAACTTATCTCCAATCAATACCACTCTTTGTAACTCCATCGGCAGGTGATCCGCTCATCTTATATCTAGCAGTATTGGATCGGGTGGTCAGCGCCGTACTACTAAAAGAAGAACTCGGGGAACAACGACCAATTTATTATGTAAGCAAGGCCATGGTCGACACCAAAACGCGATATCTACCACTAGAAAAGCTTATCCTTGCTCTCGTGGTGGCTGCAAGGAAATTGATGCACTATTTTCAAGCTCACACCATAGGGGTATTAAGGGACTATCCCTTCCGATCAGCGCTCCGCAGCGTGAAAGCATCAAGGCGGGTCTCCAAGTGGGCTTTGGAACTCGGCCAATATGATGTCCAATTTTTGCCTAAAATTGCCATCAAAGGGCAAGTGCACGCTGACTTTGTAGTCGAGTTCACGGGATGCCATGCCGACCTTAAGTCCGATCAGATGCAACCAAAATCTGACTGGCAAATATATGTTGGAGACATTTGGCAGCTATATTGTGACAGATCATCCAACCAACGTGGCAGCGGGGCAAGGGTAGTAATCATGACCCCCTAAGGGGAAATAATCGAGCAAGCGGTCAAACTGAGCTTTGATGCATCAAATAATGAGGTCAAATATGAAGCATTACTAACCGGCCTTGTAACGCACTTCACCTTGGGGCACGACGATTGCTTGTTTTCTGTGATTCAAAATTAGTCATCAATCAGCTGAAAGGGGAGTATGCAACTAAAAATGACCGCATGACAGCCTACATAAAAATGGTGAATTCCTTGCTCATGAAATTCGACCACTACGAATTGAATCAAATAACCCCGGGATCAGAACACACATGCAGATGCCCTTGCTTGCCTAGCCTCCGCCATTAACTCAAAAGTCAAACGAACAATCGAAGTAGGGTTCATCCCAGAGCCGAGCATCACCTCGTCTAAACTAGTTCAGGTTAACATCATTGAACCAGGACCTAGTTGGATAAACCCTATCACTACATTCATTTCCTCAGAACAGCTCCCAATGGATAAGAAAAAAGCCCACAAATTGCGAAATAAAGCCTTGCAATACTACCTAGATCCGCAGGGAAAGCTTTACAAAAAATCTTTCTCTGGGCCGTACTTGTAATGTGTTCACCCAGATAAAGTTGAGGAACTCTTGGCCAAATTACATGAAAGTAGCTGTGGCGCCTACTCTGGAGGACACTCATTAGCCCACCGAGCCGTAACACAAGGGTATTATTGGCTAACCATGCGAACAGATGCTGAGAACTACGTAAAGAAGTGCGAGCAATGCCAAAAATTTTCCCCTTTAACTCATTTGTTTGTCGAAGAACTAAACTCCATTACTAGTCCTTGGTCGTTCAATCAATGGGGACTTGATATCGTCGGACCATTACCACGGTCTCCAGGGAACAAGCGATTCCTAAACGTTGTGATAGATTATTTCACAAAGTGGGTCGAAGTAGAGGCACTAACACATATTCGAGATGTTGATGCTAAATGTTTTGTATAGAAAAACATCATAAGGTGATTCGGCATACCGAGAGCACTTATCTCTGACAATGGCACCCAATTCGATTGTGGCGTCTATCGGGAATTATGCAACACATATGGTATCTGGCCCTACTTTTCCTCGCCGGCATACCCACAAAGCAACGATCAAGCGGAGGCTTCCAATAAAGTGATCTTGGATGGCATCAAGAAACGGCTCAAAAAAGCCAAAGGCAAATGGGTCGAAGAATTGCCAAGTGTGTTGTGGGGCCATCGTACTGCTCCAAGACAATCTACTAGGGAAACACTATTTGCTTTATGTTTTGGAACACAAGCAATTATCCCCCTTGAGATCGGCCTACCCATGTTGAAATCCAAGGTTTTTGACATAGGCCGTAATGACATGTTGTTGGCCCTAGATCTTACTCTGATTGAAGAATGCCGAGATCGTGCTCTTGCGTGCATGGCGCGGTATCAACAGCAGCTCACCAAGTCATATAACCAGCACGTACAGCTGCGACGTTATACACCTAGAGAACTGGTCCTCAAGAAAGTGCTTCCTGCTACTAAGAATCCGGCAGACAGTAAATTAGGCCCCAACTGGGACGACCCTTATCAGATTGATTCAATTGCTAGAACAAGGGCATACCGGCTTTCAGACATGGTTGGCAGAAGTTTACCACGACCCTGAAATTCCACACATTTGCGTAAATTTTATCATTAAGCCAACCTATACAATGTGCTAGTTTGTTTCTAATTTTTACTGATATGCTAACATGTACTTGTTTACAAATTCCGCAATGCATTCCCCTTTTTATCATCATCTCATTAATATGGTAGAATAATGAAAAAGTCTCTGAATTCGGAGCGTCCTTTGTGAATATCACGTTTGGGCTAAATAAGCCTCCGAATTCAGAACGCCCTTCGTGGATGTCACGATTGGCCAACACAAAGACTCCGAATTTGGAGCGCCGTCGTGGATATCACGTTTGGGCCGAATAAGCCTCTGAATTCGGAGCGCCCCTTCGTAGATGTCACGATTGGCCAACACAAAGACTCCGAATTCAGAGTACCCTTCGTGGATGTCACAATTGACTAACACAAAGACTCTGAATTCGGAGCACCCTTCGTGGATATCACGTTTGGGCCGAATAATCCTCCGAATTCGGAGCGCCCTTCGTGGATACCACAATTGGCCAACATAAAGACTCCAAATTCGGAGTGCCTTCGTGGATATCACGTTTGGGGCGAATAATCTTCTGAATTCGGAGCACCCTTCATGGATATCACTATTGGCCAACACAAAGATTCTAAATTTGGAGCGCCCTTCGTAGATGTCACGATTGGCCAACGCAAAGACTCTGAATTTCGGAGCGCCCTTCGTGGATATCACGATTGGCCAACATAACGACTCCGAATTCGGAGTGGTTTCGTGGATATCACGTTTAGGCCGAATAATCCTCTAAATTCGGAGCGCCCTTCGTGGATGTCACGATTGGCCAACACAAAGATTCCGAATTCGGAGCGCCCTTCGTGGATATCACAATTGGCCAACATAAAGACTCCGAATTCAGAGCGCTTTCGTGGATATCACGTTTGGGCAGAATAAGATTTCGAATTCGAAGCGCCCTTCATAGATGTCACGATTGGCCAACACAAAGACTCCGAATTCAAAGCGCCCTTCGTGGATATCACGTTTGGGCTGAACAGTCCTTCAAATTCGAAGTGCTCTTCGTAGATTTCATGATTGGCCAACATAAAGACTCTGAATTCGGAGCGCCTCCATGGATATCACGTTTGCGCTGAATAAGCCTTCGAATTTGGAGCGGCCTCACTACATGGTCACAAATGGCTGAGCATTTGGCAATACAGCTGCATAGGACCTACAAATATGCAATTATCACACGAATTGATACAAATATTAAACAAAGCAGTGTAACAAATATTTATTTATTTCACCAAAGAGGTACAAATACATAGCATTGGACAAATTCAAAAGTACAAATAATATGTTTCTTAATATCTAAGTCTTTTCCGGCACGACATTGTCTTCGTCGTCGGTTTTTTCGGCATCGTAAGCTTCGAAGGGAAACTTGTAATTTTGAAATAGTGGTGACGCTGAATCGATGCCCGCGGCTCATAAGGCCCTAACCTAACCATGCTTGAAGTTGCGGTTCTCGCATCGACAGACGTCTTCTGACAATTTTTCTTTAGTCTTTTCAATGCCGATTTTTTGGCCATCAAAAAAGCCTTCTTCATAGGCTCGAGTCCCTATAGCCTCTTTGGCAAACATGTTTGTCGTCTCTTTATCGGCCATAGCATGATCTAGCAGGTGTTGGTTAACTCTGTCCGTGACAACCGAGTTTGCGACACATGCCGACTGCGTCTCAACTGCCTTGGCCTTTCTTAGCCATTCTCGGCTTTTTTCATACGACACTCCAAATCTCAAATGCACCCCTCCTTTTGCTCGAGCTCTCTTTTCTCCGCACGCAGGAACATGCCGATTTCATGCGTGCTGTAAAGTCCTTAAATCGACCCATGTATACCTTCCCTGAAAATTTCGTAATCACCACGGTCGACGAGCGACTGCTACACCTCTGGCAGGAATATCTGCCGCGAGAATTCCACCGCCACATTGGGGTCACGGACTATTGAGTCCACTTCGGTCATTGGTTTGTTCCCAATAAAGACTGAAAAGCTCAACGGGCGCGGGGGTCTGCTCGGCTCACTTAGTGCAGTGGTATGACCAGTGGTATGATCCTTCCCTAGGGGACTTCGCTACTTCACCTCTTCTGGGGAACCTGCTCCGACGTCTGGGCAACCAACGTCTCTCTCTCTCCTCTGTTGTCACGTTCCCTGTTCTTTGAGCTCCACCTCCAGCAGCGTGATGCATTTCAGCATCCAGCTCAGCCAAACTTCTTCCTTCTCCTTTACTATTGAAGAATAATCTCTGAGACATCTACGGCCCAACTCACGACCACCGTTGATACCCAAGTTTCTGCTAGTCCTCAAATTATTGACTACCTTTTTCATCGTCTATGCCAGATCTGTTCAACAATGCTTGGGACCTCTTAAATACTAGACACCTCGTTCATTAATTATAGATGCAACATTTCAAATACGTCCCACAGTTAATCTCGCGTCTGTAGTAGGGTTTGAAACATATCCAAATTGGCACAAGCCATATGTTTTATTCGGCTTTGGAATGACATGTCCAAATAGGGCAAGGGCAAATATACCATTCTACTCGGCATCTGATGTTATAGCTGAATTACAATACATTACCCCACTTGGCCAGACAAGTTTAGCATTGAACCGTATATTTTATTCAGCAAATTATGTTGTCACGCTGAAAACCATATGTTCTTTTCGGCTCTAGAACGACTTATCTAACTGGGGCAAGGGCAAATGTACGATTGTACTCGGCAGATTATGTTATAGCCAAATGTTGCATGGGTTAGCCATTAATTTAACGCTGAATTGTGCTACATTGTCTTGGCCATTAATTTAAATTATTTATCGCCGAATTGCGTTTCATTGTCCTACTTAGCTATTAATTAGCACATGCAAAAGAGAGACAAAAAAGTGATTTTCATTAATAAATTGAGTACAAACAATTGTCATTTTACACATGAAAACTGCCCTATAAATAACTTCTAAACAAAATAAGCAAAAATCTACAAAAACTACATACAGAAAATACCAAACATACAGCAAAATTACATTAACACTACTTATTCTTCAGGGTCAGACTCCAACGGCTCAACCTCTAGCTGCTCGTATGGAATTGGCTACTCTAATGTCACATTAGCGGCTGCCAGGGCTTTAAGTCAGCCGTGTTTGAAGCCCCGATTTTTAAGCTTGGGTACTTCCTCCACATACTTTTCCAAGGCCACGTTCTCTCCGACATAGAACGCCTTGGAAATCTTAGAGTCAGCGATCTCTTTCGTCTTCTTCGATTCTTCCAAATCAGCCTCTAAATTCGCAATCGCCTCCTTGGCCAACTTGAGCGCATCGTCACTCGCGCTCACCCTCTCCTCAACGGCCATCCTGAATAGATCGGAGCGTTTGGCGTTCTTTTCCTCAACATTGGCCCTCGCTTGCTCTTCCTCCACTTTCCTCGCTTTAGATTCAGCTCTAAGAGACGCCATCGCCAATTTGGCCAACGCCTCTTTAGCCTTGCCCATTTTGATTTTGATCTTGGCTTTAAGTAAGTCGATTTGCTTGACGACGTCATAGTGACGGCGACCGATTTCTCCGATTCTGCCCATTCCCTGAAACAAAATATGGGTAAGTTAGTCGGCATGAAAAAAGAAACGAAATATTTTAAGTGTCAATTACGTACCAATATTGCTGACTGAGCAGCTAATGCTATCGACACCACGTCTGGTTCTGCATGGAACGCAGCCTTGTCCATCAGCAAGGAAATCGACGAGGCAACGCTTAGGGCCACGGTGGGGTCCTTCAAAACCGACGTATCAGTAGAAACCGACGCGTTCTTTATTCTAGGTTGGATAATAAACGGCATCGCCAAGCCTTGCAACTCTTCTATGCATGGCTGCTTATCAGTTAAGTCTTTAGAAGAGCCGGCCTCGATCTCGGCGAGTCGTTTCTCCTCCCTCTATTCGGCCACCAGGTCGTCCAATTGTTCAATGATCGATTCAGCCACCACAATTTGCTCCGTTTCCTCAACAAGAGCAGATAGAGAAGTTTTAACCTCAACAGGAGCAGGTGGTGGGGGTTCAGATCTGGCTGTTTCAGCCCTCTTTTGGGCTGCTATCTTCTCTGCATTTTTTCTTCTGGCCATCTATGCGAGCGATTCCCTGGCCATGTTTTCAGGATCTATGCTAGGAAGATCTCCTAGGCCGGTGAAAATATTGTCTTCTAACGATGTGTCAACTTAGCTTAAAGTGGATAAAAGGTTGAAGCTAACTTCCTCAAAAGCCAAATAAAGAGCCGTGTCAACTTTCTCCCCTAAACGACCCTCAGAACCGTCCAAGTTGGACTGGTTCGGTTATTTAACAACCTGATCACCGACTTTACCACCTGGCTCTGAATCTGAACCTTTAAGACCAATGTCCCTAAGGCTCTTGAAGTTTGGAAAAATGAGTGCCGTAAGTTGCTGTTCACCCCTTGGAATCGGAATGTGATCTACAGCAGAAAAAGTAGCATACGTTGGTTCGTATTGCAATAGCACGTGGGTGGCCTACCCTTGCTTTTGGAGGTTTGGACGGCCAAAGAATTGGAGTGTGGTTTTGACTTGCTCAAGCACAGCGTCGTCGGCTGAAATAAGTACTTTCTTCAAATCGTTACCTGTACAAATGAAACGATAAGTACATGGAATCTAAGCCAAATAAACGTATAAGAAATGCGCAAAGAAATGGGACTGTACGAACACTTGGTTCATCTTTTTGTCTAGGCACAGGATCTAGGCGATCTTCGTTCTCGCTGAATTTCCAATTATCTCGGATAACAACCATCACATCATCAACACGCTTACCAGAGCTAGCAAGCATAGTCACCAAATGGTGATCAGTATCCTTGGCCCTGAGAAAGTAGCGTCCCTGCCGACCAGAAGATTTCGCCAAGGCATAACAATGCCGAATAGCAGGGATTCCTAGATTAATCCTAAGTCGACGATTTAATTCTACTATGCCCATTATGATTCGGTAAAAGTTTACTTTTGGCTGTGAAGAGAGTAGACCCCCATAGCGAAGGACGGCCCCAAAAAACGGGTGAAGGGGGAAACGGACTCCGCCTTCAGCAATTGACAAGAGGGGAAAAATGATCGTACTCGCATCAGTCCTCTTCATGTCAACTATGTTGTCCGTCACAAGTTATAGATGGAGGTCATCTGGAATCTAAAAATGGCATCGAAAGGCGAAAACACGGTCCGCAGAAAGAAGAGCTTTCAAATGTTTCGCCATTCGAATCGAAATAGAAAATATGCTAAACTAAAAATAAACAAGAAAATGGAAGCTAGAATGAGGAAAAAATGCAAAGAAGAGAAGAACTTACAGGTTACAGAGGGAACGACAATAGGGAGCAGATGGAAATCGCAAAGGTCGTGAAGTGAAAGAGAGATGCTGTGAGACAACCAAAGAGCCTTGCATATTCAAAAAATATTCGAAGGGACAGCACGGTTTCATATCGCATTAAATGTGCAACGTGTACGAAAGGGTGGGAAGTTGTAATGATTTCTAAACCGTGATCGTTCTGACGCTTCAGTATTGGTAGGAGTGCGAGCACCGTATTTTTTACTTCCCATACATAAAATCAAACATGCCGACTAATTGGAGTTAGTCGGATGTTCGGGGGCAATTGTGGAGGCCGAAAAAATTAATTGAGGATGGGCAAGAAATTTATTCTACATTAGGCCAAGGACAATTCGGCCCTAACCAGGGGCTCATGAAGCCGAATATACGAATCGGCCATATAAGGAGCTGAGTAGGAACCAACACACAACTGGAAGGCCAAGTAAACAACCACATGTGAGATTAAGAGTGGGCTCGACCCTTGGGCCCAGATGTAGTATAAAAAGAGGAATGTCAACCAAAAAGATGTATGTGAGAATAGATGAAATAACTTGACATAGAAGTAAACTTGAAAGAAATACTAACTTGTCCGTCGGAGTGCTAATTCCAGCACCCTCGACCGAAATGTTCATCTCTGTTTCACGTAGCAATCAGAGGATCAAAGACGTCTGACTGGATCCTGGAGTATTTCCAAACCATTTCACCACACCTGAAATTCTCAGAGAGCTCAGGGAGGTAAGTGTAATTTACCTGTTGAAATATATAAAAGTTTAGTTCTCAACTGCTAAAAATATTCGAACTATTTAGCTATGAAGTTTTGAACTTTTTTTTTTTTTTTTAAAAGATTGCATCCACTGAAGGAAATGAGTTTCGATTTGATATGGTGATGGATTGTACTAGTCAATTTACAACTAAATAAGTAACCTTTAGCAATAATTTCTTAACTTATAAGTTTTTTGTTTGTTAGTTTGTTCTTATGAAAGTTATCTTACATTATATATAGGTTTTTTTGTACAATAAAGATGAATTGCTTACTTGGGTACGTGATATTGAAAGGATGAAATGGCTTTGTTATTGTTGTAAAGATATCAAACTATGATGGCGATCATAAGAGACCAATGATTTATCTTATGAGAGGAATGGCAAGTATAAATCACGAAAGATATGTTGACAAATGGGTACAAAAAAGTGTGAATACTCATTTGATTTGAGGGCATACAAGTTGAAAATAAATGATGAATGAACATTGCATGTAGTATGTGAACTGCATAATCATCCAGCTGCATAGTATTTCCAAGGACATTCATATATAGGGAGATTGTCATATAATGAAAAATTATTGTTAATGAATATGTCAAAGAGCATAATAAGACCAAAAGAGATATTAATTACACTAAAATAGAGGGATGCCCTTAATGTAATCCCAATGAAGACAATTTATAATGTACGACATTGATGTAATGTTATAGAGAAAGCTAGTAGATCCAAAATACGACTCTTGGGTGAATTAGCAAAGTATAATTACATTGAGCGTCATTGATGTAAGGAAGACACTATGACTATCACTAACTTGTTTTGGGCACATCTAGTCACTTTGGATTTACTTCATACATTTCCTCGTATGTTGACTATGGATTGCACCCATAAGATGAATCGATATCGACTTCCTTTTCTAGGAGTGGTATCAACTAACATAACGTTCTCTATGGCTTTTGCATACTTGCAGTTTGAGCGAGTTGGTAACTATGTTTGGGTGTTACATACATTTTGCAATCTTATTGATAATAGTGTTTTTCCTGCATTCATTGTCACAGACATAGAGCTAGCCTTGATGAATGCCATTGACAACACCTTTTCAAATGCCTGAAATTTGTTATGTTGTTGGCATATTAGTAGGAATCTATTAATGAAATGCAAGAAAATGTTTGGGAGAAATGAAACATGAGAAAAGTTTAACATCACATGAAACTATTTAGTATATTCATCGACTGAAAAGGAATATAATAATTACATTGCTACACTTAAGAATTTTAGGTGAACACCTACAAGCTCATCATCCATGGCATTGTTTGGCATAATTGGTGCATCATCATCATGCACTTTGGCATAACTAGTATGGCCACAACCATGTTCAGTATGTCCACTACTACATCTACACCCAATATTTTATAACTCACTGTAGATGGTTTTTCGCGCTTCTCGGAGGGGTTTAGTCTCCTTTGATGCGATTGCCGTACAGTTCAGACTCCCATAAATCTGAATCTAGTCTCACAAGTGCAATGTGAAACAGAAAAATGAATGAGAGTCCAAATCTGACAAATCCTAAAAAATCCATTAATCATCAGAGATGCCAAAAATAGACTGCATTGCCAGATTTCAGAGTCGCCACCTAAATATTTTTGAAAAATTTAGAAAACTCGTGACTCGTGCCAAAGGCCACTTATCCGTCATAACCAAAATGTCTTGGTTCGGGAATTTAGGTATGAGATGGGAAGGTCATGAATTGAGCACCCCACTCACCCAATCAAAGATTGGCCTCTACTAATCATGATGTGAATTTTATGAACATTATATGCTCATATTCTAATTATTAATATACTAGCATTACTATGTGAAGCAAGCAAGCATAGACCACGTCACTTGCTTTGAAATGTTTTAATTTCATGCTTTCGTGAAAAGAGTTTTGAATATGTGTAACTTAAAAAAAATAAAAAAAATAAATAAAAAATAAAAATAAAAATAAGCTCATATGTACAATAATCAAAGTCATTCCAACTTAAGCGAAATAGCCTTTATCCACAGGCATTCAAAGAGGTATTTCAAATAAGCACGTAGCCTCATGGTAGTATGCTTGACATGGCAACGTAAACACACGTGTAATATGCTAAAGCAAAAATGCTCACCTAGTACTCAAATGAGGCAAGCCAAAGAAAAGAAGATGGTTAGAAAAATGCATGATCCAAATATGCAAGTGGCTAATGCGATGCATACAAAATGCAACTAATAAATTTGGCTACTAACATGACATATGAAGCAACTCAAAGCATGAGATAGTGCACATAATCATTTAGGAATTGATAAGAGCATTATGTATGATGAGTTGAATTTTTAATGTATGCAAAAATGGATACAAAGCATGGGAATGATAAAAGAAAACATGATGCTATATACAACCACGGTAAACATGTAAGTAAAAGGGAGAAAGAAATACAAATATTACAAATTTGCCCTCATACAAGAGGATCCGAATGTCCTAATTGACTAATTATTACAAACATAAATGAATGAACTAATTAACTAATTATTAACTATTATTGCAAAATATGAATCTCAAAGCTACTAATCTAAAGGACTTGAATGAGAGGCAGGGAATCGCATGCGCATAAGCGAAAACATCCTCTGAAAACCTCTCTGTTCGCAGTCAGAAAATAGTTATGTTTTGGCCTCAAGATCTACTCTGTTTTGCTAGAAAATTACCACTGCCGTACAACATGCTTGACCGACCGGCCTAATCAGATGGTTGGCCGTACAGAATAATGGCCGACCGACCACTATTTCTGAGGAAAACCCTGCTGCAACAGAACTGGAACAGAGCAAGACAGAGTGTTTTCAAAAGATGTTCATTCTTCTTGTTTCCTCCTCTCATGAAGATTTTCAAGGAGGGAATATGTTTGCTTTCCAAATCATCAACCATCGCAAGTATGTTGCGTGATGATCTCAAAAACAATAAGAGAAGACTTAGCTAAACACAAAAAAAAAAAAGAAAAAAAAAAAAAAGTCTATTCTCTTTACTTCTTTCTTATCATGAATTTATTTAAGGAGGAGGTAGACATGCTTCACAAATCATCAAACATCACAAGATAGTATGTGATGATTATATAGCAACTAAAACGAAAAATAATAACAACTCAAAAATTGTTGTCAACTCTTCTCCCTACTCATGAAATAAGGATGAAACATCCATTTTCATGCTTCAAAGTGGAACTAGGAGAGAGTTTTCAACACTTTTCGATAAAAAGCTCTCTAGGAGTAACAAAGCAAGTAAAGGGGAAAAAAAAGAAGAAGCAAGCTATCTATCAAAGCTTAAACACACAACTCGCCAAAGTTGATAACAACTCCTCTTTTATTCATTGAACAAGGATGAGACATCCATTTCTATGTTTCGACAATGATCGATAAGAGAGTTTTTCAACCCTTTGAACACGGAAGCTACTACCTAGCTTCAAGATGGACAACAACAATATGAAAACAAGAAATTTATCACTAGTTATGTAAACTTGTGGCGGGGTGGCTATTCCTAAGCTCTAATCCTTCCATGACCATAAGGTTCCAAGATATATAAGGAAAGCTATAACAAAGTAAAAACGATCAACTCAAATGGATTGGTCACTATGTCCTAAACATGCCAAATCCGGGAGGACTTACAATAACACAAATATGATATTCGAAGTATAGGAAGTAAGAGCACATGTAGCAAGGAGGACGAGGACCCTTTTATAATATTCAATTCATATCACACAAAAATAATCTAAAATAGTGCTAAAAGTGCTGAAATTTAACCAAATGAAGTGAAAAGAAAGTGGGAAAAAAATGAAAGAAAACAAAGCGTGCACAACTAGTGAGCTAACCAATAAAAGGGTGGCTAGCTCACTCACTTTTAATAAAGTTTTATTTTAATAAAGTTTTAATCACATTTTAAGCTTAAAATAACTCTAAAATTAGTATGTAAAGACAAGAAAAATACAGAGAAAAGATGGTGAAAAAGGTTCAAAGTTCACCTCTTGAAAAAGAGGAAGATCTTCTTAGTTAACAAACCTCACTCTAAACACTCTCAAATATTTGAAATTGTGTTCAAAACCTCAGCAAAAGGCTTCAACTTTAAGCTTATACGGTGTATCTATTGTGTATCTATATTGCAAGAGGGTAGAGAAGTGTGTTGGACAAGCTTTAGGCTTTTGGAAATTTTTTCTAACCCTAAACCATGAAGAGAGGTTCTGTATTTATAGAGTTTCAACTTCTCACGTTGGAAATATATCCAAAAAAGATAGCTGGTCCAAATCTCGTGCATGGGAGCAGCTGACTACTGCAAAATATCTGCTTTCGCTAAACATGGCCGGCCGGACATGAGGATGTATGGTCAGCCCAATCAAAATGGCCTGCTGGCCATCTATTGGCCAGCTATTCTCTAAGTGGTCAAGCTAGAAAAAATAAGGTTTTGGTCAAAATGGGATGCAAGGTTTAGGTTTTAAAACTTAAAACTGAATTCTTTTGCTGAAGATTCGAACAATTTGTACATCATAACATTTCATCATCGAGTGTTCAGAGTGAAGCGCCCAAGTCTTAGGGGCAGTCAAAATGGGGTGTCTACACTCACGAAATCTTCCATTCAAAGTTGTAGATGGCCAACGTTGACTAGCATCAGCATCCATCTGCATAATATTAATAAGGGAAGAAAAAATTAAAAATTTCATTCAGAAATACAAAACTGAAAAAACATAAACAATTTGGAAGTAAAAAATAAACACATATAAAGAATTCAAAAATACAGAATTGAACACAAAAACAATTTGACAGTACAAAACCGAATGAATCCAATATTTTTTGGAAGTACAAATAAAATCAATTGATTTGAAAAACCAATTCCGAATGGATTATTTTTGTCTCATCATGAACAAACATCGAATGACTACCGAAATTGGTAAAACTATAACTTATTTTTGCAGATTTATTCAATAATAACCACGAAATAGGCGGTAGATAAACATTCCGTACCTTCAAGAATGCAGTGGAGTTGAATCTAGGTCTTCAATGGAGTCGAGTATTGCTGGAAACATATCGAATTGCTGGAACATGATTGGAATCACCGGAGTTAAGGGTTTGGTGTGCACAATGAAAACGATTTAGGGGTATGAAGGTGTGGTATGTGGAAATGGGTTTTTGTGTGGTGTGTGTACAAATTATGGGTTAGGGCTATGTTTGAAACATTTGGTGTGTGGAATGAGAAAATAATAATATATTCAAATTTATAAGTGTATGAACTAAGAAATGATGTGCATAGAGGCTAAACGGTGTATAAAAATAGAATTTCTTCCCTCCTTCTCTATATTGTAAATTACAAATACTTAGTAGATTTATTAAAAATATATGTTTTCTCTTCCTCGAGTAATTTTGTTTATACTTCAATTTTACTTTATTAGAGCAATTCCAATCATACTCATTTTTTAGTAGCTAAAATATAAAAAATGTATATTCTTTATTTTGCTTAATTTCTTTTTATCTATGTATTACAATGCTACTCTTTATTTTACCTATTTATACACAAATTGTTTAAAGAGCCTCTCAAGGCTCTTCAAATGTAGCTAGTCGTAAAGAATTCTGATAAAATAGTTATTGCAATAGTTAGCCCGTTCAAATAACTGAAATATAATGATGCTAGTTATAATTGTAACATGTCTTGTTTAAAGAGTCCCTTCGAGATACTTGAGTATTTTAAAAGGGTTCTTTAAAAGATTTGTTGGTTATTATAATTAACATCATTCTATTTTAGTCACTTAAATGTGCTAGCTATTACAATAGTTATTTTAACAAAAAAAAATTTCAATGCTAGCAACATTTGGAGAGCCTTGGGAGACTCTTTAAATAGTTTTTGTAGATAAATATAGGTAAAATAAAGAGTAGCATTGGAGTATATATATTCAAAAAAAATGCAAAATAAATAATATACTTTTTTATATTTGAACTATTAAAAAATAAAGAATACGGTTGAAATTGCTCTTATATGATTTTTCTAATTACACATCTCTCAAAATTTTAAAGATCTTATTTTATGTCTTGATAGACCCCTTTGTTTCACTTATACTCTCGTTCTTAACCTCCACACTTCTCTTCACATTCAAAATCTTTCAAACTCCATTTCATCCATCTCTAACTATTACAACTATTGTCACTACCACCACCCCTCAACACGCATGGCCACTACCTTGCAACCCCCAAAATTATCACCTCGCAACCTCACCGCCATTGCAACCACCACCTTCATAGCCTTCCAAGCCACTGCCATTACTACATTTCTTCACAGCCACTGCACTTCTATGGAAACCGCCCCTTTTCTAACTCAAAGATCTGTGTGTACTTGAGTGAGTAAGAGAGAAAGAGTGAAAGAAATCTAAGGTTTTTTTGAGGAAAAAAAAATGACGAAGAAAGAAAAGATAAAGTGGTGTCGAAGGTGGTAAAGAGGGGAGAAAATGTTAGAAGATGGTGCCGATAGCAGTGGATGGCAACATCAGCATCGACAATAATGTGGTGGTTGGTGGAGATGGTGGTAAAGGAGTGAACGTGTTGAGAAGTTAGGGTTTTGTTGATTTTGAGTTTTGAGTAGTTTTTGGTAATTTTAGATGTGGGTGGGATTGTAATAAAAAAAAGTGTAATGAGATAAAAATGTAGTGCAATTAGAATTACCACTCATCCTCCTGTATATCTATTTATGAATAAATTACAAATGCATTTCTTGAGTTTTGTCAAAATTATAGATTTCTTCCTCAATATCCCTTGTCAGAATTTATCCTTCATCTGATCTAACATAAAAACATAAAAATTACCCAAATATCTTCTAATACCAAAATAAAATTATCATACTACCTCATTTTCATCCACTATCTACCAAATCCTTTTCTATACACCCTCACAATATTATGCAACCCTCATTGACGACACATCAAATGCTTGTAGACAAAAATGACTGTGATGATGATTGCGAGTAGGAGAGAATGGT
Source organism: Camellia sinensis (assembly GCF_055761805.1). Classification (NCBI taxonomy): domain Eukaryota; kingdom Viridiplantae; phylum Streptophyta; class Magnoliopsida; order Ericales; family Theaceae; genus Camellia; species Camellia sinensis. The sequence continues at coordinate 32,704,919 of NC_138966.1, read as the reverse complement.
GCAATAGATGGGCAAAGTGGTGTTACTAGTTAAGAGAAAATGAAAAATAAAGAAGGTGAAATAGTAAAATAAAAAGAAAATAAAGTATTTTAACTTCATCAAGGTTAATAGATGTATTTTTATATTTAAAAAAAAAATTGTAGGCTACATTGTATTTCCTGTTAGTTTAATTTAACGGTTGATTAATGGAGGATGACCCTTTGTCACATGATTGGAAATCTCAAGAGATAAAATGTAATTGCCCAAACTATATGAAAATATTATTGATATATTTTAAAGAGTGTATTTACAATGAAAAATGATCTAGAACCCCACAATGGGTCACCCCCACGACCCCCTCTGGTCTGTGATTGGCCAGTTTTTTTTTTTCCTCCTTCTTCTCCTTCTCCAATCACCAACCCCCACGTGTAAGGGGGGCGAGGTTGATGAGTCCGGATCCTCTGCCGTATTTTCCTGCGGCTATCCCTACGGTGCCCCAAACGACGTCGTTTTGGGACAAAATTTCAAAAAAAAAAAAAAAACGCAGCGTCAGAAATCGAAGAAGAGAAATTGGAAGAAGAGCCAAGGACATGGGAAGAGAGAGAGGAGAAGAACACCTCTTCAAACCCAAAACAAGAAAAAAGTTAGAAAGCTGAAGAAGTGTTCTTCTTCTTGAAGCCCAAAAGAAGAAAAAAAGTTAGAAACCTAAATGCATCCTCTGTTCTTCTTCCTCTCATTTCTGTTGATTTGCAGAGAAACAAAACCAACTTATTTTGAATGAGAAAGATAGTTTTAAGACCAAGCCCCAAAAGGGTTTGTTTGGTTTAATGTAATTTCTAGATTAGAACCCATAGATCAAAGGCTTGCAAACAACTTCAAGCAAACCCACTTTGTTTGTTTCAAAAAATTAAAAACAAATTTGCAGAACTCTGAATGAAATTGAGGGAGTCCAAAAATAGTTCAAAATGGAAAAGATCCACCATATGAGTGGATCCATTGTGCTTTCGTGTTCTCTCCTCCCTGATTGTGTGAATCCCAACTCCAGCTAGTCCAAATCTGTTTCAACAGATGAACAAACGAGGTCGTTGGCGGAGGCAGTGGGTGGGCGAAAAGCGAGGGCTACAACGGTGGCGGAAAAGCAGTGGAAGTTCGCCGGCGAGAGAGAAAGAACGGGCTCAATTCGTTTGAAGAGGTTTTCCTTCTCCTCTCTGAAGAACTTCTTTGAAGAACTTCCATGGCTCTTCTTTCCCCCTTTTTCTTCTTCAATTTCTGATGCTGTGTTTTTTGTTTTTGTTTTTTTTTTTTTGAAATTTTACCCCAAAACGACGTCGTTTTGGGGCACCGCAGGGATGGCCGCAGGAAAATGGCGCAGAGAATCCGGACTCAGGGTTGATAGGGGTGGGGGAGAAGGGTCTCAATCACTTCCGATTTATAATTTAGGAAGATTCAGTGGAAGACCACTCCGTATAAGTTTTCAATGGCATAAGCACATTAAGAAAGGAAATTTCTGCAAAAGTCCTTTAACACTAGAATATAGCATTTTTACCCAAACTACCCTTATAATCAGTGTGTGATAAAATGAAATTGCCCACACTACATGAAAATATTTTTGATAAATTTTAAAAAATGGATTTATAATTTTGGGAGATTCGGTGGAAGGCGCCTCCATATAAGTTTTCAACGGCATAAGGGCATTGACAAAGGAAATTCCTACAAAAGTCCTTTAACATTAGAATATAACATTTTTACCCAAACTACCTTTATAGTTTGTGCGCTAGATTCATCAAGCACGTTTAAGGAAGATTTCATTTGGAAATTATTTTAAACATTTAAAATGTTATAACTTTTAATTTATACATTTATTTTTAATAAAATTAATAATTTTAAAATTCTTTCATCAAGATCTATCAAATAAAATTTAGGTTTGATTATAATTTTTTTTAAAAAAGTCAAATTTTTACCGTTAAAATTAACATAAATAGTAAAATTTTACTTTGATTTACAGTAAAATTCACTATAAAATTTTAATTTTTAAATAATAAAATATCATTATCATCATTAAATGCCATAATCACAATAATTATTAATAAACAATCAAAAAAATAACTTTAACTGAATAAAATTTTACCGTCATTCTATCACACAAGGACATCTTCACTACGAGTTCAAAAACAAAACATATAAAAATATAATATCAGAGTAAAATTTTACTGTTATTCTATGAACTTGTCATCAACCAAAAAAACAAAATATATATTACAAAAAACAACCACAATAAATAGAGTTCAGAAATAAATCTTGTGTGAGTGATATTCTGATCACACTACCTGTTTAGTAATCAGCTAGAGAGCACCGGCAGAATAGATGGCTTCAGCAAACTTGTAACAGAAAGAGAAGGCTCCGGCGGTGGTTCTTCCACCCGGGGGCACTCCGACGATCAAGTCAGTATATCTCTCAAAGATAATCAAGTGCTAAACTCACTGCTCAAAGCATAAATTGCGTACCTTAGACCCACGGGGGTGCCTTTCTTTTTATAGTTAACTCAATCCTAGTCCCACTAGAAGCCTGACTTCTAGGGACTCCAATTCTGGACTTACCTTGGACTCTTCAAAAGATAAAGATAAACTCCCTAAGAGTTTTATCCTCATCTTGACTAAGTCTCCTCTTCATTCTTGGACTCTTGTCCCCTATCCGCTTATCTCGGATTCCGATATCTTCGAAGGAAACCTCGGCCTAACCAAGATTACCTCGGCACAACGACCAGGACACGTGGTACCTCGGCTGACATGTCGGCGTCACCTTGCCACATGTTGGTACTCAGAAAATATATCCCCACAACTGCCCCCTAGGTTCTATTACCTCGGTATCCTGAGGTGATGGAACCTATATCAGTATTTCTTCCTGTACATCGGCTTAAGAACTCCTCAGCCGAGATCATTCATTTCAGGCCGACATGTTCTCTTCAGAGAACAAGAATTCCAGTGAACTCTTTCACGTATGTGAGCTGTCACGCATCATTTACTCAACCGTTTCATTCACGCGTCTTCACCTTATTGGACCGTGCCTATGACGCGCTTGCAAGTCGTCTTGCGTCTGTGTGCGCCGTCTGACGTATGCATTGTTCCAGGTGCATTTAATGCTCCGTTTTGCCGCCATTTCAAATTTTTGACAAAACCTTTCCCCCTTTCTTCATTTTTCACTTTTGCATTCGATTTCTCTTCGCTTTTTCTCTCTCTAGCTCCTGAATACGCTATTGTTCTAGTCCTCAAGCTCTGCAACTGCCTTCCTTTCTCCCTTCTTGTGAAGCTTTCGTCGTTTTTGTTACATCTGTAACTGTCGTCTGACTTCGGCAATCTTCATACCGGCTTCACTTTTTTCTGGTAGGCCGCTGTTCCTTTCGTTTTCAATTCTGTTGATATTCTTCATTACTTGTTGCCATTATTGTTTCAAATCTTGCGAATCACATATCTGAACATATTTATTCAAATGGTTTCGATCTTGCCCATATCTTGAATACATGCTGTTCACCACTTTCTTGCACTCTTGTTACTGTTCTTGACCTTTTATTTCTCGTATTCTTTATGCTCTTGATAGCCTATCCCTGTTCTTGATTCTAAAGCACGTCTTTGCCTTTCTGTTTTCCAGATCCGTGCCTTCAACCCTTGCTTTCATAGATCTAGGTTTGGGATTTGTTGTGCAAAACCCATAATTTAGAAAAAAACTGAAACTAGTATTTTACCTAGATTTTTGCCGAGGTCTTATTAACCCTCTCAAAACATTTTTTCTCTGAAATCCAACCCCTCTAATTCAGGCCGATATCATGGGTATGTGGAGACATAGGGTAGATACCCCGACCAAACTTGAGTACTTTAGGCAAGAGTTCTCTATCCCTGCCGATGTCTATCTGAGGCTGGCTGGAGATAATAACTCCATCATGCCCACAGATGATTCGATGCCCTTTCCCATTGTAGCTTTCACTGAGTGCGGACTCCGGCTCCCACTCAACATCCTTTTTCATGAGATTCTTCACTATTATAAATTGAACCCCGTGCAACTGGAAATCAATTCCTACCGAGTGATTAATGGCATCATAGCCTTAGCTAAACAGGAAAATGCTAGGATCACCCTAGCCGATATCCAGTACTACTATACCATGTGTGCCCTTAATTTGAAAGAAAAATGCTACATTTATTACCTTAAGCCGAGGTCTACAGAATTCAAAATCATAGCCGACCTCCCAGACTCCAACAAGGGGGCTGGAGATGATTATTTCATTACCTCGGGAAATTGGGAGTTTGCTCCAGACGAGGACATCCATCTCTACCCTCTTCCTCGATCAGTTTTAGAGGGCAAGGGTAAGAACCTAGTATTCAGCTTTATCTGTTTTCTTTCAAAGTCTTAAATACTTTGACTGTTTCTGACGTCTGTTCTTCTTGCAGCTGTTTGTAAGCCACCGAAAATTTTTTGCCAATCCTTTGTTCCCAGCAAGGATTTGAAGAAACTTCTGGACTTTCCAGTCCATAAAAGGAAAGCGCCTGTGCTTCTCAATTTTATTCCAACATATAAGTCAACTTTGCCCGACGTTCTTGAAAGGAAGAAGAAAAGCCTTTCTCCACCCTCTGCTACAACTCCATTGACTGCATCCACATTACGAACAGATCAAGGATCAATATCCGATCCAGCTGATCAGCTATCAACTTCGGCTCCATACCTGGTCCCAATATCAGAACGAAAACGTCGGCGATGACTTGTCTTTACTGCCGAGATGGGCCGCCCAAAACCAGTTGCAAAAGACCTCTTAGCCAGCCTCCTTTCTGATGTTGAAACTCAGCTAACACAAACCATGCCCCTACCGAAGCTGAAAAGAGTTAAAAAGGCTCAGCCAAAGGCTAAAGTAACTCAGGTTGAATCTGAGAATACTTTACCTATTTTTAAGCTGGCTGAGAGTGACAAATCTTAACCCTCTACTGGAAAGAGGCCCTCTGAAACCCAGCCATCAGAATCTCAAAAATCAAAGAAGCCGAGGCCATCCTCTGCAACGACCTCGGGGTCCAAAATACCAGACGTCCCCTGGGCGCCTGAAATTACTCTAGAAAATGAGCCTGTTATGGCTAGTGATAGCGCCGATGACATCAATATCGGCGTCGCCCTCAGTAGTGCTCTACTTCTTCCAGGCGATCTTGACAGGAACGCCAAGATGAGCGAGTATGAGAACTATGCTTTCATGCTTCAACGTTCTGTTCAAGTAAGTGTCTTCACTTGGTAACTTGTCTTTCTTTCTCCTTTTCATACTTGTAAAATTTTTCAAATAACTTTTGCGTAGTGTTTTTTCAGGCCATTCAGCATGCCCATTCTCTCTCCATACAAGCCTTTGAAAATTGGGAGAAATTGGTCGACATAAAGAGGGAGTTTTCTGCCCTTCAAAAGGCCAATAAAAACCTTCAATCAAAAATGAAGAAGTTGGAGGATCAGGCTGAGGCTGCTATCAAAGCCCAGACTGAGGCCGAAGAGAAGGCCGATTCTGCCGAGGCCATAAGGAAGGTTGCTGAGTCCCAAAGAAAAGAGGTCGAGGAGAAAATGGCCCAGGCCGAAAAGGAGCTTCAGGAACCCTGGCCACCAAAGACGCTGAAATCAAAGAAGCTGATGAAAAGGCGTACACTCAAGGCATAGCCGACATTACTGAGGCTTGTGAACTTCAAGTGAAGCAGGCATGCAACAAGGGTTTCACCCTTGGTTGGATGTCTCTTCTGAAAAAACTCAATGTCCCTAATGATTCGCCTCTGAGGAATGCCGATGATATTCCTCTTACATTCCCTCCACCTCCTCCACCAGCTCAGTCCGATGAAGATTCAGAATCTGAAGATGAGGAAGAGGATGATACCTTGGTGAGAAAAGCAAAGGAGGCTACTGCGTCCAAGTCCCCTCCTCAAAATGAGCAAGTTCTAGACTTAACTCAAGACGAGGAGGTTGAGGAGGTTCCCAAGGATGTGATTCCTCCAAAGGTATCATCAGATTCACGTCTTGCTGATAAGAGTATTGATGAGACCCTTGCCCAAATTGGTGACGAGATCGCGGCGGAGAAGGCTGCCGAGGTATCTTCTCAGCAGTTCTCTGACGTCCAAACCCATCCTGCTGCCGATGTTGGGGAATCTTAGTTTTGATGTCATGTCTTTTCTTTTCTTGTCTTTTGTACCCTTGTACTTCTTTGTTTTTTTAGACGATGTAAGTTTTGCATATGGCCGATGTCCCTTTTTGTGAATGCTAACTCAACTTTCTTTTTCTGAATGCTTGTATCTTTGTTTTCTTCTAACTACTCTTGCATGATTCTATACTTAGAATATTTTGCATGTCTTATGTACTCTTCCTTCTTTGTGCAATCTTCTCGGGGTGACACACCTCGGTTATGCCACCTGACGATTTACCTCGGCAAGTATTTGTCCTGTAAATTGCTTACAAATTTCAATAAGGATTAACATAAGGATTAATTTCAATTGGTACAAACTTTTCTTCAATAAGGATTAACATAAGGATTAACTTCAATAAGGATTAATTTCAATAAGGATTAACATAAGGATTAACTTCAATAAGGATTAATTTCTATTTTGTAAACTTTTCTTAAGTTATAACAAGTGCCAAACAATGAATTTGGTTTAGCTTCAACTTGTAAATTGGTACAAATTTCAACAAGCGTTAAGCATTACTTCGGTTTAACTTCAACTTGTAAATTGCTACAAATTTCAACAAGTGAAGATAAACAATAATCTCGACTTAACTTCAACTTGTAAATTGCTACATATTTTAACAAGTGAAGATAAACAATAATCTCGGCTTAACTTCAACTTGTAAATTGCTACAAATTTCAACAAGCGTTAAGCATTACTTCGGTTTAACTTCAACTTGTAAATTGCTATAAATTTCAACAAGTGAAGATAAACAATAATATCGGCTTAACTTCAACTTGTAAATTGCTACAAATTTCAACAAGAGTTAAGCATTACTTCGGTTTAACTTCAACTTGTAAATTGCTACAAATTTCAACAAGTGAAGATAAACAATAATCTCGGCTTAACTTCAACTTGTAAATTGCTACAAATTTCAACAAGTGAAGACAAACAATTTTGTCTTCTCTCTGCCCCCAATGTGAACTTGAGTTTCACTTGGGCTCTCATTATTCAGAAACAACATTATGCATCTTTTATCAATTCACAAGTCTTGGAGAATTCTGCTAAGATTTTATTGATGACGTCCTCAAAAAATAACAAGGAACATCTAATGATAAAAAAAAATTAAATTACAAGTGTTCCAGGGTCTTGGCAATGCTTTGCCCTCATTATCTTCAAGCCGGTATACTCCATTGCCCAATACCGAAGTAATTCTGTAGGGTCCTTCTTAGATTGGGCCAAGCTTGCCCTCTCTGGGATCCTTCTTGTTGCCAACAACTTTTCTTAGGACTAGGTCGCCGACTTGAAAATCCGTTGGATTGACCTTCTTATTGTAAGCTCTAGCAAGCTGCTGATGGTATGCTATGAGCTGAATTGCAGCTTTCTCCCTTCTTTCTTCTAAGAGATTCAGATCTCGGGCTAGAAGTATATCATTAGTCCCATTCTCTACTCCCTCGGTTCTAATCCCTGGGATGCCGATCTCCAGTGGGATGACTGCTTCTGTACCGTAAGCCATGGCAAAGGGGGTTTCCCCTGTTGATCTTCTCGACGAAGTCCGATATGCCCAGAGTACATTGGGTAACTCGTCTACCCACTTCTCTTTTGCTGCCTGCAGCCTCTTCTTTATCCCATCCAAAATTACTTTGTTGGATGCTTCTGCTTGGCCATTGCTTTGGGGAAAACTTGGTATTGAAAAGTAATTCTTTATCTTGAATTTCGCACAGAAGTTCTTGATGAGTTTGCTGTCAAACTGCGTTCCGTTGTCGGCAACTATTGCTCTTGGAATGCCAAATCTGGTGATGATGTTTCTCCATATGAAGTTCTTGACATCCACATCTCAGATTTTGGCAAGAGGTTCTGCTTCTATCTACTTCGTGAAATAATCTGTTGCTACCAGCAAGTACTTCCTTTGCCCAGTTGCTTGAGGTAACTGTCCAACAAGATCCATGCCCCATTGGGCAAATGGCCATGGACTGGATACAGGGTTCAGGTCAGCAGCTGGCTGGTGTATCAAAGGTGCGAACCTTTGGCATTGTTCATACTTCTTCACGTAGGCTTCTACATCTTTTTGCATGTAGGGCCACCAATACCCCTAGGTAATGGCCCTGTGAGCTAGTGATCTACCCCTAGTGTGGCTTCCACAAATCCCTTCATGAATTTCATATAGAAAATCTTCAACCTGCAAAGGGTGTACGCACCTTAAATGGGGTCCAGTGAAGGACCTTCTGTAGAGATGTTCGTTCGCTGTCAGATTGAATCTTGCCGACTTCAATCTGACCTTGTGTGCTTCCTTATGGTCTTCTGGCAGCTTTCCCTCTTTTAGGAATGCAATAATTGCATCCATCCAGCTTGGTCCCAAGTCCACACACATTGTTTCTTGTTCTGTGATCGGTGGTTCTATGCTCGGGCCTGACAAATAGTCAATCATTATTGTCCTTGTTTTTCCAGTTTGTATTGAACTTGCCAAGTTGGCCAATGCGTCGGCGTGGCTGTGATCATCTCGGCTAACTTGAAGAAGTCGGCAGTTGCGAAACAAGACTGCCAGCCTGATGACTTCCTTTGCGTATGCTGACATTCTCTCATCTCAGGTTGCAAACTCTCCTGTTGTCTGATTCACTATAAGTTGTGAATCACAAAAAATTATTGCCTCATCTGCTTCTGCTGCCACTGCGAGCTTTAGTCCTGCAATCAATGCTTCGTATTCTGCCTCATTGTTCGAGGCCTTAAACCCTAATCGAATGGACTGTTCCAATATCTCCCCATCAGGAGATATTAACACTACTCCTGCCCTCGCTCCCATCGACAAATAGGCGAAAGGAGTCGCCGATGTAAATACTGCAGGGTCTGAGTTTTTCCTTTCTTTGTTCTTTTGCCTTTGGCTGGGCTTCTCCTTGTTTGCTTGGACATCGTTCATCTTAGCTCAACGGAGCCCGATGTTCGATGGATTCTGGCGTGAATTCGGCCACGAAGTCGGCCAAAACTTGGCCCTTAATTGCTGTTCTCGGCCTGAACTCCAAGTCGTACTGGCCCAAGGCCACTGCCTATCTTGCTATTCTTCCAGTTAAGTCTCCTTGTTGTAACAAGGACTTCAGTGGGTGCTATGTTAGCACTATAATCTTATGCGCTTGAAAGTAATGGTTCAGCTTATTTGAAGCCATTACTAAGGCCAACATTAATTTCTCTAGTGGTAGGTACCTTGTTTCTGCATCGCCTAAGGTTTTGCTTACATAATAAACAGCCTTTTGCTCCCATTTTTTCTCTCGGATTAGCACTGCACTTACTGTGTGTTCTGAAACTGCTAAATACAAAAACAGTTCTTCCCCAGGTTCAGGTGTTGAGAGGCCTGGAGCCGTGGTCAGATATTTCTTTAGGTCAACCAAAGCGGCCTCACATTCCTCAGTCCATAGGAAGTCTGTGGCCTTCTTCACCAGGTTGAAGAAAGGTTTACATTTGTTTGAACTTCGGTTTATGAACCTGTTTAGGGCCGCGGCCCTTCCTGTAAGTATCTGAACCTGTTTTGCCGACGTCGGGCTTTTCAGCTCTAGGATGGCCTTGATTTGATCTGGGCTAGCCTCAATGCCCTTTCTTGTTACCAGGTACCCCAAAAACTTACTTGATCCAACTCCAAACACGTACTTCGATGCGTTGAGTCGGAGCTGGTATGTTTTGAGTATATCAAAGACCTCTTTTAGGTCGGCAAGATGACCCTTAGGTTCCTTGGTCTTCACGACCATGTCATCGATGTAGACCTCTACTGTTTGGCCAATCAAGTGTTTGAACATCATGGTTACCAACCTTTGATAAGTTGCTCCTGCGTTTTTCAACCCAAAAGGCATTACCTTGTAACAGTACAGCCCTTTCGGGGTGATAAACGTTGTCTTCTCCTCATCTGGGGGGTACATGGCTATCTGGTGGTATCCCTTGTAAGCATCCAGGAAGCTCATCCTTTCATGTCCAGATGTGGCGTCTACCAACTGGTCAATCTTGGGTAGAGGAAAGCTGTCTTTGGGACAAGCTTTGTTCAGGCTTGTAAAATCTACGCAGAACCTTCATTTACCATTCTTTTTCTTTACTACCACAGTGTTTGATAACCATGTCAGATAATTGACTTCTCTGATGGCCCTGGCCTCCAGAAGTCTGTTTACTTCCTCCTCCACTACTTCGACGTGCATCAACGTCGGTCTTCTGGCTCATTGTATTACGGGTTTGGCTGTTCTGTCAACGTTCAATTTGTGGCATGTGACCTCGGGGTCAATGCTAGGCATTTCATAAGGCGTCCAAGCGAACACCTCTATGTTTGCTCTCAGAAAAGTTTCCAGTTCTCTTTCTTCTTCTTCGGCTAAGCCCGAGCTGACAAGAAAGAAGCGTTCTTCATCATCCTCCTGGACGAGGACTTTCTTCAGTGCTTCTTCACTCTTCTTGGCTGGCTCCTTGCCGACATCCTCTAGGACCTTCATGTCCTTGTCTTCAATCTCTGCCTTCTCCGATTCTTGAATGTTGCAGGTGGATTTCATTACTGCCATGGAGCAATTCTTTGCCTGCAGTTGATCTCCTCTGACTTCTTCAATCCCATGCTCTGTTGGGAACCGTAGTAGTTGATGCAACGTTGAGGGAACTGCCCACATTGCATGTAACCATGGCCTTCCCAAGAAGATGTTGTATGGCGAGGGCGTGTCAATCACTATGAATTCTGTCTTGATCTTCTTAGTGCCGGCTTGTACTTCCAAGCTTGTTGCGCCCAGTGGCCACGTTGGCGTTCCATTGAAGCCGACCATCGGGCCATTGGATTGCTCCAAGTCATCAGGATGAAGGCCCAGCTCCTTGTAACATCTAACATACATGATGTCGCAAGAGCTGCCTTGATCAATCAGGATGCGTTTCATTTGGCACTCCCCAACCTGGAGGGATACTATCAAGGCATCATTATGTGGATGCTGGACCATCTCTAGGTCGGCTTCAGTAAAGGCTATCATCGGTCCTTGGCATTCTTCAGGCCGAGGTCTTTTATGTCCGACCTGGTTCACGTGCTGTAGGTGTTTTACCCTTTGGGTCTCCCCTCATATGTCTTGTCGTTCACCTTTAAGTGAATTACATTAACCACCCGTGGTCCTCCTGCCTGTGGTTGCTGTGCTGGGGGAGACGGAGCTGCTGGTGCTTGAGGCAATCTTGCATGTTCTTCCCTTGTCCTGGCCTCATCGACAAGGTCCCTCAGATGGCCTTGCCTCACCAAGTCTTCTAAGTGTGCTTTTAGGGCTCTGCAACCCTGAGTTAGGTGCCCTTCTTCATTGTGGTAAGCACAACGTCTACCGACATTTCTTCCCATAAATTCCCCTGGTGCTTTTGTCGGTGCTCTGAAATAGGGTTGGTTTCGTATTTGATCCAGGACTTTGTGGACCGGGATTCGGAACACAGTCGTCACTGCCTGTTTAGCCCTCAATTTCGTTTCTTGTTTGATCGATCCATTGTTACCTCGGCTTCGCTTCGGCGAGCCATTTCCTTTCTCCTGCTTTGTCTCTTTGTTTCCCGACGTATCCTCCTCGGCTCTGGCGTACTTCTCGATTCTCGCCATGAGTTCTTCCATGCTTTTTGGCAATGTCTTTGCCAAAGACTTCCGTAGTGGGCAATCATCTTTCAGGCCATTCTTGAAAGACACAACCGCCACCTCTTGGTTACATTCGGGTATTCGATTGAACACCTCGTAGTACCTTTTTGCGTAGGCCCTAAGGCCTTTATCCTTGGTGATTTTTAAAGCCATCAGTGCGTCGACCCTCAAGGGCTGTAGTTTGTTCGTCACAAACCTGGCCACAAATATCTCGGCCAGGCTTTCCCAAGTCTTTACGCTTCTCTTCGGTAGTTTATAGAACCAATCTGATGCAATCTCCCCGAAGGATGAGGGGAATACTTTGCAGAGCAACGGCTCGTTCCCACTATATAATGCCATTGAATTTGGGTATAGTCCAACGTGAAAGTTGGGATCTAACTTACCATCATATATTTGGAACCTCGGCATACTGAATCTTTTTGGTGCTTCAAATTTGTCCAATTCCACCAAGAATGGTGTCCTCGGCTTAACCGGGGAAGTTACCTCGGCTTCAGCATTCTGTTGCTTCCTCTTGAGGTAATCTCTCAAGTCTTCTTTACTCCTCCCTGGAGCTCGACTATCTTTGGACTTCAATCTTTTCGGCACACTACTTTCGGCCTCGTAGTGGGCCCGTTTTGATCTTTCTCTATGGGTTGTATCAAAGCAGAGCGCCTGCCCTTGAACATGCCGATGTTCTTTGGGCTCTGGGTCCTTCGTGTGATACGTCCTTCGGGACTCCTCTCGTCTCGGCTCCTCTCGTCCGACTTCTCTGGAAGGTCGGTGAGAGTGCCTTCCGCTCGTGGTGTACTGAGGGGCTTCGGGGATTGTTTTCCTTCCTCCCTTCTGGGTATTAGTTGCTGGAATCGGCGTGTCCTGCAGCGGGTACGGTGGCTGCATGACATTGTTTTACATCATGAAGTTGACGACCGACTGCAGGTCTGCCAACTTGTTTGCCAATTCTTTTACTTCTTCATCCCTCCGCAGGCACCTATCCCTCCATACCTAGAGGTTACCTTCGTTATAGTACTTGCTTTGGTTTGTCTTCTTCGAAGTGTCGCCCTCCTGGCCGGCGTCTTTCTCTTCGTGGCCCTGGTCGCGAGTTTCTGCATTGTGGTTGTCTCCTTCGATATCATGGTCGATAGGTCTACCACTCCCAGCAGGAGTGTCGTCCCCAATCTTTTCCTTCTGTCCGTTATTTGCCAACTATTCTTCTAATTTCCCACAGACGGCGCCAAATTGTGTGAGTGATTTTCTGATGACACTGCCCGTTTAGTAATCAGCTAGAGAGCACCGGCAGAATAGATGGCTTCAGCTAACCTGTAACAGAAAGAGAAGGCTCCGGCGGTGGTTCTTCCACCCGAGTGCACTCCGACGATCAAGTCAGTATATCTCTCAAAGATAATCAAGTGCTAAACTCACTGCTCAAAGCATAAATTGCGTACCTTAGACCCACGGGGATGCCTCTTTTTTTATAGTTAACTCAATCCTAATCCCACTAGAAGCCTGACTTCTAGGGACTCCAATTCTAGACTTACCTTGGACTCTTCAAGAGATAAAGATAAACTCCCTATGAGCTTTATCCTCATCTTGACTAAGTCTCCTCATCATTCTTGGACTCTTGTTCCCTATCTGCTTATCTTGGATTCCGATATCTTCGGAGGAAACCTCGACCTAATCGAGATTACCTCGGCACAACGACCAGGACACGTGGTACCTCGGCTGACACGTCGGCGTCACCTTGCCATGTGTTGGTACTTAGAAAATATATCCCCACAAATCTAATATAATATGATATTAAAATATGATAAATATAATATTATTGAAAAAAATTATTCACTATTCATGCGTGAAAGATGTTATAATAAAAAGTGATAGAGGGCGTTTTGGCAAACTGGTAAAAAGTTAGGCTATGTTTGGAGAAGCTTTTCAAACACATTTTCACTCCTTATTTTGAGTGTTTTGTTTGTTTAGAGTTTTTAAAAATTAATTTCATACTCACTTTTGAAAACTCTTTCCCATTTTTGAAAACTCTTTTCAAGCCGAAAAAAATTGGACTAACCAATCGTCCTCTCGGTTGACCAGAACCGTGCTCTTTTTTTTTTTTTTTTAAACAATTGGCACTTGTTATTTTTTATATTTTAAATAAAAAAATTTAGAATTTTTAAATTTTTTATGAGTTTTGAATAGAATTTTAAGTTGTGTGTTTGGTTATGAGTTGTAAGCTTTTATATCAAATAGCATATGCTACATCAAAAATTCTCCACTCAATTCAAAACTCTTTTCAAAACTTTTTCACCAAACAAATTTTTCACATTCAAATCATAATTCCAAACTCACAAACTCAAAATATAATTCTATTCTCAAATCATATTTAGAAAACTCTACCAAACGCTACCTTAGTTTTTTGATTTTTTGACTTTTTTAAGTCACATCACCTTTTTATTTTTTTACACAAAAAGATCAAAAAAGTCATAAAAAAGCTAGAAAATTAACTTTTTACCAACTTTTCCAAACACAACATAAAGCATATCAACTCAGGGCTCATTTGGTAAGTGCTTGTTTTAGTTTAAAAACCAAAAAGTTATTAAAAAGCTAAAAAGTCTATAACCTATACCAAAAAGTCAAAGATTTCATTTTTTCTCTAATTTTTTGCACATTTTTTTCATAAAAAATCAAAAAATCACTCTAAACATACTATTTTTTTATCTCATATTTTAATTAAAAAATTAAAAAATTACTAAAATAGTCTACTCTCAAACGAGACCTTCGAAAGCAAACAAAGTAATCCTATACACTCACATCTCTTCATAAACCTTCAGAGGTCCCACACTGTAAGCCTTTCAAATCAACAAAGTTGGTGTTTGGAAGTGAGTTTTTATGTAAATTTTTTTAATTGTAGGATATTATTAGAAAAAAAAAATCATCTTTGAAAAGATAATTGGATTTTTTTGTTGTTGAATGTGATGTTTGTGAGAGAAAAAGTAAAATAATTATGGAGTTTGATGTAATATTTTGTTTGAATTTATTTTATAAAAAAATTGTCTTTTAGTAAAAAAAATAAAAAAAAAAAACCTAAAAAAATTATTGCCAAACACCGCCTTTGAGCATCCTTTCTCACGTGATCGACTTGAGATCTATATGGTGCACGACGTGAATCTCCTGAGTTTCACAAATGAATCAAAATGGGTAAATTCGTCAGTACAAATATAGTTTTGTACTCTCCGTATCCTTCCCAAAATATAAATAAATAAATAAATAAAAAATAAATAAAAGTTTTATTGGAGTCTATACATTAATAATTGTAAGCGTGTCTGGACGAGGGACTTCTGATCAAATTTCCGTATAATTTATCCTTTATTTGTTGGATCATGGCAAATCTTTTGTGTTTTAGTCAAAAGCAGCAGGAACATATCGAACGGTCTGTATTGCTTGTTGGGATATTCTGCTGAAATGTAAATGCAAATGCAAATGTAAATTATTTATCTGTGACAGTGAGTGCTCGTTTGGGTTTGCCTTTTGTGTGATTTTTAGATTTTTTTTTAATTATTTTTTTTTAGTTAAGAAGGTTAATCTGTTTAAAAAATTACTTAATATGCTTTTATTTGTGAGTAAAAAAGTTGATGTAGCATTTATTTTTTAAATAATGCTATATGTGTTAATTAATATATTAACTAATTAGTACATTTATTGATGCATATAGCATCATCGTTATTTTTTAGTTGATAATAAACAACTTAACGACCTTTTAATTTTTTTAAAAATTCTTCTTTAACAAAATTAACTTTTTTTGCGAGGTTCCCAAATGACGTGTAATTCATTAAGGGAGCATTTGGTAATCAATTTTTATTTTTTATTTTTTATTTTTTATGCAATTGAATATGAATATATTATTGATAGATTTGAGGAATGAGTTATACTGTCAGATTAGATGGGATAAAATTTTTAATATATAAGATTATAGGAGATAAGTAATATTAATTGTGACATAAATAGATGGAATAAATTATTCAGACAAAATAAGTGATGTATTATGGGATTGTTTGGTATAACTTATGAAAACTACTTATAACTTTTTTTTTTAAAAAAATTATTTTTAGAATCTATGCCAAATTATTTAGTGTAATTTTTATTTACATCTCATTAGATATAAATAGTAAAAAAAAAAAAGAAAAAGTTGATCATCTAGCACACGAAGAAGAAATGGTTTTGTCACTTTATATTATCTATTTTGTTTGGTTAAAATGTCATAGAAACGTATAATTATTTTTAATCATTTGATGAAAGAGTTCCAGAGTCAGTTGTTTGGTTTGCTTATGGGAGAATTGTTTATTTAAAAAAAATTTAAAATTTTGTTTGGTTTGTGGTTTTTCTCAAAAAAATTTCAAAATCACTTTTTCTTTTTTACATATCAATTAATCATTTTTTCTCTTTCCTCTTTCATTCTTAATCACTTTTTCTCTCACACATATCTACTCAATTATAATAAAATATCAAATTATCTCAGACTCAAAAACTACTTTCAAAATATACAACCAAACAAATCAAAAAAAAATTCTAAACTCTCTCCTCAATTTTTTTTTTAAAAAAATCACTCTCTCAAAAACAAACCAAACACTAATCCTCCTAATACAACAATTCCTATATTATTACTTAATTTCTATTTTTTCCCATTTAAACCTCCACAAGAATTTTAATAGTGCATTAAATAAACATTGAATAAAAACATGTAAAACTCAATATTCTCCTTTCTGTATCCCATCTCCTTATCCCGTAATAAAATAATAAAAAAAAAAGATTACGGTTGAAATCAGACCACATCTATCGCCCTTTCCTTCTCTCTCTTTATCCCGTAATAAAAAAGAATATAAGTTTGACTTATATTATATATGACAATTAGTATATTAATTAATATATTAACAGATGTGATATGATTTTAAAAATTTTAGATATTTGTAATTTAATTAATAGATATGGTCAATAATAATGACATAATAATAATTAGTATATTACTTAGGGATTGTTTGTGATGATCTAAATAAGTGTATTTTTTGACTTTTTATGAAATATGAGTTGGGTTTGGATTGAGTTCGAAGTGATATATTAGAGAGGCGATATGATTTAAATAAGATGATATAACTTAAATAAGATAGTGACTTTTTAATTTTTTGATTTTTTCTAAACATACCAAACTTTCTCCTAATATATTAATTAGTATAAGTTATACCACCAATGAGTTTTGAAGTGAGACACCACCAATGCAATAGTCAATATTCTCTATCTCGTATCCCCTTCTCCTTATCCCGTAATAAAAACAGAAGATTATTGTTGAAGTCAAACTACACCTATTCCCTTTTTCTTTTATTTCCTTATCCCGTACTCAAAACGCATATTACTTTTGAAGGGAAACACGATCTATCTAGGGGTGACGGCACATTGTTCCTGATGGGGTTCCATCCCCCCACCAAGCAAACAAAAACTCTTAAAATTTTTATTTTATTTCCTAACTTAGGATATATAATTTCATCTCTATCTCATTACTAATAATACTATAAATTTGTTGGATTAATTATCCATTCGATTAATAATTCTGAAACAAAATTTCAAAATAAACATAAGATTATTGGACCGACAGACTAATAATCACAATCTCATACTCTAATCCTATCGATTAAACATTGTTTGGACAGATTAGATAAGGGGGGTTTGTAATCCGTCGGACTGTTAATCCTGAGATACATTGTCCCCGGACTATTTGGTTGAACTGAATTTGTATCCTATGTTTGTTTAGTCATGGGATTAGATGTCTGGATTGGGCTATTTTTAGTGAATCCAATATTTGGTTGGGCGGACTGGATAAGGATAAATGTTCAAAAGATTATTTTACCCTTGTAATTTATAATTTTTATTTAATATATAATTTTAAATTTGTAATCTATAATTTATAATTTATAATTTAATAACACTAAAAAAAATTAATTTATAAAGCCATAATTTTTAATTTATTATTTTCAATTAAATTAAATTTATAATTTATATATTTTTATTTAATATATAATTTTAAATTAACAACACTAATTTTTTTTATTTAATATATAAATTTAATTTTTTAACAACACTAAAAAAAATTAATTTATAAGGCCATAATTTTAATTTATTATTTCTAATTAAATTAAATTTATGATTTATATTTTTCATTTAATATATAATTTTAAATTAACAACACTAAAAAAATAATTTATAAATGTTCAAAAGACTATTTTACTCTTTTTCAATTGTTTATTAAGTAATAGAATGAGAATAAAATGGACATTTCACACATTAGTCCCATGAGATATCAATCTCATGAAAATAATCTCACCCCTCCCCCTAGGATACAATAATCCCTCATATGAAGGGCTAATAGTTCGAAGGGACTATTAATCCAGAGCAAAAAAATTGAACCAAACAAAAGGCTATTAATCCAGATGGACTAATAGTCTAATCCCATGAAATAATCCCTCCAAGCAAACACACTCTTAATGTTTTGAATTATTAATTAAAAAGATACTCAAAAATTACATTTATGAGCCACATTTATTTATATGACCTATATTACACAAACTTTGAATATATGCCACACATGTTAATTTTGAGATAATTTTCAAAGTAAAAATTCTAATTAAATATATACCTTTTAGAGTAAAAATTCTAAGTAAATAACATTTTCTTTCATAGATTTATTAGAAAATTATTTTTTAAATGTTTATATTCCAATTAGTCCATAAGATATTCTTGTATTCCAATAAGTCTTATTATTTGAACATTTGATCCACCAAATCCTAATTCTCATATTTAAAATATTTTATGGATATTCTTACCCTTACAAATATTTTTTGAACGGTTAATAATTTGGTGATATGAACATTCATATTTTACAATGTAAATATTTGTGAATGTTCATATTGATGTGTAAATATTTATATTCATAGTGTGAACATTCACATTGACAATATAAATATTTACATTAATATGTTAACATTCACGTTGATAAGAATGTGTGAACATTCAAATCATTAAATATCCACACTATAAATATAAATATTATTAAAAATATTTTAATAGCTATATCACCTATAAAAACTTATTAAAATATAAAAAAATAATATAAACTAAATATATAGAATATAAATAGGTGAAGAAATTTATGAAAAGTGCCCCTTTTCTTTTTATGCAAGTTAACCACACCCCCTGTAAGCTGGACCAATTATGAGAAAGAAAAACACATGCTTCTATGGGGTCTCCGCTTTTAACTTTTTATTTATTTTAAATTAAATTACCTCTTATATTTTTTATTTATAAAAAAATAAAATAAATTAAAAATATTAAAAAATTAATTTTTTACAACTTCACAAAACCCATCTATGCTTCAATTCATGTTGATACAATGCTCTCAAATGTCAAGCTCATTGAAACCAAGGCCTGTCCCATCATCTTTGCATTAATCAAATGCAAATCGCATATCATTTCAAACCCATTAAATCCAATGTACCCCTCAAATATTTTCCAACTAATTCTCATCAGTAAGCATTATACCTAAAATTTCAAATCTAACCTCAAAGATTTATTAAATTCAACATCTAGACACTGACAATCCTAATAAACAAATGAAAAATGATTGTTGGCCACAATATTCGCGGCTCAAATGGCTCGAATTGACCAAAACGACGTCGACGTCGTTTTGGTCAATTCGAGCCATTCGAGCCAGGAAAATTCGGGATCTCTATCATTGCTGCAAACAAATTTCATTCAGAAGACTCAGAAAATTCTCTCCAGAGCAAAGCAAGCTGTCAGTCAATTCCAAGTTGGATTTTCCACTTGGTATGAAAAAAAACAAAAGATATGCTCTTTTGAGGTTCAATTTTCCTTTTTTATACGAGAAAAAACAAACCATAGTTAACAAACACAAGTCCTAGAAGGTACGAAGATTCATAGATTTATTTCCTTCAACATAGATACAGTAAGAGATAAGTACATGCATTCAACCATTAGAGGGCCTACTAAAACTTCATAGTTTCATAAATACTTGCACAAAACAACTATGACAAGGTACCAAGCTTCACATCTCCTCAAACATAAACACAACTCAAGCAGTAGCAGTAACAGCAACAGGGGCAGCGGCGTGCTTAGCGGCGTGCTTTGCAATTGTACTCTGCAGCTCGTCTTTCTTCGCGCCCACAACCCTGTCAACGATATTTCCTTCTTTTATGAATACAAAAGTAGGCATTGCCTCCACGGCCCAATCCTCAGCAACAGACTACAGAGAAAAAAAGTAGTTTCTTGTTAGAAATTGCGACAGGAATTTCAAGATCGAGATAATCCCATTTGATCATACAGTTTTTCAGGTCAGAATTGAACCCATAAAAAGGGCCTTATATATTTGATTACCTTGAGTTCATCAACATCCACCTTGACAAATATGACGTCAGTCATTTTCTTGGCCATCTCTGTCAGAATTGGAGCAATGAAACGGCAAGGTCCACACCATGAAGCAGTGAAATCCACCACCACCTATCCCAATAAATCCTTAGTATTTTCTTTCAGGCAAATGACTACAAAAGTATCCAAGCTTTTAACAAATGGAAGAAAACTATATTGAGCATTATAGTTGGCTCTGGTTGTTCCATCAAAATTTACAAGATTTAAAAAGAAGACATACAATACAACACAACACAACATAAAAGGGGAAGAGAAGACTTGCCTGTTCTTCTTCCCCTTCTTCCTTATAATTAGATTTCTTTATTCAAAAAAATAATAAAATTGGGGGTTGTGGTGTGAATGTGCCAAAGATCTCAATCATATGTAAAAGGGGGAAAAATCACTAGATCTATCTATAAATGGATGATTTACCTATATATTTCACGGAAGACCCTTAAGAAGCGCCGACACACGAGATGGGTGCCGTGTTTGTGTACATGGCAGGGACATGAGTGTCCACATGTCCGACATGTCACCCTAACCACCAACTCCAGCGGCCACCTCCAGCCATCATATCCGTTCACCCTCTTCACCGCCGCTGACAACCAACTCCAACAACTCACCAACATGTTTCTTTATTTTTGTTTTCTTTTATGTTTTAAAACATTTTTATACACTATAAGGCCCCGTTTGTTTTCAGTGGTAGAATGGAGAGGATTCATAGTGAGGGGATTAATAGTGAGATGATTGATAGTGAGGGGATTAAGTAAAATTGTGTTTGTTTTAATGATAGTTATTAGTGTAAGAATTGTTAAATTATTTTTATATAAAATAATAAAACAAACAATAAAATATAAAAAATTAATCATTAATATTTATAAAAAAATTCTCAATATATAAAAAATAAAAAAAATAAAAAAATTTCTAATCCCCTCACTATTTTTCTAATACCATCTCCCCAACCTCCATCTCAATCCCCTCCCCAACCTCCATCTATATCACTTCCATCATCCTAAACCCCTCCCCAACTCTACAAACAAACACAACACTAAATAACACCTCCGTCATCCTAATCCCCTTCCATCTACATAATCCAAAACAAATGGCCCCTAAAGGTCTTTCTTTTATTTTTTCCACAAAAGAACAAAAAAATCGTTTCAGGTTTTTTTCCTTTTGTAAAGAGTAAGCATCAAACTGATAAAGACGCTTCAGGTTTTTTTTTTTTTTTTTTTTAAATAAGTAAATTTTGGGGGTTTTTATGTTTATCACCAAACACATCTAATTCGATTCAATTAGATTTTTTTTTTTTTTTTTGAAATTTTATAACCCTAACCTACCGCAATCACACCCAAATCTCACATAAACGTTGGATTATCAACAGAATATTACTTGACATAAAATCAGGACTAAAAATTTGATTGAAACCAAAGAAAATTTAAAAACAAACAAGAGGAACCCCAAACATAAAACCATCTTGACAAAACCCTAATCAAGATTCAGGCTATATATTCCCAAAAACAAGAGACTAACACAACCCATTAAAGAAAGGCACATGGAAAAAAAAAATCTAGAGATTAAAGAACAAAAAACAAAGGAGATAGTAATAGTATTAAAATACAGAAAATTGAATAAAAAATTCCAAACAAATCAAGAAAATAGAAAAATAGTTACCAATTTTTTGGATTCATTGCCCTTCTGGAGCAGATCGGTCCACTGATCGACGGTGTGGCAGCTGATAACCTGTCCCTCTTCTGAAGCCATTGATCTCTTTCTCTCTCTCTTTCTCACAACAAGAAAAACAAAATTTCAGAAACCAAAAATGTTTTGCAAAAACAGTTCTTACTATCCGACGAGACGACGCATCCCCAAGCCTGTATTTATAGCCCAAACCTGTATTTATGCCACTGCATCGCATCCTCACTTATTTATTTTATTTTTAATTTTTGTTATTTTAATTTTTGTGGTAGCAAATAAATATAACATCACCGTCGGTGGCGGTGGAGTGGAAATATACCCTTTTCTTTTTTTCTTTTTTTTTCTTTTTTTTTTTCACACAGGTAAATAGGGTTTAATTTTTGAAAGTACATTTCTCTTTTATTCCAGTGGTGGATTTTGTCTTAGATTATATGTTAAATTTAATCGGGTATTTGTGCTAGGATTAGTGTATTTTTCTCTTATATGGGTGATAGATCTTGTAACAATCTAATATTTTAAATTGTTCTTTAAATTTTATATTAATATTATTTAATTATAAATAAATTTAAAAATTAATTTTAACTTTATATTATTATTTGATATTATTTTTTGAGTATTATAATATTTTTATTATATATTTTTTAATATTTTTTCTAGACTAAAATACGCTAAAACATAATATTTTTTGTATTAAAAAGGAAAACTTGCCCCGCAAGTGTCTTGTTCCCCATGCTTGTCACCTATATACATAGATAACCATCAATTAATGCATCTCACCAATTCCAACTCTCTCATCCTCGCTCTCGGGTCTCTAGTTAGTTTTATGAATCTGTGTTTAGGCTCCGTTTGGCAAGAGCTAAACGAGACTTTTTTGACTATTTTAGTCACAAAAGATAAAATAGACTATTTTAGTCACAAAAAATAAAATATCACATCCAACCCACAATCATTACATTCTTCTCTCACAAAAAAAGTCAAAAAAGTCAGAAAGCCAAAAAGCTCTTTCCAAACCAAACTTTTTAGCCCAGGCTAAAATAGCCAAAAAGCCAAAAAGCCAACCCACTTCCCAAACGGAGGCTTAGTTTGGAATATTTAGTAGGTCATAGGGAACAAATGGTAAAAATTAAAATTAATATTAAGATGAGTTATATTATATCTTGAGTTATTATTATATATTTTACGTGTGTTTTAGAATATCATGGTTTATTTTATGTAAATTATGTTTTATAAATTATATTAACTTTTTTAATTTATGAACCTTATTTTATATAATAAGAAAAATCTATGGATATAATTGTTTATTAAATATATTTTGAGCAACTATTTTATAAGTACCACCACGGAAGTCTCATGTCTTGAGGGACTTAAATAACTATTGGCCTTTTTATGACCCTCTGTCTGTCATGGATCCACTGACACCCTAATGTCTAGTGTGGAGTAAAGTGTTGTACGAAGCTAAGTGTTGTACGAAGCTAAGTGTTACACTATTATGGGAGCCACCTCTAGAGTTTAGTACGAGCCACCTCTTGAGTCCATACATCTGTTTTGTTCTGTACCGTGGTTATAATTTCTAGTATAGAGCAAAGTGTTAAGCGGAGCTAAGTGTTACACTATGGTGGAAACCACCTCTAAAGTTCGTATAAGCCACCTCTTAAGTCCATACATCTGTTCTGTTCCGTTTTATACCGTGGTTATGATTATTTTATTTATATGATTTCTATGTTATATGTCAAATGATCTCTGTATTATATACTCCGTATTTTAATATCAAGCTTTGTTTAGCCAATAATTATCCATGGTGAATTTTATGCCTTTATGCTCTTAGTATAATATTTCTCACTCTGTTATGTGCTTATAGTTGTTTACCAATTTTCAGGAAACAATGCAATTCAAAAATAGCTTTTAGAAAGTCTTTGAAGCGAGAATGTGGAATAGACACACAGAGCACTTTTATAATATTTATAATTTTATTCTTCATATGTAAATATCGGCCTTTTGGTCAATAAGTTTTTGTTATAAAAGTAAAAGATCTAATGATTATTTTAGTACCCTCACTTCAATAATTTTTTCGCTCGTATTTAGTAATTGTTTAGGAATTGGCCGAAAGTAACTTCAGTTACTGGCTATCACAATACTTAACCTTTGGGTACGGGGAGTGGTTTGTGACAAGTGTTATCAGAGCCTAAGTTTTTAATTTTCTTTTATAAAAGTATTGGAGCACAAGACACGTGCACAAATAGAATGGGGAAAATGTTGAGTCAGATTACAAGTTGTATTTAAATTAAATATTTGTGTAGCAACAATCGTGGTATAGATAATTATGATAATTAAGATGAGTTATTTGTTACTCTATACAAAATTGTATGCATCTTTCATGCTGAACAATTTGAAGGGAAAAAAAAAAAAATTACCAAAAAAAAAAAAAAAATCTGTATTATATGTTTCGTAGCATTTGACAAAAAAAATAAAATCATTTTGACTTTTTAGAAGTGGGTTCAAATCTATAATCTTTCACAAAATTAATGAAAAGTTTTTAAAGTCACTCATTGTTTCTCATTTTGGCCCAAAACAGTTTTTGACAGATAAATAGTGAGTTATTTTTGGTAAAATTTTTTTGAGATAATATTTTATATCAAATTATTCATCAAATATATATTTATCAGAGTGCATAGAGGATAGTTTACACATATGACAAATTTCGATGACGAAATTTTTAAAATGATGAAAAATTGTGACAATCCAAAAATTTAAGTTTTCTCTTAAATTTTATATTAATATTATTTAATTATAAATGAGTTCAAAAAAATAATTTTAACTTTATATTATTATTCGATGTTATTTATTGAGTATTATGATATTTTTATGATATTTTTCTCTATATTTTTTCTAGACCAAAATACACTAAAACGTAACATTTTCTCCAATGATTATTTTAGTACCCTCACTTAAATATTTTTCCGCTCGCATTTAGTAATTGTTTAAGAATTGGCTGAAGGTAACTTTAGTTACTGGCCATCACGATGCTTAACCGTTAGGTACGAGAAGCGGGTCGTGACAGACCTCTTTCTTTGAATTGAGTTAAATTTAGCCAACAATCAATTATTTTAGTGTTAGCGCTCAAAGATATTATGATATTTTGACGAATTTTTTTGTTAAAAATAAATAAATAAATAAATAGAAGTAACGTCATAGTAACATAGGCCTATTTTGATAAGATAGTAAAAAGTAATTTTTTTACTTTTAACCAAGCTTTTGGCTTTTTTAGCCAAATGATTTGAAAAGTTGATAAAAAGTTCATTTTGACTTTTTTGATTAATATTTGTTTGTGATGTCAAATCACAATAAAATGACCAAACTATCCCCATTAATTTAAAATATTTATAACTTCACTCATGTAGTACATTTTGACTAATGAGGGGTAGAATTATAATTTTACCAGTAACTACAAACCAACTTCCCAAATAAAAAAAAATGTAAAAAAAGCTAACTTTTGACTTTTGCTAAAAACTAAAAAAAATTACTAAAAGCCAACTTTACAAAATAGCACATACTGGCCATTTGAGAACCCAATGAAAAAACTGCATTTCAGATGCTTCCAAAATCCAATCTCTGTAGCTAAAGGGTTGTTTGGAATGATCTAAATAAGTGGACTTTTTGACTTTTTATGAAATATGGATTGGGTTTGAAGTGATGTGTTAGAGAGGTGATGTGACTTAAATAAGATGATGTGACTTAAATAGGATAATAACTTTTTGACTTTTTATATTTTTTCAAGCATACCAAACTTGGCCTAAATATACCAAAACATCATTTGGAAAGTACAGAAACACAAGGTGTGAAATTACTGCACTGCCCTCCATGTCAATAAATAGCTAGAAAATGAGCCACAAGGGTCAAAAAGAAAATTTCGTAAGTTAGGTGAGATATTTTGACCACTTTACAATAGAGTGACATAATAAATAAATATTAACTCAAAGAATAAAAAAAATTGAAAAGGTAATTTTTTTTATCAAATTTTCAAATTATTTTTTGAAAAAAGTAAAAAAAATTTAATTAAAAGTTACCTTGGGAATAAACGCGTTGTGGGGTGACGTGTTAGCAAACGTCTTCTAGGAACCGGGAATAGAAAGTGACATGATTGGATAGGAAGATAAACTCCGTATTCCACACCAAAGTTATCATGCATGTGAAGAATATGTCGACATATATGGCGCGAAAGTTGATTATTTTAATTAATTTTTTAATGTTTTGATTATTTTATTTTAATTAAAATAAATTTATATTTGAAAAGTTAGTTAATTTTTTTTTTAATTAATTTGATAATTATAAAAGAAAAAGTAAAATGATTATAATTTAAGGTGGTGTTTGGGAAGCTAAACTGGGGCTAAAATAGCCACGTCCGTAAAAAATTGACTTATTTAACCACATGGAGACAAAATGGCTTTCACGGGTTGGTTTAAAACCCTTATTGGGGTAAATTTATCAAAATACCCTGAAGAGTTCTCTCTGATTCTGAGGGACAACGCCTCATCACATACACAACCTTCCCAAACAGCACACAACAAGCGTAATAGGCGAAACTGTATACCAGCGGCGACCACAACATCTGAGCAGCTTCGTAGAGACGATCGGCACCGGAGTACGCATCCGCGGCGGCGAAGAAGAACGAACCCTCTCAAACCGCACCGATCTGTAGGTAATGCTTTATGACCGTTCTAATTTCGTTTTCCTTTTCGCGTCTGTGTGGCCCCTGCTTCCGATCTGCTTAGGGTTGGGTTCATTACGGGTTGGGTTCATGACCGATCTGTGTGTTGACCGTGGTGCTTGGGTTTATTACGGTTACATTTCACACATTTGGGGCAGAGATATATATATATATATATATATCTATTCTTATTTATATATCTATTTTTATATTAAAATCTGTAAATCTAGTGGACAATCGGTTGATTACGGTTACATTTCACACATTTGAGACAAATTTATATATATATATATATATATATATATATGTTCTTCTTTATATATCCGTTCTTCTATTTTTTTCTGAAAACCTGTTCCGTTTGGGTTGATTACGGTTACATTTCACACATTTGAGGCAGATATATATATATATAGTTTTGTTATATCTGTTCTTCTTTATATATCTGTTCTTATATTAAAAAAAAAAAAATCTGTTCAGTTTGGGTTGAGTACGGTTACATTTCATACATTTGGGGCTGATATTTATCTGTTCTTATATATAAGTCTGTTCGATTTGAAGGCAGATATATGTATCTGCTCTTATATTTTTCATGTAGATGAACCCATGGTAAAGATTCAAAAACAGATACATATGAAAAATAAAATGTGTAAACCTGTGCTGTTTAGATATTAAAACAGTCTGTTCTGCATTTCTTTTTTTTCTTTCTTATAATTCGCATTACAAATTATCAAGTTGAGATCACAATTTCAAATTGATGTATACAAATTTGATCATGAAAACATAAATTCTGTGAATGAATATCAATTTCTGTTACAAAATTCATTTTAGTAAACATTGGTAATTCGATTACTTATCACTGTCATGATAAACTTCATTTATGATCTGTGAATTACCTATTGAATTCTCATGAAATGGTCTGTCAATGAATAAGGAAAACACATGATCTGAATGGGTTTTGTGATTTTTGAGTCAATGCTGGAGACGATGTCTCCATCTATGAAATACCTATTGATTTATTATCTGCGAAATACCTATTGATTTGTCAATGCTGAAGAGAATGTCTCCATCTCTTTTCCAAAAAACAATCCTCAGAGGCAGTCTTGATTCTTATACGGACACATTTTCGGGTTGTCTTGATTCAACTTCACTTCTTCAAACACTGTTAACTTGATTATTCATAAATCTGAATAAGACCCTCTGCTTCCTTCATTCATATCTGTCTTCATTGAAATACCTACCGGATTACTAGTGTGTGCATAGCTATTTTTCAGTTGATGTAGTCTAAGTTTTAATGCGGTATTTTTTTTCAATTAAGTATGCCTAATTTGTGTCATGTGGATACAAACTTTAATCTTTAAAATTATTGACATAAATAGACTATTCTGAAATTTCAAAAAACAACAGAATTTAATAATAATAATAATATTAAGTAGGAAAAAAGTAATAATAAAATTTGATCATGAATTCTTCATCTCAGTCATGTAAACACACGGTGTTCATGCCCTTTTTTATGTTCATTGAAATCTAAATTGACCAAATTACATATTTACTTTCCTATTACCACCTTCACAGTGAAACCATGAGAATGTAGAACTGTAATTCTTTAAAATAAACGGAAGGAAGTTGACAGTTTGTATACCTATCCTATGAAACATGTGCGTCAACGTATTCAGATAATATTTAACCTGATAGACGGATAACATAAACTAATTACTTACATGATTCATTGTCACTTCCGAATGTTTGTAAAGCATAGCATGGCTTCGTTTACCTCTACTGCAACTTCCAGTACATGGCCACGACGAATGTGTGCCTATGGACATGGCCCCTGTATTGTTAAGATTTTCAGGTCCGCCAAAAATCCAGGGCGTCCCTACTTTGCATGTCCCCGCCCTGTGGTGAGTCACCTATTCTTTACCGGTCATAACTGTATGAACATTAACAACCCATTGACTAATAGTTCTATCATTTGCACTCAGCAGCCCTGTGTCAGTTGGATTGGTTGGTGCGAAGAACCAAGGCGAGAGAACCAATACGATGCGTCACCTAGAGACGAAATTGTCATGCAATTGCGGACTGATGTCATAGACATTCAACAATCCTTGTGTGTCCTTAAGACCATTGTGTATGTGCTATGCATTGTCGTTGTCATTTTGTTGTTTTGTATGTAAGAAACGTTAGGATGTTGTCAGTATGTACAAACACGTTACGACGTTGTTAGTATGTCATAAAAGTATGTTCGAGTATTACTTTAAGTTGTATTTGCCTTTGTTAGTACGGAACGGTCGACGTATTAATGACTATCATAACTATTTCCACTACTTAGTTCCATGGAACCTGTGTGCGTATGTTATTACTGTGCAATGGTTATATGCTGGCTAATTTAGCATCCTATCTCTCTGTTTGTTGTTATTAATGTTGTTATCCCAGATAGGCAACCCAAGAGGGGGGGTGAATTGGGTTATTAAAAATTTTACAATATTAAAAATAACACAATATTCAGAATTTTAATAAATAAAAAAAACAGAATAATAATTATCAATATAAAAGTAGAAGAGATAGAGAGAGAAAATCAAACACTGCGATTTATAGTGGTTCGGCACGCCAGGCCTACGTCCACTCCCCAAGGAACCTCCTTGAGAATTTCTTTACTATCAATTGAATAAATACACCACCAAGCTTGTGGATTTGGCACAGGACTTACTCTTATCTATTGAGCCTCACTCAACAATAAATGCCTTACCCTTACAAAATCTCTCACAAAAATAAGGAATAAGAATAAGTGGTAATTGGACCCACTTTTACAATAATTCTCTCACAAAGAGTAGATATGAAAGTGTAAGAACAAAAACTAGACTTAGATCTGAAAGTGAAAGAGCAGAATACTCAGAATTTTGGAGCTCACATAAATATTTTCTCTTCAAGTTCTTGATTTTTTCTCCACATCCAACACCTCTATTTATACACAAAAATATACCCGTTGGACACTCCTTGCTGACGTCATGGCTTACATAAGCACGCTCCTGATGTCATCGCTTACATAAGCAGGCTCTTGATGTCATTGCTTACATAAGCACACTCCTTAAATTTAAATAGTCAGCAAATGATAAGAATTAAAAAGATAAAAATAAGATTGATTTTTTCTTCTTGTTTTTTTTCAAACATGGAGCCACCGTTTTTGTAGACAATTTAATACAAAGTTCACAACTTTCAAACAAACAAATAATTTTCTCCATCTAGTTTATAATATATATATATATATATACATATATACATAACTCCATCTTTTTCTTCTTGTTTGATTATAATATAATATAATCAATGTAGTGTAAAAAATTTAATAGCGCACGTGATGTATTCTGCATATAATGTTATATAAGTTCTAATCAAAATTTTGCAAACAGAAAAATCTCTATAAATAATATTTATGATGGATCTGAAAATATATGTCATCTTTAAAATATTGTATATGTTGTAAAGATTTTAAACTAAATGTATTTTACCACTCCATATTAATTTTGTCAAAATAAGACAACCCATAAATATCAAATTTGTCAAAATAATACAACCAATCAATCATTTTTGTCAAAATAATATAATTAATCAATTTGTCAAAAGATGAATAGTAATTAACCCTATTTTTCAAAAAGTGAATAGTAAAGTTTTTGAAAATATTTAAAATAATCATTTTTGTCAAAATAATATAATTAATCGATTTGTCAAAAGATGAATAGTAATTAACCCTATTTTTCAAAAAGTGAATAGTAAAGTTTTTGAAAATATTTAAAATAATATTTAACATATATATTTTAAAAAGATAATATTATTTTATTTAAATAATATTTAACAAATATATATATTTTAAAAAGATAATAATTTGTGTCAAATAATATGTATATTAACTAATATATTTTAGACATCATCAAAATTAAATAATATGATTAACAATCTCCCCCTTTTTGATGATGGCAATATTTGTATGGATTTGACACAAAATAAATTTGACAAAATATTTGACAACCCTGCGACATATAATTTTCAAAATCATATTTTTTCTCCCCCTTTGACATCATCAAAATAAAGATGAAGATAAGAAACAAACACAGTGGATACAATAATCTGGGTGGCCAAAAATAAAATAAGGGGCCGGCTGTCTTGTCGGAATCATTGTGGGGATTTTGGAGCATCTCGAGCGCAGGAAGTATGGACAAACAAAAGATTTGAGCAGAGATAGCAGATATGCATCGAGGAATGGAGCAATGGAGTGTATAAAAAGTGACACAGATTAGAGGCAAAGATACAAAATCATCAAGTGTTTTGAGAGAAAAATTTGTTTTAGCTTCTTTTGTAATCATGTCATTCCTTACCTTGGCTATCAATGAGTCGGACCTGCATGAGGTGCCTGTAATGCAGGCAAATGAGAGAGTACCAGTGACGCAGGCACATGCTATGCCTGTAAATGAGGGTTCTAGTGGTATTGGCAATCGAAATGATTTCGATGCTATTAATCACACTATGGCTCTTAGTACACAGGCCATGACTGCAGTTTCCAATATGGCGCGACGATTACAAGCAAGAGTACAAGAAAATCAGCAATGGAGAGATGAGGTGTGCTTGTTAAAACAGCAAGTAGTGAATATGTGTAAGGAGAAGAAAGAGCTAAAAAGAAAAAATGCACAGTTGGAGAATGCAGTGCAGTATTATGCAACGGTGATAATGCCAAGACTCACAGAAATCGAAAATAGAGAGAGGCATGTAACAGAGGCTCATGAAAAATTGTTGAGAGAAGTGAAAAAGAAAAAATCTGTGAAACCTTCTGAAAATTTACCTGTAATCGAGTAATATTTTCTTTTTCTGAAATAAAATTGTGAGCATTTCTTCCTTTATTTATTTATTATTATTATTTTTTTTTAAAAAAAAATTTTGACTTTGCACAAAAAAATTGTTTGCTGGTGCAGATAAGGAGTATGGCAGATAAGAAAAAAAAATGTATATATATACTCCCCCTAAAATTATGCACAGAATATACACATGCCCTTTTTTTTATATATATATATATATATTTTTATAATGATTGTTAATCTCAAAATATGAGTCTCCCCCTGAGTTAATGCACTAGAAATTTCATAAAATTGAAGAAATAAATTACCAATCTATGACACCAAAGGCCCTTAAGATCTGGCTATAAACAACTACACCAAGTGCACTAGCAAAAAAGGAGAAAATAAAAATAAAAACAAATACTTCAATCAAGGTAGAAGCAACCAATATTAAATCCAAGAAAATTTGGAGCACATATAACAAGTAAAAAAATACAACACAGTGCAACAAAAATTTTAACATGTTGATCGGTGATAACCTTGATGAACGGAAGAAATTGAGACGATTGGGTAGATCGGTGACGAATTTTTGTAGATCGGCAATGGATCTTGATGGATCAGTCACGGATCTTGATGGATCGGTGATGGAACTTGATGAATCGGTGAAGATGGTGATGCAGATTTCGGGTGGAGAAGTGATGGAGTTTGGAAGATTAGTGAGGGATTTGGATGGATGGTGATAGTGATGAAAGTGATCGATGATTTTGTGGATGGTGGAGTTGGTTGTAGGCTATGGTGAGGGTGGAGATGGAGTCGGCTAAGGGTAGAGGAAGAAGGGGAGAGCGAGACAGCAAGAGAAGGAGAAAAAGAGAGAGTAAGGGAGAGAGTGGGTGAGAGATAGAGACGGAACGGAAGAGAGAGAGAGAAAAATTATATATATAAATATATTTATATTATTATTATGGTTATTATTTTTATAATAATAATTATTATTACAATATTTATTTTATTTAATTATTAAAAAATTATTTTTAATATAAACATTATATTGGAGTATTCATCATACCAAGTTCTGTTCTAATATAACAAAATTGTTCTTCATTTAGAGGCTTGGTAAATATGTCAGCTAATTGACAATTTGTAGGCACAAATTCGAGTTCAATGTCACCTTTGAGTACATGATCTCTCAGAAAATGATGCCTTATTTCAATGTGTTTAGTGCGTGAGTGCTGAATAGGATTTTTTGAAAGGTTAATGGCACTTGTGTTGTCACATTTTATAGGAATATGATCATAGTGAAGTCCAAAATCTTGAAGTTGTTGTTTCATCCAAAGCAATTGTGCACAACACCCAGCGGCGGCAATGTATTCTGCTTCAGCAGTTGACAAAGCCACTGAGTTTTGTTTTTTGCAAAACCAAGAGGTGAGTGAGTGTCCAAGAAAATGACAAGTGCCACTAGTGCTTTTTCGGTCAAGTCTACATCCCGCAAAGTCGGCATCTGAGTAACCAAAAAGTTCAAAGGTGGTTCCCTTAGGATACCATAATCCCAAATTTTGAGTGCCGACAAGATATCTGAAAATGCGTTTGACTGCGATGATGTGTGACTCTTTCGGTGCGGATTGAAAACGTGCACACATACAAACACTAAACATTATGTCGGGCCTACTTGCAGTAAGATAAAGTAAAGAACCAATCATACCTCAATATTTCTTCTCATCTACGGGTTTACCTTGCTCATCTTTGTCGATTTTTTATCGATGTGCTCATTGGAGTTGCTGCAGGCTTTGATAATTCCATTTCAAACCTTTTGAGTAGATCTTTGATATATTTCGTTTGATTTAAATGGATTCTATCATTAGTTTGTTTAATTTGTAGCCCAAGGAAGTAATTTAATTCCCCCATCATACTCATTTCAAACTCACCCTGCATGTCTTTAGCAAACTCTTTGCACAAATTTTCATTAGTAGCACCAAAAATGATATCATCAACATAAATTTGAACGATTAGCATATCTTCCTTTTTGATTTTTATAAAAAGTGTTGTATCAATTTTTCCTCTACAAAAACCTTTGTCAAGTAGAAAATTACTCAATCTTTCATACCATGCTCTAGGAGCTTGTTTCAAGCCATATAAGGCTTTTGAAAGTTTGAAAACATGATCCGGGTATTTATGATTTTCAAAACCGGGAGGTTGTTCAACATAGACTTCCTCCGAAATGTACCCATTTAAAAAAGCACTTTTAACATCCATTTGATATAATTTAAAATCTTTAAAACACGCAAAAGCAAGTAACATTCTAATAGCTTCAAGTCTAGCAACTGGTGCAAAAGTTTCATCAAAATCAATTCCCTCTTCTTGATTATAGCCTTGAGCTACTAATCTAGCTTTATTTCTAGTAACAACTCCAGATTCGTCCATTTTATTTCGAAAAACCCATTTTGTACCAATAACGGGATGATCCTTAGGTCGAGGGGTCAAAAACCAAACTTCATTTCTTTCAAATTGATTTAATTCTTCTTGCATTGCTAAAATCCAGTTTTCATCATTTTCAGCTTCTAAAAATGATTTTGGTTCAATTTGTGAAACAAATGCCAAGTTACCACAAATATTTCTAACAGAGGAACGAGTTTTTATACCTTCCGCCGCATCACCTATGATGAGGTCTTTGGGGTGGCCATGAGCATACTTCCATTCTTTTGGTAGATTTGAGTCATTTTCTGGAAGAGCATATATTTCTTGAAGATTCTCCATTGTCATTTCTTCGTCATGTTCGCGTAATGGATTTTCTTCATTTTCCTTTTTATAAATGCTCTCCATGCTTGGTTGATTTTCTACAATATCATTACTTAAAAGATTCTTGGAAATAATATCGTTAGATTCATCAAAAACAACATCCACAGATTCTTCAACAAGTAGAGTTTTTTTATTAAATACTCTATAAGCTTTACTAGACATAGAATAACCAAGAAATATAGTTTCATCCGATTTAGCATCAAATTTTCCTAAATTATCTTTATTGTTATTTAATACAAAGCATTTACAACCAAAAGCACGCAAGTGACTAATATTAGGTTTTCTACCTTTCCAAAGTTCGTAAGGAGTTTTCTTAAGAATAGGTCTAATCATGGCACGGTTTATAACATAGCATGCAGTGTTTACAGCTTCCGCCCAAAAATATTTAGGCAAATTATTTTCACAAAGCATAGTACGAGCCATTTCTTCAAGAATTCTATTTTTTCTTTCAACCACACCGTTTTGTTGAGGAGTCCTAGGGGCTGAGAAATTATGATCTATTCCTAAGTCATCACAAAACTTAATAAAATCATCATTTTCAAATTCTCTACCATGGTCACTTCTAATACTACAAATATTAAGATTTTTCTCATTTTGAATTCTTTTACAAAGTTTTGAGAAATTATAAAAAGCTTCATTTTTGTGTGTTAAAAATAATACCCATGTATATCTAGTGTAATCATCAACACAAACAAGGGCATAAGATTTTCCTCCTAAACTTAATGTTCTAGATGGTCCGAAAAGATCAATATGCAAGAGTTGAAGCGGTCTAGTAGTTGAAACGATATTTTTGGATTTAAAAGAAATTCTAGTTTGTTTTCCAAATTGACATGCATCACAAAGTTTATCTTTTTCAAAAATAATTTTTGGTAAACCTATGACTAACTCATTTTTTGAAAGCTTGGAAATTAAATCAAAATGAGCATGTCCTAATCTTCTATGCCAAAGCCAACCATTATCATTTATAGCAGATAAACATTTAATGTTAAAATGAGAAGATAAATCATGTAAATCAAACACATATACATTCTCATGTCTATAACCTACAAATAAAGTTTTGTTTTCTAAGGTATTTTCAATAGTGCAATGAGTTTTCTCAAAAATAACTCTATAACCTTTATCACATAATTGACTAATACTAAGCAAGTTATGTTTTAAACCTTCAACAAATAAAACATTTTCAATAATAGGAGAGGGATTTTTACCAATACTTCCTACACCAATGATTTTACCCTTGCTATTGTCGCCAAAAGTCACATATCCGCCATCCTTTGGTTGGAGTGTGGCAAACATAGCTTTATTTCCAGTCATGTGCCTCGAACATGCACTGTCGAGATACCATCTATCGTTACTGGATTTTGTCTTGAAACATACCTACAAAAATTTGATTTCTCTATTGGTACCCATTTTTTCTTGGGTCCATAAAAGTTAGAATTTGATACCCTTGAGATATCCTTAGGAACCCACATCTTTTTTATTTTAGCAAAATGATTTCTTTTAATAGGACATGAAGGTGAAATATGACCTTTTGTTCCACAAAAATGACATGTGAGATGAGAGTGATTAGAAGATGCATATACAAAACCATTTTTGGCAGTTTTTACTTTTGAAAAAGGTTTATATCCAATTCCGGCTCTACCAAAAGTACGGTTTTGATTTTTAAGAATTTTATCTAAAGTCTCTCTACCTTGAGTGAACTTTGAAAGAGTAGTTTTCAAGTCTTCAATATTTTCTTTTAAAATAATTTGCTCATTTTTTAAAGACTCGTTTTCTTTTTGCAATACAACTAAATGTTTTTCAGAAATTGAAGACTCTTTTTGAGTTAAAATCTCATTTTCCTTTTTCATTTTCATGGCTTCATTTTCTAAAGCATTTATCTTGGAAGTCAATGATTCATTTTCTTTTGATAAACTTGAAATTACTTTCTTTTGACAATTATTTTTCAAACTAAGTTTCTTAAATTCTGCATGTAATTCATCAAAAGCTAATTGTAATTCATCAAATGTAAAGGATTCGTCATTTACCTCATTTTCATTTCCAAGTGCCATTAAACATAGGTTAGCAACCTCGTTTTTGCAAACTTCGGTTTCTGTGTCGCTTTCATCACTATCTTCTCCACATGCTGCAATCATAGCTTTCTTTTTGTCCTTCTTGAATTTTTTCTTAAGTTCTGGACATTCTGATTTGTAGTGTCCAGGTTTGTTGCATTCATAGCAGGTTACTTCTGATTTTTTGTGATTTTCTCCTCTTTGAAAATCCCTGTTGTTGAAGTCTTTTCTGAAAAAATTTCGTACACCTTGTTTCTTTCTCACAAACCTTTGGAACTTTCTAGTGATGAATGTCATTTCCTCATCCTCATCTGAATCATCTTCCTTATCCTCTTGATGTTTCGAGGTGGATTTGAAAGCTATTCCTTTCTTCTTGTTGTTGTCCTCCTCTTCCTTTCCTTCTTGCATTATGAGCTCATGAGTTAAGAGAGATCCCATTAACTCATCTAGACTTAGCTTTGATAAATCCTTGGCTTCGGTAATGGCAATGACTTTTGTCTCCCAACTTTTTGGCAATGACCTAAGCACTTTTCTTACAATTTCAGCATTAGTATATATTTTGCCAAGAGAAGTTAAACCATTAATAATATCAGTAAAACGAGTAAACATTTGAGGAATAGTTTCATCAGGCTTCATTTTAAAAAGTTCATAATTATGGACTAGCAAACTGACTCTAGATTCTTTAACTTGTTCGGTTCCCTCATGAGTCACTATAAGCTTGTCCCAAATTTCTTTAGCGGTTTTACATGTGGAAATTCTATTGAACTCGTTGGCATCTAAAGCACAGTACAACATGTTTGTAGCTTTGACATTAATTTGGGCCATTCTAGTATCTGATTCATCCCACTCATCTTCAGGTTTTGGTACCCTAAGTCCATCTATAGTTTTGGTAGGAATTTTTGGACCATTACAAATAATTTTCCAACATTCATAATCATTAGATTGAATATGTATGGTCATCCTAGTTTTCCAATAACTAAAATTTGTGCCGCTAAATAGAGGTGGCCTATTAGATGCTTGTCCCTCGGGTAAGGAATAACTAGGGGTTGCCATGATCTACTCTGAGACGGTTAAGTCACAAAAACTAGAGTCTAGGCTCTGATACCAATTGTTATCCCAGATAGGCAACCCAAGAGGGGGGGTGAATTGGGTTATTAAAAATTTTACAATATTAAAAATAACACAATATTCAGAATTTTAATAAATAAAAAAAACAGAATAATAATTATCAATATAAAAGTAGAAGAGCTAGAGAGAGAAAATCAAACACTGCGATTTATAGTGGTTCGGCATGCCAGGCCTACGTCCACTCCCCAAGGAACCTCCTTGAGAATTTCTTTACTATCAATTGAATAAATACACCACCAAGCTTGTGGATTTGGCACAGGACTTACTCTTATCTATTGAGCCTCACTCAACAATAAATGCCTTACCCTTACAAAATCTCTCACAAAAATAAGGAATAAGAATAAGTGGTAATTGGACCCACTTTTACAATAATCCTCTCACAAAGAGTAGATATGAAAGTGTAAGAACAAAAACTAGACTTAGATCTGAAAGTGAAAGAGCAGAATACTCAGAATTTTGGAGCTCACATAAATATTTTCTCTTCAAGTTCTTGATTTTTTCTCCACATCCAACACCTCTATTTATACACAAAAATATATCCGTTGGACACTCCTTGCTGACGTCATGGCTTACATAAGCATGCTCCTGACGTCATGGCTTACATAAGCACGCTCCTGATGTCATCGCTTACATAAGCAGGCTCTTGATGTCATTGCTTACATAAGCACACTCCTTAAATTTAAATAGTCAGCAAATGATAAGAATTAAAAAGATAAAAATAAGATTGATTTTTTCTTCTTGTTTTTTTTCAAACATGGAGCCACCGTTTTTGTAGACAATTTAATACAAAGTTCACAACTTTCAAACAAACAAATAATTTTCTCCATCTAGTTTATAATATATATATATATATATATATACATATATACATAACTCCATCTTTTTCTTCTTGTTTGATTATAATATAATATAATCAATGTAGTGTAAAAAATTTAATAGCGCACGTGATGTATTCTGCATATAATGTTATATAAGTTCTAATCAAAATTTTGCAAACAGAAAAATCTCTATAAATAATATTTATGATGGATCTGAAAATATATGTCATCTTTAAAATATTGTATATGTTGTAAAGATTTTAAACTAAATGTATTTTACCACTCCATATTAATTTTGTCAAAATAAGACAACCCATAAATATCAAATTTGTCAAAATAATACAACCAATCAATCATTTTTGTCAAAATAATATAATTAATCAATTTGTCAAAAGATGAATAGTAATTAACCCTATTTTTCAAAAAGTGAATAGTAAAGTTTTTGAAAATATTTAAAATAATCATTTTTGTCAAAATAATATAATTAATCGATTTGTCAAAAGATGAATAGTAATTAACCCTATTTTTCAAAAAGTGAATAGTAAAGTTTTTGAAAATATTTAAAATAATATTTAACATATATATTTTAAAAAGATAATATTATTTTATTTAAATAATATTTAACAAATATATATATTTTAAAAAGATAATAATTTGTGTCAAATAATATGTATATTAACTAATATATTTTAGACATCATCAAAATTAAATAATATGATTAACAAATGTGTAATGGCTTATGCGTTTGTAAATAACAATCGAATTTGTGATGGTAATCTTTTGCCGCCTTGTGTGAGACATTAGTGAATGATTTTGGGTTACAAGTACCGCAACGTCCACATGGCTTAGCTGTTGAAGAAAGTGTTGCAATGTTTATCCATGTGTTGAAATGGAAGCAAAATCGGGAAATCCAAGAACGGTTCCAACATTCGGGGGAGACTGTGTCTCGGCACGTGCATGTATTAACTTCTATGAAAGAGTTCACTGTTGTTCATTGCCAGCCCACATACAGTCAGCATCATATGCATCCATACGTGTGCTCTAGACGGAAATACCTACCGTTCAAGGTACTATTGAAAACATTATTCACATATAAATAATGAGTGTCAATTATTTTGTTTTTATTACTAACTGGACGTGACGTATGGAAAAACCATTACTTGTGACCCGTTTACGCAACAAAAGAATTGGGTTGTTTGCAGGACTGTATTGGAGCAATAGACGAAACACATGTAAGTGCATGGGTTACGGGGCCAGATGCGACAACATATTTCGGTAGGAAATACTGTCACACGCAAAATATCATGGCCGCGGTCGATTTTGACATGTGTTTCATATTCATTTCGTGCGGATGGGAAAGAAGTATGCATGATAGTCGCATCTTCAACGAGATACTAACAAATGACAATGTCCCATTTCCACATCCCGACGAAGGTAAAACATGGCCATGAATTCTGCATTTATGGGGCTATAAATTTTTCTGAAACAATGTTACTTGAAAATGAAGCACAATGTTTGTTTTTGGTGTCATACATTGTTGTCCTGTCCGCAGGCAAATATTATCTTGTCGATTCTAGCTATCCAAATCGGATTGGTTACTTAGCACCATTCAGAGGCAGCTGTTACCACCAACAAGAATTCCGACGTATTCCACGGAACACGACGGCAAACACGCCAAGGGAATTATTTAACAAAGTTCACTCGTCGTTACGCAGTGTGGTGGAACGCACTTTCGGTGCCTGGAAAAATCGATGGCGGTTTATTCGAGACATGCCTCGGTATGACTTTGCAAATGTGCAAGTTTAGTTAGTAGGTGCGTCAATGGCATTACATAATTATATACGGCGAAACACAAGTAATCCAACAACTGTTCACCCAATCTGGAACGAGGAAGAGGCTATGACAATAGTAAATGCCATACCAGAAGTTGAACATGACGAGGATAGTTTAATGGTTAGGGATGAGGACCAGCATATGGCATTGGTGCGCCTTCACATACGCGACAAATTATGTTACATGCGTAAAAACGGAACATTAGGAAATATATAATAGTCGACCTAATTTTCGTAAGGTTGTAACATTGGTAACACACGTGGAACAGACTGTATTCAAGTTATAATATGTATGTACAAGTAGAATGTGTTTACTCGGGAATATACCCCCTTTCTGTTGGTGACGTGCCTAACTTTGAAAAACCGAAAACCACAGAAAAAAGCCTTTTCAAAAAAGAAAACAAGCTGAAAAAAATAAGAAAAAAAAATAAAGTAATACAGAAATTATCATGTGCGACGTCAATTAAAAACATAAAAACACAAGTTCAAAAGAACAAAAAAGCAAAACAGACCTCATTTTTTGTCATTAAACACACGGCAATATATGATTTTTCACATCATTTTAAATAGATGACATAAAAAAACGTGTTCCCAAAAAAACCAAAAAAATTAAAAACAAAGTAAAAAAATATTAAAGTAAAAAACATGAATTACCAGTTGCCACATAATTTAAAAATAAGTAAAACACATGAAAAACCATTTCTAATAACAAAAAACAAAGTAATGTATACAAATTAAAAAAACATTACAAAAACGTAAATGCAAAAAAAAAAAAAAAAGAACGACAAAAATACGCCTCCTCAAAAAAAAAAATAGAAATTATCATTTGCCATGTAATTTACAAATAAATAAAACACATGAAAACTCATTTTTGAAATATAAAAACAAATTAATGTGTATAAATTAAAAAATGAAAAGAACGTATATTAAAAAAAAATAACGAGAACAATATGCCTCATTTAAAAATATTTAAAAAAAAAACATAAAAACATAAATTACTATTCGCGACGTAATTTAAAAATAAATAAAATACATGAAAACTTATTTTGGGAAAATAAAAAAAAGTTATTGTATACGAATGAAAATAAAAAACAAAAAATATATAAATTAAAGAACAAGAACTAATTAATGTATAAAAAAAAGAAAAGTAACAACAAAAAAAAGTTTTTTTTTAAAAAAAAAAAAAATCAAAAAATGCCAAATCCAAACCCAACAGGAAAAAAAAAGAAAAAAAAAAAAAACAACAATCCTCATGTCCAATTACGCAGCTGACATGGAGGACCATCAATTTATTTCGGCGGTGGCATGTAAAGCACGTGTGAAGGGTAGTTTGGTAATTTATCATGAAGACATCTCACTAAAAAGTCAAAAAGTTAAAAATGTCAAAAAATTCTTCCTAAACTAGGCTTTTTAGCCCCATACTAAAATAGTCAAAAAAGTCAAAAAGTCAAAAAATTAATTCACTTCCCAAACGGAGGCTAAATATAATATTTTATCTTATAAACTATTTTAATTTATTTTGTCTTTATTAACCATTTTAGCTCAAAATCATCTTCCCAAACAGGGCCATGATAAACCTAGCAGTGACTCAAAAATAAAATAAAAAATGGAAGTTGTCCTAATGGAATTGTGTGTCCCTAGTTAATTAATAATTATTCAAATTGGGGTGATTGTTATACAGGAGTACTCATTGTTGTGCAATCCGTGGTGTTTATTTTTAGGTGTATTTTGATAATTAAAATAGTTTATTTTTTAAAATATATTGAATAAAATATACCTTAAAAAAAAGTTGATTAAATATCTATAGACTTTTTATTTAATTGCACTTGTATTTTAAAAAATAATAATAAATATGATTTGAATTATAAAACTAACGGCGATGATTCGTAGCTCGAATTCGAGGCTCGAATTTGGCTCGAATTCGTCGGAGTCGGAGTCGGAGTCGGAGGAGGAGGAGGAGGGAGGAGGAGGAGGAGGAGGAGGAGGAGGAGGAAGGGGGAGGGAGGGGAGGGGGCCATAAAAATGGCTGGAGGAGGAGTCGGGGCCGGAGGCGGGGCTGCGCGGAGCTGCGGCGTGCTGCGATGATCGGAGCTTCTGCGACGATCGGCGGCGTACTGCGACGGGGACGGCGGGCGGAGGCGGCGGAGGCGACGAGCTCCTCGCGACGAGGATGGCGGGCGGAGGCGGGGGAGTTCCCTCTCTCCTCTTCCCCTCTGTTCCTGGTTTCAACGAAGAAGACGAAGAAGAAAAGAAGAAAAGGAAGAAAAAGAAAGGGAAACAAAAATAAAAATGTAAAACGACGTCGTTTTACAGATTCGAGCCAAAATTCGAGCCAATTATTCGAGCTACCAGGAATTATCCTAAAACTAAATACAAATACACTTCGATTAAGGCGTTATTGACATTCGATCAACTTAATTTTTTTTATAGGTATTCTCTACTTAATATATCTTAAAAAATAAAGAATTTCGATCATCAAAGTGGCCTCAAAATAAGCCCCAACGGGCCATACAATAATTGTCGTTGTGTCCCCTGCACAATAATCACCATTTGTCCTTAATTATTATGTTTATTTTTGTTTTTTCATATCTTCATACAAAATCGTATATTTTACCCTTCATCAATGACAATATCTGTGAAGCCTTATTTGATCATGCCTAAGACCATTTGAAAAATCTCTCATTAAAAATAGATTCATTTGTAAATGTAGATTTAATTTAATTTATTTTATAGTAATAATGTTTGAATTTGTATGACTTGATTTAATATGATAAATATATAAAGAAAAAAAAATGAGTTTCTAGTACACACAAGTGAAATGTTAAAGAAGATTTTATATTTTATTGGATTCACTAAACTGCGATAGAATAGAATAAAATATAATTATCATTCATTCCGATAGTGTTTGATTTTCTGAAATAAAATTGAATAAAATGTATATTCTATCAAAATATTTATGCTTATATTTAATTAACTAAAAAAATAATTATAAATATATTATAAATGAAATTATCTTGCACCATTTTCAGATAATAGCAATTTCATAAAAAAATTTGAAGAATGACAATTTCGTTCTATTCTTACCTTATGCCTCTCTTTCTCTACTCCTATCATGGTCCTTCAGGGGTATCAAGGCCCCCACATCTCAATTTCATTCTATTCTTACCTTATGCCTCTCTTCCTCCACTCTATCATGGTCCTTCAATGGTATCAAGCCCCACATCTCAATTTTGTTCTATTCTTACCTTATGCCTCTCTTCCTCCACTCTATCATGGTCCTTCAGTGGTATTAGGCCCCACATCTATTGGGTTGGACTGCAAGTTATATAGTCGGACCTATGTTAATAATGTATAGATAAGGTGATTTTATGTTTAATAAATGAAGAAAATATGATCTAAAAATAAAATACATAAATGAAGAAAATGCATTAAATTTGAAAAGAATTTAGAGTAATTAATGGATATAAGATTTAAAATAGGGTAGTCAATCCATAAATCGAAATTTCAATTTGAATAAAACTATACGCACAAACTGATATACCAATTAGTGTACTAACAGATGATATGACATAATTTTATTGGTTTTAATGGGTGTGGTTCATAATTTTGAAATTGCATTACCATAGCATGTGTTGATACACTAATTGGTATAGTAATTGGTGTTTGTAGCACCATTATTTCAATTTTGTATAATTAAAGGTTCATGCATTGAAATACTTTGTCTAAAAGGACAAGCTCAAACAAAATGACCAAAATGTCCTTTCTTATATATATATATATCATATAGACGGTCCAAACCCTAACAACAGTCATACTGCATCTCTCTTCTATCTTCTCTCTTTCTTTACTTTCTCTCTCTCTTGTTTTCTCACTCTC
Source organism: Camellia sinensis (assembly GCF_055761805.1). Taxonomy (NCBI): domain Eukaryota; kingdom Viridiplantae; phylum Streptophyta; class Magnoliopsida; order Ericales; family Theaceae; genus Camellia; species Camellia sinensis. The sequence goes on along the minus strand of NC_138966.1, from coordinate 32,661,029 downwards.
TCTCCTCCAACTCGTACGCTGATGCTATCGCCTTCGCCACTGCCATCGTTATCATGATTGCCACGACCACCACCTCCGGCACCACCTACTCTTTCTCTTCTTATCTTCTCTTCATCGATCTTCACCAGTCGTCGACCCCCATCTCAGCCTCCACAGTTGCGTCCCTCATTCACGTTGTCGAGACTTCTCCAACAAGCACAAAGATTCAACAAACACGGAGATTCCTCTTCTCTTCACCAATCTTCACCTTCTTCTCGACCTTCGTTGTCCATCGGTTCTAAAATCATCGTAGAATTTCTTAGTCTTAGTCACCATCAAGCTCATTGTCTAGAACGGCCAAGCCAAGGTTACTCTCTCTCTCTCTTATCTCCTTTCTAACCTCGCTGACATATACCTGAGATTGATGGCTACACAAATCTCAGATCTACACCAGACCATTATTGATCATTGTCACTACTACACCTCGTGCTTCACTGCCGTTGCTATCTCTACTCATCATTCATTCATTTCTTTAATCTTTCATATCTGTATATTTATATTGTATCTCAATTATTCAAAGTTTTGGATTTTTAATGCTAAGCTATAACAATCAACGATTCATACAGTTATGATTCACACACAGAAACTAGATCTCTAATTTTTTTTTTAGTTCTTGTTGATGATGATGATTATTGTTGTTGTTGTTGTTGTTGTTGTCGATGATAATGATGACGACGACGACGACGACGATGACGATGATGATGACAAAATTGCAACAGATAGGAGAACAGAGATAGAGAGAGACAGATAGAGAACAAATAGGAAAAAATTGAACAAATAGGGGTAGGCTTGTCTATCTATTTCAACAGATAGGATATGGTTTGGATTATTATTTCAACAGATAGAAAAATTCAAAAAAAAAAAAATTAATTTAGGGTAAGAAATTAACATATAATAAAATTTAGACAGATATTTGAACAGATAGGGGGAAATATTGAATAGATAGTCACAAAATTTGAACAGGTAAAAAATAATTTGATCATGGTCAAAAAATTTGAATTGATAGATATAAATTTAAATAAATAGAAAATAATTTGATTAGATAGTCAAAAAATTTGAATAGATAGATATAAATTTAAATAGATAGAAAATAATTTGAACAGATAGTCAAAAAATTAAACATATAAAAAAAAGTCAGTCGATAGATTAAGGGTAAAATTGAAAATAAAATATCCTTCAAAATAAACAAAACAACTTCTCACCAAACTATTTCACAAAGGGTGAACCTCTCGCTAACAAAAATATCTACTAGACCTAATACCTTATACCTTCTTTAGGTTGAACTTTTCAACAATTTTCTCTTTAAAATAAACAATTTTAGACAAATTCTGATTTTTTCTTTAAACGTTAATAAACGTCTCCAATATTTTTATTTAGGGAGATTTTTTCAAAAATTCTACTTTTGATACTTATATACCAATTAATCCAAGTTAATTTTTAATAACCCATTTAATCCTATTGGCATTCAAAAGACCAAAAACCCCAAGTTTAGATTTAGCCAAAAAAAAAAAATCAAATAAATAAATAAAAACTAAATCTATATTTTAGGAGAAAATCACTCTAGTTTAAATACTTCCCCTATTTGAATTAGAATCTATATGTTAGAAGAAAATCATGAAAGTTAATAAATATCCTATTTAAAATCTTACTCTTTTAAAATTATGGAAGCTAATAAATATCCTACATTCACACTTTTTTATAATGTGAAAATTTAAAAATAATACAACAAAAAATCTAAATGAAAACCAAAATATAATGTGAATGTCCACAGTAAATAACAAATATACAACTAACTTTCAAAAAAACAAAATGCATATCAAAGTATAATGTGAATGTTCAAAATAAACAACGAACATACAACTAACCTTTAAAAAAAATTAAAACTCATACCAAAATACAATGTGAATGTTCACAGTTTACAATTAATATACAACTACCGTTAAAAAAACTAAACTTATAACAATGTGAATATTCATACTATAACGTGAAAATATAATACAAAATAAAAAAAAAAGTGAAAATCGACTATTTCAATTGTTCAATAGTAATAAAAAATGATTGTTCAACCAACAAGTATAGTAACAATAACAACAAATATACAAGTAACCTTCGAACAAATATACAAGTAACCTTCGAAAAAATAAAATTTATACCAAAATATAATGTGAATGTTTACAGTTTACAATTAACATATAACTAGCTTTAAGAAAAACTAAACTCATACCAATGTGAACATTCACATATGCAACGTGAAAATACGAAACAAATTAAAAAAAGTGACAATTGACTATTTCGATTGTTCAATATCAATAAAAATGATTGCTCAACCAACAAGCATATTAACAAACAACATACAACAAATCATCAAATAGTTCTTATATATTGATGCACATTTTTAAAAAAAATTGTATATAATCAACTTCAGCATAATACCGATGAATAAACTACATAATATCGATGATTACACAAACCGATGAAGAGACTACAACTTATGTATAATAATGGCAAAAAAAAAAAGATTGTTTATCATCGGTTTACCATCATCTTTGTTGCGAGTCCATAATCATCTCTATTATCGGTCTACATATATAGCTAACTTTCTTTTATAAATGTTCTTCAATGGTAAAAGCTTATTATAAAATAATGGTAAAGGAAAATCATTGATAAAAAGTGAATCTCTCACATTGAGGCAAACAAAACACTAAGAATAATAATCTTCTATATTTATATAAAATATTATATATATATATATATTTATGATATATATATATTATAGTAAAATTCTATAAAGGTAAAATAGTCCTAATTGAGCCCGAATTGTATATCATTGAAGTCGATAATTGAGATTTCTTAACCCTATTCTTGATTCAAGTTGTACATTTTACTATTGTTTAATGTTAATCAAGTTGGATGTTGTGGAAGCACAAAATAAGCAAAAGCATGGAGTTTTGGCATAAAAGAAAAGTCAACCCCATATGTGTGGAGGGTCATTCCCGCACGTGCAGCCTCTTTTCCTAAAGCCCATGCATTCTTAAAAAATTACACGTGTGGAGGGTTTTTCTCGCACGTGCGACCGTACCTTGTTTTGCGTGCGCTGCATTCTATACTTGTTTTGAAGGCTGGAAGGTATAAACGGAAAAAGAAAAAGCTGAAAAAGGGTTTGGATATTTTCCAAAGAAATAGATAGTATAGCGATCCCGGTTGTCCCTTTACTGTTCTGTTGTATTCCGGACTCGGTTCCGTGAAGTTGGTAGTTGTATCTATCTTGTTGTCGTCCTTTAATTCCGCTTGATTGAGTTTTAGGATGTTTTGGGCAGGGTTGTTACAGGTTGGTTAGGCCTTGGTTTCAATTCCTTGTTGCCCAGTTTTTAGGCGGTTCGCTCGAGCGGGTCTTTTTGCGCTCGAGCGGGGATTGCACACCCCCAGTATTTCGTGTCCCTGCAAAACTTCTGCAGGTATGATTTTTACGCTCGAGCGGGTTTCTTTACACTCGAGCGGTGGCGCTCGAGCGGGTTTGTTGGCGCTCGAGCAGGTAGCACTTTCTGGGTATAAGTTCTGGGAGGGGGAAATCTACGCTCGAGCAGACTGGTTTTCGCGCTCTAGCAGAAGTGCTTTATTCTTGTGTCTTGGCGCTTGAGCGGGTCTTCTTGCGCTCAAGCGTGCCCAGATTTTTGTTCTTGACGCTCGAGCGTTGTGTTCTCCGCTCGAGCGGGAATGTCGTATATCAGTTGCCAGCTGGACGTTTTAAAATCACTTTTTACACTCTCCCTCTCTCTCTTACTTTCTAAAAATCCATTTTGAGAGCTTATCTCTTTAGAACCTTACCTTCTCTCTAGGTATTGATCTAGTAAGAGTTATTTCCTCACCTTTGGCCTTTACAAAAAAGTTGTTGATCGTCGAGGGCTATCTTTTGATCCGAGAAACTCGTGGTTTAGAGCAACTTCGTTTTCACCATCTTCTTCATTGGGTGTCATCTTTTGAGGTAGGGATTCCTACTCACTCTTATGGGTTTTAACATAGATTTTGAGCTTATTGTTTAAATGGTTGATTTTAGGACTTAGGGTTTCAAAATGTGTTAAAGAGGGTTTTGTGATTTTGGGCTCATAATATGTATTTTGGGTTTCAAAATGATGATATAGTTGTTGGTTGGTGATATTGGAACTTTTGGGTTGATATTGAGAGTTGGGGGTAAAAGCCCTAATTTGTTGTTTAAAATTAATTGGTATAATTAATTTGGAAAAAATTGTGGACTTATGGAATTGAGTTGGAAATAATGAAATTGGCTCATTATGTTGTGAAATGATGGAGTTAGATTTATAAATCGCTCACTTTTGAAAACATTGACATTTTATCTATTGGAGCTTTTATTATCTGTTTAGAAATAATTGCTTGGGCTACCGGTGGAGGGTAGTTTTTATTATTGTAGGCAATGCATGATGATTAGGCAAACTAAAACTAATCAATTGGATATGTCATAGAATATGACGGTTGATAGAATACATTAACGTTATGTATTGATTGATTGTGTATATGACCTATGTGTATATACATAGTGTGTGTGGGAGGAGATAGGGGATGTACTCCACGGTTTAGGAGAAGATAGGAGATGGACCTCTAAACCGAATGTTGTTTGGGAGGAGATAGGGGATGGACTCCACTGATACAGTTCATATGCTTGTCAGATAATGTGTTGATATAGCTCATATGCTTATCTTGGAAGTGTTGATACAGCTTATATGCTTATCATTGGAAGTGTTGATATAGCTAATATGCATATCTGTTGAAATGTGGATATAGCTTGTATGCTTATCTGTTGAGATGTTGATACAACTAGTAGGTTTATCTGTTGTAGAAATGGGAAATGTCTAATATGAGTCACTGTCTCATACAAGTGGTTGGCCAGGTTCTGAGCCATTGATGTAAATTGTGAAATTGATAAGAAATGGAAAGTGAAATGAAATGGAAATGGGTTATGAATTGGTTTATGGAAATCGAACATTTATCAATTGCTAATGTCTTAGTCATTGCTCATACTGTGTTTAGCATATCTCTACTGGGCGTTGGCTCACCCTTTATGGGACATTATTTTTAGGTACAGGTAGTATGCCACCTCCAAGGACATAGCTTGGATGATGATGAGAGTTGAAGACTCCTTTTGTTTATTTTGTTTGTATTACATGTAAATCAAGTCAAGGGCTTATTTTGTATAGAGTTAGTACTCTTCTTTTGTGTAACCAAGTGTTGACTTGGAAAGCCGTAAGTCCATAGGGCATTTCCTTTTGTTGTTAACATGTAATACGGTGTAAGAATTACTCTGATGAATAGAAATGGTTAGTTTCTTTTATATCAATGCATGTCTAAAGTGTTGGGTTTTATGTATTATTTTGAGGGCGTTACAGATAGGTTAGGGTTTGGAAAGAAGAGAGTTTAGAGTTTTCAAGGATGTCTTCCATGGTGACTTCTTCCTCTACCTTGTTCCACTGCTTCACGAGTGGCTAGTCGTCCATTTTCTAGGGTTTTGATGAAATCCTAGCCAAGTAAATCGGGTTTTCTTAGGGGTTTTAGTTTTATTTTTTATTTTTTTTTATTGTTGTAATGGTTTGAACAAGTTTTATGGTGTTTAAGAAGTTTTTCAATATAATTTTCCATTATTCTCTTTAAGTGTTCTACTTTTTATGATTATTGAATGCTTTTCATGCAATGGTTATCTTCTCTTTTGTATTCAAAGTATGAAACGAGTCAGAGACGAGTCGTGTTGCTACCCTAGTTTAAAGCGAATGACTCGTACTTGAGATGATTCCTGCCTATACATTGAACGTGATAATCTTCTTAATCAATACTTCAAGCTTGTAGTTGTGAAGTATTGGGTAGTTCGAACCATAGCACAATCGATTTCCAACTTTAAACCTTATTTATGTAACTAGTGGTGAATTCATTACCTTAGAAAATTTCTCCAATTAATATCTCAAATTTCCCAATTGTCCCTATGGATTAATACCTAAACTTACCTCTGTTTTACGGAATTAGAATTCAGTTTAGTGTTTATTTTTAGTGTGCAAAAAGACCCATCAAGTTGACATAATACTTCTAATATGGGAAAATTGATCTATTGGAATATAAATTCAAATGTATGGGACTAAGTGAAACACAAGAATACTTTGTGAACTTATTGGGTTAGAAATCCTCTAAATAAGATTTATAAATAAATTTCTCTTTTATTTAATAAGATAATAAATAATTGAGCCTGGTGGTATTATTTTTAAAGTGTGAAATTTTATACTTTTTGACTAATGTCCTTCAAGACTTTTATATTTCTCACATTCAAAGTGTGAAAATGTAAATAAAAAATTCAAAAATTTTCAATTCTAAACACATAAACTATGAAATTTTATTTTATTTTTTAATTTAAATTTCACACTTTTTGACGTAACAAAGTGTGAAAATTTATAGCTACAAACAAGTGTGGAATTCCAAAGTTTTTAAGTTAAAAATTCCATGGTAGAAATTCCAATTTCAAAACTATGAAGTTTCACACTTCTGAAATTGTAAACTTATTTATTTATTTATTTATTACCTTTCAAAAATGTAAGTTCCATGGTAGAAATTGGAATTTAACAAATTTTAGTTAAAAAATTGTGAAATTTAACACTTTTAAAAATAATTTTCAAAAGTATGAGTTCACATTTTGTATCCTGAAAATGTAAAATTTCATGAAGTGGGAAAGGTCAGACGTTTAGATCCTCAAAAGTGTGAAATTTCACACTTTTTTCATTTTTACATAACTTCATATTCAATTAAAATTTTATTTAATATATCTCATCAAGTAAGTTTCAAAAATATAAATTTTATAAAAAAATGTATATGTACAATAACAACCATGAAATTCTATAATTTAAAATATAATAAAGCATAGAACCATTGTGTTTACATTTCATTTAATAATCATTTTCCAGTATATATTTACTATTTATCTACTAATATTTTAAAAGTTTGAAGAATACTTATGTTTTCTACTTTTTCATATCCCGAAAATACCCTCATAAACTTATTAAACATCACACATCAACCTACATCTACTGAACAACCAAACACCTTTCGGAATTCAAACACCTTCAAACATCAAACACTTAACATCATAATATGATTATTTTTTTTAATAACTCTACTACTGTGGGCTGTTCAATATTTGTCTCCTCCATTACCTTCTTATGAATGGTGAGCATTCAAACATCAAACACCTTCAAACATATAATGTGATTATTTTTTTAATAATTACACTACTATGGCTTGTTCAATATTTTTCTCTTCCACTACTTTCTCATTGTGATAATTGCGTTTTTCGGACCGCTCGAGCGGTGATCTTCAGCTCCCAGTAGTTGGCTATTTTACAGGCAAGATCGCTCGAGCGTAGAATTCATGCTCTTAGTATTTTCATTGTAGCTCTGCAGAACTTCTAGGACTTCTCTTTTTCCGCTTGAGCAGTGGAATTATCGCTCGAGCAATCGCTTGGAGTTTGTACTATTCGCTCGAGCGGTCTGTTCGGGATCAGCCAGTATAAAAAGCACTTTTTGCTCATTTTCTCTTATTTCTTTCTCTTTTCTCTCCCTCCTCTCTTCATATGTCCAAAAACCCTAGCCACAAAACCTTTGATTTTACTTTATTATACCAAGGATCCACCTTAGATCATGCAAGATTAGTGAAGAAGGAGTGAGGATCTTCTTTTTTACCGATTGGATTACGATTTCGTTGAAGTTCCTGCTTGGGTCTTCGTTGTTTGCTCACCTTCTTGAGGTAGCGAGTCCTTTTAACTTAACCATTTATGATTAGTTCGATTTGGATGTATTATGGGAAATATGGGTTGATTTGAGTTTGAAATCGTTGATTAAAAGATGTTCATATTTCAAAATTGGGGCCTTCACCCAAACTTTTGAAAGATTTAGTATGTTTTGGTACATTAATGGTTAATACATGATGATTTGAGGATTTAGCAAGGAAACAAGGAAAACTCCCAATTTTATTGAAAGCCTCGGAATCGGGACTTTTAAATTAAAAGAGGGTTTGAGTTAATCGGTGCCTTATGTTGAAAATTAAAGTGCTTATTCATGTTGTGTTGGATAAATTTATTATTTATGATGATATTATTAGTGATTTAAATAATTTGAATTGTGTGAATACTTGGAATTGTGAAAGGGTGTAAGGTAATGTTGTGTAAGGTAATGTTTTGCATGGGTTGATGGTTGGTAAAGAGTAGGACGTGAAGTCTTAAAAATGAGAATAGCTCATTAGACTTTATTTGTTGAACTTTTGTGCAATTAAAAAAAAAGAAGAGAATTTTGGGATAAAGAGGAAAGTTTTGGAAACTCATGCATTGGATGGTGTTGGATTTAATATTGGATTATTTAAAGGTATGTGTGTGGTTTTCAGAATGCGTTGCATGTGTTGAGGTGCCCAATTGCCCTTTCGTGCTCGGTGGCCGAAAAATGTAACAACCCAAATCTTTAATTATTCTATAGAATTTATACTAATATTATTTAATCTCAGTTCAGAAAATATATAATTTATTATATATTATTATGCGTGATTTTGTAAAATAATATAATTATTAAAAGTTTAGGGGTCAAAATATAAATAATAATAATAATAATGGACGTAATAATAAAATAAATAATTAATTTTCTGTTAGTATGTGATAATGTGTAATTTAATTAAGAATTAATTAATTTATATAATTATATTAAAATATTGGGTCAAAGGGTAATTATCTTAAATATCTATTAAAGATAAGAATGAATTAATGATAAGCGAATGGAGGTGTGACACGTGGCAGCCCGTGGCTTGGTGCCCACGGCTGCCTCTGTATATAAGGGAGAAGTCACTTGGGAACGTGAATTGGAAGTATGAGAAGAAATAGTCTCTTACATGACGTGTTTCGTGTGAGTATGCTTCGGAAGTATGAGCCGGATCCATCACATGTGTTGGATTGGACCGATTTAGTGGTTGATGAGGATGTTTCGTATGAGGAGAGACCGATTCGGGTCTTGGATAGGCGGGATCAAGTTTTGCGAGGCAAAACCATCCCTTTGGTCAAAGTTTTGTGGAAACATCACGGAGTGGAGGAAGCCACTTGGGAACGTGAATTGGAAGTTCGCGAGAAATATCCGAACATGTTTGTTGATTTATAATCTTATAATTAGATTCTGTTATATTATTGAACTTAAGAGCTTTACATATGTCTTAAGTTGTAAAACATTGAGTATGTTTTGGTAAATGGGTGTATCTTGAAACTTGCTTCATTATAGAAGTTTAGTGTAACATTGCATATGTTGATTACATTGTTGAATGTGTTGTATATATCATGCAATTGAATATGATATGGGAATTGCTAACATTGAAAGGAATAATGCATAATAGTGATGCAGGCTGAAATATATGTTGTTTTATATATTGTGAGATGCCTCTTGATAAAGAGATGAAGTGACCAGTATTGGGTCAAGTTGTTTATTATTGTTATATAATATCTTTTGGAATTGAGAAAAACCTGTTTTCAAAAAACTTATGCTTAATTTCGGGGACGAAATTCTTTTAAGGGGGGGAGGTTATAGCGACCCCAGTCTTTTCCCATTTGATTATTGTATCCGGACTTGGATTCCGTTTATTCTGTCATTATATATTTGTTGTTGTCGTCTTTTATTTCTCATTTGGAGTTATAGGATGTGTTGGGCAGGTTTGTTTCAGGTTGGTTGGGTTCGTAAACCAAGTGTTGCTGTCTAGTTTTTGGGTTGGTCGCTCGAGCCAGGAGTTGGTCGCTCGAGCGAGGTTTGTTTTTGTGTCTTCTGGCTCGATCCAGATTTGCTTCGCTCGAGCGAGTGACTGCGTCTGGTACAGACCTGAGGGCAGTGCTTATTCGCTCGAGCGAGATTTTCTTCGCTCGAGCGAGCGAGGTGTATGTTTTCGAGTCCCTTGCTCGAGCGAGCATTCTGTCGCTCGAGCATGCTCCAGGGTTGCAGACCTGAAGCATTGCATTCTTGGCTCAAGCGAGCTTTTCTTCGCTCGAGCGAGGTTTTCTTGTGTTTGGTCGCTCGAGCGACCATGTCTTCGCTCGAGCGAGCCTGTCCAGTGTATATACGCAGCAGCGGGTTTTGATCAGTCTTTTTCATCTTCTTTTTGATTCCAAACCCTAGGTCCGACTTCTCTCTCTCCCCACTCACCTTCTCTCTTAGGTTTGATCTATTTAGAGTGTGTTTCTACCCTAGTTGCTTTATTAAAAAGATAGAGTGAATCGAGGGCTTCCATTTAATCTGAACATTTGGCAATTTGGAGCACATTGGTATTTGGGTATTCATCTCTGTCTTCTCCATTTGGGTTGTTATCTTTGAGGTGGGGATTTCCTACTCCATCTTATAAGTTTTGTTCTAAGTTTTGGTATTTTGATATGTTGAGGGTACTTTGGTAATTTTAGGAAAAACCCTAGTTGTATTAATAAATTAATTTGTATAATTAATTTAAGGGAATTGGGAAAATTTGGTTAAATTCATGGAATTGGGGAATTTATTGATTAAATGGTGTAGTTGGATAATTTAAATCACTCGCCTATTGAATTGTTGATATATTTATTTCCAAGTCTAGAAATAACTGTTTTGGGCTATCGGTGGAGGATAGTCGTGATTGTTGTAGACACTGCATGTGGATTAGGGATAACTGAAACTAATCATTGATTAAGTCATCAATTTTGACTGCTGAATTAATACAGACATTATGTGTATTGATTGTGTGTTGTATATGTTATGTGTTTACATACATTGTTTTGTGTGGGAGGAGATAGGGGATGTACTCCACGGTTTAGGGGAAGATAGGGGATGGACCTCTAAACCGGATTTTGTTTGGGAGGAGATAGGGGATGGACTCCATTAGCATCACTTTTATGTGTGCTTATTTATATTGAAGTGTTTTATTGATACAACACTAAAATGTGTATCAAACTGGAAGTATGAAGTGTTTTGATTTGAGCCTGAGTCTCATTTGTGTGTTGACATTGGAAGAATGTGAATTTGATATATATAGTTCACTGTTGTAAGTTTGGCCAGGTTCTGAGCCATATTGATAATGTTGGAAAGTAAAACGTGTCTTAGACATTAATGTCATGAAACTGTATAATGATGTAATTGATTATCTTGGTTAACCATCTATTGAATGCTATTTGCTTTATTCAATGCTTATATTTGGTTTAGTATATTTCTACTGGGCTGTGGCTCACCCTATGTGGGAACATCATTTTAAGGTTCAGGTGATAAGCTACCTCCAAGGACTTAGCTTGGAAGGACTTGGATTTTGAAGACTATTTTCAGTTGTTTGCTTTTATTTGTTAGTACATGTAAACACTCAAGCCTAGGGCTTTTTTTGGATTTGAGTTAGAACTCATACTTTTGTATCCAAGTGTTGGCTTGGAAAGATGTAAGCCTGTAGGGCATTTAATTTGAGGTTACATGTAATGCTTTTATTTGGTAAGACTCTGATGAATATTATAATGAAATGTTTCCTTTTTAACATTGCATGTTGATGTTATATATAATTAATGGGTTTATTTTTTTGAGGGCGTTACACTCCAATAATTATTTGAGTACCCTTATTTAAATATTTCTTCTGCTTGCGTTTATTAAATTGTTTAAAATTTTGGCCGGAGATAACCTCGGTTACTGGCCATCACGATGCTTAACCCTTGGGTACGGGGAGCGGGTCGGGACAAAAAATGTGGAGATGTCATTGGTAATTTGGCAAAGGTGCCCAATTGCCCTTCCGTGCTAAGCGCCGATAAATGTGGGGGAAGTGTTGAAATGATTGATGGGTGTCCAATTGTGCCTCCGTGCTCGGTGGCCGAAAAATGTGGAGATGTTTTTAAAATAGAACGGATGTCCAATTTCCCCTCCGTGCTCGGTGGCCAGAAAATGTGGAGATGTTTTTAAAATAGAATGGGTGTCCAATTACCCCTCCGTGCTTGGTGGCCGGTAAATGTGGAGGTTTTCAAAAAAAGTAAGAGGTGCCCACTTGCTCTACTGTGCTTGGTGGCTAGTAAATATGTGGGGTATTTTGAGGTATCTTAAGTGGAGATTGTTACAAACTGAAAGTCCTTGGTTATGATAATGGTGAATGAGTTAAGTAAATATGGGTTACAAACCATGTGTTGCAGAATTTGTTTTCCAAACAGAGTTAAGTCGTTAGCATGGCATGACATTGCATAGCATAGTCGCATTGATCATATGCATATTAATCGTATTTGGTTATGTTAAGTATACTTCCTATTGGGCATAAAAGCTCACTCCCTTTTATGGGCTGGGTGCCCTAAAATTCCAGGTGATGAAGGTGAACTACGATATTGTTGGAAAGTGAATAGAGTTCAACATGGAGTACTGAAGCTTCTTGATGTTGCTTGTCTACAGCTTTTGAGTTTATTTGTTGAGTTAGGATTTTGTGTGTTGAAATCAAGGCCCTCAATCTTGAAAAGTGTAAGCCTTTATGGCAACTTGGATGTATCAAAATTTTCTTATATGTATTTCAGTGTTTGTAAATCATTGTAAAGAATTTGAAGAGAAATCAATGAGAACATGACGGATTTCAGTTTATAAATTTAACCACTTTTACTTATTGTTCACATGAGTGTCTTGATATTGGATTTTAATAAGGGTTTGGTAATAAATGTTGTGGTATGTTTATCGGGGTGTTACACTCATGAACGGTGAGTGAGATAAATTTTGTTAGATTCAAATCAAGAAAAATAATGAAAATTAAATATTTTTGCAATGGATCTACTTTCAATGAGTGGTAATGACTCAAAGTGGCCTTATTGGCAAACTGATAGCCCTTGGGTTGTTTTTTTTCAATTGGGTTTTATGTATTAATAATAGACTCTATTTCGGAAGGTTTAGAACAACCGTTGGTCACAATCCGCTACAACATTTTCACAAATATAACCAACTTTGCTCCAGACAGTTCGGAACAACCTTATTTTGCAATCTAAAATAGATTTTAGAATCAACATTACCCACACTATTTCAGATGTTTCGGACCAAATCTGCTAAAATATTACAACCCACTTTATTTCAAAACTAAACAATGGATCACATTGTCTCCCAATCAACTATGTTTCACAACCGTTTTGATTTATTTTCGTTCTCCATTCAAAGTTCTGGTATATTTATTTTTAATTGCCTAAGTTTCTTTATCATCTACTAAATCGATTTGTGTAAAATTTTCATCAACCTTTTTGCTTTATTTGCTTTCTTTGTGCATAGTTCTAATATATTGATTTTTAATTTCCTAAGTTTCTTTATCATGTACTTCCCTTTTGTAGAGAAAACCTAATATATATGAATCAACTATGATAATGTTAATTATGAAAACCAAATAGTCAATTGCATTATGGTATATTGATTTTTAATTGCCTAAGTTTCTTTATCATGTACTTCACTTTTGTAAAGAAAACCCAATATATATGAACCAAGTATGATAATGTTAACTACGAAAACCAAACAGTCGATTATATTATCTCTCAATCAACTCTGTTTCACAACCTTTTTGATTTATCTTCATTCATCGTTCTGATATATTGATTTATAATTGCCTTAGTTTCTTTATCATGTACTTATCTAGTTTGTGTAAAATTTACATTATCCTTTTGGCTCTATTTTCTTTCTTTGTATATAGTTTTGATATATTGATTTTTAATTACCTACGTTTTTTTATCATGTACTTCACTTTTGTAGAGAAAACCCAATATATATGAACCAACTATGATAATGTGGGTGTTTGGGAAGTTGCTATTTTAGTAGGCTATTTTAGATTTTAGTTATCTTAGTAGGCTAAAAGTTGTGTTTGGAAAGATGATTGGATTTTTTTGTAGTTGGATATGATGTTTGTGAGAGAAAAAGTGAAATGATTATAAGTTTGATGTGTCTTATTGGCTATTTTAGCCTATTTTGTCTTTTAGTGCTATTTTAACCAAAAAAGCTAAAAAAGCTTCTTTCCAAAAACGTTAACTATGAAAATATATAGAAAGGTCTTGGCCTTCCAAGTGGACGGTATAAAATGTAACACTCTAAAAATTAATATCATTTTATTAGTTACCAATCCGTTATTATCATTCAATTCCATAACCTTAATAAACTTCTGGGTAAATAAGGATAACTAATTATAAATATAAAAAAACCCATATATTTCTTGCAAATCGGTCATCTCATACATTATAACAAATTATAGTGCAAGAAATTATATTAAAAAAAAATATCAAATCGCCCCAGAGGCTTACACATTTCAATGTTAAGGTCTTAGATCATAAAGAAAATAAAATTCTATCTCAGCAGGTAAGCTTGTAGCTGAAACATAAAATATCAATAGAGCTTCAGTGCTCCATCTAGAACTCTATATACTTTTCAACGAACGAGTCACATATTGATCACTTGGAATTTGGGAATATCCAGCCCATAAAATGAGAGTGAGCAATGACACCCAGTAGGAAATAAACTTAACACATTATATATATATATATATATATATAATGCTCATGTTGGTTATATTAATGCAACACCTCATAATGTACAAGTCTTGTAACTTTGTTGACATTCAATGCTGAATGTAAACTTTAAATCCGCGATTGGCTCAACAGTTGGTCTTTAATTCTTTTTGACAGCATCTTTTTTTCCTTTTTTTATAAAATCCCAAAACACATTTCATAATACTTGCACATTTATCGACCACGAAGCATGGAAGGGCAATTGGGCACCTTTTACATTTCCAAAAAAAAAAAAAAAATACCTCCACATTTACATGCCATCAATCACGAAGGGGTAATTGGACATCCGCTACAATTTTTTTTAAAAAATACCTCCACATTTACTGATCATCAAGCACAGAGGGGCAATTGGACACCCAACACATTTATTCAACCGTATCCCCCACATTTATTCAACCGTATCCCCCACATTTACTAGCGCTAGGCATAGAAGGGCAATTGGGCACCTTAACCATATATCAATGGCATTTCCACATTCTCCGGCCTCCGAGCACAGAAGGGCATTTGGGCACATTAACACACATATCACGTTCTAAATTTACACACATTCAATTACACAACTCAACACTTAATCCAACACCCTATGGATGCAACACAATGCAAGAGTACATGATATCGTAACTTAATTGAAGTCTAATTCAATCACACACAAAATCTGCAATACTTTGGAATTTTTTTTCTCTTCACTTGAGCGACGGATTGTCCACTCAAGCGGTCTTGCGAAGCTTCCAGTATTTTTGTAGGTCTGAGATTTTGGGAGCTATTGGTCGTTGCTCGAGTGCAAGGTTGGTCACTCGAGCGGTGTGGTGTCTCTAACGCTCAAGCGCAGGAGTGGTCACTCGAGCGGTCTGTTTGGGATCAACCAATATAAAACCCACTTTTTGCTATTTTTCTCTCACTTTTTCTGTCTTTTCTCTCTCTCTCTCTCTCTCACCTCAAACCCTTGATTTCATCTCTTTATACCAAGTATTAAGATCGCGTTATTGACCAGTTGGATTAAGATTTCGTCGGAGTTTGTGCTTAGGTATTCATTGTTTGCTCACATTCTTGAGGTAGGGGATTTTCTTAATACTATATATATATTTCGTATGATCTTGTGACATTTTAGGGTTTTGGGGGTGATTATAAGTTAGAAACCTTTAATGAAAGGTTGTTTATGTACAAATATGGGGTTTTCACTCAAAGCTTTGAAATGTGTTGAATGTTTTGGTATATCAATGACTAACATTTGATGATTTGTTGATTTAAAATAATAAAATGGGCAAAACCCCTAATTTTTTTCTTTCTTGAAACCCTAGGTTTTTTGATGTTGTTTTAAAAGAATGATCAAACAAATTGGTACCTTATGTTGAAAATTAAATTGATTTTACATGTGGATATGTAAGGTGCATAAATTTATGATTTATGACGATATCATTGGTGATTTAAACAAGTTGAATTGTATGAACACTTGGAATGTTGGGAGAATTTAAAGTAATATTTTGCATGAGATTATGGTTGGTAAAGAGTAGGACTTGGAGTGTTGAAAATGAGAATAGTCCATTAGTTTTTATTTGTTGAATTCTTGTGTAATTAAAATAATTTTGGATAAAAAGGAATGTTTGGAAACTCATGCATTTCATTGTATTTACATGGTGTTGGATTAAGTATTGAATTATTTAAAGGCGTGTGTGTGGTTTTGGAAATGCGGTGTGTGTGTTGAGGTGCCCAATTGCCCTTTTGTGCTCGAAGGCCGAAAAATGTGAGGATGTTATTGGTATATTGGTAAAGGTGCCCAATTGCCCTTCCGTGCTAAGCACCGGTAAATATGGGGAAGAAAGGTTGAAATGATTGATAGGTGTGTAATTGCCCATCCATGCTCGATGGCCAAAAAAATGTGGAGATGTTTTTAAAATGAAACGGGTGTCCAATTGTCTTTTCGTGCTTGGTGATTGATAAATGTAGAGGTTTTCAAAAAGTAAGAGGTGCCCACTTGCCCTACTGTGCTTGGTGGCCAGTAAATGTGGGGAATATTTGAGATATCTTACATGGAGTTTACTACAAAATGAAAATTCGTGATTATGGCAATGGTTAATGAGTTGGGTCAGACATGGATTACAAATTATGCATTTCACAATTTAATTTCCAAACAAAGTTACATCGTATGTATAGCATGACATTGCATGAGTATAATCATATTGAACATATATATATATATATATGTTGTTAGTTTTTTCCTACTAGGCGTAAAAGCTCACTCCTTTTTTATGGGTTGGATATCCTAAAACTCTAGGTGATGAAGGTGAACCATGATATCGTTGAAAAGTGAATGGAATTCAACATGGAGCGCTGAAGCTTCTTTAATGTTGTTTGCTTACTGTAGCTTGACTTTTCGTCCTCCTTTCGGATACAATAGCCCTACAGTTCGGACTCCCGTGATTCTGAATCTGATTCTACAAGTGCAATATGAAATAGATAAACATAAAAGAGTCCAAATCTGACAAATTTTTTGAAAAATCGATTTTAAATCAAAATGTCAAAAATAGACTATTTTGCTAGATACAAAGTCGTCACCTAAATATTTTTTGAGAAATCTAGGAAACCCGTGACTCGTGCCAAAGGCCACGTGTCCGTCATTACCAAGATTGTCTTCGCTCGGGAACTTAGGTACGAAAGGGAAAGGTCATGGACTGAGCACCCCACTTGCCCGATCAAAGATCAGCCTCTACTAATCATGATGTGATTTTTATTTACATTATATGTTCTTATTCCGATTATTAGGCTAACATTACTATGTGTTGCACACAAGTATAGACTAACTTGCAAAAATTGGAACACTTTGATCTCATGATTGTTTTGAAAATTGTTTCAAATATGTGTCATTTGAAAAAGTGATCTCATATACACATCGATCAAATCATCTCAATTCAAGCAATTAGCCTTCATCCACAGGCATTCAAGAGTTATATCAATTAAGCACTTAGCCTTATGATAATCATGCTCGACATGACAACAATCACACGTATGCGATATGCTAAAGCAAATAAAAGCTCACCTAGTACTTGAAGGCGAGCCAAAAAAAAAAAAGAAACTAGTTAGAAAATACATGATCCTGACTAATAAAAGATGCCTACTGCAACACATGCAAAAATACAATTAATAGGCTCAGCTACTAATAATGACATGTGAATCAATTTGATAGCATGCAGTTTAAACATGTATTCAACGAAGTAATAAATGACAATGCTTGTTAGAATGATGAATCGAGCCTCAATTCGTGCAAGACAAGTGGATGCAAATCATGGAATATGCTAAATGAAACATGATGTTCTAAATTACCCATTATAAGTAAGTAAATAAAAGGAAGAAAGACGCGGGATTGAAAGACATACACATTTATTACAATTTGCCCTTGCGTAGGAGGGTCCGAATGAACGCCTTAGCTAATTACTACGAATCAACTAACTACTACAAACCAAATGAAATAAATTAACTATACTAGCTAATTATTATAACACCATAAATTAACTAACTACTTTAGCTAATTAATTAAGTACAACACAACACTAACTAGCTATTCTAACTAACTAATTAATTAGTTACAAGTCCGTTATATTAAAAACAACATACTACTATTACACCATTATTTTAACGGATCCCAAGAATCAAGGGATGGTTCATGCATGGATGTGAATTTCCACCCGAAAAGTCCCCATTTTGCTACCGAAATGCCTCTGTTGCACAGTAAGAAAATTGCACTGTTTTTCCACCTGAACCTTTGCTTTGTTCTGCTGGAAAAGAGACATTGCCTGGTTGGAAGAAATGGCCGGCAGGCCAGAAGTAGTGGCCTTCCGCCCAGTAAAAGTGGCTTGCCGGCCACTAATGTTGGTTATTTCCTACAGCAACAGAGAACAAACAGAGCACAAACAGAGCATTCTCAAGGGATGTCTGTCAACCCTACCTCTCCTTATTAGCAAACAGGTCAAAGAGGGGTAGGCTTGATTCGCAAGCCATCAATCGATGCAATTTCATTGCGTGATGACTTATGAACCGAGGGATACAATTTCAATAAATAGTAAGGAAAGACCAACAAAACCTCCTCCCTATTACGGATTGATCAAGAGAAGTGGTTGACCTTGGAAACTTGAACCATTTCATCACTAACAAGTATGAAATGACCTAAGTCTCCATGTATTCAATTAACATTCGATTGAACACCAAATCATTTTATTATCTTGGTTCATTTTATCACAATTTTTATTACTCCATTTTAATTACCTTCCATTCATTGGTCAATTAAGTCAAATAATGAGCTTTGAGTCCACTAATGGAGAGAAGTACCAAATCAAATGTTGTTTTAGGCATGAGAGGGAGATCATGCTGTTGGTAATGAACCCCCAAAGGGATTAAACCATTAAGCACAATATCACTCTTTTGAGCTTAAACAACACTCCTTCTGGAACAACTCTCAAAACAAAGAGAAAAAGCTAAGAAATGAAGGAGATTGCAGAGGTGCTTAGAGGTGAACACAAGTATGTAAAGCAAGAAGTAAAGGCTATCAACTCAAATAGGTTGGTGGCTAAGACCTAAACCACCAAGCCTATGAGGACCCTTACACTATAAGCATACAATACAAAGCATTAATGAAGCTAACTCATAAAAATAGTCCTAAATAGTCAAAAAAAGTGCTGGAATGAAGACAAAAACAACTACAATAACAAGCTAAAATATTAAGGGATTAAGACTAGCACACAAGTACAAGAAGGGGAGGCTAACCCCTCCATTTTTGGGACTTCAAAACATGATTTTAGCCTATGAAAACCTCTGAAAATCAGTGGTAAAAAGATCAAAAAAAAAAGGTGATGAGAAGATGGGAAACACAAGGGTAAAGGCCTAAGAAGTAAGGTTCAAAGAAGGGTTGTCAACCCCTCTACCTTTAATGGCTTTAAACCACAAGTTTTAGCCCAAATATATAGGTAATAAACAACTCAAACATAGCAAGAAAATATGAGAAAAAGATGGTACAAAAGAGCTAGAATGTATACCTCCTGAGGAAGAATGATCCCTTGAATTTCTAAACCACTAATTCCACACTCTCAAGTGCTAAAACGCAAGCTTAATCACCTCAGCAAAGATCCCTTAAAATTTGGTTTAGAGTGTCTAGGCAAAGGTTATGTAAATTGCAAGAGAGAGAGAGAGAGAGAGAATTGTAGAGACAGAGAAATTTTCTAAAGTCAAAATTTTTTCTAACCCCTACAACATAAGAAAGGGTCATCTATATATAGAAAATATGAGAGACCCTAAGAAATATCTATACAAACACAGCTGGAATGGTGCATGCATCTGTGGAGACAGCTGGCAGAAAATATCTTGGTTTTACACTAGTGGTCGGCAGGCCACACTTGTGGGTCTGAAGGTCCCTGGATGCTCAGGCTTGAAAAATCACTATTTTGGTCCAAAACAAGGCACAAGGTTTGCGGGTTCAAACTGAGGTTTCATGTTGAGGAAATTAAGCATTTGACAAGCATACACATTCATCATTGAGTGATCAATTAGTGGCGCCCAAGTCTCAAAGGCAGTAAAAAATAGAGTGTCTACAGTTGTCCCTCTTTGACAGAGCTCGGAGTCATGAAATGACATGAGTGAATATCAAAGCCTGAAGACGACCCATTTTGATAAGCTCGTAAGACTTGGGTAAGCAATCAAGACATAAATTAAATTGGTTAAGCTCGCAAGTTGCCTACAAACCCCTTGCAACGAATCAAACCACCATAATTTAGGGGCAGGATGCAAATGATATGCACGAAAAATACTCTGAAAGTTGGACTTACACACTTCGCGAAGCCGGCTATTTGAAAAATTCATGATCATGCAAGATGATGCACTAAGCAATAACAAGATAACAACATATGAATGAGCTTCAAGCTTAAATCAAAATGAGTTCCACATGGAAAGAACTAAAAACACTCACTCTAACCATGCCGCGGTCATGAAAATAGGAGAGAAAAATCGCTCAGGGTCGCGTTTCACGTGTCCTGAGATACCCTAATCACACGAAAATTATGAGAAAATAAGAAAAATTGCTCAGGGTCACGTTTCACGCGTCTTGAGATACTCTAATCACGTTGAAATCGTAAGAAAATGAGAAAAACCGCTCAGGGTCGCATTTCACGCGTCCTGAGATACTCTGATCATGCGGAAATTGTGAGAAGATGAGAAAACCACTCAGGGTCGCGTTTCATGCGTCCTGAGATACTCTAATCATGCGAAAATCGTAAGAAGAGGGGAAAAACCGCTCAGGGTCGCGTTTCACGCGTCCTGAGATACTCTAATCATGCGAAAATTGTGAGAAGAGGAGAAAAACCACTCAGGGTCGCGTTTCATGCGTCCTGAGATACTCTAGTCACGCTGAAATCGTGAGAAGAGGAGAAAAACCGCTCAGGGTTATGTTTCACGCGTCCTGAAATAGATACAAAAAGTATGAGATTGTATGATAGATACACAATGTAGTGAAAATGTGCGATAAATGCACGAAGTGAACAAGTGCAATAGATGCATAAAGTGAACAAGTGCGATAGATGCAGAAAGTGAACAAGATTGTAAATCAATAAAATGACAACGCATGTTTTATGCAAGATCATAGACGACCGACATATGATGTTAATTGAAAGCATGTTCTATATAAGAAACAAGATCATGTTTTATGCAAAACTGAAGGCATGTGCTATGTAAGCATGTGAATCATGAACGATGCAAGGCACGCATGCAATATAAGTGTATGTGAAAACGCACGTTCTATGCAACAAAAGAAAATAAATATGTAACTTGACAAAATGAACAAAAGCGATGTTCGGCAATAACCTCCAACTTACCCCTCGGAGACTTTGCAACTTGCTCAAAAAGGATACACCTTGTTCATATTGGCAAGTGGGGCACATTCGTGCACCGGAACACAATAGGTATTGGGAATGGTGCAATCAGAATACAGTTTTGAGCTCCTCGAAAACCAATTTGGACCTGAAAGAGAACCTCCCATACACTATTAGGGCAAAAGAGGAACAAAACTAGCACCAGGCTACAAAAGAGGGCTTCCGGCCACAAAACACACTCTCTGAGATTTACTTAAATTAC
Source organism: Camellia sinensis (assembly GCF_055761805.1). Classification (NCBI taxonomy): domain Eukaryota; kingdom Viridiplantae; phylum Streptophyta; class Magnoliopsida; order Ericales; family Theaceae; genus Camellia; species Camellia sinensis. The sequence goes on along the minus strand of NC_138966.1, from coordinate 32,639,317 downwards.
AAATTATCTCTATAGTTTTAGAAATTATATTATGCCCCCCTAATGTTTCTAATTTCATAACAAATAGGTAATTTTATTAATAAATCATTAAGTTAATTAACAATTTTTAATAATGTTAAAATTTTATTTCAATTAATAATTCAGATAATTTTATTATTGTATAGATGAACAGTTAGAAATTTTTCTTTTTTAATTAATTCTATTAAATGAAAAATTCTATCAAGAAGATATTTATAATTTTTCAAATCACAAAAATTAATTTATATTTTAAACAAATCTTAGAAAATGTACTTATAATTTACTCTATTTAAATTTACTTATTAAAATTTTAACGGATTCGAGATCTAACTCACAACTAATAAAAATTTACCGAATCAAATACAAACAAGCCTGTATCAAATTGAACTCCAACCAACGTGTTTACGAACTGGCTCACCCAACCCGGCCCATATTTGAGCACAATTATCAACCCAGACTGACCCCCGACATCTGTGTTCGAATTCCGTGAGCTCTGCTCCTCCACACATCGCGCAACAGAGCGCTCTCTCTCTCTCTCTCTCTCACTCAGATAGTGAAAATGGTCTCTGTGGTATTTCCACAGACAACTTGTATGCATTTCAGCTTGAACCTTCGAAACGATTCGTTGGCCTCTCTCTCATCTTTATCACCCGACCGTCTTCTTCCCAAAAGGTACGATGTTTCTCTCTACTCGTCAACACTCCCTCTGATTCTCGACAAAATTGAAGTAACACAAACGATATTACACTTGCAATTCTGTATGTATATACACTCACACATTGCTTAAGTAGAAATAATCTTTGAAATTTGACCTCCATTGAACCACACAATTCTTTTTTCAGGTCAATTCAATTATGAAGTTGCATTGAGTTATCTAATTTTTTAATTTTAGAGTGCGTTTGGGTGTTTCATAGCAATTTGACATCTTTATTTTGTTTAATTTAGCTTTTGAAGATTGATATAACTTTAGTCATTTGACAAAAATGGGCTAAGAGTTGAAAACATTGGCATATATTAACTAAAATTTGATTCCATGTCATCAGTAGTGATCATGGTTTCTTTTTCTTTTTCTTTTTTTTACCTTCTAATGCTTGAAAAATCAGCTGTATTTTTAGTTTAATTTATATTGTTTTGATGGTTTTTGTAGTTTGACCATTTTTTTATGAAATTTCTTTTTCTATTATGTGATTCCATTTATCATAATTGTGATAATTTCCAAAATTGGTGAGCTTAATAGTTAGACAATTGAAACCATCTCTTAAATCTTCTACAGTTTTTCGATAGTGTGGTTACTTTTTAGAGAAGCTCTTCCATTTGATATGACATTGGTTCATGGTAATTCATAATAATAATTTTTGTTTTCACGCATTTCTATTGAGAACAAAGAAAATCTTTTACTTCCAGCCATCTTTTCTTGAACAAATTATTCATTTGAGGCTAGTTCAATACACCTTGTTTTGTAAATAGGCAATGCTATTTCACTTTGTCTCTTGAATATATATATTGTTGTAATTGCAATAACCGTTGGTCTTCTTTTTTTTTTTATAGTTTTAATCGACAAAGAGGCAATGATAAAAGTTCTAGACACTGTACAGTAAACTGCAGACTTGCCAGGGTGAAAGAATCTCCTTCCGCAAGCCTAGATACACTGATAAGAGAACCCCACAAATATTTTGATCAAGTCATTGTTACGGTTCGTTCTGGAGATGGAGGCCATGGCGCCATTCTTAGTATGCCTAATCAAAGAACTCCTTCAAAGTCACAAGGAAAACATGAAAAGGAGAAAACAAAGAAGAAAAGTTCATATAAAAGGGATTTTGATGGGTCTCTCATCCTTCCTATGGGTGGGCATGGTGGGGATGTTGTAATTTATGCGGATGAGGGCAAAGACTCGTTATTGGAGTTTCACAAGAAGAGCCGGTTTAATGCAAAGCGTGGGGGAAATGTTGCTGCAATGGGAGTTTTAACATCTCAATTACATAATGGGCTTGCCGCTCCAACATTGCGAATTCCTGTGCCTTTAGGTTTGTATGTTACATTGCTGAGTTATATAAAATAAAGGCTTCTAGCAGGATTTTATGCCTCTTTACAAGCATAGGACCAGAAATTGTAGTTGAAAATATTCAAGGATGGTTAATACTTCATAATGGGTACCGCTTCTTTTTCTCAACAGCTATCAAAAGTTTGCAGATAGAGTCAATTCCTTATATGTTTTTTCATTTTTTTTAATCATTGGCAGGTACTGTTGTAAAACTTAAACGGGGCAAGTTTTTGGCTGATTTAGCGCGCCCAGGGGATGAAATTCTTGTTGCAAGGGGTGGACAAGGAGGGGTGAGACATCTCTCCTCTCAAACCTAGTGAAATGCTGTGAAGCGCGGGTGCGGGTACGGATACGATATGCGTATGCCGATACGACAAATTCTTAAAAAAGTAGGATTAGGGTATGAGTACGGTTGGGGTACGTTAATTTTTTTTTTTAAAATTTTTTAAAAAAATTTATAGCTAAACATTCAATATACAAATCAAAATTTCAATATCAAAACTAAAAAGAGAATAGTTTGTCTAAAAAGTTATATATTTCTTTCTTTTTCTTTTTGATTGTCTAAAGCAGGATGCAAAAGAGAGAAAACTAGGACTTATGGGTAAAGGGTGTTGGAAATAAATTACTTGATGATTTTCGAAGTTGAAAGAAGAATAATAAAGGCTGCAACAAATTCTAGCAGTTGCAAAAAAAAAAAAAAAAAACCTCACTGTACTCGTACCTGTACCCATGCCGTACCCACGACGTACCCAAACGTATTTGCCGTAGCCGGTACGCGTATCACCGTACCGGTACGGGTTCCGGCACCCGGTAAGTATCTGATACTAGTAGGACACCATTTTTGGAGTACCTGTGCTTCATAGAATGTTGTAGATGATGTTCATGGTATTGGTTACCTAGATTGAAACGTTTAGTAAGTCTCTCGACTATGTTTTCTATCCTAAACTTTATATCAATATCTACACTTTCAAGCATGGTGGTTAGAATCTTACAATTCACAATTCGATTCATATGGTTCAATAGGAGTTTCAAGCAAAATAGTACGATTTATGCAATTGAATCTTAATTCAGTCAATCGTATGATTCAATTGTGATTCAAATGATTTAGTTTTGTTTGCATAATGTATGAAATGCCGTCTTCACAAAATAAAAAAAATAGATCAGCTAATTGTATTGATATATGTAGTTTTATTTATATATATATATATATATATATTTGTTATATTGATATTTATTTTATTTTAAACATTATATGTATTTTAATATACATACATATATAAAATTATATATTATGGTAAATAAAGTGAATTTTGCGATTCATGATACACTAATTTAGCAAAATTATTCATGATTGGATTTGCGATTTGACCTCAATGCTTTCAAGTAATACAAGGCATGTTGGATAAAGATATCAAGGGTTTATTTTTTTGGAATATATTTTGCTTGCATTAGAGATGTTCTGATGTAAAATACACTTTGTTGGTATCAGTATGATTTTATGTGTTTGGGCTTGTATACTCAATGCAGATCTGTAATTGGGTTCCTCTTTTACACGTGGCAGATTAGCTTGGTAGAAATGCCAGAGCACAGAAGAAAAAGAGTAATGGCCTTAACAACAAATGTGCTGAGAGATGAAACTGACAAGGTAAATATCAACAATTCTCATAATATTGCGAGACATGAGCATTCAATTTATTTTCATGAATCAAATTTGGATTTAATTGGCTTGGGAGCCAAAAAATCATTGATCTGCTACTGGCTTGATTTTAGTAAGTTAATTAAGCTAATTTTGTACTAGTTATTTTCTATTGATAGGCAAATCAATCTGCTAGAGTATAAGCTCCCAAGGCTTCTAGATTGTCTCTGCAAGTTATGTCTGTAAAAATATTGATGGATTATTGATTAATGTTTGTAATTGTTGATCTATTGAATGTTACAATGATTCCTATATATAGAAGAGTAGGTGGTAGTAGGTGGTAGATGGAGTAGGTAAAGTGGAGGTGGTAGGTGGAGTAGGTGAAGTGGAGGTGGTAGTGGTGTAGTGGGTTTAGTGGAGTAGGTGAGGTGGTAGTGGTGTAGTGGGTTAGGTTTAGTGGGTGAAGTAGGTGATAGGTTTTAACAGCCCCCCGCAAACTCAAGGGGGATAGGAACTAAGAACTAACCAACTTGAGTTTGGAGAGAGTAACAAAACAAGAAAATACATAAAAATAAAAGAGGATAGGAGACACTGTATGGTCGTGTCAGACCATTGGTGAAGACACTGGATGGCGGTGTCATAACGTTGTAGAGGACACTGGATGGCGGTGTCAGACCGATGTAGAAGACAGTTTATGGGGTCATGTCGGACCGTTGTAGCAGACAATGTTGTGACAGTTGTTGTGACAGTTTACGGAGTCTTGCTGGACCCTTGTAGAAACTAATCGGAATCAATGTCGGGACAGTTTATAGAGTCTTGTCGAACCCATGAAGGAGCTAACCGGAATCAATGTCGGGACAGTTTACAGAGTCTTGTCGGACCCATGTAAAAACTAACCGGAATCAATGTCGGGACAGTTTACGGAGTCTTGCCGGACCCATGTAAAAGCTAACCGGAATCAATGTCGGGACAGTTTACAGAGTCTTATCGGACCCATGAAGGAGCTAACCGGAATCAATGTCGGGACATTTTACAGAGTCTTGTCGGACCCTTAAAAAGTCGCACCCTCAAAAGGTGTACCCAATCTTTCAAAAGGCGTGCCAAATCCATAAAAAGGCGTGCCATCAAAAGGCGTGCCCATTCCATAAAAAGGTGTGCCGGACATGATGGCGAGACGCGTGACCACATTGGCTGGCGCGCCCGTTTTGTCGTCTGGCGTCAAGTGGCGCGCGATGCGCGTGACTGCCTTGGCTATTTAACCTAGGCTGAGGCAGAGGCTGAGACAAAAAAACCTGCTAAAATCCTCTGAAAAAAACTCTTCCTTTTCTGAGAGAGATACGCTGTAACACTCTGTTGCCCAGTCCTTCTCTGAAAGTACCAGTCGGAAATCGCTGCTTCGCTGAAACACTCAGCAACCCAAAAAACATGGCCTCTTCTTCCCGTCCAGCTACCCAGAACATGACATCCTCTTCCCGTGGTCTGCTCACGCTCTTTCCAGACCTGAACGAGTCCACGAGAGAAATAACTGGTGCGGTGGCCAGTGAACCTCAACCAAACACCTCTGGTTTTGCTCCGTTGAACTTTCCGATGCGGTCGGTGGAGCAAAAAATGGCGGTGCAAACTGATATTGAGGCCAATCAGTATACTTTGAAGTCATGTGTGGAGACCATGGCGGCGGTCACAAACTTGTCGCACCGGCTGCAGAGTAGGACAAATGAGGTGCAGCAGTTAAACACCCGACTGGCGCTACTCCAGCGCATGTATAAGGATGCGCGAGCAGAGATAAGTGTGCTAAAGGCAGAAAACAATGAGCTGAAGCGGAAGGCCACTATGATGTTCCGATTTGGAGGTCCGCCATATGCTGCAGTGGAGGAGTATGGAGGAGTGAACGTGCTTGGCGGCGTAGGAAACACGGAGGCAACACCGGCAAGGGCCAGCCAGGACGGAGGCAAGAAGAAGAGACCGGCGGCAGAGTAGAGAAGAAAAATCCCGCCTGTGATATGTGTTTTGTGTTTTGTGTTTTTTTTTTTTTTTTGTTTTTTTGTTTTTTTGTTTTTTTGTTTTTTTGTTTTTTTGTTTTTTGTTTTTTGTTTTTTGTTTTTTTTTGGTGTAAAATGCTGATCGGGGTTGAGCCCCGGCATGAAGAAATGACAAGTTTGTAAAAGTTTGGTTTGTGGTGTTTTGTTTTTTTTTTTTTTTTTTTTTTTTTTTTTTTTTTTTTTGTGGTTTGGTTTGTTTAAAAATAAAAATAAAAGGAAAGAAAACAAGGGATAAAGAAAAGAGATAAAAATATTTGGAGATGGATTATATGAAAAACATCAGTGTGATGGTTTCAAACTAAAGTGGGGGTGAGGGCCCCTACAAAAGAGAGATTATTGGAGAGTGGGTATTGAAAAAAAAGATGAAAAGTGATTTGGACAAAAAAATAAATAAAAGAAATGAATTTGAAAAGCAAACGGAGGTGAGAAAAGGGACAAGCCCATGTGATAAAGTGGAGAGAGAGAGAGAGTGTGGTGCATTATAAAGGAAGATTCAAGTGTAATTTTCCCGTGGGCCGGTGTTGGCAATAAAAATAGAATATATTATATTATATAATAGTTAACATAATAGTTATATAATATATCAAAATATAATATATTATATGATATAATAGTTAACATAATAGTTATATAATATATTATATTTGTTTGTGGAAGGGTGCAACAGCTGGGCTTGGAGTTTGTGCTTGAAAGGTCACTGTAGAGGCAGCCTCTTTCGACAGCTTTTCCAAGTTGCGAATTTCAGAGGAAATGAGAGAGACAACACAGGGCCTCTTTGCAATGCTTTGAAGTGGACGAAGTGCCTTCAAGTCCATCACCAAGTCATCCGCCATTTCTCTTCGTCTGCTCAAGGAGCCAAGGCCTGAGGATGGCTACTGACGCGAGTGAGGTACTCGTTTCGGACGCCCGGGAGGGCCAGAAGGCAGTGGTGAATGGGGAACTGGACTTCGCCGACGATGTGGAGTCGGTGGCGGAGGAGGAGATCTTAGTTCCGGTGGATGCTACCGCCGAGGGAGTTCTCGACTGGTGACGAGATCTAGGGTTTGGTGGCCGTGTAACGATGGTGATGTTGTCGGCGTTCCCACTCTGCACGGTGGTGTCTTGCTGCTTCGACACCACCTTGCTCGCTAAAATGGCACACGAGCTCTGCCAGTCGGTAGTCAACAGTGAGGGAGTGGTGGAAAGAGTGCGAAAGCCACGAAGAAGATTCGTGGAAGGAAATGATGGAGCGAAGCTTCTCTTCTTGCAGAGGTACGGCTGTGGAAGGTATGTGTAGAAAATTTTAGCAGACTAGGTTGAGGTCCGGCAGGCAGCTAAGGTGAGGTTGCCGCCCGCCGGGGAAGCGAAAATATTAGGTTCTAAACCTGCTCTGATACCATGTAAAAATATTGATGGATTATTGATTAATGTTTGTAATTGTTGATCTATTGAATGTTATAATGATTCCTATATATAGAAGAGTAGGCGGTAGTAGGTGGTAGATGGAGTAGGTAAAGTGGAGGTGGTAGGTGGAGTAGGTGAAGTGGAGGTGGTAGTGGTGTAGTGGGTTAGGTTTAGTGGGTGAAGTAGGTGATAGGTTTTAACAATGTCCAGTCATGGTTTTGATTTTGTGCTGCCTGCAATATGATGTATTTGAAATTACAAGGTTCAGCCATCCAACAAAACATAATAATTCTCAGATATCTTCACTGTAATTTCAAAATTGTTCTTGCAACATATTGACTTGGAGCTGCCAAACAAAGAAGAGTGTGACAGCTAGAAATATATTATTTTTTAATAAATTGAATCATAAAGTATGTATGCTTTTGAAAAAATGAAGTCTAGGTAGGGAAATTCATGAAATGAAGCTAGATTTAGAAATGGCTATTACCCAGTGTTGGTCCACCAATATCAGTTACAGGGATAGGTTCACTGGACACAGACCAACCTTTTGCATTATTTATAGAATGTAGCTCCTCTCCAACTCAAAGCCATGTTCAGAACTTGGTGGCATATGCTCTTTTACCATTGCACCACCAAGCAATGGTTCTTGAATGTACTTAATTTTCAAGCTGTCATAGGTAAATTTTTGTTACTAAAAGTATCTAATTTCTATGAATGACATTTTTATGCACATGAATTAGTAATATGACTTCTGTATAATTCACATACAATTTTTAATGGAAGGACTGATGATGACTAGGAACAATTGGCTACGTCACTAATAATTTTAGCAATATTACTCAAACAACAGTATACCACTACATGCTAGCTATTGATTGTCAGGTAAGATGAACCTTGTACCACCTCAATGGAAAACATTGTCTGACTATCCAGCAGAATGTATTTAGGAATGGGGTAAACGTAAACACCATGCCAAAACCTACAATCATATGTAATCCCTTGCTATTGAAGAATTTTCTGATTATAAAGCTTAACATAAGTTTGGGCCTTCAAGAACTAGTTAAAGGCTAGGTATCTTTATGATGATATTCACCTTTCTTATCATGAAAATGTCATTGCCAATGCATTGCAGGTTTTATCTTTTGGTCAGCCAGGGGAGGAGGTTAGTTTGGAGTTAATACTAAGAGTTGTTGCTGATGTTGGTCTTGTCGTAAGTATATATATATATATATATTTTCATTTTTCTTTGCCACATATAGATATGTATCATGTAAATGTGTATTATCGGTAGTTGGTTTTGTAATAATTATTCCTTATTTTTTATTTTCCATTGCACATATGCATGTTTTATGTGAATCTGAGGTATCAATATGATTGTATATAGATTGACAGTCATGCCATTGTGACTGCATGTGACCTTCTTTTAAGTTTTAATGGTCTTCATCAGTAATGGTTATGCTTTGGGTCGTATGATCTGTCTGAATTTCACTATTCCAGCATGCTTAAACTGAACCCATCAGTCAACCTTTCTGTCTGGAAGTTTAGCCCTTTGGCAGACTTGGAATTTGTTGTAACTTACTCAACCATCTGAAGCCCCTTGAATGAAGTGTTTAGATCATATAAATAGTGAAGGGTTTTTTAAAATAACTCTGGATAGTCTGAGATTAATTTTTCTCTCTCTATTTGATGAGAAAAAATATTTCATGAAAAAGTCAAGCTACATGACTGAACTGAGGTAACAGAGTATCTAACCAAACCAAACCAAACTACCTTGTGTCCCAATCAATTGGGGCCTTTTTTGCCATTCAGCTCTGTCCAGGGCGTAATAAAAGTATCTACTAAAGGAAAAATGCCTCAAGGAAGGAAGACATCTGCCCTTTGTCCGACAAAATAGAAAGCTCCAAAAACCTCAATTCCATAAAAGTCCCTCCATTCAATGAAAAGACCTATATCCCACAGTATGCAGAGTACCCTGCATGCCAAGCCTCTCTCTTCCTTTGAATGAATGGTGTGAGATCCTTTTTCTTCTTCATTGTCAGATTGTCAAATTAATTATCCAGATTTACCCTTTTACCTATTTTCTTTTGTTTATTTAGGATGTCGTTCAAGAACAAGTTCACAATTTGATTGAGTGAAAAATTATTTACGTATATTGACTTTTTAAGCATTCTAGACCTTTGCTCTTTAAATCACTGGAGATTTATGTGTGTATTTTTTTTTTTTTTTTTTTTTCCAGGGACTCCCAAATGCTGGCAAATCAACCCTATTGGCAGCCATAACACTTGCAAAACCTGATATTGCTGATTATCCCTTCACAACCTTAATGCCAAACCTTGGACGCCTCGACGGTGACCCTAGTTTAGGGGCAGGGAAGTATTCATCTGAAGCAACATTGGCAGATCTGCCTGGTCTTATTGAAGGTGCTCATCTGGGGAAGGTAATCCAGATTTTGCATCTTGCTCTATGACATATTTTTAACCTCTAAGTAGCTAATGCCTTTCTTTGTCATCTGCAGGGTCTTGGTCGCAATTTTTTGCGGCACCTGAGGAGGACTCGCTTGTTGGTACAAGTTGTTGATGCAGCTGCTGAGAATCCTGTGGATGACTACCGCACTGTAAGAGAAGTATGTCTTCACCCAATCATAAACCTTGCAAGTTTACTTTTTCTTTTCAAAAAAATAAAAAATAAAAAATATTGTTGGTCTAGATAAGGTTGGGGTGTTGATGTCATTTCTGCTAAAGAATTCATTAGATTATTACACAAGGGTCACTGCTGGATGGATATTTGTCTGCTGTTACATGAACTTAAATTTATTTTTTTACTGGCCAATTTATTTTTTCTTTCCCCCCTTCTTTTGTTCAACATGTGAAGACTAAGTCAACAATGGCCAACTGCATTATACTCACTCCCTCTATTCAACATCTCAAATGGAGATCTAGAAGATCCCTCCATACCCACACACACACACACACACACAATAGAACACACACACACACAATAGAAACCAATTATTTCCTAAAACTCTCTTGCTTCAGCATCCCATTGATAGAACTATCTTCTTTCTTTTTTTGAAGAAGATGAGAAGAAGTTACATCATTAATCTCTGGGTACAGTTTTAGTTCTTTCTGTTTGGTTAAGTGCTAAAATTTGTTTTGCGGCTAAGACTTCAATTATTGACAAATTAAGCATGATTCATCAGGGTGTCATGCATTCATTCTTAACATATTAATATACTATTTTGTTTATTTTTTACCTTTTTTGTTTTAATAATCCTTGTCGTTGTCTCTTGTGTTTGAACTTCGAGAATTGTTTTGAGATGAAATTTGTATGCATTCGTGTCGTATCCCATTTTGCCTGATTGATCTGAATGTCAAATCCCAGCATTTTCATGTAATCAATTTTTTTTTTGTTTTGTTTTGTTTTGTTTTGTTTTGTTTTTTTTAAAAGAGAAATAAATAAATAATAAATGTTGTAGATTACTTGTTTAGTTGGTTGATCCAAACAACAAACTCTGCTTTTTGTCTAATCACATGCAGAATCTTTTTTCTGCTACCCTTTCAACTTTCATTTCTCTAAGGTCTATGAATTTTGATGTTGCAGGAATTGAGGATGTATAATCCTGAGTACCTGGAAAGACCATATATTGTTGTACTAAATAAGATTGATATTCCTGAGGTATGTGGTATGTGGTTGTAATTAATTTTTACAGGTATTAGGACCCTTATTTGCTAATGCATTTTTATGAGAGAAATGTTTCGTATCTTAGTTAATAATATTTTTTGAACAAAATCTTAGTTAATAATATGCTCAACCTATCTGATTGTCCTGGATCTAATATTTATATTAACTATGATCATAGGCAAGGGACAGGCTTCCATCCTTGACTCAAGAAATATTAAGAATTGGAAGAGATGATACACTGTCCCAGCCAGAGACAAGCTCTGGAGATACGGTTGAAGCACCATCTGCTGAGGATGATCATGCAAATGTTTTTTCTTCAGGGATCTCTAATGCTGTTAGGAATGTCAAGGAAATTGAGGATTATCCACGCCCCCTTTCTGTTGTCGGTGCCAGTGTTCTGTAAGTTGACTACTATCACTACCCTTTTTCTTCCCCACTATCGTATATGCTATGCATCCTCTTAAATTTAGTCTCTTTACAAAATACAAGCACTATGATTTTTGTTCGTTTTCATTTTCCTTATTGTTTGTTTGATTGATTGGACTGACAATCCTGAATGGTAGTTTTCTTTATGTACTTGAACCATTTCTGCACGCCATTATTGTGACATTCTACACCCTTAACCTGAGATTAGGAGATGTGACTGGCCAATAACCAAGCTTACCAAGGCCTCAAAACAAAACCAGTTATGATAAGGAAAGGTCCAAGAAATTAGTAATTCCCATTGTTGGAGCCAGTGCCTATATGCAAAGTCCATCACAAAACTACATATACAAAATGTGGTTGTCAAAATACATGACAGTGGCCATACAATCAACATCACCATGTACACTGACATTACATAATTCACCAAGCAAGGCTAGACGGGTATAAACATGCTCTAAAAGTTACTACACAAAAATATGTATGAAGGCCTCCGTCTATCCTTTATCACTTGAAATGGTTAAATACATCCAGGTGAGTTGACGCTCAGTGAGTAAAATCATACTAAGGTAGAAACAATAAACATATCCCATGGAAATCCAAGTGCATAAACATAGTTTATAAAAATAGCATTTGCATTTTCAAGTAAACATATAGCGGTGATTTTCGTAGAAAGTGAACTTGTAACCATACAAAACATGTTTTCATATACAATGCCCATCACAACGGAAACCAGAAGGAGCTGTGTTGACTCAGACTCCTATCAGAGGTTACAAAGTGGCATATGGAGGAGATGGCTCAAAATGGAGGCTACTAGTATGTTTACAGTCCCCCAGTAGCTGGAATTTAACCTTGGATGACATTCAAAATATTTCCAAAACGTAATCGTGTGATCAAAGAGATACCATGGGTTTTATTCCATAAACCAAGTTTCAATGCATGTTCCAAATCATAACTTTGTAACAGCACAATATTAGAAAGAGTTCACATTTTATAAGTTCAGTTCTTGTATTTCATAAATGGAGTTCAAGATTGCACAAGGTATAAGATTTCTCATCTTCATTGCTTAATCCTCACATATTTATCAAATTCTCCCCTTTGTTAGCAATCTCCGTAAGTTACTCAAACCCTACACAGGATTTACAAATAGCTCAGTACACAAAATTATACACATACAAAACACCTGCAAACTCTAACTTGAGATGTGTTTCCCTCACATGCAACTAGATCCACGTATTTTACATGCTTCAACTTGACATTTGATTTCTTATGCAAATATAACCTGCCCAACGCTACTACGAATTACCTGAAATTATTTACTTAAATATGGGGTTATTATATTTTAACCATATAAACAATAAACAAATAACTTACCAATAATTTTATATTTTTCTGATCTCGGAAACAATTTACTCAACTTTTGCGCTTAAATTTGTACACAAGTTACTAGACTCATATAGGAATGTCAAAAATTTCATAAAATACAGAGTTTGGTATCTAATTTTAAAAAATCGAAAACCGCAACATAAAAACATACTTTCAGCATCATCTGCCAAACTGAATACAGCTTGGTTCGTGATTTTTATAAAACTCATTTATACATCTTTCCTTCTGAAAATTTTACTCAAGGTACTAGACTCATAGCGGAGCATCACATAATGTAACTAGTTTTCAAAATTCGTAACAGATGGGCCTCTACACAAAAAAATTCTGCACATTCATGGAAACTCATTTCAACTTATAACTAGGATTTTTATTTACTCAATTCAGCAACCCAACATGTTTACATACAAATATATCATCCCAACTTATCATTTGATATCTTGAACTAAAACACTCAATTTTAATACTTAGGCATCCATGTAATCACATATATAAACACATTCATGGATGAACCTTACTTTCTATGGTTAAATTCTACAAATTTCTTTCATGAACACAAAATATAAGATTTATTTCAAACATGCGAGAATAGAAATGGTCAAACCAAGCCTACTCAACTTTATGGTCTCCTTGTTCATTGGTTGGTTTTACCAGTTTGAAAAGGTGGGTCAGATTCTTCTTTGTTAATCATATTTGAACAACTCTTATAATTAGCAGTAAGATGGTTTTCATGCCCATTTAGCATTTAAGTAAGAGAGCTTCTCATAGATTTTCCTTCTCTTTTGTCCTTGGATGGTTAAAGGTGAATAACATGAGTTCTAAATTTGAATTCAGATTGCAAATCAATCCTGGATATATATTTGTGCAACTTTTGTTTTGAACTTAATTCATAGTAAGGGCTGAATGGGATGTATGATGCCTAATTCTTGTTGAAATGATTTCTTAAAAAGGTTATATCACATTGCTCCAAATTGGGTTTGTGGTTGTGATGGGAAATCAGAGAAATTAGTTTTTAAATGTGTTCTATTGGATGAGGCATGTGTAGTAACTTCTAATATATGCTGGAGTGCTGGATACTTAGGTTTTTGGTTTTGTAACACAACATTCCATTTCTTTTAATACAATGATTTTGTAATCCATTATACATCGATGTTTACCACCACACATAGGCTAACCAAATTCATTTATCCCTCAATACAGTCCTCAAATTCTTCCTCTACCTAATGAAGAGATTTTAGTGAATTTAGCAAAAATGTAAACACTTTGTTTTGATTGTCCATCAAAAGGAGCCCAAGTGACAATTCTATTTTGATATTACTTGCAGTAAAGGTATGAAGATAAAAGATATGTTGAAGGAGATAAGGGCAGCCTTAAGAAAGTGTTGAGATTCCAATGAAACACCAGCAATGACAGTGAGACTGTGAGAGCTTCAACAACTGTGGATGCTTAAAACCAAAATCTACCTAATCAAATAATCAGCTTGTACATATTAAAACTGAATATGCGGATTTTGAATCCACTGCGACAACAACTATGTCAACCCATTTACCAACTCCAATGCTGCAGGACTGTTGGACTAGACACCTTGGCCGAGTTATTGACTTCAGGTTGGAAATATATGCGCTACATGCAGGTTCACATCACACCTCTTCTTGGATCCTTGCTAATTTCATGTTTTTATTTCCTTGAGGTTGGCTCCAATGAAACTCTTCGGTGCACAAATTTTGTTTGATAATGAAGGTCTAACTATTTGCTCGACTACATGTTGAGAATTGCATAATGTTTGTATATGCCCATGTGCTTGTTTTTTCTTGAAGGAAAATGCTAAACCACCAAAATGTTTATATTGAATTTGCTATAAGAATGATGTGACAGTGACATTTGTTAATAAAAATCATCTTAATGGGTCTTTCGCTTCAAAGTGAAAGGTCTATATTGAACCATATTATTATGTATAGAAACTTTGATATGAATTTTCTATTTATATGTCACTACTCTTTGTTTAATAATGTACATGTGTGATGGCATACCAATATACTTTGGTTTTGTTTAATTTCTTCTTCCTCACTCTTATGTTGAGAACTTGGAAACTAACCTTGAGCTTGAGAGTGAGATTTGAGCATGGTCTTGTTGAATTTTGTAGGCATTTGAAGCTTGGTTGGCTTGGATATGCCCTTCTCCATATCTTCATGCTTTTATATACATGTATAATAGATTATGGTGTGTTGTTTCACACACCACTTAGGGAGTGTTTGTTTGATTGGACTGAACAAGGGCGGACTGCAATATAATGGACTTTAGTCCTAAATAAATAATCCCTAGACTATTTAGTTATAAATGATATGTATTAGTCCAATCTTTACTAAACTAACCAAACGATGAATTAGTAAATTTATTGGACATAGAGTCCAGTCCCACACTTCAATCCTATGAAACAAACAACCCTTTACATTATAGGTCTAGATGGCAGGCCATATCCTTAATTACTAGTTATCTATTTTGTATGCAGAGCACCCCCTAATTTGAGTGTTAGGGTTGTTTTATATAATTCAAGAGTAATTAGTAATTGGTTTGTAATATTAAATTTTGAATTCTATATTTAATACATTGCATTTCATTTCATGTATTGAAACGCTTGTATGTCCAAGTAAGGTTGAGCCATAGTAAGAGTGATTGATGCATAAAATTATAATTAAAATTGGGCAACTAAGGTATCTATCGACGTTTTTTGAATAAATGAAATAAAAAGAATATTTTGTCGAACTTTCAACTTTTTATATTAACTATTGAGAGGCTTCTCAAAATAAACTATTTCTGTCTTGGGAGATAAAAATCCATGATAAAAACTCATTTTTGGCAAATTGAGACTTGAACTTTATTATTAAAAGTCCTGGACTTGTTTTGGCAAAAAATTTAATAGAATTTGTTTTGACAGGCAAACTAGTTATTTTGTAAATTAATGATATAAATGTATGACTTCAAGAATGTTTAACGGAATAAAAGTGGAGCTTTTCCTATATAAATCACGCGTAGTTAGTTTCAAAACAAAGCTCCATTTTTATTCATCAAACAATTAAAATAACGTACTGTAAAGTAATTAGGGCATAAAATAATAAAAAAAATAATCCAAACAGGCACTACAACAAATTGCACTTTTGGTGACGAAATTTTTAGTCGCCAAAAGTCTGATTTTAGTCGCCAAAACATTTTTCCGACTAAATATTTTGGTTGTGAGCTTTGTCGCGGGAAGATTGTCGAGGAAGGTATTGGCGACTAAATATTTTTTAGTCGCTCAAAGACTAAATTGGCGATTAATCTTTTAGTCGCCAAAAGCTTACAATTTAATTTAACATCACATTTTCAGCTACTAAAATTTTTGTCGCCAATATTTGAATTATCTAGGGCGATCAAAGTTTTAGTCGCGTATTTTATTTTTTTGCTCATCTAGGTTTTTTTAACTACTAAATGTTTAGTTGCCTAAAATCCAATTTGTTATTTAGCTATTAAATAGTTTAGTCACCTAAAGTTTTTTATTTAGTTACTAAAGTTTTAGTCGCCTATCATATAATTTTTATGCTTTGGCGACTAAATATTTAGTCACTAAAAATGTTTTTTTTTTTTTTGGCTATTAAATCATTAGTCGCCTAAAGTCTTTTTTAAACGGCTACAAAATATTTAGTCGCCAAAATATTTGTTTCCATTTAATTCTTTTTTAGCTACTAACTATTTAGTGGCTAAAAATATTTAACTCCATTTTTGGCTACCAATTGTTTAGTCACCAAAAACATCATTTTATATTTTTTTATATTTTAATTAATTTATCCACAACCTGTATGTATCTCACGCAACCTGTAACAAGTATGAAAACAAGACAATACGCATATATTATCTCCCATTCCACAATATGTATTTCACTTACAACCATCCAACAAAAAAGAATAACTTTTAATGTCAAATTCTATACAAACCAAATATATATTCCAACTGGAAATAATAATTTCATACAGAACAAATAAGCATACAAAAACAATGTCCTCCGTACACAAAAATATATTTACTATGCGAAATGACCATTTGGCATGGTAGAAATTACTATGGTAATCTGTACCACAACAAAAGATAATCTATATTCTACGACAATAAATATTTGTTCGATGTCAAAAGTATTTTATACCCCGCCAAAAGTTATATGTACGATTCATCCAAATTCACACAAAAAGCGACAAAAAAGTGAGATTATTCAAAAGTGTAAATTATCCCCCATACACAAAAATGGAAGATCCACATGTCCATGCTAAAAGTCATCTACAAAACAAAAATTACACCCATTAATTCCATATAGCATTTGAAGGTAATTTCACTGTTTTAGTGGATTTTACTTTTGTCCTTTTTATAGAAGCTTTAGCATACAAGAAGCATTTCCTACCAAATAATACTGCACATAGAAGACTTTTAATAACGTCTCAAAAAGAAAAATAATAGCATTTTAATAAGCACTCAGAATCCACAGTAGCAAAATTCTGACGAGGCGACCACCATTTGTCACAAATATAGAACTAAGCAAATATAATCCTGTCAAAGATGTAGCAAGAAACAACTGTAATCCTATTCTGTATCCCTTTCTTTGATCACTAAAACTTCCTAACCAACTCAAGTATTAATCGACATAAACAGTTATTACCAACAAAAGTTACTTAAAACTGCAACCAGAAAGAGTGGAGCCATTTAAGAAGCAAATCTCTAAGATAGATATAAAGACAGCACCTGATCTGATTCATGAAGTTGGTCCTTGCTGACATTGAAATGTTCTAGCAAAATCCTAGCTTTGTTTTGTTGACACAAGTCTAGAGTCTCCTCCTTCGTCCTCAAAGCCCCATCATTCAAACCATAGAAGAACCTAATAAACCCAATGAAAACACCAAAAAGCCACAGAAACAGAAGATGTCTACTCCACTTCCAGACTCTATTAGATCCATGCAAAGATTCCTTTGCCTTCTTCAGCTTGAAATTGGTTCCCATTTTCTGCTTAGAGGCAGAGTACTTATAATTCAAAGACATCTTAACTAGAATCCACATACATAACCTCAAAAAGAGCCTTGAAAGGTTGAAAGAACACCAGAGAGAGCAGAAAAGGTCATCAAATTTAAGCCTGAGGGAGACCCAATATGGAGTTTCAACCATAAACTACAATTGTTTGAAATCAGTTGATTCTTCACCAAGTCCAACTTCCAAATTTCAACAACATCAACATCTAGGATGCATCATCAGCTTAGGAAGATTGAACTAGAAGGTCAAAATAGTTTGCCACCCAGTTGATTCTTCATGAAACCAGCTAAAACTGCAAACCATATAGGGGCAACCAACCAAGCACCAATTCAGATTTGTTTCACAGAGAAGATTAGACCAACTTGATGAAAAACGCAATGGAATGAACACAAGTTGACGCAATACTCTCAACATGAATAATATTGATCCACATGAAAAGTTTACAATAGAAACAAAGACATTGGAAAATAGTATGTGAATTAAGAAGCTTCAGAAGATAACTTGCATATGTAAAAATTGCTGGGAAAAATAATACTGCACAAGAAAGATCAAGAAATTTGAGGGAGTTTTGATATGGAATTCTTGAAATTTTAATATGTAATCTCCATTTTGTGGACAAGAAAGATGGTATAGAGGAAGAGAAATTTGGAATCTTACGACTCTGTCATAAGGTTCTCAGATTTTACAGTTATCTTTTTAATTTCTATTTCAATTTGTTTTGAGTATTGGTTCAAAAGAAATAAAAATAAAACTTGTTTTGACTATCACAATTTGACTCTCTACCAAGTGTTCAATATATATATTTTTTCTCTTCCTCTATCCAAAAATTCAAACTTGAAATTGCAAACACATCGTGTTTGCACCATTGCTAGTAATTTAGGTAATCGCCCAATGCCAGCCAAACTGGAAAGCAGCATGTATAGTTTTTGAAATCTTAGGTTACCAAATGAATCAAGCAATCCAGCAGATATGAAAGAACACCCAACTATGAATGCAAAGCCACAAAAACCAAATAATGCTTACAGAGATCTTAGGTGAGAAAGCTTCCCAAGGTCTGGGGCAAGTTCCCCTGCAAAGGAAGGTCCATTGACATCCCTACAGATAAAATTAAATAGCAATACGTCAGAAGATATAGTGATTCAAATTGTACAATTCTAAACCCTCGTCATCAAATCTTTAAACTAAAATCTCAGCTTTCGTTCGCAATAAATTCTAACTACAAAAGATTCAACCCATTTGTTCACTATTTGTGGAAAGAAGACATTCATTCACATTTTAAGGAAATAAATTGAAATGAATTGGAAACTTTTTGAGTAAGTCTAAGAGGGACTTACAGATATTGCACTTCACCATCAACACAATGAACACCGAACAACATACATGGGTCGTCATCATTGGGATTCCAATTTGAAAAGGCGCCATATGGATCATAATCCACTCTTGCACGGAATTCCAACAATGCCAATCCTGCACTTTGATTCCACATACCATCAGTAAAAATGGACAACCTTCAATCATCAAATGCAATTATGGGAATTCAACAACAATGTCAAAGCACAAATTACCTTCAGGATTAAGAGATCAACACCCTTGGATTTCCAAAATAAAAATCAATACATCAAAACACGATAACTAGATGGTATAGTGTTCCATCTAACCCCCATTGCTTTGCAAACCATACAAGACGGTGTTGGAGGCGGCTCACAACCAAGATTTTATACAAACTCGCCAGATTTTTTTTGCACAAAACACCCTGTCTGAGATTTTACTCGGATTTTCGCATCAAATTATGAGCAACAACAACAATTTGCTAGGTTTACAAATATGAGAATTAATGTATGTATACAAATTTACTAACACATACAAACTATAATACAAAGAAGATAAAATTGAGAGGCCTCTTGAAACGTATGACCAAATTGGGGTCCCTCATTTTCTTGGTTTGTTTTTTTTTTTTACATTTAAATTGTAGTGTACAACAACTTTGATTTCACCAACAATCGCATAAACCAGATTAAGAAATTATCTCTAGGTTCAATCCAAGCTGAAATTCAAAAAAAAAAAAAATGATTAACAATCTAAAAGGGGTTCCAAAAAAGAGTATTTCACAAGTAACAATACAAAAGAATCAAACAAAAAAGTGATTCAAAGAATACACTCATGAGCAAGCAATCTAAGAAATAAATTGTTTGTGAAAACATGGCAATATGTTAAGCAATACAAAACATAGCATTAAAACACTTTGGATTACTTATAAATCACTAAAACTAAGAACATATCACATGCATAAAAAAAACAAAAAGGTTTATTTTGTATATCTGAATACAACAATATGCTGAGCTGAATGCAAAGCTACAAGACACCTGGTTTTCAGATGATGCACTTGCACTGTTTTATGAAGACTAACATGCTCCATTTTGTATATCAATTAGCACAAGTATTGCTAACAGTGCAGTCATCTAGGAAATGAATATGAAAAATGAAATAGACATTTGCTTTATTCATGCCAGTTATTCAATCACAATGTCAGCTCTTAGAAAATTCACAAACTGAAGATTTTCATTTTGGAAAGCGTAAAGGACTCCTAAGGTCCTATTTCTGCATTTTTTCTCTTGTTTCAACATGCAAGCTTATGAGGAATCCATAAAATGTGCAGCTAATTAACAGCCAAAGCGAAACAGTCTAAATCAACACGAAATTAAACCCTAAATCAACAATTAGAAAAGGGGAAACAGAGAATGGGGGAGAGAGAGAGAGAGAAAGAGAGAGAGATATAGATAGAGAGAGACTGTGAGCGAGAGAGCTCGAGTGAGAGAGAGACACACACAGACAGACCGAGAGCGAGAGAGTGCGTGAGAGAGAGAACCTGTGATCTACGGCTATGGCGATGGTGATTTCCGGCGGTGGCAGTGGTCATGCCGACGTCCTCCGTATGGTGGGCTGCGGTGAAGTGATTTTGGTGAGGTTTGGTGGTGAGACAATCTAGGTGTGAGAGAGTTCAAATATCTTTTTGTCTAACAGAAGAAGCGGGCAGTAATAAATTGTTTCCCTCTCTAAACTTTTAACATCTTTAGCGACTAATATTTTTTTGTCGGCAAATGAAATATATATGCCAACTATTCTATTTTGTAGCTGAAGATGAATTAACGGTGACTAACTTTTTAGTCGCCCAAATTATTTTTGGTGACTAAAAATAATTTCGGTTAGTAAAAGATCATATGGCACAACTAATGTTTTTTTTAGTCACCAAAACTTAAGAAATGCGGACTAATTTTTTTGGTTGCTATAACAACCCCGACCCTTAATTAATGATAATTCATGCTTAAGTGTGCCTAACGAGTAATTAAGAAGAAATCCTGAGTTAATTGCATGTGCATTACATCATTTTGTGTTTATATCTGTTTAACGTAGAAAGATCTGTTCACTTTTAGTTTCGATTTGCTAATTGAAGGCCTTATCGGCATCTAATTCATAAATTGGCTTGGTATATGTGTTATGTGGAATTTATAGAATTTTATGGTAGGTTTAATTGAAATTCGATTTGGAACAATTAAATTAGAATAATTAATACTGCTTAGCTTAGCTTAGGCCAATTAATCACCTCTATTCCTCTTTTATACTTTTGACACTCTTATTTTCCTCATCCTTGAACTCAATGTGTGGGAGAGAGAGAGAGAGAGAGAGAGAGAGAGAGAGAGAGAGAGTTGAGATCAATACTTGAGCTTGGAGGAATTGCTAGGGAATTCAAGGGGATTGGTTTGGAACCTTAGAGAATTTACCAATTAGAGCTTCATTGAGAGGTTGAGGTATGAATTCAACACCTAGATTATGTGATTGTGAAGTTAAAACATGAATTCATGAGGATTAAGTTCAGTAATTTTGGGCTTAAGCAAAAAGAATGAAGGAATGTAGATCACATCATGCATGCATGCATGTTTCATAGCATTTTGAAGTTGATTTCTAAGAATTCTCTCATGCATGTCTTGAATTCACTTTGATTGTGAGAAAATATCAAGTTTTATGTTGTTTTGTAGTATTTGATCATGTTTTGAGAAGCTTGAGTTGAAAGAAATTCATGCATGTCCTGTTCTTGGATCATTCACAAACTTTTAGTTGAAGTTTTGCATAATTGGCAAGCCATTGGACCATGATTTCTTGAAATGATCTTTAATTCATGTTGTTTTAAGGGTTTTCATGTATTTTCTCAAGTTTTGGCCCAGAAAAATCGAGTTTGATGCTTTAAAGGTTGAGTTTGAGCTTGAAGATCAAATTTGGAAATTCCAGAATTTGTGTCCACGCTCGAGCGTGGGACTTCACGCTTAAGCGAGCACTCTGAGTGCGTGCACTTCCGCTCGAGAGACTTGATTCCCGCTCGAGCGTGAAATTCATATACCCAGAAGTTTGTATATTTTACAGCACGCTCGAGCGACAGAGGTCACGCTCGAGCGAGGGTCTGAGTCTCACGTTCGAGCGGAGATCAAGCGTCCGTCGAGCGTGAAATGCAAGCAACTAGTACTTTTCCAAAGTTTGCAGTCCGCTTGAGCGAGGAAATCGCTCGAGCGAAGCCTCACTGTCTGCATGCCCGCTCGAGCGAGGAAAGCCACGCTCGAGCGTGGACCCTATTTTCAGCAAGTTTTGAAAAATGTTTTCAAGTGCATTTTTGCATCCTCTTTCTATCCTAGGTATTCCTAGGCCATGATTAGACTCTATGATGAGAATAACGAGGTAGAAACACACCAAAACAAGTAAGGGCTAAGTCATCATTTATGGGTGTGTAACTCGGAATACGTTCGTTCTATAACTGTGTAGGTCAAGTGCTACAAGGAAGTTGAATTGTCTACTTGCGACACCTATTATCTGTGAGTAATAACTTAGTAAAGCTATGTTCAAATTTATGTATTTTCTGTATACGAAATAAGATCTGTTGAAAGAAATGCCATGTTTTATACTATGAATGATTGTCCGACAATAACAAGCATTTATGATGCTATGCTATGATATAAGTATGTTGCAAGTGATTATATGCCACGATTCAAGTATGCTCTAAGTGACACGATGTTATGATTCAAGTATGCTATAAGTTCCCGGACCGGAGGTTCCTTATGGAACTGATAAGCTATCTGTACCCGGCTGGAGGTTCCTAAGTGGAACTGACAAGTTTACAAGTTCCTTGTCCGGAGGTTCCTATATGGGACTGATAAGTTACTCTTACCCGGCCGGAGGTTCTTCTATAGAACTGACAAGTATGATTTAAGTCACTCTGTGTGCAATCTATTAGCACTAACGGATGTAATACATAAGATTTAGTATGAACTCTAACTTTTATATGCATGCTCAGAACAAGAATATGAAGGTGAATTTTAATTTCAGTCACGGTTATGGGACATCATTCATATATCCCTTTACTTTGTTATTATTCACTGGGTCTCCGCTCACTAGTTATTTATTATGTATGTAGGTGAGCAGGGGCGTGATCAGGCTTAAGTTGATGTCTGGGGTATTTTGTGTTGGTCAGCCACCCCTTTGCACCTCACGAGGAGGTTCCAGATCAAGCCATGTGTTGTGGCTGTGTCATTATGAATGTATAAGACTGTTTCTTTTTGTTTTATGAACAAGTTCGCCTTTTGTATGTACCAGATAGTGACGTGTAAATACTGTACCTATGACGTCACTTGCATGCATATAAAGTTTAAGATTTTCAGTTTCATGTATATCTTCACAGCTCAATGGACTTCGTATGTTATATATTTGCTTTTGCAACCCCTAACTATATGTTATTATGCTAAGAGGCCTTTGGTAATCCAACGATTACTGGTCGATTACGATGCTAAACCTATAAGGGCGGGTTTGGGTCGTGACAATTGCTAAAGAGTTACCATAAGAATATGCTTATTATTTGGCGACTAAAATTTATTTTGTCAGCAAAAAATAACATATGGCGACTTAAAAAAAAAGTTAGTAGCCTAAAATATAGACTGACGACAACTAATACGATTTTTAGTCGTGAAAAGTCAAATTTTTGCCAACGAAAACTGAATTTAGTCACCAATAATTAGGTGTCGTTTGGCAATACTTACGTTTTCAGTTTTCTGTTTATATTTACAAAAATTTAAAAAAACTCAAATAAAAACTTGTTTGGTAAAATTTTTGATTTATAAATCAGTGGCTTTAGTTTATAAATTTGGCCAAAAAATGAAAACATAAAAAATGTGTTTCTATTTTGAGTTTTCAGTTTTTTTTTTTTTAACCACCCAACACTAGCCACCACCCGCCACCATTTTCCACCACCGTCTTCCGTCACCACCACCCACCCCCCACCACCACCTGCCACCACTACTCACCACCCACCTGCCACCACAACCCATCGCCACCCACCATCCATCTGCAACCGCCACCCACCACCCATCTGCAACCACCACCCACCTGTCATCCACTCGCCACCACCACCACCACCCACCCACCCCTTGCCACCACCACTACCACCACCACCACCACCACCACTACCACCCACCACCCACCTACCATCCACCACCCACCACCCGCCACTACTATCCACCGCCCGCCACCACCACCCGCCACCTACTTGCCATCACCACTCACTACCCACCTGCTACCACCATCTACCACCTACCACCACCAGCCACCTGTCACCCACCCGCCCGCCCCCACCACCACCCCCACCACCACTACCCACTCGCCACCCACCACCTACCACCACCACTCACTCGCTACCACCTACCACCCGCCACCGTCACCCACTCACCCACCCACCACTCGCCACCGTCACCCACTCACCCACCCACCACTCGCCACCCACTTGCCACCACCACCAACCACCCACCGCCACCACCACCTACCGCCACCCGCCATCTGCCACCCACTTGCCACCACCACCAACCACCAGCCGCCACCACTACACACTCGCTACCACCCACCACCCGCCACCGTTACCCACCCAACCACCATCACCACCCACCCGCCACCACCTGCCATTCGCCACTCACCTGCCACCACCATCCACCACCCGCCACCGCCACCACCACCGCCACCACCACCCACCACCTTCCACCGTCACCCACCCACCACCACCAGGTACCCACCACCCACCATCACCACTTTCCACCACCCGCCACCGCCACCACCACCACCCACTCGCTACCACCCGCTACCGTCACCCACCCACCCGCCACCACCCACCACCACCAGCTACCCACCACCCACCGTCTTTCGCCGCCACTTGCCACTACTTGCCATTTTTCACTCTTTTTATATTTTTTAAATTTTGTAAACATTTTGTCAATTACTAAACGCGTTTGTAGTTTTTGTTTTTCTAAAAATAAACAAAAACCAGTTTATAAAATTTTTGTAAATATAAACTGAAAACGTAAACGTTACCAAACACACCCTTAATATTTCTCGACTACAAAATTTTAGTAGCTATATCCTAAATCAACGCCGGCCAATAAATTTTTTAGTCGCCAAAAGTGATACTTTTGACAGCTAAAATACTTTTAGTCGCTAAATTTGGTTGTCAAAAGTGTAAATTATTGTAGTGAGGTGAAACTAACAAGCAACATAACCTTTAAAAATTTATAAAAAAATACAAATCAATTCCAAATTCATCATAGAATGTGTCATGGATAAAATAAATATCCATCAAACTATACAAATAAACTTTCATTATAGAATGTGTCATGGATAAAGTAGATATTATATTTTGAAATGAGACAAGTGTGGAAATCTCGGGACGTCCGAGCGCGCTCGACAATTTAGAACCTTAAGTTTGGTTTCACGAGTGTAACGTGAAACATGATGAAAGTCTAAATCTTACAAATCCATAGAAAATCCACCAATCACAAGAAATGCCAAAGATGGACTACATCACTAGACTCAGAGTCCCCACCTAACCTTTTGAAAAAAATTAGGAAATCCATAACTCATGCCAAAAGGCCATGATTTGTCGTAACCGAAGTGTTTCAGCTCGGGAACTTAAGTATGAGGGGGAAAGATCATGAATTGAGTACTCCCACTCACTTAATCAAAGATCGACCTCTACTAATTTATTAATTTATTAACATGACATGATCATATAACCAAATTATTATTGCTATCTTTACTATGTGGGATAAACAAGTATGGACCAAATCACTTACTTTGGAATGCTCTAATGTCACGCCCCAGATTTTCGAGATCTGGCCTACGTGAATAACCTCTCAATCAATCAATAAATGACAGTAATAGGATAAGGGAAAATGATATCTCTCATGTAAATAGATATAATAACGTCAAACATCACATGTTTTATTCGGTTACATATACCCTGCATTCAACATCTAAGTGAAATGAATGTTCTTTATATACAAAAATGGAGTGATATCATACATAAATGAAATGCCCACAGGCTTACAACATTTACAAGGGTACAACCCTTACAAGTATGTCACTCAGCCTACAAAACAAATGGCCCAAGGCCTACAAATAATGGAGTAACCTCACTTGGTTCACAAACACATCCGATGCCTCATTTTCCTAACTGGCATGCCACTGAACCTGAAGAATATTTCAGCCACATAGAATGAGCATAAAGCCCAATAGAGAATCTTTCAGAAACTAAATACAACTTCACCAGCATAGATGATTATGATGCTATATATATATGTAATATGCTCAATGTGTTTTCAAACACATGCTATTGTTCGATTAAACCATTTTTCGTTTGCCCACATATTTCGTTTGTTCAAAATCACTTTCCAATATCACTTTCTTGAAACATAAAATCAAATAGCAAATACATTGCTGTATATTTCTAGATTCCAAAATCATAATTCATTATCCTTTCCTTTAAAATAGAAAACAGAGCGGCAAATACAACACTAGGAATCTCTAGGTACGTGCACAAAAGCATGCTATAAAAGCACTACCACTTCCAATTTATTGGAATTTCGCCAACGGGTCGGAACCCATGTAAACGTAGGCTATATAAGTACTACTATTGTCATTTTACTGGTACTACCTGAAAGGAATCGGCACTGCGCGGGTTTGTGGACTTTCACCAGGGACATACATGTTAACTTAATTAACCACCA
The DNA here is from genome assembly GCF_055761805.1 of Camellia sinensis. Taxonomy (NCBI): domain Eukaryota; kingdom Viridiplantae; phylum Streptophyta; class Magnoliopsida; order Ericales; family Theaceae; genus Camellia; species Camellia sinensis. The sequence goes on along the minus strand of NC_138966.1, from coordinate 32,612,581 downwards.
TAGACCCCCTACCCAAATTACACACGGTATTCACCATTTTTTCTCAAAACGATATAAGTGTTATCAAACAACTTTTCCAAAACATAAAATTTCAAGTTTCCAAATCCATGGCAGGCATAATGAGATGTATGATTTAATAAACAGTTCAATTGTCCAGCTAGATGCAATTTCTAATACATGACAATACCATCCTCCATTGATAGCCAAAATAGTTATCTCTCATGCAAGAATTCAAAAGATAACAACATGGATATATAATCCTAACATTTAAATAGTCAATATCCAACCCTTTACATCATATATATATTGAATTCCAATAACTCCAATGTTTCAAAAGAGTAATCAATACTTGTTATTTCCAAAAGCTTCAAAAGCACTTTCAACCAAATTCCCAATCTTCAAAACAAAACAAGGTTTTTCTCAATAGCCCGATAGCCTCCCAAACCATCACCATTTAGGGTTTTTCACAAACTGGGGTTTCCTCTCTTTTTAATTACCCACATGCAATTTTATATATATAAAATATGTTTAATAGCAAGATTATAGATAATCGACCTCCAATTTAACCTAATCCCTCAACCCATGATTCATAACTTCCAAAACCAACATAACAATAAATACAACAAGGTTCTTTGTACTTAAAACTACCACAAATATACTACAGAACTCATATCGAGTCAAAAAAATGTAACCCTACCTCTTAAAGAGGAGGAGACAAGCTGAAAAACCATCGGCGATGAAAATATGATATGCTCAGATTAAATAGAAGCCTTCGCCGAGCTCAACATTTTGGTATACGAAACTAGGGGTAGAAAATGGATAAATATAGATGAAACCTAAGCTTGAAAGCTTAAATGGTTTGAAAATGGCGGAAGGAAAAGAGAAAGAAGAGAATGAACTCAAAAAATAGATATTTTCAACTTTTGGTGACTTTTATAGACAGACAGATTGCGAATGCAAAGGCCACATCGTGGCTGTGACTCAGATGACAAACCTAGTTGCAGGTGCGACTAGGAACACCATAGGCGTTCCAATAAAGCGTACCTTAGACCACGGATGATCATGTTAATCAAACAATCTCACAAAATATTAGCTAAAGTAAACAAATAACTCTCCAATAAAGCATACCTTAGACCCATGAGGGTGCCTACCTTTTATAATAATCAATGCTCTTGTCCCTTAGAAGTTTCACTTCATAAGACTCTTATCCTTTCTTTGATATCATTTATCAAGGACTCCTCCAATTTGAATTAGGATGAACTCTTTCAAGAGTCCTCACCTATCCAAATAGAGAGTCCATTATCATCTAGGACTCTAGTCCCTCATTCGAACATCTCGGATACAGATGTGGTCTATAGTGATTCTGGTTTAAACTCGACCTGTTCGTTGTTTTGGATCCCGAATTTCTGGTTTTGATGGTTGTTCATGTCTTCTTCTATCTTAAACCTTGTTAATATTGGTTATTGGGGCATCTAGGTTGTGTTTGAAATAGGTTGGGAGTTAGTTTTTCAAAACTTTCGCTGCCTAGATTTTGGTTTGTTCGCTCGAGCGAACTTTGAGAACCTTCAGTACTTTTGCAGGTCTACAAAACTACTAGGAGTATGGCATTCTTCACTCGAGCAGTGTTTCTTGCGCTTGAGCGGTCTTGGCTCGAGCTATCCTTCTTGTGCTTGAGCGGTCTTTTGGAACTCTCAATACTTTTATAGGCCTGCAAAAGCACTAGGAGGGTGGTGTTCTTTGCTCAACTGGTACTTTGTTCGCTTAAGTGGTCTCTCTTTTTGTATCTGGTCACTCGAGCAATGTTTTGGTTGCTCGAGCAGTCTGAGCGTATATCAGATTGTAAAAGTCACTTTTTGGATCACTTTTTCATCTCTCCTTCTCTCTAAACATTTCAAAATCTTAGATCTTCTTTCTTTCTCTCTAGAAAACATTTTTAAACCTCAAATACACCTTGATCTAGTGGTTTCTCAACCCTTGTCCTTTGGAGAAAAAGGTAGAGCCCACCTAGAGCTTTATTCTAATTGAAGCAAAGTTTGTTTTTGGCTTCGTCGAGTTTCAACCCTTGTTCTTCTTCGTCCTTGTCTTTGAGGTAAGGATTTCTCCACAATTTTGTATGGTTGTTAACTTAGTTATTTGATTTTCTAAATAATGCTGTGATTTAGGATTTTGAACAAAATCTAAGATTTTAGTTTAAAATTCAAAAGAGGGATTTTCAAAGGGGTTCTTGAATATGATTGTGGATTTGTAAATATGGTTGAGTTGTGACGAAATGGTGGATTTTTATCCTTGGAATTGTTTTCTAAAGAAAGGGAATTTTTCCCTAAAATGTGAATATTTGATTTCGTAAAGAGGAAATAGAAATGTGTTGGATTTTATGGAATTGGAACGATGATGATGATGATGGTGGAGTTAGATATGCATTATCACTCCCATCTTGAAATTTTAAAAAGTTTATCTTTATTGGAAATTATCTATCTGTTTAGAGATATCTATTTTGGGCTATCGGTGGAGCATATCTATGATTGTTGTAGAAATTGCATGAGAATTAGGAGAATTGAAACTAATTTCTCATCCATTTGCATTGAACATTGTAACATATTTAACACATTAAAAATGTTTGTTGTTTTGAGAAAAATAAGTGAATACTTGGCAAATTTGGGTATGGAGTATAGTTATGGTATTACATTAGCCTGTGTGTGCTTAGTGAATGTCCAGAAACCCACGTGGATAGGTGCCGAGTCTTCCGATTAATACCGATAAAAATGACAATTAGTAGTGCTTGTATAGCCTACTTGCAGATATGTACCTAGAAATTCCTAGTGTTGTATCCACTGCCCTGTTTTCTACTGTAAAGGAAAATATTTCATGAATTGTGATATAACCTAGCATTGCATGATTTTGGAAAGCGATATAAAATGTTTTGGCATGAGCATTGGATGTGCATTCACCTTATAATTTTGTTAAGATTCATGCACTGTGCTAGAGTATCTTTATTGGGCTTTGGCTCAACCTATGTGGAAAACTATTTTCAGGTGCTGATGATATGCCTCCGCCAAGGCCGTTGCTTGGGAGAATTTGAAGCCGAGAGCTTCTTGTTTTGGTTTTTGTTGTAATTATTTTGTACAAGTCTAGGGCTTTATTTGTATTGAGTTTCAAACTCGCTTTTGTTGTAACTAAGTATCGTCTTGGAAAGTTGTAGCCATTAGGGTATTTATATATCTGTTTAAATTTTATTTCATATCATTAATTTGTGGCACATGCTATAGATTTAGGGTTAAGGTTTATGATGGTATAACTGTACATGTTGCCTTTTGTACAATGGAATCAAATGAATGAAATGACATATATTTAGAACTGCGTTGCTATTTAAACAATATTGTGAGATGGTTTTATTGTTATATGTTTCGGGGTGTTACAACTTGGTATCAGAGCTTCCAGGTTTGAATACTTTGGGATCGTGGGGTGTGGTTTTTAGCACAATGGGTTATCTCGCTAGTTTGTGTTAGAAGTAAACCTGGTACTCTATGTGATAACATGTTTATGTGACTAGATGGGTATGAAATTTAAATTGTAAGATATTGATTGGGTCTACGAGTTTTTAAAAGTCTTGTTAGAAGAGCACTTGATCACTGCCATTTCTAACTAGAACTCTGGCAATGTCGCGGAACGATCATTATTTAGAAAGAAAATTCGTATGTGTTTACATGACTATGTGCTTATGTAGAGTGAATTACTTGTGTCCATCGCATTATGATGTGAGTGAGTTAGCTTTGGCACATTTGTAAATGTGCTAATCTCTTGTGTTACCTTCATTAGGATATCAGGTCGTGGGTGTGGTAGTGGCAGGTGTGGCAGGCCTGGATGGCAGAAGGTACCGTTACCAGATGATATTCCGGCGCATGAGAAAGGAATTGGTCAGGCTAATGTGGGCGAACTAGTTGGTCAGTAGGCTATAGGTGCTTTGGCCCATGAAATGGCTGGAGCTTTGCAGAAATCCATGGACATTCTCAGAGCTGAGAATCAAGTCTAGGCCCATCTAGTAGACATAAGGCCATCTTTTCTAAAGAGGGAGTTTTTCCGGTCGAATCTGAATGAGTTTTTGAGGGATCCTAAGGAGCCACTGAAGGTGGATGAGTGGTTGGAGCAGATGGTGAAGAAGTTCGAGATACTTGGCATCGAGGACGATGGGCTAAGAATGAGCTTGGCATCCTTTCAACTGAAGGGAGATGCGAGTCAGTAATAGAAGTATGTGTGTAGGCGCATTAGGGTGACTTGGTCAGCCTTTGTCAATGCTTGCCAAGACAAGTTCTTACCTCCTACTGCTAGGGAGAAGTTAAGAGATCAGTTTCTGAAGCTCAAGCAGCTTAACACATTGGTTGCCGAGTTTAAGGCTACCTTTACCAGTTTGTCGAGGTTTGTACCGGAGCTCATGGTGACCGATGAATGCTGTTGCATTGAGTTCGAGAAGAGATTAAGGACTGGGCTTCTTTTCAAAGTGGTTGGGTCCATGATTAGGGATTATGAACGCCTTGTGGAGACGACAACTCATCTTGGGACTATGGTTCAGTCGGAAAAGGAGCGGATGAGGGGTTCCAGGTAGAGGAGTCAGGAGGTTCAAAGGGAGACTCGGGACAGTAAAAGGCAGAAGAGTTCCACCCCACAACAGTCCCAGGGAGCACAGTCTAGATCCACTTTTTTGGTACCAAGTTCTCGGTCAGGGAGAGGTGGTTAAGGAGGGATCATTTGTTTCAAGTGTGGTTAGTTAGGCCACAAGTCTGTAGTTTGCCCGCAGTGGGGAGGAGGGTAATAGTTTGCACTGTCTTTGGCTCATTCTCAGAGCCAGAGTCAGGGAAAAAGGGTAGCCGCCTACCTGTTATTAGTGTGGACAGTCGGGGTACTTAAGGAGGCTTTGCTCTCAAGTAGGTGGCATATCTAGTGCGTCTGGTTCGAGACAGACACAAAGCCATCAGCCTACACCGTCAGCTTAGGCTGCGAGGGCTAATCAGGGAGCCTCTTTGGCTCAGTTAGTGTATCAGACTTATGCTCCGAGGGGTGAGCAGGTAGAGTAGAGACCTACAGGGTGTGTGTATGTCGTTACTACGCCAGATTTATTGCCAGCACCTTCAGTAGTGAGAAGTAACTTCTTGTTGTGTAATTCTATTGCCAATGTGATTAATACTAGTGCATCCCATTCTTTTATTTCGTCTGCATTCGCATAAGCATTGGGGTTAAAAGTAGCTCAGCTAGCACATCCACTCAGTGTAGAGTCACCTGTTGGTGATGAGGTTGTATTGGACCAGGGGTGTCAGGGTTGTGAGATAGAGGTTGCCAGTTGTCAACTTTCTTTTGCTTTTGTGTTGATTGATATGTCGAGTTTCGATGTTATTTTAGGTATGGATTAGTTGTCATCCTATTGGGACATTATAGACTGTTACCGTCAGAGAGTCACGGTGTGCACCTCAAGTGGTGATTGTTTTTATTTCCTGGGGGACCGAGTTCAAGAGCCTTGTTGCCAGTGTGTGATTCGCATGGTCGGGGTAAGCTTAGTCGCATTCTTGTTATATTCTCGGGTTTTGAGAGTGATATGGTTCGAGTAGAGTTGCCAAGGATAGTTTGTGAATACCCAGACGCCTTTTCCGAGGATCTCACTAGTTTGCCACCTCACCGTGAGATTGAGTTCTCTATTGATTTAGTGCCTGGCACGACACCGTATAGATTTGCACTCGCCGAGTTAAGTGAGTTGAAGATTCAACTCCAAGAATTGTTAGATAAGGGCTTTATCTGCCTTAGTACTTCGCCTTGGGGAACATTGGCTCCCTTTGCCAAGAAGAAGGATGGCACATTGCGACTTTGTATGATTACTGAAAGTTGAACCGCATAATTATTAAAAACAAGTACCTATTACCTCGTATAGAAGACTTGTTTGACCAGTTGAAGGGGTCTTGCTGCATTTCTAAGATAGACTTCAGATTGGGTTATCACCAGTAAGAGAGTAAAGGAGGAAGATATATAGAAGATGGCATTCCGTACACGTTATGGCCGTTATGAGTTCCTAGCGATGCCTTTTGGGCTAACCAATACACCGACTTTGTTTATGGATTTGATGATCGAACCTTTCGTGAGTTCCTAGACTGATTTGTGGTTGTCTTCGTTGACGACATTTTGATTTACATAGCCTCTGAGGATGAATACGAGGAACACTTGCGGATTGTACTCGAGTTGCTTAAAGCTCACAAATTATATGCTAAGTTCGGAAGTGTGAGTTCTAGTTGAAGGAGGTGAAGTTCTTAGGTCATGTGGTATTCGAGAAGGGGTAACTATAGATTCTTCTAAGATAAAAGCAGTGCATGATTAGGAACAACCTAAGAATGCTTTTGAGATCCAGAGTTTCTTGGGGTTAGCCAGGTTTTACTGTCATTTTGTGAAGGATTGCTCTAGATTAGCCTCACTGTTGATTAGACTAACGAGGAATGGAATTAAATTTGTATGGAGTGAGACTTGTGAGAAATCATTCCAAGAGCTTAAGGTTAGACTTACCCCTACTCCAGTGTTGATTATTCCGGAGAGGAATTTGCGCTATTCAGTGTATTGTGATGCATCTTAGGAAGGTTTGGGTTGTGTCTTGATGCAAGATGGGAAGGTAGTGGCATATGGCTCACGTTAGTTGAAAACACACGAGAGAAACTATCTTACTCATGATCTAGAGCTAGCAACAGTGATTTTTGCTTTGAAAATCTGGAGACATTACCTTTATGGTGAGAAATTTGAGGTCTTTTCCGATCACAAGAGTCTGAAGTATTTGTTTTCATAGAAAGATTTGAATCTGAGGCAGAAAAGGTGGATGGAATTTATGGAGGATTACGACTTTGAGTTGCATTATCATCCGGGGAAGGCCAATGTAGTGGCGACGCTTTGAGTAGGAAATCCATTAGCAGTGTAGCTAGTAATGCCATCCAGGAATGAGAGATGTTGGGTGCTATTGGAAAGTTTAACTTGCATCTTGGTGAGTTTGTTGAGTCAGCAGCTTTATTTACTATAGTTATACAACCTACACTTGTGAGCCTAGTTATGGAAGCACAGTGGGGTGATCATGAGGTAGAGTCTATCCGAGAGAAGATATCTAGTGGGAAGGTAGAGAAGGGCTTGAACGTGTATTCTGACTCTAGTATTAGATACCTTGATCATCTTCTCGTGCCGGAGTCTTGTAGAGAGGAAGTACTCTGAGAGTTCCACCATTTGCACCTTGCGGTACATCCGGGAGACACAAAGATATACCACGACCTTAGTTGCCAGGTTTGGTGGAGGGGGATGAAGAGACACTTAGCCTTGTTTGTTTCAAGGTGTCTTACTTGTCAACAAGTGAAGGTCGGGCATCAGAGGCCTGTGGGTTTGTTGCAACCCTTGCCTATAGTCAAGTGGAAGTGAGAACATGTCACGATGGATTTTGTTGTGGGTCTTCTGAGGACTCAACGGGGTAATGATGCCATGTGGGTGATAATTGATCCGTTAACCAAGTCGGCACACTTTGTACCTATGCGTACGAGTGACTCGGTAGATTACCTTGCCGACCTTTATGTTAGGAACATAGTGTGACTTCACGAGGTTCCTGTGACTGTTATTTCGGATAGAGATCTGTGTTTCATGGCTCGATTGTGGCAGAGCCTACAGAATGCCTTGGGTACTAGATTGACATTTAGCACCGTTTATTATTCTCAGACTGACGGGTAGTCAGAGCATACCATTCAGATCCTAGAGGATATACTTCAGGGTTGTGTTCTTGACTTTAAGGGGTCGTGGGAGAGGCACTTGCCTTTAGTGGAGTTTTCCTACAACAATAGCTTCTATGCAAGTATTGGCATGGCACCGTTTAAGGGCTTGTATAGCCGACCGTGTAGATCTTCTATGTGTTGGGCCGAGGTAGGTAACGCACTTATGTTAGGTCCTGAGTTAGTTAGTCCGGGAAACGACAAAGAATGTTGCACTTATCTGTAAGAGGTTGGTTTTGGCTTAGAGTTGTAAGAAGAGCTATGCCGACTGTAGGAGGAGACCGCTATCATTTGAGGTAGGAGATCATGTCTTCTTGAAGATATCGCCTAGACAGGGTTTGATGGGGCTTGGGAAGAGTAAGAAGTTGTCTCCTAGATTTATTGGGCATTTTGAGATCCTTAAGCGTGTTGGGAAGCTAGCTTATCGTTTGGCCTTGCCCTTACAGCTTTCTGGGGTTCACAACATGTTTCATATCTGTATGCTCCGGAAGTATGAGCCGGATCCGTCACATGTGTTGGATTGGACAGAGTTAAAGGTAGATGAGGATGCCTCATACGAGGAGAGACCGATTAGAGTCTTAGATACATGGGACCAAATCTTGTGAGGCAAGACAATTCCTTTGGTGAAGGTGTTGTGGCGACACTATGGTGCTGAGGAGACGACTTGGGAACGTGAGGCGGAAGTCCATGTGAAATATCCGGACCTTTTTGTTGATGTTTGAAACTTGTAATGGAAATCTTGTTATGTTGATTAAATGTAAAACATTGCATATGTTTTGGAAAAAGTGAATTGTATATTCAGTATTGAGAACTTTGTTTATCGTTGTAATTGATTTAAATACAGTGGTTATTGTGTTGATTTTAAAATTTCAAGGACGAAATTTCTTAAGGGTGGAGGTTATAGTTATTCTGGTCTAAACCCGACCCGTTCATTGTTTTGGATCCTGGATTTCTTATCTTGATGGCTGTTCATGTCTTCTTTCATCTTACCTTGTTGAGATTGGTTATTAGAGTGTCTTGATTGTGCTTGAAATAGATTGGGAGTTAGTTTTTCAAAACTGTTGCTGCCCAGATTTTGGCGCTCGAGTGAACTTTGAGAACTTCCAGTACTTTTGTAAGTCTACAAAACTATTGGGAGTATGGCATTCTTCGCTCGAGCGGTCTTGGTTCGAGCGGTCTTTTGGAACTCTCAATACTTTTGCAAGCCTGCAAAAGTACTGGGAGTGTAGTGTTCTTCGCTCAAACAATACTTTCTTCACTCAAGTGGTCTCTCTTTTTGTGTCTGATCGCTTGAGCGGTGTTTTTGGTCGCTGAGCGATTTGCGCGTATATCAAATTGTAAAAGTCACTTTTTGGATCACTTTTTCATCTTTCTCTGTCTCTAAACATTTCAAAATCCCAAATTTTCTTTTTCTCTCTCTAGAAAATATCTCTAAACCTCAAATATACCTTGATCTAGTGGTTTTTCAGTCCTTGTCCTTTGAAGAAAAAGGTAAAGCGCTCCTAGAGCTTCATTCTAATCAGAACAAAGTTCGTTTTTGGCTTCGTCGAGTTTCAACCCTTGTTCTTCTTCGTCCTTGTTTTTGAGGTAGGGATTCCTCCACACTTTTGTATGGTTTTTAGTTTAGTTATTTGATTTTCTAAACAATGTTGTGATTTGGGATTTTGAACAAAATCTAAGATTTTAGTTTAAAATTCAAAAAGGGATTTTCAAAGGGGTTCTTGAATATGATTGTGGATTTGTAAATATGGTTGAGTTGTGATGAAATGGTGGATTTTTATCCTTGGAATTGTTTTTTAAAGAAAGGGAATTTTTCTTAAAATGTGAATATTTGATTTCGTCAGGAGGAAATAGAAATGTGTTGGATTTTATGGAATTGGAACGATAATGATGATGATGGTGGAGTTAGATATGCATTATCACTCCTATCTTGAAATTTTGAGAAGTTTATCTTTATTGGAAATTATCTATCTGTTTAGAGATATCTATTTTGTGCTATCGATGGAGCATAGCTATGATTGTTATAGAAATTGCATGAGAATTAGAAGAATTGAAACTAATTTCTTATCCATTTGCATTAAGCATTGTAACATATTTAACATATTGAAAATGTTTGTTGGTTTGAGAAAATGGGTGAATACCTTAGTGAATCTGGATAGGAAGTGTAGTTGCGGTATTAAGTTGGCTTGTGTGTGCTTTGTGAAAGTCCAGAAACCCACGTGAATAGGTGCCTAGCCTTCCGGTTAATACTAGTGAAAATGACAATTGGTAGTGCTTGTATAGCCTACTTGCAGATACGTACCTAGAAATTCCTAGTGTTGTATCTACTGCCCTGTTTTCTGCTGTAAAGGAAAATATTTCATGAATTGTGATATAACCTGGCATTGCATGATTTTAGAAAGCGATATAAAATGTTTTGGCATGAGCATTGGATGTGCATTCACCTTATAATTTTGTTAAGATTCATGCACCGTGCTAGAGTACCTTTATTGGGCTTTGGCTCACCCTATGTGGAAAGCTATTTTCAGGTGCTAATGATAGGCCTCCGCCAAGGCCGTTGCTTGGGAGAATTTGAAGCCGAGAGCTTCTTGTTTTGGTTTTTGTTGTAATTATTTTGTACAAGCCTAGGACTTTATTTGTATTGAGTTTCAAACTCATTTTTGTTGTGACTGAGTATCGCCTTGGAAAGTTGTAGCCATTAGGACATTTATATATCTGTTTAACTTTTATTTCATATCATTAATTTGTGGCACATGCTATAGATTCATGGTTAAGGCTTATGATAGTATAACTGTATATGTTGCCTTTTGTACAATGGAATCAAATGAATGGAATGATATATATTTAGAACTGTGTTGTTATTTAAACAATATTGTGAGATGGTTTATTGTTATATTTTTTGGGCCATTACATGGTCTAACCACACCTTAGCTAATCAGAATGATCTATGTGGCACCTTGGCTAACCACTTCAGTCACGTTGATAAGCCAAAATTATGTCCCCACAAAAACATACTGCTAAGAATAGCCAAAATGAATGAAAATATGCCAATTGCCTTAAAAATATTTTGAAAATAAGTTTGAAGGTCCAAAAAAAAGTTTGGCCAAAATGGGTGTAGGGAGGGTTTATCACTCTCTATATCTTTGACTTGTTATTTGGAGTGATCTTTGGTTTTCATCGGGAGCTTTGGGTAGAGCGTATGCGTCTTAAGGCCGGTAAAAAATGTGGTGTCTACAACAAGTAAATTAACATAGTAGGTGATATATTTAGGAAAATGTTTAAGACCCTTACAAAAGTTGGTAGTTTCCAATTTGCCAAATATTTGACTATAGGGTTCAAATCCCTTATCACATATTATGGGTTATTTTGTGTGTTTGAATTGTGAATTGTTTACATTTCTAGTTGCACTAGCGTAAAACTCGTGCCATGCATGGTTTTAAACAATAATTCAAAATTTTATTTTAAAATTAATTAAAAATAATTTTTATAAAAAACATAGATATGATTATCTATTTTTATCTAATTTACACTAAAATATATATTTTTTAATACTTGTATTGATATTTTGTTCTAAGTATTATAAATAAATACGTGTATCATAATTCAATTAATAAAACTAAAACTAATAAATTTGCACAAATTACAAAAACTATACTTTCAGTCAAGCGTAATTAAATTGCATCTACGAAATTTTTGTAATTATAATTTGTATTATAGCTAACATAACAATATTATTTATTTTGATGTTTTTTTTTTTTGTTTTTTGGTCTCTCTCCCTCTCGCTTCTATCAGTTATCTATTTCTCTTTATTTTTTTTTCCATATTTTATTAAAAAGGCTTAAATGTTTTATATATAATTTGATTGTTATGATAGATTTTAGTTATATAAAGAACTTGTCATAGTGATATGAATTTTGATGATTGTTTTCGTCTCTCCCCCTCTTGTTTTCTATTTCTCTTTATTTTATATTTTATTAAATGGGTTTATATTTTTTAGAATTAATTACTTAAAAGTTCTGTTTTGTAAATGGCAGCTCAGGTGTTATCTAAGATTTTTTGAACTAATAAGTTCTATTTAGTAAAACTAACAATATTATCAGTTTTTTTTTTTTTTTTTTTTTTTCAATTTGTAAAACTAAGAACATATCAATTTTGTATAGTAATGTTCTAGAAAATTGTTTCAATAACTGATAAAAAAATAGAGCATAAGATTAAATATTTTTGCCCTTCTACTTATTGGTTTGATTCAACTATCTAATAAAATCGAGAACATTATTAGTTTTTTTTTTCAGCTTTAAAACTGAGAACATTATCAATTTTTTCATTTTTAAAGTTTTATTTTTTATTTTTTTAAAGTTTGCACATCAATGTTTCATCATCATACTCTTTTATAGATACACAATTTTCAGTTTTATACAAAAAAAAAAAATCAAAATTTTCAATTTTTTCAAAATTCAATGTGTTTGGTTTGAGTTTTTTGAATTAAGTTTTTTGAAATTTTTTTTTTCTGATTTTCGTATTTTTTTATTGTTAGTGAATATTTTTTAAATTTTAAACATTTTTTTTACTTTTTTAAATGCATATTACTTAGATGTATCTAAAAAGTAAAAATTTTGTGAAAAAATATTTTAAAAATTAATAAATACATAAAAATACGAAAAATACACTGAATTCTCATATTTTTTTTTGTATTTTTAGTATTTAGTGAATTTTAAAAATATTTTTGTTCACAAAAACTATACTTTTTATTTATATTTATGTTAGGTGTGTCTAAAATTTTTAAAAATTACTTAAAATACTAAAAAAAATTCACTAAAAACACAAAAAACACAAAAAAACAAGAAAGTAGAATTTTCTGAAAAGAGTTTTTGAAAAACTCTAACCAAGCAAGTTTTAGTTTTTTTATTGTACATAATTTTTTCAATTTGAAAGTTGATATTTTAAAGCTTTGAAAATCAAAATAAATATTAAATCATTATGTTCCTTCATAGATAATCATAAATAATGAACAATCATTATTTGAAGGACAGTTTTGACTATTAAAAAATTAATGAGACTTAAAAATTTTAAAAATCTTAATTAAGATTTAATAAAATATAAATTCATAAATTAAGATTTGTGTGTAAATGTTCCTATTTTTTTGTAGGTAGATTGGTTGTTGTTGTGATAGAGTTTAATTGTATAAAAAACATATTGTGATGATGGTATGAACTTTGATGGTTGAAGGTAGGTACATGTTTTAGGAGTTAAGGTGATATGGCCCACAAAGAATGAAATAAATGAAAAGATTTAAATTTTTATATTTATTTCAATAAATATATTGGGAAAAAATTACTCATATTAATGAAATTTGATTTATCAATTGATAGTTTAATTAATACGGTAAGATAAATTTAAATTGATGTTATATTGTCCACTTATTTATTTATTTGTTTTAAATTGGTAAATATATAGTTGAATACTTTCTAATATCAAAATAAAAAAATTGTATGATTCTTGCATATTTATTAACATTTTAAGTATTATATATATATTCTTAAAATATCTATCATATCACTATTAAAGGGTTGTTTTGGGAAGATGGTAAAAAGTGACTTTTTGGTTTTTAACCAAGCTTTTTGGGAGTGATTTGAGAAGTTGGTAAAAAGTTGCTTTTAACCAAATTTTTTGGAAGTGATTTGACTAAAATACCCTCACTCAACTTAAAAAATTTATATTTCACCCAAACTTACAAAATATAAATGTTGAGGGTAGATATGTAATTTTACAACTTACTTTTTACACTTCTCAAATGACAACAAAAACGCCAGCTGCGTTTTGCTAAAAAACGCAAATCTGTATTCTCAAAAGAGCCCAAAGTATGTTTACATTTGAAAACATTATCCAAAATTAGATGGGGTAGCCCACGTACTATATTTTTAGCTTATAATTTCATTAAGAGAAGTGATGTGTCAATTTCTAAAAATATTTGTTAATTATAAATTTGAACTTTATATTTAAAATTTTCAAGTTTCTATTTCATAGACATGTGTACTTGAATTTTATAAGTTTCTTTTTAAATTTTTTTTTTATATAAATCATGATATATAGAAAAAAAAAATTCATTTATATTTTTTTTGTTTAAATATTTTCAAATTATATATAATTAAAGTTCATTTTGGATTTTTAAATTTTTTAAAATTAAATATAACTTAAATATGGTTGAAATTCTTGTTTTGAAATTGTATCCGTAGAGGGAAAAAACATAGGGTCAGACGAATCAACACACCTAGAGCAAACTAGACAAAGGCCCAAAAGTAAAAAAAAAGCCCAAATGGAATATTAGCCCAAACAAAGTCATAAATGAGCCCAATAGGTCTTGTGGCAAAGATATCCTTCAAGAATAATATCTTTGAAAATAACAAAGATCCTTGGATCAATTTTCTTTTTTTTCTTTTTTTTTTTTTTTTTTTTTTTTGTTACAGGAAAATCCTCCCACTCTCCCGCAGGTCCAAGGTAGCGCCTCTTGAGAAGATCACCAGGGTGTCCTGTTGTCCGTTCCGAGTAAGAGACTATAACCGGCGCCCCTTGAGAAGATCACCAGGGTATCCTGTTGTCCGTTTCGAGTAAGAGACTATAACCTAGAAGCTTGTCCCGACCTCCCAAGGCAAGTTCCGCTTAAGTCAGGACTCGCACAGCATGGGAGAATTAAACCCACACCAAGTAGCTGATAAGGCATTCTTGAGGTCAACCTCCTAAGTAACTGATAAGACATCCTTAAAGTCAGGACTCGCACAGCATGGGAGAATTAAACCCACACCAAGTAGCTGATAAGGCATTCTTGAGGTCAACCTCCTAAGTAACTGATAAGACATCCTTAAAGTCAACCTCCTAACCAACTGGCTGATAAGGCATTCTTGAGGTCAACCTCCTAAGTAACTGATAAGACATCCTTAAAGTCGCTTGTCCCGACCTCCCAAGGCAAGTTCCGCTTAAGTCAGGACTCGCACAGCATGGGAGAATTAAACCCACATCAAGTAGCTGATAAGGCATTCTTGAGGTCAACCTCCTAAGTAACTGATAAGACATCCTTAAAGTCGCTTGTCCCGACCTCCCAAGGCAAGTTCCGCTTAAGTCAGGACTCGCACAGCATGGGAGAATTAAACCCACACCAAGTAGCTGATAAGGCATTCTTGAGGTCAACCTCCTAAGTAACTGATAAGACATCCTTAAAGTCAGGACTCGCACAGCATGGGAGAATTAAACCCACACCAAGTAGCTGATAAGGCATTCTTGAGGTCAACCTTCTAAGTAACTGATAAGACAACCCACACAAAGTAGCTGATCAAAGTAGCTGATAAGGCATTCTTGAGGTCAACCTCCTAAGTAACTGATAAGACATCCTTAAAGTCAGGACTCGCACAGCATGGGAGAATTAAACCCACACCAAGTAGCTGATAAGGCATTCTTGAGGTCAACCTCCTAAGTTACTGATAAGACATCCTTAAAGTCAACCTCTTAACCAACTGGCTGATAAGGCATTCTCTTGAGGTCAACCTCCTAAGTAACTGATAAGACATCGGCATTCTTGAGGTCAACCTCCTAAGTTACTGATAAGACATCCTTAAAGTCAACCTCCTAACCAACTGGCTGATAAGGCATTCTCTTGAGGTCAACCTCCTAAGTAACTGATAAGACATCCTTAAAGTCAACCTCCTAACCAACTGTGTTAGGCCTAAAAAATTAACCTAGAAAGGAGTTGAACCCAAGACCTAGAGACTTAAATCTCAGGCCCTTACCAAGTTGCCAATCACCCCGGGTTAATCAATTCTCATCCAATAGATGAAAGATGGTAGTAGGTAAGCTACGATGTAGACTAGATCTAATAGGCAAGAGCATCGTCCGATCAGATCTATTTGATGATCAGTATGCAGTGCCAGTTGGCGACTATAATCTGACATTATCTTAGCCGTTCAACAAGTATAGATCCAACGAACAAATAATAAAGATCGTCTAGTTACTAGCACAAGTGGTTCCTGACAAAAGGGGACCCCCCGATCAAAACGAGAATGAACAACCACGATAGAAACCACGCAACTATAAAAGTAGAAGCAGGTAACGTAGAAAGGACATACAAAAGTAACCAAGACACCCATTCAATACATTTCCTATTTCTTTTCATGGCAAATCAGTATTCTGACTTGATCGTCAGCAGTGATAGAGTTAAAAAGATTAAATTATAAGGAGTATTTATTGGTTATAATTTTTTTTTTTTCGTAATCAGTAAGAAGGTAATAATAATTTTTGAATTAATATTAAGTATAAAAACTTAAGTAAATTATTATAAAAATATTTCACATAAAATTTTACAATTAATTTCGAGTAAAATCGAAAAAAAAGTATTGTGTGTAACTCGTATATCATAGATAATGTAAAAAAGTCATATATTTACGTCTTGAAATAAATTATATAATGGTAAGACAATTCAAATTTTTACAAAATTTGAGTAAAAATTTCATATAATGATATCACGTTATTATTGACATATAATATCACAAACCAATAGTAAATCAACATATAAAAGGTGAACTTCACATGCAAATATAACTATAATTCTAATAATTTTTACATATATATAATGAAATGAATTATATTTGCATATCAATGATAATGGATATTACTTTTATATTGAGATTTTTTCAAAAAATTTTCATACATAAAAATATAATTTGTTGTAATCACTTTATTTTCAATAAAACAATCACTATTGTTTTCATAAATTTAAAAAAGCTCTTGACATTTTATTATAAATATTATTTTTATTTAAAATTATATATATATGTATATGTATAAACAAAAAAAAAAAATTCCAGGGGGACACGTGACCCCCTAGGCACCATATTCCTCTGCCACTGATCGTCGGACAATCCTCCCAACCTATATAGGTCGGGGGCGATCTCTAGCTTTGGTTCTTATCGTAGAAATCAGGTGTGGGCATATCGTCTTACTTTTTTCTGTGGAGATAATTTCATCTTCCACACTATCTAGTTTTTATTTTTATTTTTATTTTTTATTTTTTAATTTTAAGTTAGATATGGCTAGATAGGCTAATAGTTTTACACATGTATATTTTATTTTTCGAAAAAAAAAAGAAAAGATTAAATTTTGATTAAGATTATGAAGTAAATATGTTCAAAATTTTAAATTATATAATTAAAAATAAATTATTTTTTTTAAAGATTTTTAAATTAAATGTAAACATTAATAAAAGATATGGATGAAATTCCATTTTTTGACTTTCCATATAATTTTTTTAATTTAAAATTATAAATATAGAATCATCAAAATCATTATCATCATCGTTATCATCATAAACACAAGCGAGAAATCAATGAAGACCGACAGATAAATCCCATCAGCAGCAGCGAAAATGCCTGCACAATCACAAGTCGGCCTTAACTTCACAAGATAATTAAAGAATTGTGCAACTCAATTTATTTCATTTTTGACCACGAAACATCAGTTTCTGCACGTTACTCACACTATGTCCGAACAAAAGTATATGGTTAAAAACCAAAATATTAGGGCATAATTTGAATAGATAGGTTCAAATAATTTGGACAGATAGGTATATACAGGTCATTACTTGGGATATAATTTGAATATATAAAAATAAATATATATAAGAAGTAAATTAGCTATCTGTTTAAATCATTTATGGTATTAAAACTTCAATAAGTCATAAGTTTGGGCTTGATAGTCCATTTTGGGCAATTTGTTTTTTGATTTCACATATTTTTTCTAGATTTATCTCTAAACGGTTTTAGGCATTCAAAAAAAAAAAAAAAAAAAAAAATTGTTTTGCCATTTTGATTTACTGAAAAATCAATCTATTAAATTTTTTTTTTGTTGAAATTTTATATTCAATATTGATCTTGTTTGAAAGATTTTGAAAAAACAAATCCATAGATATCAATTTTGTTAAAAATAGATTTGTAGAACTTAAGTTATGAAATTTTAAAGTGTTTTTAAGCACATAAAGGACCACCAACCAAGTTTGTCCTTATAACCATTTAAGACCCAAGTAAGGACCTTCGTCCCAAAACACTCAATAAATTAGAATTTTCATCAAATTTTTCAAAAAAAAAAAAAAAAAAAAAAAGGTCAGCGAATAAGCAATTCGATTTTTTATTTTATTTTTAATTTTGAACATTGCAAAGATAATTTACGTAAAAATATTAAGTCGGTCAAATATAGATATCTGTATGTTTAGATTATATTTGTTATACAAAATAAGGCGGCAAATATGATTTTAAAAGTATAATGTTTAAATGTTATTCAAAATTTTATCCAAAATTAAAATGCGTGGACAAAATTTATTCTCAATATAGTCCACAACACATTAACTTTAAATATATAACATATATTCCATGTTTTGGAAAATTTTTAATTAAATTCTCTGAATAACTAAGATTATTATTGTTATTCAGTTGTTATTTTTTCTTGTTTCGCTTATAAAATATCAATTTAAGCTATTTAGTTTTTAGATTTTTTTTTAAAAAAAATTTCCGCACGTGTCATCCAATTGAAAATGATTGTTGTTAGTAATGGGCGCCCATGTGGCATGACCATTTAAATTTAACATTTGATCCTTATCCAAATAGGTTTTGATTTTGAAATCAAACCTATTTAGGATAACCACTCTTGAAACAGACGTTATCAGTTTGAACTGATATAGATAGATATAATATATATTAGATATTATCTGTATCTTAACTGATATGGATAGATATTATAATATATTAAATATCTGATATGGTTATGGGTAATCAGAGAAAAAGGAAAAACAACGTAGTCTGTTTTTCTACCCACATTCTGACTCTCTCCCAAAAACACAACGATCAAGTCTTTGACACTGTGGTTAGTGTGGGTGATATTCAATCTGTGATATCACTCCACTGCTGGGTTGGTTCATCAAGAAGTTTCCTGGAAGCACGTGATTTATCCAAGAAGGTTCTATCATCAAGAAGGTATGATCTGATCATTTTAATCCGCTGCATAATCTGTGTTTTTTTCAGTTTACAATTGTCCAAATCAATAATTGTTAACTTTTTAATTGATGTGCAAAAAAAGTCATTTTAAAATTTAAATAACATAAGTGAAGCTAGGAAAATGGAAAGGGAGGGCTGGGAGGGATAAAGAAGAGTATTGATGTTAAGTTGTAGAGTGAAAGTTGTCTAATATGGGTATAGTCTCTATATCATTAATGGTGCGCTTTTCTGCAGTCTTAACCTTGGTGGGTCTGATGGTGGAAGCAGTGGGTGGTGGTGTGGGTTGATAGGTAAAGGATAGTGGGAGTGAGAAGTGGGTGGGGAAGTGGTGTAGTTGTTGGTAGGGGACAATGTGCAGAAAGAGAGGAAGGTGTTGAATGGTGAGGCAAGAAGGAATTTGCCATGATAAGGTGCATATTAAGTATATAATGAGCGATTTTGATTTGTTGAAAGAGTGGTGTGGTTAGAAATGGCAACGGGCCAGGGCGGGGCCAGGGATGACACTCCCCGTCCTCGATCTCCGAAGGTTAAAAAATCCCCGTCCCCGGCCTCGATCCCCGATGGGGAAGGCATCTCCTCCCCCGCCCCCGTCCCTTAACGGGGATCGAGTTTCTCCGTCCCCGAAAAATCCCCGACAGACCTATTCACAACACACACAGATCTGTTCAACACACACACACAGATTTGTTCAACAAAATAATAATAATAATAATAATAATAATAATAATAATAATAATCTGTATATGGACAACAATCAACAACAGATCTAGAACACACACACCCATACAACAACAGATCTAAAAAAAAATTAATCTGTGTATATATGGACAACAGATCTAGAACACCCACACAGATCTATATATAGAACAACAATCATCAAAAAATGTAATCTATATATGAACAACAATCATCAACTTAAAAAAATAAAATAAAAATTTGTTCATCAACAATAGATTTGTTCATTATACACACACATACATACACACACACATATATATAGAGAGAGAGTTGTTTAGATCGGTGGCTTGGCTTAACAGTTCACGGGCCACGATCTGTTAGATCGGTGGCTTGACGGTTCAGATCGGTGGCTTCACGTCGGTGCTTTACGGTGGTGGATCTGGATGATGATGATGATAACAAGAAGTGAGAGAATGAGAGAGAAATCATCGTGGATCTGGATGCTAATGATGATAACGAGAAGTGAGAGAATGAGAGAGAAATCAGAGTGAGTGAGTGAGGGAGAGAGAGGGAGAGGGAGAGGGACATAGAGAGTGAGAGGGAGGGAGATGAGAGACGCGGTGGTGAGTGAGAGGGAGAGGGACAGAGAGAGTGAGAGAGAGAGAGAGATGAGAGACACAGTGGTGAATGTGAGTGTGAAAGGGTTTGGTTTATATATATATATAAATAGAGGGGTAAAATGGTAAATTCATTTCGGGGACCAGCAGGGACATGGACGTGGACGGGTCGGGTACGGGGCTGAGACACATCCCCGTCCCCGGCTTGAAACTGATCGGGGATTGATTTTTAAATACCATTCCTGTCCCGTTGGGGATATTTTTCGGGGAAAAACCGCTTAAATCGAGGTCGGGGGGTCGGGTCCCCGTCGGGCCGGGTTCAAATTGCCATCCCTAGGTGTGGTGTGAATTTTTGATTTTAGTGTCCAAGTAATCATTTCTTGTTTGAGAATCTAACCTCTATTAATAATTGTCTTTATTTGACAGAAAAAGATAAATTGAAGGACAAATGTGTAGAGAATAAATTGACACTCGAGTGAAGCTACGGGACTATTGGAGCATTTGCCAAAAAAATAAAAAAATAAAAAAAGGTTAATTACATTTTTAGTACACAAACTATGAGCTTTGTGTCATTTTGATTCCCAATGTTTAAATTGTGTCAATCTGGCCTGCAATGATATGAATGAGTTTCAATTTGGTCCCCAATATTTAAATTGTGCCAATCTATTCTCCAATGTAAAAAAGTGTTTCAATTTAGTCTCCTTTTAGAATTTAAATTAGGGACCAAATTGGCACAATTTAAACATTGGAGACCAAATTGAAACACTTTTATATTTTAAGGGCTAAATTGACATAATTTAAATGCTGGAGATTAAAAATGACATAAGCCTCATCTTTTGAAGGGGTGGGTGGTGGTGGTGTAGGGGTGACAGGTGGTTAGGGAAGTGGTGAAATTGTTAGAAGGGGATGACATGCAGAGAAAAGGAAAGACGATGACCGGTAGGAGGGAATAGAGTGACTCAGGTTAAAACCCGTCGTATTCTTTAGTCTGGGATTTGGTAATCATAGTTGTTGAATATACTCCTTGTTGTTTTGTTGTAGTGTGGGATTGGTTGTTTGGAGTTGTCTGTTGTGTTTTAAACAAGTTGGGAGTTAGTTTTTCAAAAGAGTTTGTTTGTTTCTCTTCAGGTTCGCTCGAGCGATCTTTCTCTCGCTCGAGAGGTCTTTGGTTCCTTCCAGTATTTGTGTTTGCAGTCTGAACTTCTGGGAGGGGGGTGTTCTTCGTTGAAGCCATGGGTTGGTTGCTCAAGCGGTATTCTATGTCTGACACTCAAACAGTCTTTCTTTCGCTTGAGCGGTCTCTTCGTAGGTCTGAACTATTGGAAGGGGGTTATTGTGCGATCTAGCCTTAAGTTAGTCGCTCAAGCTGTTCCTTGTGTTTGATGCTCGAGCGGCATTTTGTCATGCCCCACTTTTTATTACCCGGTTACCCTTACCAAATCTGTCATCATAATCCATTTCATTAATACAATACGAAAAACAAATCCATTGAAATCCATAAACACATAATGGTTCCCTCAATTGCATATACAATTTGAAATGCAACATGAATTACAATTAAATAGATTGCTTGTAGGCTTACACTATTACATAAAAGAGAAAGGGTTCAACCCTCTTTACATTGACGGCGTTCCGCCAGCAAATAAAGGCCCCGTAGCCAACTTGTATCACTTATCAACTTGTACCTGAAAAAAGATTAACAACATAGGATGAGCATAACATGATCCTAAATAATAACATCATACATATAGCTATGATCATGAATGCTTCATATCATACAATATAAATAATGTGATGGTTTATAATCAAGGTATACTTATATATATTTGTTTTTTCAAAAATTTGTCCAATTTGCTCAACAAGACATAACGTTCTCTTTTGCTTTTCTTACATTATCCATTTCAAAAAGAACATATATTAACGTGTATTTGATAACATGTTCACGTAACCAAATCACCTTTTATTCCTTACATTTCCAACTCATCACATGCACCCATTTCTAATACATGAATGACATTTCCAAGCCCTACAACACATAAACTTACATACAATACCTTTAACACGAAAAGAAAATAACGTATATGCCAAGACTATGACAATATCACATGAGACAACCCGACCTCATTAACCAAACCGCTACCACATATGATATACACTGATAAACCACTGAAATCCCCAACCGATGCTCTACCTACTTCAAGCATGGTAGGCCAAGGATATACCTTTCCACAATGAAACACAAATTCACCAGACACAAGCGGGAAGATAATGGTACCTTTGCCAAGTTCTTAGGTACCAGCTGGAAGGTACTGACACCTCTTATTCTAAGTGCACCCAATTCTCCAAGCGCTAGCTGGAAGGTAATGGTACCTCTCATTCTCAATGCAGTATACATTACCAACTATCACAACATGCTAAAAGCATAATAACACAAGTGTAATATACACACATAATCTATTCAACACATTAATGTCATCTTTCATCGATGACCAAGGACAAAACCTCTAAGCACATGTATTTGTTACATATAACTATAATCGTCCAATTCTCGTGGAACATAAGCCCAACAATATCAATAACATATATCAAATGTTCAAATGTCCAACCTCTCGTTTATTTCTCAATTTATAAAAAGTTATAATTCCATTTTCCTTTCAAAATTAATTTCCTTATTTTCCCAATTCACAATACTCCAACCATGTTTAAAAATAATCATTTTCTTTCTTTTAAAAATCCCGAATCTATAGTTAACCAAAACCACAACTCAAATCAACTCAACATATATTTCTCAAATAATTTCAATATCTCAGTTAGCTCCCCTTTTAGCAATTACTACATTAATACAATCTGCATAATATATAACATAACTATTACCTAACTTTTCCCCTTTTTATTTCATCAACCTTTAATAATAAAAATTAGAATTTTTCCTTCATTCATAACATAAACAAAATTGACTGCATTCCAATACACCAAAACCTCCAAAAAATATACAATTTCATCTTTCACAACTCAAACCCAAAAACCCCTTTACATAAATTTGAAATCACATAACTAAATCATACTTTTTATGCGATAGAAATATATCACATGTCTATCTATAAGGAAATATTGGAAAGGAGCAAAAAAATCCCCACCTCTAGCAATAAGAGGAGAAAACCCAAAAATTCAACTTTAACAAAAATACAATCCAATCAGATTACTAGAAAGCTCTCTTCGTGCTCTACATTTTGGTATGTGGAACTAAGGGTAGAAAGTGAGTGGAAATAGATGAAAACCAAGCTAGAAAGCTTCAAACCCTAAAAAATGGTGGAAGAGAGAGAGAGAGAGACAAAATTATCTAGATTTGACCAAAAAGTGGCTTTTTAAAGTAATGAACCCGAACAGACTACTTAAGTGATGAAACTTGCACTTGAGCGTCAGAGACATAAGACCGCTTGAGCGATGAAACTTTTGCTCAAGCGCAGAATGCGAACTCTTAAAAGTTTAGACATGCAAAAGTACTCAATGTCTCGCAAGACCGCTTGAGCGAACAATCTGTCACACTACCGAGATGAAAAAATTAACAGTTCGTCACAATTTTGATCACTTGAGTAGTCTATGCATATATCAGTACGGGAAAAAGATATTTTCTCTCTGGTTTTGATCTCTCTCTCTGTCTCTCTAAAAGTAACTTTACCAAATTTCTTCACCCTCTCTCTCTAGTTCTTGTCTAAGCACCTCTATGCACTCAAATCTGTTGGTCTCACCGCCATAGTGCTTTGGAGAAAAGTGTAGAGCTTGTAAATGTGAACATTTTAATCAGAAAAGTTTCCATTTTTGGCTCCGTCAAGAGTTGAGTCTTGTTTTTCTCTCCTTTTACTCTTGAGGTAGGATTTTCTTCAACCTCCTTGTATGATTCTTAGCCTCATTATGTGTTCCTTGAAAAGTATAGTGATTTGGGAGTGGTGGGTTTGATTTAGGGTTTGGATTTGGGAATATAAAAGAGGAATTTTCAAATGGGTTTATGGAAAATGTTGTGAAAATGAGTATATTCTTAAGTTGTGTTGAAATATTGAAAATTTCTCCTTTAAATGTGTTTTTGAAAGGAATAAATGTTTTGTTGCAAATCATTGGTTTTGACCTAAGAATAAAGGGAAAGATGTTGACTTTTTGACGAGATAAAATGAATGTATATGTTGATGATGAGAATGGAGTTGGATATATATTATTACTCCTACATTGAAATTATGAAATTATAATTGTTGTTGGAGATTTATCTTTTGTATCGAGATATCTGTTTTGGGCTATTGGTGAAAGATAGTTTTGATTGTTGTAGAAATTGCATAAGGATTAGGTTAATTCGAACTAACTATTCATACATCTTGCATTGAACATTGTTCATATTTATACATTGAAAATGTATTGTTTTGAGAAAAATGGGTGAATACCTTGGTGAATCTGGTTAGGAGGTGTAGTTGTGGTATTATTTATGTTGTCCTGTGTGTCCGTGGTAAAAGTTCAGAAACTCGCACAGTTAGGTGCCGATGCTTCCGTTAGCACCGGGAAAATGGATTTGGTAGTGCTTGTGTAGCCTATTGGCAGACACATATCTATAGATTCCCAGTGTTGTATATCCACTACCTTATTTTCTGATTTAAAAGTATTGTTTTACAAATTGATTTATAATCATGGCAGTGCATTGTTTTGAAAGAGAAAGTGTAACGTTTTGGTGAATGGCATGTATATGCATTCACCATATCATTTTGTTAAGCATCATACAATGTGTTCAAGTATTCTTTACTGGGCTTTAGCTTACCATACGTGGAAACCAACTTTTCAGGTGTTGATGGTATGCCTCCACCAAGGACTTAGCTTGGGAGGATTGTGGAGCTGAAAGCTCATTTTGTTTTTCTTTTGTTGTAAATATCTTTTGTGCAATCCTCGGGCTTTCTACTTGTTTTTGGCTTGACCCACTTTTCTTGTAACCAAGCATCATCTTGGAAATATGTAGCCACTAAGGTATGAACTTCTCCGAATTTCCATTCATTTTCTATATATTGCCTTGTGCCACATACTATAGATTCAGAATCTAGGATTTGTGAATGTATGATACATGTGGTACCTTTTGTAATGATTATCAAATGAATTAATGAAAGAATGAAATCTTATTAGTTTTTGCATAATTAGCGTACTTTATGGGATTATCTATCATTGTTATTTGGGGGCATTACAACTTGGTATCAGAGCTTATCGAATTTGAATATTTTGGGCTCGTGGGAAGTGCTTTATTACCATAATGGGTTTGTTTCACTAAAGAATAAGGCGTATACCTAGTATGCTATGTGATCACATGTTTAGGTCATTAAGTATGGAATTTAGTTTCTAAGATATTGGTTGTGTTTATGAATTCCTAGAAGTCCCATAAGAAGAGCACTTGATCACTGCTTATTCTAACAAGAACTGTGGCAATGTTGCGAAACAGTCATTATCTAGAAAATAAATTCTTTTGTAAATACGTGATTCGGTACTTATGTCGAGTGAAATTATTGTGCAGTCCACTATCTTAGGACATGTGTGAATTAGTTATAGCACATTATGAATGTGCTAAATGTTGTGTTACTTTTATTAGTATGTTAGGATGCAGACGTGGTGCTGGTAGGTGTGGCAGGCCTAGGCAACAGGAAGTGCCGAGTCTAGATGAAATTCCAGCACAGGAAGAGGGAGTTGGTTAGGCCAAGGTGGATGAGCTAGCAGGTCAGCAAGCTATGGGCACTTTAGGTCGTGAAATGGCAAGAGCATTGCAGGAATCTATGGACATTCTCAAAGTTCATAATCAAGTCTAGGCCCATGTTGCGAAAACAGGGCCTTTTTTTTTTTCTTTCTGAATGGGGAGTTCTTCCAGTCAAATCTGAATGAGTTTATCGGGGATCCAAAAGAGCCACTAAAGGCCAATTAGTGGCTTGAGTAGATGGTGAAGACGTTTGAGATTCTTGGAATTGAAGACAACGGTTTGAGGGTGACCTTGGCAGCCTTTCAACTTAAGGATGACACGGGTCACTGGTGGAAGTTTGCGAGGGGTTGTATCAGGGTGACTTAGGAGACTTTTGTTACTGCTTTTCGGGATAAGTTTTTATCATCCTCAACGAGGAATAAGTTGAGAGAGCAATTTTTGAAGCTTAAGCAATTGAGCACACCTGTGGCTGAGTTTGAAACGACATTCACTAGCCTTTCGAGGTTTGCACTAAAACTTGTGGCAAGAGAGGAATGCATTGTATTGAGTTCAAGAACAGATTGAGGATTGAGCTCCTTTTCAAGGTGGTCGGGTCTATGATTCGGGACTATGGACGCCTAGTCGAAGTGGCAACCTATTTGGAGGTTATGATTCAGGTGGAGGAAGAGTGGATTAGAGGCTCTAGACATAGAGAGTAGGAGTCTCAAGGGAATGCGAGCGACAATAAGAAGCAGAAGGGTTTTACGCTATAGCAGTCTCAGGCCTTGTAGTCTAGGTCCATCTTTCTCGTGTTGAGTTTGGGTTCGAGGAGAGGTAACCAGAGTGGATTCATATGCGTCAAGTGTGGTTAGTTGGACCACAAGTCTCTAGCTTGCCCGTAGAGAGGGAGAGGGCAACAGTCTGTACCGTCTTCGACTCGTTCTTAGAGTCAGGGCCAAGGAAGAGGGCAATTGCCTACCTATTATCAGTGTGGGTAGTTTGGGTATTTGAGGAAGTTTTGTCCTCAGTTGGTGGCATATTTGGTGTATCTGGTTCAAGGTAGACATAGACCCATTTGTTAGCTCAGTCCGTTCAGGCCTCGAGGGCTAACCGGAGAGCCACTTCGGTTCAGTCAGGTCTTCATGCCTATTGTCACAATCCAAACCCGCCCCTATAGGTTTAGCATCGTAACCGGCCAGTAATCCTTGGATTACCGAAGGCCTCTGAACAGATTAATAAGATTAAGGGGCTAGCGGAAGCAAATACATAAATATAGTTGTCCAATGAGCTGTGCTGACTTATATGAGACAGAATATTTAAAACTTTATATACATAACCGGTAGTCAACCATACATTATACCCACACACATTACAGTATTTTAAGTACAGCCAACGACATCAAACAAGTTTTATATAAACAGAAACCACATAACTTAAACACAGGACGCTTCGGGAACCTCCACGTGAGGCACAATGGTTGGCTGACAACGGAACACAGATCCAGACAAAAGTCTTTAGACTCGAACTTCAGAATGCTCACCTATATATATATATACAAAAAGTGAGCTAAAACCTAGTGAATAACATTAAGGTAAAGGGGTTAGTGAACGAAATCTGAATATATCATAAGCAGAAAACAAACCAAAGCATAATCATTCTCATGTCAGAACATAATAATGGTACATCCCATAGAACACATCACAGAACGTCTTCCGACTAGAGTAATCGGTTCCGGATACCGATTAAACAGATATCACCACAATGAAGTGGCTAACGAGATCTCATAATCACATGTATGTCATGGACCCGCGTTTTCATGCCGTCCCCCATGACTTGGGACTAACTATGGATGCCATAATAGATTTCAAACATGGAATATTCGTTCACGAAAACAAATATCATTTCAGAAATCAGAACTTATCATATTTCATTTGGAATGTAATTCATATGAACGTATCTTTACAATAACGTTACTCACAGTGGTTCCCGTCAATGTTCAATCAATCTTCGGATGTTGACGTGCAAACACAAAAGTACATAACACAAGAACATCTTATCATTACACATTCAAGTGGCCATTACGGTTTAGCTTTCATTCAATTGATTCTTATTCTTTCTTATCACATTGCCTAAAGTCTTGGAACTTAGTACATTCTTTTCTTAGTGTGTTTCTAATCCATAACCTCATTACCATGGCTTAATTAAGGCTTAGGAATGCCTAAGATGCAATGAGGATGCCAAAACATGCCTTGGAACACTTAGGCAAAATTTCTGAAAATAAGGTCCACGCTCGAGCGTAGCTTTCCTCGCTCGAGCGGACATGCAAAATAAGGATGGTCGCCCGAGCGCATATTCCTTCGCTCGAGCGATCTGTAAAAGACATGAAACTTCTGGGAGCTTGCAATTCACACTCAAGCGGACTTTTGGTCGCTCGAGCGGAGTGCACGCACTCAGAGTGGTCGCTCGAGCGTGAACTCCCACGCTCGAGCGTAGATGCAAATTCTGGAATTTCCAGATTGCACCTTCAAGCTCAAAACTCGGATTCCAACCTTCAAATCACATCTCTTGGGCCCCAAAACTTGAGATAACATAGTAAACTTGTAAAACATAAAGAATTTAGGATCATTTCATAAAATCATGGTCCAAGGGTTTGTTAAAAACTCACAATTTCAACTTAAAACATGATGAATGTTCATGAACACAACATGCATGGGTTTTTCTTGGTCTTGAGCTTCCCAAAACATGATCAAACACCACAAAACAACTTGAAACTTGATGATTTCCCCAAATGAAGATGAATTTCAGACATGCAAAAGGGGATTCATGGAAATCATGTTCAATTTGTAAGAAAATGTACATGCATGCATAAATTAACTCTAAATTCATCATCTTTCGTCCACTTCTTGAACATAATCACTAATTCTTCTTGAAATGATCTACTTGATGGTTAAAACTCATAATTAAGTCTTAAATCCTTACCTAGAGTCTTCAATTAGCTAGGTACTTGCACAATCTTTGATCAATTCAAGTTATAGCCTTTAATTTCTCTTTAATCTCCTCCTTTCTCTCTCTAGAATTGCACTCTCTCTCTCTCTAAAATGAATTCTCAGATTTTGGCACTTAAGAATGAAAGAAATGAGCTAAAATGTGTTGGATGTATAATTATGATAACATAATGCATTAGTTGGAACATTAGGCGAACCAAACATGACCTAATTAATTGTTCTGAATCAATTTTTAATAAAATTTGTCATATGATTCTAAAAATTCCAAATAACATATTGATGTAATCAATTTCGATTTCGGATACCGATGAGGCTTTCAATTTTCATATTAAAGCGAAATACCAGACAGATATTTCTACAAGTAACCGATAGAAAGCCAAAATCACACAAAATGCAGAATAAACATATAATTTATTTTAATCCTCTCATTAACATCATTAATTACCGATTAGTGGCTAATTGTGGATCGGGGTTATTACACCTATGCTCTGAGGGGTGAGCATGTTGATTAGCGGTCTCCGGGGCTTGTGTATGCTGTAACCACATTGAAGTAGTTGTCGGTACCTCTTGTTGTGCGAGGTAACTTTTTCCTATTCAATTCCTTAGCTAATATGTTGATTGATATTGGTGCATCTCATTCCTTCATTTTGTCTTCTTTTACATCTACTTTGGGGTTGGAGTTTGATCAGTTGGAGTCTCCTCTGTTTGTTGAGACACATATTGATGGCAGAGTAGCATTGGGTTGAGTATGCTTCTTTTGTGACATTAAGGTCATAGATCGTCGACTCTCTTTTGATTTTGTTATTCTTGACATGCATGCTTTCAATGTGATTCTGGGCATAGATTAGTTGACTTATTTTCATACTTCGATAGATTGTCACCGTGAGAGGATATTAGTGTGTACACTATTAGGAGAGTGTTTCTACTTTATGTGTGACTATGGTGATAGTCTTATTCCTTCGTTATATGACCTTAAGGTTCGAGGAGAGTTGAGTTTCCTTATTGCATCTTGGTAGCTAATGAGGGTAATATGATTTTGAGTGATTTGCCAAAAGTAGATCGAGAGTATTTGGATGTCTTTTCGGAGGATCTCACAAAGTTACCACCACATAGAGAGATTGAGTTCTCTATTGATTTAGCACTTGAGCCAACCGCGTTATGTGAGTTGAAGGTATAGTTTTAGGATATATTAGATAAGGGCTTCATTTGCCCTAGTACCTCGCCTTGGGGAACATTATCTCTATTTGCAAAGAAGAAAGATGGCATATTGCAATTGTGTATTGATTATTGAAAGTTAAACCAGGTAACTATTAAGAACAAGTACCCATTACTGCGAATAGACGATCTGTTTGACCAGTTGAAGGGGTTGCATTACTTTTTGAAGATTGATTTGAGATCGGGGTATCACTAGTTGAGGGTGAAGGATGAGGATATTTAGAAAATGACATTCTGTACGTGGTACGACCATTACGAGTTCTTAGTGATGCCTTTGGGCCTGACCAATGCACTGGCTACGTTGATGGACTTAATGAATCGAGTCTTTCATGAGTTCTAGATCAATTCATGGCCGTCTTTGTCGACGACATCTCAGTCTACTCATCATTCGAGGAGGAACACGAGGAACACTTACGGGTTGTACTTGAGTTGCTTAGAGCACAGCTTATGTATGCTATGTTTAGGAAAGTGTGAGTTTTGGCTCAACGATGTTAAGTTTCTAGGCCATGTGGTGTCTAGGCAAGGGGTGACTGTCGATTCATCCAAGATAGACGCAATACAAGATTGGGAACAACTTAAGAACAACTTAAGAACACCTTTGAGATCTTGAGTTTCTTGGGCTTAGCCAGGTATTACCGACGTTTTGTGAAAGATTTCTCTAGGTTAGCTTTACCGTTGACTAGGTTGATGAGGAAAGGAGTTAGATTCGTGTGGAGTGAGGCTTGCGAAAAATCAATACAAGAACTTAAGATTAGACTCACCACTGCTCTAGTTTTGATTATTTCGGAGAGGGATTTGGGTTATTCGGTTTATTGTGATGCATCTCAGGAAGGTTTGGGTTGTGTATTGATGCAAAAAGGGAAAGTTGTAGCCTATGGTTCACGGCAATTGAATATGCATGAGAGAAATTATCCTACGCACGACTTAGAGATAGCGGTAGTGATCTTTGCCTTAAAAATCTAGAGGCATTATCTGTACGGGGAGAGATTTGAGGTGTTTTCTGATCACAAGAGTCCGAAATATCTATTCTCACATAAGGACTTGAATTTGAGATAGAGAAGATGGATGGAGTTTATGGAAGATTATGATTTTGAGTTGCATTATCATCCGGGAAAGGCTAATGTAGTGGCCGATGCTTTGAGTAGGAAATCTGTGAGCAGAGTAGCGAGTATTGCTATCCAGGAGTAGGAGATGTTGGGCACTATTGGCAAGTTTGACTTGTACCTTGGAGAGTCTGTTTAATTGGCCACTTTATTTACTGTAGTTGCACAACCTACTTTAGTTAGTCGGGTTATAGAGGCATAACAGTACAATTACGAAGTGGAGACTATCCAAGGGAAGATCTCTAGTGGAAAGTTAGAGAAAGGTTTGAATATTCATTTGGATTCAAGTGTGAGATATCTAGACCACCTTTTTGTGTAGAGTCTTATAGAGAAGAGGTACTCTAAGAGTTCAATCATTTACGTCGTGCGGTACACCCGGGAGGCACAAAAATGCATCATGACCTTTGCCGTCAGTTTTGGTGGAGGGGGATGAAGAGAGATATGGCTTTATTTGTTTTGATGTGCCTTACTTGTCAACAAGTGAATGCCAAACATCAATTGACCAACAGATTTGTTGCAACCCTTACCCATAGCCGAGTGGAAGTGGAAGCATGTCAAGATGGATTTTCTTGTGGGTCTTTCGAGGACTTAACGAGGTAATGATACCGTATGGGTAATAGTCGACCGGTTAACCAAGTCAACACACTTTATACCTATATGCATGAGTGACTCGATAGGCTATTTTGTCGATCTGTATGTTACAAACATAGTGAGACTTCACAGGGTTTCGGTGACTATCGTTTTAGATAGGGATCAGCGTTTTACGGCTTAGTTGTGGCAGAGCCTACAAGGTGTCTTGGGCACTAAGTTGACTTTTAGCATCGCCTATTATCCTCAAACTGACGGGCAGTCCGAGAGCACCATTTAGATTTTAGAGGATATATTTCGGGCTTGCGTTCTCGATTTTAAGGGGTTATGGGAAAGACATTTGTTTTTGGTAGAGTGTCCCTATAATAATAGCTTCAAGCAAATATTGGAATGGTACCTTTTGAGGCCTCGTATGGCTGACCGTGTAGATCTCCTGTGTGTTGGACCGATGTGCGTGACGTACCTATATTAGGTCCAAAATTAGCCTAGGAAATGATGAAGAAGGTTGCACTTATCTGTAAGAGAGCTCAGAGTCATCAAAAGAGCTATGCTGATTGAAGGAGACCCTTGTCTTTTGAGGTGTGGATCATGTGTTTCTTAAAATCTTACCAAGACAGGGTTTGATGAGGTTTGGGAAGAGTGAAAAGTTATCTTCTAGGTTCATTAGGCCCTTTGAGATTCTAGACCTGATTAGGGAGGTAGCTAGTCATTTGGCCTAGCCGTCCCAACTTTTTGATGTTCATGACGTGTTTCATATATGTACACTCCAAAAATACGAGTATGATCCTTCACGTGTGTTGGATTGGACTGATTTAGAGGTATATGAGGATGTATAAAGAGAGACCGATTTGGGTGTTAGATCCTGGGGATCAAGTCTTGAGGAGAAGATTATCCCATTGGTTAAGGTTTTGTGGCGACACCATGGAGTCGAGGAGGCAACATGGGATCATGAGATTGAAGTTCGTAAGAAGTACCCGGACCTATTTGTTAATGTTTAAATCTTTCGTACTAGACTTCACTTGAGTTGTAATTTATAAGCATTACGAATATTTGGGAGGATTACAATCATAGTATTTTGGAATGGATTGCTATGTCTATACACTGTTTGTTAACATGTGTTATCGTTATTGTTAATGATTTATTGTGTTGTTATTGTATTGGTTAAATTTCGGGGATGAAATTTCCTAAGGGGGGAAGATTATAGTGACTCAGGTTAAAACTTAACCCTTTCATATTCTTTGGTTCAGGATCTGGTAATCATGGTTGTTGAATACTACTTATAGCGATTTTGGTTTAAACCCGACCCTTTTTATATCCTGGACTTGGGTTTCATAGTTTTGTATTGTTGTTTATGTCTTCCTCCTCTTGTACATTCTTAGATTTGGTTATTGGATTGTAGTGGTTGTGTGTGGACAGGTTGGTTGCTTGGTTTTCAAACCTTTTGTTGCCTAGAATTTTGCTCCTTCGCTCGAGTGGCACTTCCTGCGCTCGAGTAGGCTTTATGAACTCTCAGTATTTTGCAAGTCTGCAAAACTACTGGGAGAGTGTATTCTACGCTCGAGCGACCTTTCTTGTGCTCGAGTGTTATTCTATTGTCTGCAAAACTACTGGGAGTGTGCATTCTGCACTCGAGCGGAACAACTTATTGTGTCTGATGCGTATATCAGTTTGCAACCACCTTTTTACATCTCTTTTTGTCCCAAAACCCTAGATTGAGACTTTCTTTCTTTCTCTAAAACTCACATTTTGTCTACATTTTCACCTAGATCCGTTGGTTTCTCTACTTTAGTGTCTTTGGAAAAAAGGTAGAGCATCTCAAGAGCTTTATTTTGATCCGAACAAAAGTCGGTTTTGACGTCTTTGAAGTTTTCTCCTTGATTAGATTGTCTTTTAACTTTGAGGTAGGGACTTTGTACACTCTTTTAGACACCCCATTTTTGACCGACCTTAAGACTCAGATGTCACCAACTGAGCGCTCGGTGATGTTGCATATTGTGCTCGTTCTGAGGTTTCAGAGTCTCGGCTGCGAGCCTTGCCTCCGGACTTCGGGGCTCTTTTGTGCTTTGCGTCGGTTTGCGAACCAGTCCTGTTTTCTCTATTTTTTCTTCCTGAAGGGAGGGAGAGATCTCGTAGACCATCTCTTAGTGGCCGTAGGCTACGTTTCGTGGTCGTAGGCCATTTTCCCGTTTGGAGCCTAATTTTCGATTTTCGGAGCCGTCGGCCGTGCATCTCGGTTCGGGACTGCTTAACTACCTCCGTTTACTCCGATTTTTGGTACACACCTTGTTTCCTCCCTTTAGAGGGACACTGTGGCCCGAGAGACCACCTTCGTGGTCGTACGCCACTTCCGGTACCTAACAGCCTGTTTTTGGGGCCTCAGGCTGCGCGTTTTGGCCCCCGAACCTTCGTTTTGCATCCGTCTTGGTCCATTTTTGGTAGGGACCCTATTTTCATTGCTAGGGAGGTGGTAGTATGGTGGGAGGCCATCTTTTCCCCTTGGAAACAAGCTTTCTCTTTTTCTCTCTCCTTCAGCCGGTTTTTCTGACAGAAAACTGGTTTTTCTCACTTTTGAGCCATAATTTCTGGTTTTTCATACCACCATTGTGTTGTGCTCATCTGGGAGGCCACCAATATGGGTAGGCCGACTAGTAATTCTTCTTGACCCTTTTGAACCTTGCTAAAAAGTTGGTTTTTCTCTCTCTTGGGTCACATTTTCTGGTTATCCACTATACAGCTGTGTTGCACTCATCTAGGAGGCCACCTTTCTGGGGTGGCCGGCCAGCATTTCTCATTGAACCTTTTGACCCCTAGTCGACTGACCAGGGGGAGTGGCCGGCCGACCACTTGAACTGGTCGGCCTGCTTCTTGCTTTTTGCTCTCTCTGAATGCATTACAGCTGTGCCAGCTGGGAGGCATTTGGACCATCCTCCATACACGTGTATGGATGATATTTGAAGCTTCCAAGAGAAGCTTTAGAGCCTCTCCTCTATAAAAGAGAGGCTTGTCTTTATTTGCAAGGGTTCAACAATTTTGAAGGCTTATACACCTCTCTTTCCCTATATCTCTACACTTGAGCTCCAAAAACCCTTTGTTCTTGCACTATTTACACTACACCTCCTAGCCTATCACCTCCACCATCCATTCAACCATCTTGGAGCTAATTTGCAGAGGTTAAAGAACTCCCATCTTGGTCCAGAAGTTGCTGGAAATCTGCTATTCAAGGGTGAGTCTCTATTTCCCCTTTTCTTGCATTATTTTGTTCCATTGATTAGCCTTATTTGTAAGCATTTCTGGACTTTGTCATAAACTGAAAAGTGTCTTATTTTGAGCTCTTCTTGAATTTTTATTAAGGACACTTTTCTGTTTGAGGCCATCTACCTCCTTGTATGCTCTATCCCTCTTTTTAGGGCTTATTTTGCATGATATCCTAACCCTATTTGCAAGCATTTTTGGATTTCTACATAAACTAGAAAAAGTCTTGTTTTGATCTTCTAAACATGTTTGTTTAAGGACTCTTTTTTGTTTGGGGTCATCTTCCCCATTCCATGCTTCATTTCCTCATGTTTTGAGCCTTGCATTTGAGCATTTGCATTGGCCTTGGTTTGGCCTTTTAACCACTGAAATCCAGTGGTTTTCAGTGGCTTAGATGTATTTTTGAGCTTCAAAATTAGAGAGGGGTGACCCTCTCCCCCCTTGTTCTCTTTACTAGCATTATTGGCCTTCCAAAGGGGCTCCATCTTGCATGCCTTGAAGTCACATTCCAGGCCCTATTTTGTGAGTTTTAAGGTCTTCCTTGACTCTGCGGAGCCTCTTTGGCCATATTTTATGTCTATGATGCATGTGTAGAACAATCCCACTCAAGGCCTTTCAAAGGGTCTTTCATTTGCATGCTTCCTAGGTTGATTTCAGGGTCTTTTTGGTGAGTTTTAGGGCTGTCATAACCTATTTCCAGAGGTGGTTTTTCCATCATTGTTGTCTATCATGTATGTGTAGAACAACCCCTTGCATGGCTTTCCAAAGGGGCTCATCATTTTTGCATGCATTGACTGGGTTTCAGTGGTTATTTGCGCATATTTTGACATGGCATACATCTTTTTTTGGCTGGTTTGGTGAGCCTTCATATGCTCCATATAGTTGTAGTGTAACTTATGGTTCACTAGCTTTCTTTGCATGCTTTGTTGACCCTTGATTTTAACACTTTTTGGCCATGTCTTAAACTGATAATGTGCTTATTTTGGACTTCACTAGCTCTGTTTTTAGGTCTTGTGGTTGAACGATGTTAGTTTTGCATGCTTGTAGTTCAAGGTCCATGCTTAGCCTTGAGTTTTGAGATCCATTCCATGCATATACTGAGGTGTGTTCATGTTTTGAGCCTATTATTCATCACATTTCAGAGCTTGTTTGAATGCCATGTTGCCATGTTTTCATCTCTTTAAATGCGTTTGAGAGTCGGGCTTGTATGCCCCATTTACCGACCATCGAATGAGCTCCATTTCGTTGCATTCCGAGCCATCATTTGAGGCCAATTTCCCACTGTTTCAGACCTTCCTAGGGTCTGTTTGGGGTTGGTTTTGCCTTTGGTGCATTGCTTTGGGTACCTCTAGTGTAACGCACTTCACTAGTTTCGGTACCCGGGCCCCTTAGCTTGCATTGTGTGCCATATTTGCATGTTTCGGGACCATATTTTATGCCATTTCAGAGCTGTATCATGTGTCATTTTATGCCATGTTTCATTCTTTACCATGCTTAGTTAGAGTTTCATGTTGTGCCTTAGGATCAGTCCTTGCATTCGTGCATGTTTGCATATATTTTGGTTGTCTCATCTCCATCATATGGCCACTAATGTGAGTGTGGCTGAGGTCCATTCATGTTGGTGTAAGTCTATCGTGCATTGTGTATGCCATTTCAGTCTATAGCATTGCGTATGTTAGGTTGCATGTTAGAGCATTGTGTATGCCATGTTACATCACGTGCATCGTGTATGCCATTTTTAGTCTATAACATTGCGTATGCTAGGTTACATGTTAGTCGCATTGTGTATGCCGTCTCATTTGCATTGTGTTTGGGATAGGAGTTAGCCCAAGCACGAAAAATGAGGGACGTTTTGTACTCAAAGTGACGAAACGTGTCTCAATTCCCGATCGTCGACACTCTTGACTGTCCATGATAGAGTTGTTGGCTTACTTGCTTATATGTGCATTCATTTCATATTGAGTCGTGCAATTCGACTTCTCGGCCATCATGCATCGAGATGCGTGATTAGGTGGCACGAGGATCGAGGTCTACACTCCCTTGAGCTTGTGCAAGGACGGGGAGAGTGGTCTTGCATACATATGTTAAAAATACCTTATTTTCTCTCCCTCTTACCTTTGTTGCAGAAAAACCAGAATCCAGGGGCAGAAAGTGGTCGGCCGGCCAGGTTTTCTGGCAGGCTGACCACCTTTTTTGGTTTCCACCACAAAGGGTGGTCGGCAGGTGTTTCCCAAGCCAATATCTGGTTGGCAGCGTTCCCAAGGTGGAGTTTCATCCTTCTGGAGCTTTGTGCAAGTTTCTGAGGTCAATTACAAACAAAGGCGAGGCGAGGCGAGGCATCGCGATGGAATTTACCGACAAGGTGACTCGAGCATGCATGCATCCATCGTCACCCAAAACAGAGCTGAGGCAGTCACATTCATGTAGTTTACATGCTTACTTAGCTAGTTTTTTAATTAGTTAATGTTGTATAATAATTAGCTGTAGCTGTTATTTATTCGGACTGTATTATTTATTCGGACCCTCCCAGCAAGGGCACAATTGTAATAAGTGTGCGTGTGTGTGATGCATGTCTTCCAACCCCATGTCTTTCTCCCTTTTATTTACCAGCTTATGATGGTTAGATTAGGGCATGTTTCAATTAGCATACTTATGATAGCATGTTTGCATTCATTCATCTGTATTGCACGCACCGGGCTCGGCGCATCATACTAACTGCATTGTCCTTCAATTCAAAGTTGAATGCATGTTACCTATCGCATTTCATATGCCATCTTAGACTAGCCGAGCCTACTGAAGTTGCATTCCTGTATGTGTTACATTAGGCATTTCAGCATAGTTAGGGTTCATCCATGTTCACTAACTAGTTTCTGTTTTGGCTTGGAGTACTTGGTAAGTGTTTATGCTTTAGCATCCTTGCATGTGTGTAAGTGACTGCCATGATAGCATGTTTACCATGAGGCTAACTGCTTATGTGATATAACTACCTGAATGCCTGTGGGTGAAGGTTAGGTTGCTTACGTTGGAATAATTCGTCGAAACCCGTGTTTTAGCCTACTTGCGAGTAGCAAACTTCAATCCATTTTCAAAACAAACGGATATGCGATGCTTTGTTCCAACTTAGGCAATCTAGTCTATACTTGTATGCTGTGCGCGTCACGCAGTAAATCTAGGCTAATAACCGAAATAAGAACACATAATGTTTTCAAAACTAGATATCATGGTTAGTAGAGGCCGATCTTTGATCGGGTGAGCGGGGGTGCTCACGAAGTGACCTTCCCCAATCGTACCTAAGTTCCCGAGCCGAGGCAACTTTGGTGATGACGAACATGTAGGCAAACGAGTCAGGGTTTCCTCAATTTCCCAAAATAAAATATTTAGGTGGCGATTCTGTATCTGGAAAAGCAGTCTATGTTTGGCACTTCTTTCAAAAAAATCTGTTTTCAAAAATGATTTGTCAGATTTGGACTCTTTGATGATTCATCAGTCTTGCATTACACTCTGTGAGATTAGATACAGGACCGTGACACAAATTGAGTCCGAACTGTAGTGAGGCCCAAGGGCGCGTCTACAACCCTTCTATGGTTTTTAACTTATTGGTTGATTGTGTAAGAAATGTTGGGATTTGGAGGATTTTAGATAAATCTAGGGTTTTGGTTTAAAATTAAAAGAGGGGTTTTCAAATAAAGGTACTGAAAATGGTTATGGGTGTAGATATGAGGATGTGTTGTGTTAAATTTGTTGATTTTGACACATGGGTTGGATTTGGAAGAAAATAGAGTTTTGCCCTAAAATGTTTGAAGTGATCATTTTGTTTAAATAATGAAATTGGTGTTGGGAATGTGAAATACGTGTTATCTCTCACCTATGTAAATTTGAATAATTTATCTATCTTTGAGATTATATATCTGTTTAGAAATATCTGTTTTGGGCTATCAATGGAGGATAGCTATGATTGTTGTAGAAATTGCATGAGGATTAGATGGATTAAAACTAATCTCCTATTGGTTGTCATTGAATATGACTGTGTTTTAATATATTGTATATGTATGATTTTTACGAGGAGAAAGAGGATACACTCCATGTTTGGAAGAAGAAAGGGGATAAACTCCATTGAATTAAGTTGGCCTGTGTGTCTAGGGTGAAAGTTTTGAAAACCGCGCGTATACATGGGTGCCAATTCCCCGTGGACGAAATTTTCGTAAAAGGGAAAATTAAAGTGTTTGGGTAACAGTTGTGTTAGTTAGAGAATCACTGAGTTGTAGCCTCAGTTTAAAGTTTGGATAACAATGGTCATGACTCATAAATTGAGATAAAAATGGATTGAGATATAAAACTTGGCACATTATGAACTTGTAAAATATAAATGATTTTACCATAAGCATTGTATATGTACATCATATTTATATCTTTGTTAAGATTCATATATTGTGTTAGATTGTTTCTACTGGGCTTTGGCTCACCTTACTTGGGAAAAATCATTTTCAGGTGCTAGTGATATGCTTCTGCCAAGGACTTAGCTTGGGAGGATTGTGGAGCTAAAGGCTTAATTTTGGTTTATTTTGTATTTACTTTTGAGCCTAGGGCTTTATGTGTATTGAGCTTAAGACTCATTTTTTTGTAACCGAGCACGGTCTTGGAAAGATGTAAGCCTTTAGGGCATATGAATATCTATGTAGCTTTCATACTTTAATTACGTCTTGTAACACATGTTGTAGATTCAAGATGAATGATTTATGAATATATATCGCATGTGTCACCTTTTGTATATTAACTCTGATTAATGAAAGCTTTTTATTGTATCTATATCATTTTGTATTGGTGTTGGGAGTTGGATTATTGTAATTATTTTGGGGGCGTTACTCTCCTTGTTGTCTTGTTATAGAGTGGGATTGGTTGTTTGGAGTTGTCAGTTGTGTTTTGAACAAGTTGGGAGTTAGTTTTTCAAAAAAGTTTATGCTTGTTTCTCTTTAGGTTCGCTCAAGCGGTCTTTCCTTCACTCGAGCAGTCTTTAGTTCCTTTTAATATCTGTGTTTATGGTTTGTACTTCTAGGAGGGAGGTGTTCTTTCCTCGAGCCATGGATTGTTTGCTTGAGCAATATTCTGTGTCTCACGCTCGAGCGGTCTCTTTGCAGGTCTAAACTACTGGGAGGGGGTCATTGTTGGCTCGAGCCTTGAGTTGGTCACTCGAGCTATTCCTTATGTCTGACACTCGAGCGGTATTTTGATCGTTTGAGCGGTCTGTGCATATATTAGTATGGGAAAAAGATATTTTCTTTCAATTTTTGATCTCCTCCTCTCTCTCTCTCTCTCTCTCTCTCTCTAAAAGGTAACTTTTTCAAATTTATTCACCCTCTTTCTTTAGTTCGTGTCTAAACACCTCTATACACTTAAATCTGTTGGTGTCGTCGCAGTAGTGCTTTGGAGAAAAGTGTACAGGTCATAAATGTGAACATTTTAATCAGAAAGGCTTTCATTTTTGGCTCTGTCAAGAGTTAGGTCTTGTTTTTCTATCCTTCTACTCTTGAGGTAGGATTTCTTCAACCTCTTTGTATGATTCTTAGCCTCGTTATGTGTTCCTTAAAAGTATAGTGATTTGGGAGTTGTTGGCTTGGTTTTAGGAATGTAAAAGAGGGATTTTCAAATGGGCTTATGAAAAATGTTGTGGAAATGAGTATATTATTAAGTTGTGTTGAAATATTGAAATTTTTTCCTTTAAATGTATTTTTGAAAAGAATAAATGTTTTGTTGCAAATCATTGGTTTTGACAAGATAAAATGAATGTATCTGTTGATAATGAGAGTGGAAGTGGATATATATTATCACTCCTATATTGAAATTATGAAATTATAATTGTTGTTTGAGATTTATCTTTTGTATAGAGATGTCTATTTTAGACTATCGGTAGATGATAGTTTTGATTATTGTAGAAATTGCATGAGGATTAGGTTAATTGGAACTAAATACTCATATATCATGCATTGAACATTGTTCATATTTATACATTGAAAATGCATTGTTTTGAGAAAAAGAGGTGAATACGTTGGTGAATCTAGTTAGGGGGTGTGGCTGTGGTATTATTTATGTTGGCAGTGTGTTCTTGGTGAAAGTTAAGAAACCCGTGTGATTAGGTGCCGATCCTTCCCATTAGTACCAGTAAAATGGCTTTGGTAGTGCTTATTTAGCCTACTGGAAGACACGTACCTAGAGATTCTCAGTGTCGTACCCTGTTTTCTGATTGAAAAAATATTATTTTATGAATTGATTTATAATCATGGCATTGCGTTGTTTTGAAAGAGAAGGTGTAATGTTTTGGTAAATAACATGCATATGCATTCATAATATCACTTTGTTAAGCATTATACAGTGTGTTCAAGTATTCTCTACTGGGCTTTGGCTCACCCTATTTGGAAACCAACTTTTTTGTGTTGATGGTATGCATCTGCTAAGGACTAAGCTTGGGAGGATTGTAGAGCTGAAGGCTCATTTTGTTTTTCTTTTGTTGTAAATATGTTTTGTACAAGCCTTAGGCTTTTTGCTTGTTTTGGGCTTGACCCACTTTTATTGTAACCAAGCATCATCTTGGAAATTGTAGCCACTAAGGCATGAACTTTTCTGAATTTCCTTTCATGTTCTGTATATTGCCTTGTGCCACATGCTATAGATTCGAATATATGATGCATGTGGTAGCTTTTGTAATGATTGTCAAACGAATTAATGAAAAATGGAATCTTATTAGTTTTCGCATAATTAGCGTACTTTATGGAATTATCTGTCGTTGTTATTTGGAGGTGTTACAGGGATGGGATTTGCTATGGTAAGGTGCATAGTAAGTATATAATGAGTGATTTCGATTTGTTAGAAGAGTGGAGTTGTGAATTTTCCTTTTTAACCTATAGGTGATCATTTCCCATTTGAAAATCTAACCTTCATTAATAATTGTCTTCATTTGACATAAAAAACTAAATTAAAGAACAAATGTGTTAAAATTGTTATAGGGAATGACATGTAGAGAAAAGAGAATATGATTGGTGGTAGAAGAAGGGAATGGATTTGCTATGGTGAGTGCATAGGAAGTATATAACGAGTGATTTTGATTTGTTGAAAGAGTGGAGTTGTGGATTTTCCTATTTAGCTTGTAGGTGATCATTCTCCCTTTAAAAATCTATCCTCAATTAACAATTGTCTTTATTTGACATAAAGATTCTAAATTGAAGGACAAACACATTACAATTAAAATAATAGAGATCAAATTACAAGATCTATCTGTGAAATTTGCCTCTAAAAAAAGATAAATCACATTTTTAGTCCCCGAAGGTTTGGGATTCCAAGAGCCATTGTGGCAGACAATGGCACCCAGTCTGATAGTAGGTTGATCAAAAGCTTCTCTGCAAAGTATAAGATAAAAAACTATTACTCTACTCCCAACTTCCCTCAAAGTAATGGTCAAGCAGAAGCGTCCAACAAGACCATCCTGGATGAGATCAAGAAGAGGCTAGAAGCAATCAAGGGAAAGTGGGTAGAAGAATTGCCCAATGTGCTGTGGGCATATCAAACTACGCCAAGAAGATCATCTGGGGAGTCTCTTTTTGCCATGGCATATGGAACTGAAGCAGTCATTCCACTGGAGGTTGGCATCCCTGGAATCAGAACCCAGGGAGTGGAGAATGGAACCAATGAGGCAATCCTTGCCTAAGATCTGGATCTGTTGGAAGAAAGAAGGGAAAATGTAGCAATTCGGCTGCGGGCATACTACCAGCAGCTTGCTAGGGCTTATAACAAGAAGGGCAACCCAAGGGAGTTCTAGGTTGGGGACCTCGTCCTGAGGAAAGTTGTCGGCAACAAGTAGGATCCCAGGGAGGGCAAACTTGGCCCAAACTGGAAGGGGCCTTATTGTATCATCTTGGTTGCCAGCAATGGGCATATCGACTTAAGGACACTGATGGCAAAGAGTTGCCAAGACCATGGAACACAAGCAATTTAAAGTTTTCTTACAATTAGTTTTTGTTTTTTGAGATTTATGTAATGATTTTATTACCAGAAGTTTTAATAAAATACTAGCTTGATTTTGTTTTTATGTATTATTGTTGAAACTTGTGCGATGGGACTGAACAGTCTTATGACGACGTTCCCATGGTGAACATGATGAATAACTTAGACTTGTCATATGGTAGAGTTGAACTAAGCTTGCCATAAGATAGAGTTGAACTAAGTTTGCGATGTTTTGACATAAAACATACCGAATAAGTTAGACTTATCGTATGGTAGAGTTGAACTAAACTTGCCATATGATAGTTGAACTAAGTTTGCGATGTTTTGACATAAAACATGACGAATAACTTAGACTTATCATATGGTAAAGTTGAACTAAACTTGCTAGATGATAGAGTTGAACTAAGTTTGTGATGTTTTGGCATAAAACATGACGAATAACTTAGGCTTGCCATATGGTAGAGTTGAACTAAGTTGGCGCTGTTTCAGAATGAAACATGATGAGTAACTTAGACTTGCCAGGATGACTTAGTTGAACTAAGTTTAAACTGGTCAAATCAACAGAGACACAAAGGTAGAGAACCTCGGCTAAAAATTGTTTGAATC
The DNA here is from genome assembly GCF_055761805.1 of Camellia sinensis. Taxonomy (NCBI): domain Eukaryota; kingdom Viridiplantae; phylum Streptophyta; class Magnoliopsida; order Ericales; family Theaceae; genus Camellia; species Camellia sinensis. The sequence goes on along the minus strand of NC_138966.1, from coordinate 32,569,037 downwards.
TGACTTCGGCAAAAGATAGAGATACATGCTTAATGTGAACGTAAGTGGTACTTAGTTTCACATTAGGGGGCAGGAAGCAGGAATGATGAATAGGCTTGACAATTGTTAAAATTTTTGAAAAATTTACAAGTTGGAGTTAGCTGAGGTATCCAGATAAGGGGATACCCGAGGTATTTGTCACCTGAGATAAACAACCAGGTTGTCAAGCTTGGAAGGGTTGAAAGGGAGAAGTCTTGATTAAAGACAACAAACACAAGCAAAGAAATAACACTTGTTGAAAGATATGAAATGCCAATTGGCCGAGATAGTAGCAATAGATGCACCCGAGGTAATATGGATCTAAGGCGATACTTGTCCGAAGTGATTATACAAGTAAGTTATACTTAAGAGAAATGAAAAATTATTCTAAGCGTGGAAGCATACAAGACAATAAAGACAGAGACAAGCATTCAACACTTAGACAAAAATATGACTTGCATTAAAAAAGAAAACTTGTTCCAATACAGAGTAGAGGGCACATCGGCCAAAATGAAATTGAAAAATTCTTTAAACGACAAAAAGGTACAACTGATCCAAAAATGAAAGAAAAAAAGCACAAGTAAGGAAAAATTCTAAGTAGACTGTCCTACCTCGGCGGTTGAAAATGTTTCAGCCTTGGCAGAGAGCTAGAAAGGCTTCTCAGCAGTTTTCTCAGCCTTAATCTCGGTGTCAATCTCGAGAAGGGCCTGGTCCAGACGTTCTCGACAGAAGTAACCTTGGCCTCAGAAGCTGTCTTTTTGGTTGAAGCACTCTTGGACACCTCATCCTCATCTTTTTCGGTCAAGTCTAGGACTTGATCATTAAGGGTTGGGGACTTGGCTCCAACAACACCCTCAGCCTCTTCATCGGCTTCCTCCTCACGGCCTCTTCCTACTCATCAGATTGGTTGGGTGAGGGAGGGAATGGCCCATTGAGACGACTGGTATCTTAGAGAGGGGAGTCGTCGGGTACTGATATCTCCTTGAGTGACGCCATCTAGCCAAGATAATAGCCCTTGTTGCAGGCCAGGCGCACTTGTATTTTATAGTCATCACGAACGGAGGCGGCTCCCTCGGTGTAGGCCTTCTCATCAACTGCCTTAATATTGGCTTCTTTGGATTCAAAGGCTTTCTTAAGGTCGGCCTTGTCTTAGGCCACCTTAGCTTCAGCTTCCTTGGCCTCAGCTTTGGCGACCTTGGCGACGGCTTCATCAGCCTCGGCCTTCTCTTCAGCTATATTTTGAGCAGACTGGGCAGCTTTCACCATGTCCTTAAATTAGCGGACAAGCACCTTGGCCTGATTCAGTAAAGAAAGTAGTTTGGTGGCCACCTTGGTCTTGCGTGCTAACGCTTTATTCACATCTTCGGCTTTGATTGCAAAGGAGTGGGCATGCTGAATGGCCTGCATGGAAAGAAGCAAGTTATGAAAAATTTCCTGGCTGAAATGCAGAACCAAAGATAACAAAAATCAAATTAAAAACGCCTAAGTTAAAGACTTACCAAAACAGAATGTTGCATCATAAGTGCGAAGTTCTCATACTCCGTGACCTCGGCCATTCGAAAGAACGTCTGTGGGGAGTGCAGCGCTAACCTGGATGCTATCTATAACGCTGTCATCAGCCGACATAGGACGGTTCCCATCCTTGAGCACAGGGGACCAGGGCTCCTTGGAGTGAGAAGCACTTGGGCCCTCTGTGCCCTTGGACCTCGGCTTCTTGAGAGGTAAAGGATTAGATGCTTCAAACTTGGCCTGCCTCTTCTCGCCTTCGTCAAGCTTCGATATGGGGACTGAATCGTTTGGGTCTTTCTCAGAGTCTGAAGGGAGTTGGGTGATGGTGGCCTTGGCCTTCACATTTTTAACATTTTTGGGTTTTTACCTTGGTTGCGATTGGGAAGAGGACTGGATGGTGATCATGCTTGGGATATCGGCAAGAAGGACTTCGGCTACCACCTTTTGTTAGCCCATATCCTTGGCTGTTACGGCAGCAGTTACACCAGTGCCAAAATAAATCGCTAGCAAGGCAATGAGAGGGTTGGATGGGTCTGTGGCCGAGAAAACTGGACTTCGGCGTTTGCGGCTGCGAGTTCTGCCGGCAAGGGCTTTAGGAGGTGCTTAACGTCGGCGCTGGCGTTAGGCTGGAGGAATCAGTTCGGGGGCAGAAGTGGATAGTTGCTCCACTAGGTCTGAAGTGGAGGCTTGGTTTGGCCTTAGTGATGATGCAACTAGTGAAGTTGTGGCAGAAAGAGGCGTTTGACTTCTTTTGGGAACATCGGGGAGAGGGCAGCAGTATATCGGTATGTAATTGAGAAGGATGGAGGCCTTGCGTACTTCAATTGGCAAGCAAAGAAGGCGTTCCAAGTCTTTGCTCGGCACGTAATACTGGCGAAAGTTCTTTTTACCTGAGGAAGGGCTACAAAGACAAAAAGAGAACATTATAATAGATTAACAGGAAGATTGCTGAAAATAGAGAAGGGACTTTGGGGGGAGGGGGGACTAAGTTCTTACCCTTTTCATCCCTAAAAACTTCACGGCGCAATGGGAAAAGGTGAAGCTCATCATCTGGCACGAACTCCCGATTGCCCGAGACAATTAGGTAGTCGTCTCCCGTGCCCTTATTTGAGTCTGGAATGTCGGCTATCAACTTGTACTGTGTGGATCTCAGCTTGAGGTAGTACGTGTAGCCATTTTTTTTCTTAAGGCTACACATAGTGTAACAGTACTGGATATCAGATAGGGTAATTCTACCATTCTGCAGACGTGCCAACTCGGCAATACCATTAATGATCCTAAAGGAGTTAACGGCCAGCTGGATTGGATTGAGTTTGTAGTAATGGAGGACTTCCCTAAAGAGAATGTCGAGTGGAAATCTGATTCCACCCTCAATAATAGAGACTACATGAAAGGGCATGTAATCCTCCCTAGGCATGATAGAGTCATCCTCTCCAGCCAACCGAAGTTGAACGTCGACTAGAATGGAAAACTCTTGCCTAAAATATTCTAGCTTGGTAGGGGTGTCCACTTTCCACCTGAACATGCCCATTATCTCGGCTAGACAGGGTGTGATAAAATATTTTTGGTGAGGAATTTGGTAAAAATTTAAGGACCTTGGCTAGGACCTAAATGGTACTAGGGTGAGGCTTTTGCTACCTAGGGGAGATTGAGTTTCAATTTTCCTATGTATGTGATTTCTAGCAAATCCCAAACCTAAGTCTACAAAAATGAACAAGAATCAGAGACAAAGATCTAGAAACAAGTAAGAAAAACAAAAGAGGATCGTGATTCAAAAACAAGAAAGAGTTAGAAAACAAGAAAACATATGTGCATACACAGAACAACAAAATTCACGAGCATTAAGTTAGTGTATACAAGGCAATGTGCAAGAATCACAAGCAACACTCTAGAACTCAAGAACGAATTATGGAACATATTCAAGAACAAGAAATTAGGTCGTATTATCTGGCACAGGAATATTGAAAGAAAAACGGAGTACAATTATGAAAACAGATTCAATGGCAACAGATACAATATAGGCATATGGCAAAGAAGAAACATATTCAGAATAGTGGAAGACTGAAATTAAAGAGAAAGAAATTAAGAACTTACTGAATGGGGCCAAGAATGCGGATGCTAAAATGAGGCTCACCGAAGTTGGATGATGTTGATGACTGAGACCAAACAATGAAAAGCTTGCCGAAGGAAACGAATGAGACAGTTGTAGAGAGCTCAGGAACGCAGCAATGGAGGATTTGGGAGTTTTAAAGAGAGAAAATTTGAGCAAAAAGGGAACAAGAGAATGAAAAGTGAAAAGACGGAGAGAGAAAGGAAGGAAGGAGTTTTGTCAAAAAAATGAAAAAGCAGCAAACCGTAATGAATTAGCCTTGGACGACATGCTTGTCAGGCGGCATGGACAGAAGTAACTCGACCTGATAGTACATGTCAGGTACAAACCAATGAGGAAGGGACACGTGGAAGAAACGGTTAAAAAGACTGTGTGTGACAACTCATGCATAGAACTCTTGAAATTCTTGAAGTAATAAGGCAATAACCTCAGCTAGAGGTGTGATCTCAGTTGAGACGCTTAAAGAACTTGATTCTTGGTTCTTGGTCTTTGATAGAAGGGGCAGCAAAGTCTTGGATACTTGAAACTGACGAGTAATAACCTCGATTGTGAAGAAGAAATGAAATCTTAGCCGACACGTTGTATGGACAAACGATGTAGGTTTCATCACCTCAAGTTGCCGAGGTAATAAAACCTAGGGGGCAGTTGTGGGGAAGTTTTTTGTGAATGACAGTACGTGGCTGATGTGACCCTGAAGTGTCAGCTAAGCTGCCATGTGGCCTGGTCATGCTGTCGAGATGATCTTGGCTAGGCCGAGGTTATCTGCGGAGATGCCGGAATCTGAGATAAACGGATAAGGGACAGGAGTCTTAGAACGAGGGAGGATCTCAGTCTGGATAAAGATAAGGATCAAGGAGAGTTTATCCCTATCTAGCTGAGGGTCTAGATGAGCATTGAGCCTAAGTCCATTGAAGTGAAGCTTCTAAAGAGATCAGGTCACTGTTGGTTATAAAAGCATAGCGCCCTTGTGGGTCGAAAGTAAGTTCTTTCTTGTGAGTTTAAGCACTGTTTGTTATCTGTGAGAGATATTGTTTACTGACTTGATCGTCGGAGTGCCCTCATGTGAACGAACCACTACGAAATTCTCATCTTCGTGTGCAGGTTGTTGGGCTTAATCTATTCTGTCGGTGCTCTCTAGCTGAGTTCCCCTTTTGGTTATATGGTCGGAAATCAGCACCCACGCTAATGATTTAAATAAGAAGAAGAAAAGCAAAGGACATAGAGCAATTGTCAATAGACATTAATGTCAATCACTTCTTTCTCTCTTATATTACTTCATTGAGTTTATTTTCTTTCTTGGAGGCATAATATGGTTTGCTCCAATCTAAATAGAGTTTGGTGGTCAAGATCAACTACCCAACTAGGACCAATAATGTTTTGGCTCCACATGTGCATTCACTCAACCACCGATACTCTCATGTCCCGTCACTATTATTACTACTATTATCATCACTACCACCACTATCATATCATCACCACCACTAGTAGTGGCCCACTGCTATTACTATCACAATATAAAAATTAAAATATATAATTTAAAGATAATAATTTTTAAATTTGATCTTATAAATATCAAATAGCTTATTTTTAGTTCAACACTTAATTTTTTATCAAACAACTTTTCAACTTAAACAATTCAGTTTGCAGTTTTCAATATTTGATTCTCAGTCTTCAGTTTCAATTTTATCAAACACCACCTTATTTGGCATAATTTAGGGATGGGGTATACTCCCATTAAGTCTCATGTTCAATACTCACTAGTTGCAATAAGTTTTTGAGGACCAGTTCATACAGGGTGTTTGCTCTAGTTTTAAGTGGGACCCCCGCAAGTGGGAAGCGGGATTAATCTTCGGAATTAGTCAATGTAAGCGTAAACTGGTTCGAACGCCAGGTTATAAAAAAAAATTAATTACATTTTCACCCCTGTAATTTGCCCCAAATTTTACTTTAGTCTCTATAGTTTCAATTTAAGTCTAAATTTGGTCATTCCATTTAAATTAGAGGTTAAAATTAATAATTTTGGTACACATGTTAATTTTATAAGGTTTCAATTTGATTCTTCCATCTATATTGGAAATTAAAATTAACATTTTTGGGACAATTGTCAATTTTTTAAGGTGTACATGTAGACAAACTTAAGAAAAATTTGGACAGACACTACAACAAAATTGAAATTTTACAGTTTGCAATACATACCATAAAAACTCTTTCCCTGCATGCACACAAATGTCGTTATATGGCATGTTGTGAAAAGTTGATCGTCATTTACGGCATGCAGGTAAAGTTGAAAAAACCAACAAATTAAAACATTCAAGGCATACTTTGTATGCTGTATATAATCTTTTATGACGTTTTTTTGCATGCCATAAATCATTATACTTTTCACGGCATAATTTTGCATGCTGTAAAATGCGTCAACGGCTTGGGAAAAAAATATTGTAGAATGTACTAACTACAACATGCATTGAATGCATGTTGTAAACACAAAGGTGTAAATAGTTAGTTTTGTTGTACCGGGAATGACCAAATTAAAATTATACTTAAAGTTTAGGGATCAAATTGTTTAAATTGAAACTATAGAGACTATATTAAAATTTCAGTCAAACTACAAAAATGAAAAATGTAATTAACCTCCCCCCCCCCAAAAAAAAAAAAGTGCATTTACTCACTTCTAGCGTGTAAAAATTATAAATCAACAGCTTAAAATTATTGAAAACGAGTAGGGTTGGGGTTTTTTTTAAATTTTTTTTATCAACAAAAAGCTTTATTGATATAATTCAACAGTACAAGATATACAAAGAATGACATCAAAAAAGTAATCGAGGGGCGTACAAATAGCATCAAAGTAAATAATACTAATCCCAATTAAGTTGGCACAAAGAAACTTACCCAATCATTTGTAAGCACACCCCAAAATAGACAGAGAGGTTCCAACTGTGAAGAACAAAAACAAATAGTGAAACTCAAACAGCCCCCTACCCCCATCCTATCAACAACACCAGTGGTGGAGCCATAGCAGGCCTAGGGGGGTCATGTGCGCCCCCTCAGTTTTGAATGGAACATAATGTCACACATAATATGTAGTTTATTTGGTATTCTTGGAGCACCATGTGTTGTTATTTATGTGGTGGTCAAAATCAATAATATAGTGTCAAATTTTATGAATGGAATATAGTAACTCATTATTGTTAGATAATTGGAAGATAATAAGTAAATCACTTAGTGTGAGTTGCGATTTCTTATATCCAAAGCACCACGTCATCAACACCACATAATATTATGGGATTACCTAATAATTTCTATTCAAAATACATTTTTATAATCAATACTATCTCTCTAACATTTTTCTATCAAATAAAAATTATAGAAATTTTATAATGATTTGTGCTATAAATGATTTGCTTCTATTTTCTAAAATTAAGAATTTTAATTTGTAGTTTTTTGTACTAAAATTGCATACTTACATTACTATTGTGTCCGAGTTATTCCACATTATTATAGAATTTTGATTAGTTGCTATTAATAATAAATAATTATATTTTTATGCTTAAATTTAACTCATAAAATTATTATTATTTTATTGTTGATCACCCAAAAAAATTAAAATTATAGAGTACCTCCTATCTTAATTTCTTGGCTCCGCCACTGAACAATACCCTTTGGTGTACCAATCTAAGCATCATCTCAACACAATCATCAAAGCCAATGCACCACCCAATCTCAAATAAAAGCTCTAATGTTATAAAAATTGAAAATAAAATCATTTACTGAGAACTTCTTGAATAGCTGTTTGGAATTCACCCAAGAAGCAACGTATAAAATTATTCTTTTTGTACCTGATGTATTATTAAAAGCTGATTTAATATAGAAAAATTATCTTATTAACAACTATAGGAGGCTAGTTTTAATTTGAAAATGCTACTAATAATAAGTCTATGTAAGGGTAAATTACACTTTGTACTAAATCTCACTTTAACCGCTACACATAAAATCATGACAGTTAATCTCCTACACTTCTAGTCAAATCCTACTTTGGTCCCTACATATGAAATTATGACAGTCAACCCTCTGCACTTTTGGTAAAATCTCACTTTGGTCTCTATATAAGTGCCAATGTCTCATTTTTGTTACTTAATTATTTAATTTTTAATAGAATCTAATTATGTGATAAGAATGTCATTAAGACATGAGGGTAAAAAAAGAAAATCATCTACATTTTTCACCAATATCCACTTTATCCAAAAATTTACATCAAAATATGACTGTGTCAGGGTAAAACAAAATGCAGATTGTGAGTAATTAAGAAGATGAACTAGGGTTTTTTATAAATTGGAATTATGAAATTCTATTTTTCATGGTAACACAGTCTTCTGTCTATTTATCTTTCTTTCTCTTTGATTTTTTTGTCGTATTTTTTTTTTATATTTCAAAAACTCTATTTTCTTGTCTTTTTGTCTCAATTTTTACCATACGAACATATATATTGTATTATATAACTCTCATGTGCTTATCACGTAAGACAAAGTGTATTAAAAAATATAGATGATTTTCCTCTTTTACTCTCATTTTGTAGTCACATCTTTTGTCACATGACTAAATTTGTTAAAGATTTAAAAATGAAGTAATAGAAGAGGGATATTGACACTTGTGTCGAAACCAAAGTGGGATTTGAGTAAAAGCGTAGGGGTTGATTGTCATAATTTCATGTGCAGGGACCAATGTGAGAGTTGACCAGAAGTGTAGAGGGTTGACTGTCATGATTTTATGTATAGGGGCCAAAGTGAGATTTGGTACAAAGTGTAAGAGTGCAAAGTGTAATTTACCCTCTATGTAATTATTTGAATACTATTCAATGTTCTTAACTTCATAAGCTTTTGTTTGTACCTCAAAAGAGAGCGAACATATAGGTGGTGATGTGTGATGATTGCAGACGTGTCAAGACTTGTTAACCTAGATTAAGGTGTGGGTTTCTTACTTCTAAGTTAGGATGTGTGTGGTCAATAGGATGAGCCACGAGTTTGGTTCTCACCTCAATGAAGAGGACTTTATTAATTTTGTTATATGTGAAAAATAAACAAAACTCAAATATTCACCCAAAAAACAATGACTCAATGGATGAGTGCTAAAATGATAAATTGAACTTGCATTGACTGAGAATGAAGTACAATTGAAGCAAAATGAAAAAATATGGGTAAATTATACCATTGGTTCATATAGTTTAAGTAAAGTGTTATTGAAGTCCCTGTAGTTTGAATTTAAATAATTGGGTCACTAACTTTCAATTTTGCTGGAATGTGGTCTCTTCATCACTTACCGTTAGAATTTGGAACGAAAAAAGGCCATGTGCAAAATAAGAAGAACCAAAGTGAAATTCAAAACAAATTATAGGGATCACCGATTGTTTTGATTCTACTTTGGTCTCTCTGATTTTGCATGTGATTTTTTTTCCGTTCAAAATCCTAGCAACATAGACGTAGAAACTACATTACAACAAAATTGAAAGTATGTGAACTAAATTATTCTAATTGAAACTATGTAGAACCAAAATAAAATTTTACTCAAACTAAAGGAATTAGTGGTGCAATTTACCTAAAAAAAAAAAAAAACCACTTAAAAAAAATTGCTAATCGCTAAAATTAAATAGTCAAACTAGAACGGTATGCTAGAAATTGTTAGAAATATATTGAAAGTAGGGTGTGCAAGAACTAACAAGTTGTTTTCGTACTGGACCTTTCAAATGCTGGCCTTGAAATCTTTTATAGTGAAAACTATTGGAAATGGTTGGAAAAATTCTGGGTAAAACCGAATTTTTTCCTAACTTTGGTCAATTATTTAGGTGGGACCTGTACGCCAAAGTTGGTGGGTCTAAGTGGTAACACGTTCTACGCCGCGTTGTGAATCACGTGGTATATTTGGTTGCTCAAAACCATTATCGGGTGAATGAGAAATTGAAACCAAAGTGTGCTCCATGAAAATGGAGTTTTTGGTGGAAATTTCTTAAGGTTTGAATATTGGCTTATCCCACATTGGTTTGGTAGGAAGTTTTGAATGGGTTTATGGCTTGGAATTATAACTTGGGGAGGGCCCCAAGGGGTACCCTAAGTTTGTAGAAGGGAGAGGTTATGAACAAAATGGGCTAGACTCATTGGACCCAAAAATCACCACGCGCGCCACCGCCGTCCGTCCGTCCGGTCGGGCAGGCTGGTCTGGGCCTGGGCGCGGGTGCGTGGTGTGAGGTTGGGTTGGGCTTTTCTGGGCCAAAAACATTTGAATTTATTTTTCTAAAATTAAATTCTAATTTTTCCAATTTGATTTTCGGAATTTAAATTCAAAATTGGGTCCGGATTTCTCCTACTCGAACAAAATTGACTCTATTTAAATTTCAAATACCCGGTCAGATTCAAATCTGTGCAAATTCAGTTTTATCTGTTTGAATTTGAACTCAAACAGTACCAATTCAAACCAACAGGTTCAGTACCTGTTCAAACAGGTATGCTACTTGTTTAATTCAAAACCAATAGCCACCACTACATCTATAAATAGGCAACCCTCATTTGATGTTTTCATTCAGAAAATTCGTACTTCTCCTCTGCAAATTTATTCTCTTCATATTGCTGCATTAGTTTTCTGTGAGAAAGAGTATATACACTAACTATGTTTGTTAAACAAACAAATTGTAGTGCTGTATTTATTTGTTGTTGATCATTTCATCTTGGGAGATAGACGTCCATATTCTGAAAGCACCGTGGAGAGGACGAATCTGTCTTAAGGACACAGTGTCGAATACTAGACTTGATCAGAATAATATTCAATATATTAATCAAGTAAGTTATTTATTTATTTTTTGTTTTATTATTTATTTAAATCAGATTGTAATTTTTTTTTTGTAACAAAATAAAATCTATTTTTATTTATTTAATTCTATTTCTAGTTTGATTTTTGTAATCAAGCATTCTCACTCCTTTCCCATTTTTCTTTTATATTCTGTTTGTCGTTTAGTACCCAAACAGATTACAGTGAAGATTGTCTAACAATCTTAAGTCAGATTCATTTGGTGTCTTCATTGTATTTAATTTTCTGTGTTTTCAAAGAAATATTTTGGTTGAAAAATATAAACAGTATTTATAAACTATTTGACAGATAGTAGTAATATACTGTCTATTTTCTTTGACAACTAGTAGTAATATACTAGTGTCATTAATAATTACAGAATATTATTTGTTGTTACAGAAAATTATTGTGGTATTTTATTTTTCTAGTTTTAGTAATAATGAAAATAAAATAATTTGGTGTTCTAATTTATTTTTTGGTTTTAGTAACTAGAAAATTAATTTGTGGTTTGTTTTTCTGATTTTTGTAATCAGATATTATGGCTACTACAACTAAATATGCAACTGGAAGTGGTACTCCAATTGTTACACCAACTCCGGTCCCTATCCAGAACCATGTTCAAGTACCAATAAATCAAGGAGAAAAACGGAAAAAATTTAACGGTACTGAGTTTAAGAGATGGTAGCAGAAGATGCTGTTCTATCTTACAACTCTTAATTTAGCCCGATTTCTCCATGAAGAGGCTCCAGCACTTAAAGAGGGTGGAAGTGATCGGCAAGTTGTTGCCGCTGTAGATGCTTGGAAACATTCAGATTTCCTGTGCAGAAACTACATCCTCAATGGCCTTGACAACATGCTGTATAATGTTTATAGTCCTTTGAAGTCAGCAAAAGAATTGTGGGATTCTTTGGAGAAGAAGTACAAGACAGAGGATGCCGGCACGAAGAAATTTGTTGATGGTAAATTTCTGAATTTTGTTATGGTAGACTCCTAAACGGTAATATCTCAAGTTCAAAATTTTCAAATAATTTTACATGATATTCATTCAGAAGGTATGTCTCTTAGCGAGTCTTTTTAAGTTGCTGCTTTAGTGGAAAAGTTACCACCGGCTTGGAAAGATTTCAAAAATTATTTAAAACATAAACGCAAGGAGATGACCATGGATGAGTTGATTGTAAGATTGAGAATTGAGGAAGATAACCGAAAGGCTGAAAAGACGAATGAGAAAAATCTCATTGAGTCCAAGGGTAATATCGTTGAACAAGTTCACAAACCACATAACAAAAAGAGGAAGTTTATTGGAGATGATCCTAAACAAGGCCACAATAATGGCAACAAGAAATTCAAAGGAAAATGCTATAACTGTGGCAAGACTGGACATCGAGCTTCTGACTGTTGCCGCCTTAAGAAGGATCGTGGAAGTACAAGCAAGAAGACTATCAATCAGGCCAATGTAACTGAACTAGATTACATCTCTGACGGAGTGAATGACATCAACCTCTCTGCTGTGGTGTCAGAGGCTAATTTGGTTGGAAATCCCAAGGAATGGTGGGTTGACACTGGGGCAACTCGTCATATTTGTGCGGACAAGAATATGTTCACTACCTATAATGAGGCTGCAAATGGTGAACAACTTTTCATGAAAAATTCTTCTACTTCTACTGTGACTGGACAAGGAAATGTGATCTTGAAGATGACATCAAGGAAAGAATTGACCCTCAACAACGTACTGTATGTACTTGACATTCGGAAGAATTTGGTTTCTAGCTCTTTGTTAAGTAAAAATGGTTTTAGGCTTGTATTTGAGTCTGATAAATTTGTATTATCAAAGAGTGATATGTATGTTGGTAAGGGATACATGAGTGATGGTCTCTTCAAATTAAATGTAATGACAGTTGTACCGAAAGTTGCTATGAATAAGAATAACACATCTTTTGCTTATATTCTTGAGTCGAATTTATGGCATGGTAGATTAGGACATGTGAATTTTGATGCTTTGCGTAGATTGATTGGTTTAGATTGTATACCAAAGTTTGAAATTAATCCTAATCATAAATGTGAAATTTGTGTAGAAGCAAAACTAACTAAGGCTCCATTTAAATCGGTTGAAAGGAAAACCGAACATCTAGAATTAATTCATACAGATGTATGTGATCTTAAATTTGTTCAAACTAGAGGAGGCAAAAAGTATTTCATAACATTTATCGATGATTGCATAAGATATCGTTATGTTTATTTACTTATAAATAAAGATGAAGCCTTAGAAATGTTTAAACTCTACAAAAAGAAGTTGAAAATCAACTTGGTAAAACCATTAAAATGGTTAGAAGTGATATGGGTGGCGAATATGATGCACCATTAAATGAATTTTGTGCACAACATGGTATTATTCACCAACCTACAGCACCCTATTCTCCTCAGCAAAATGGAATTGCTGAAAGGAAGAATAGAACCTTTAAAGAAATGATGAATGCCATGTTACTAAGTTCAGGCTTACCACAGAACTTGTGGGGGGAAGCAATAGTGTCTGCTAATTATGTTCTTAACAGAATACCCCACAAGAAAACTAAGAGCACTCCTTATGAATTGTGGAAAGGTCGACCGCCTTCCTACAAATACTTAAAAGTGTGGGTGTGTTTGGAAAAAGTTGAAGTTCCTGTTCCTAAAAAGACTAAGATTAGACTAAAAACAGTAGATTGTGTGTTTATTGGTTATGCTCAGAATAGTAGTGCATATCGATTTCTGAGTTATAAATTAGAAATGCCTGATATAAATGTGAACACTATTATAGAGTTAAGGAATGTTGTGTTTTTTGAACATGTTTTTCCTTACATAAAAGGACATGAATTAAGTTCACAGAAAAGAACTTATGATTGTTCACGAAGTCAAGAGACTAATGACAATCAAACACAAGAGACTGGTAATGGTTTCGACCAACATGATTTAACTGATGATGAACCAAGACGAAGTAAGAGAGCGAGAACATCAAAATCCTTTGGTCCAGATTTTCTGACATACTTGTTAGAAAATGAACCTCAAAGCTTTAAGAAAGCAATAACAGGTCATGAAGCACCTTTGTGGAAAGAGGCTGTTAATAATGAAATTGAATCCATTATGCAAAATCATACTTGAGAATTGGTGGATCTTCCATCTGGTTCTAAACCTCTTAGATATAAGTGGATATTTAAGAGAAAAATGAAAACAGATGGTTCAATAGACAAGTATAAAGCAAGACTTGTAGTAAAAGGTTACAGACAAAAGGAAGGTCTGGATTATTTTGACACATATTTCCCTGTGACAAGAATAACATCCATTCGTATGCTTATTGCTATAGCAGCGTTGTTTAATTTAGAAATACATTAAATGGATGTTAAGACAACTTTCTTTAATGGTGATCTAAATGAAGAAATCTATATGGAGTAACCCGAAGGGTTTGTAGTGCCGGGGCAAGAAAAGAAAGTTTGTTGGCTTGTAAAATCCCTTTATGGATTAAAACAAGCACCGAAGCAATGGCATGAAAAATTTGATCATGCAATGCTTACTAATGGGTTTAAGATAAACGAATGTGACAAATGCGTCTATGTTATAGTTTGTCTTTATGTAGATGACATGCTTATCATTGGAAGCAGTCAAAATATGATCAAATCAACTAAGCAAATGCTTAACAAAAGATTTGATATGAAAAATATGGGGTTTGCATATGTTATTTTAGGAATAAAAATTACTAAAACATCTGACGGATATGCATTATCTCAATCACATTATATTAAGAAAATTCTTGATAAATTTATCAAGGATGATATGAATGTAGCTAGAATACTTGTAGACATCAGTCTTTATTTATCGAAAAATAAAGGTGATGTAGTGTCTCAGTTAAAATACTTCCAAATCATTGGAAGCCTAATATACCTAATGAATTGTACTCGTCTTGACATAGCTTATGCAGTCAATAAATTGAGTAGGTACACCAGTAACCCCGGGAAAGACCATTGGAAGGCGATTATTCGGGTTCTTAGATATCTAAGATTTACTCATGATCATGGTTTGAACTTTACTCGATATCCAGCAGTACTTGAAGGTTATTGTGATGCCAATTGGATATCGGATACTAAAGATTCAAAATCCACTAGTGGATATGTCTTTACTCTAGGAGGCGCTGCTGTTTCTTGGAAGTCTACGAAACAAACATGCATCGCACGATCCACAATGGAATCCGAGTTCATTGCTTTAGACAAAGCAGGAGAAGAAGCAGAATGACTTCGTCACTTCTTAGAAGACATTCCAATGTGGCCAAAACCTGTGCTAGCTATTTGCATTCATTGTGATAGTCAATCTGCAATAGGTAAGGCACAGAATCATATGTATAACGATAAGTCACGACATATTCGTCGTCGACATAATACCGTTAGGAAATTGTTGTCAAATGGAATGATCTCAATAGATTATATAAAAGCTAAAGAGAATATTGCGGATCTGTTAACAAAATGTTTGACGCAAGAGCTAGTGTATAGTTCATCGAAGGGGATGAGATTAAAGCCTATTACATAAGATTCATCATAATGGTAATCCTACTTATATGACTGAAGATTCCAAGAACTAAGTTCAAAAGGACAACTAAGTTATGTGTGGCTCGCCAGAAATCACCAAGGGATTAAAAACTCCCTACCCATTCCTATGGTGAGAGTGATATCTGCAACATATGTTGTATGCAGGGGCATAAGAATAAGCTTTGCTTTTAATGATTACTTATATCTTGATTAAGGCATAAAATCAAGACGAGTATAAGGAGATACACACAATAAGAATCACCTATATGAGTGTCGAACTGGGGCCGGTTCTATGAGAATGAAAGAGGCTAAATTCTCTAGAAACACTCATGAAAACCAGGTGCGTTCAAGGCCAAAATGAACACAACAGTGAGAACCACGACGTGTTAGAAGATATTTTGTGTGAAATCTATTGTCTTGGCTTACACAAACGGCTGAACAATTCAAGGCATTGCGTCCATTGGTTAGCTAGTAAGTCCGATAGGTTATCACTAGGGAAGGTTCAAGGCCGAAAGCTACCTATCCTGATGCAAGATATTTTTGACTTATACTCTTTCGATAAAGTTTGCTTATTGTTACATTTCCGTTGTCATCAAATTCCATTCATGTGGGGGATTGTTGGAAATGGTTGGAAAAATTCTAGGTAAAACAGAATTTTTTCCTAACTTTGGTCAATTATTTAGGTGGGACCCGTACGCCAAAATTGGCGGGTATAAGTGGTAACGCGTTCTATGCCGCGTTGTGAATCACGTGGTATGTTTGGTTGCTCAAAACCATTATCGGGTGAATGGAAAATTGAAGCCAAAGTGTGCTCCATGAAAATGGAGTTTTTGGTGAAAATTTCTTAAGGTTTGGAAATTGGCTTTTCCCACATTGGTTTGGTGGAAAGTCTTGAATGGGTTTATATAGCTTGGAATTATAACTTGGGGAGGGCCCCAAGGGGCACCCTAAGTTTTAGAAGGGAGAGGTTATGGATAAAATGAGCTAGACTTATTGGACCCAAAAATCACTGCACGCGCGCCGCCACCACTGCCGCCGTCCGTCCGGTCAGGCGGGCTGGTCTGGGCCTGGGCGTGAGTGTATGGTGTGAGGTTGGGTTGGGCTTCTCCAGCCCAATACCTACCTTTTTGGGCCAAAAACATTTGAATTTATTTTTCTAAAATTAAATTCTAATTTTTCCAATTTGATTTTCGGAATTTAAATTCAAAATTGGGTCCGGATTTTTCCCACTCGAACAAAATTGACTTTGTTTAAATTTCAAATACTCGGTTAGATACAAATCTGTGCAAATTCGGTTTTATCTATTTGAATTTGAACTCAAATAGTACCAATTCAAACCAACAGGTTCAGTACCTGTTCAAACAGGTATGCTACCTGTTTAATTCAAAACCAATAGCCACCACTACATTTATAAATAGGCAACCCTCATTTGATGTTTTCATTCAAAAAATTCGTACTTCCCCTCTGCAAATTTATTCTCTTTATATTGTTGCATTAGTTTTCTGTGAGAAAGAGTATATACACTAAGTGTGTTCGTTGAACAAATAAATTATAGTGCTGCATTTATTTGTTGTTGATCATTTCATCTTGGGAGATAGACGTCTATGTTCTGAAAACACCGTGGAGAGGACGAATCTGTCTTAAGGACACAGTGTTGAACACTGGACTTGATCAGAATCATATTCAAGATATTAATCAAGTAAGTTATTTATTTATTTTCTGTTGTATTATTTATTTAAATCAGATTTTAATTTTGTTTTTGTAACAAAATAAAATTTGTTTTTATTTATTTAATTCTATTTCTAGTTTGATTTTTGTAATCAAACATTCTCTCTCCTTTCCCATTTTTCTTTTATATTCTGTTTGTCGTTTAGTACCCAAACAGATTACAGTGAAGATTGTCCAACAAAAATTTGCTAGAAGCTGCCTCTTACTTCTCCGCCAACTATCAGGATGTGGCTGCTTCGGATTGTAACAAGTGTGCCATAATTCCTCTTTTTTTTTTTTTTTTTTTTTTAAGAACTTGTGCCATGATTCCTCATTTGGAATCCAAGTTTTGCAACTATTTCCCCATTAACGGCTAGATATGGAGATTTGCTTATCAAATGCTTGTCATGTGGTCCAAGCAATCCTTTTTATCTTGGGGAATTTATCGATAGGTTCATACACAAAATTTAAAATCTATCTAATTTCAAAACAAAACACTTATACTAACTAGTCTTACATATTTTTAATTGTTATGAATTTTTTTTTTTTTTTTTTTACTCTGCTACATTACCATCAGACTTCCCTAAGATGATCATTGGAGACTCGCAGGAATATTCAATATTATCGGGAAGTCATCGGAGTATCGACATAAGTTCTCCAGAGTATCGACGAAGTGTTTTGAACGTTACTGGAAGTCGCTGGAATAGCCAGAGTGTTCGCTGGACGTCAAGAATATTATCGAAGACTCAATAGAATGTACAGAATATTGCCCAAAGAAAAAGAATAAATGAAAAAGTATAGAAAAATATGGTAAAATGTTGATAAACTGAAAGAAAAAAAGAACATAACAATAACAAACAACAATAATGGAAAAAAATATATGTTATTTTTCAATTTTTGTAGGATTTAAGCAAATAATCTCTAATATTGATCAAACTGAAAAGTAAGGTTTGAAACTGTAAAATTGTTTTAGTGTTAAAGTATGATTCTATTAAACATTTGTCCTTATTAATCAAATTGAAAAACATGTTATGAAAGACTGCAAAATTTTACAGTTCGAAATCAGGTTATGAAACTGTAAAATTTTATAATTTTAAAACATGATTCATTTCAACACCAAAAAAATTGAAACTGTAAAATTTTATAGTCTTCACTGCCTGTAACTAAAACTCGAAAAAAACATGTTTTGAACTCGTAAACAACATTTTCAAAACTTGAAAATTTTCTCCATTAAGACAAGAAAAGAGAAGTGTGTGTTGGAAAAAATGATTTTTGGGGACTTTAATTTAATATTAAAGTGTGGTGACTTTAATTAAAGATTAAAGTGGGTCCCAATCATCTATTGTGTTGGGTCCAAGTGGGTCTAGATACTTTGCATTGAGATCTTTACACCACAGATAGAATGGCCAAAAACCATTGAGATTTGAATGAGAAATTACCTCATGAAGTTAGCTTCATGGAAAAAAGGTAATGAAGTTTGTAACTCCTGCATTAATGGGGTTTGTAACTCCTACATTAATGGGGTTTGTAACTCCTGCCTTTATTGCAGAGGTTAATGGTGCATTATGAATAGCCATAAAGGCTGGAGGCTCTTCCTCTCTTCCCTATACATGTATAAATTGAGACCCTCCTGTCAAGTCTCAAACACAGAAATTTTTACATCCATTTCACAAGTCAGTTTGCCTGAAAGTTCCTATAATGAGAGAGTGCTGCCACTGTTTTGTTCGCTAAGCTAGACAGAGAGTGCTTCTGCCGTAGCTGGTTTTGACCGTCGTATCCTGGGAGACAGACGCCAGGATTCCTCAAGCACTCGACCAGTGAGGCGGCGAAATCTGTTTTAAGGAAACTGCTTCCGTGCAGGCTTCGGTTTCGTCTCTTTACCCTTTTATTGTTTTGTGTATTTCTGTTGAAATTTAGTTATAATTATTAGTATGTGTTCTTAGTATATATATAATTTGATTTCTTCATAAATCTATTTATTTAATTTCAAAATTTGAACAACAGTGTGCAACAGAGAACATGTAGAAAAATTGAGAGATTGAATGAGAGAGATAGATATAGAGAGGATTGTACTCCGATAACTATTTTTGATTTAGATCTAGCCGAATCTGATGTAGATTTAATTATCTTCTTCGCTAGAAACTCATCTCCTTTGCCATGGGTGAGGGTGAAGTAAGGAGTTAGTGGTTGCTAGTGAACCTAAATTGATGGTGGTCACCGATATCCAGTGACTATATATCAGAAAGAGAAAGAGAAGGAGAAAAAGAAAAAGGTATGCATGGTCGATAGTCACCAGAAATCCGAAAGAGAGAGAAACAAAGAAGAACGAAGGCACAGAGAAAAAGAAGAAGAAAAATGCGCACAAGACTTTTGAATATAAATAAAAGATTTTGAGATGAAATAGAGTACAAAACTTTCAAATAGGGCTCGTGTGTGATTTTTCCTTCTATTTTTTTCACATGTATTTTGACTTGGCAAATAATTGTGATCATGATATAATGAGATTTTATGTGATGTGGGGCTCAATCACTCCTTATTTTCTAGGAAGGGTTGAGGCAACTTAAAATATCTTTAAATTAAATAAATAGACTTAGTTTTTGCCATTCCAGCCCTTTCACTTGTCCATGTGAAGTAGTCCAATTAAAAAATAATTCTTTTTTTAAAGTTGATTCAGACTAATGAAGTAGACTACATACTATTACGGATAACTTTGTTTAAAATGATTTCAATCATTTTCTTAATAGTCTGAGCCTTCACCCATCAACCCCATAGCAGCTTCCCCCATGCACCTCCGAAAGTCTCTTCTATCATGCAACCTCATTCACATTGGTTTAATATATATTTTATTCATATTTTATTTAATTATTTTTATTCTTATTTTAAATATCTACTTAAAGGCATAATTCAAATATGGCCTTAGAATTTTCTTGTCAAGACACATACAAACATAATTAATTAGTTAAGTTGTGATATTACTACTATCACAAATCTAACAGGTCAATGAAGGTAACATTTCTCTCACTGTAACTCAATCCTTCTTATTTAGAACAATTAAGTGATATAAGTGATTCGACAATAATTAGTTTAGAGTAAATTATATTTTACACCCTTATATTTAATATCAAATCATACTTTGTTCTTTATATATGAAATCGTGATAATCAATTCTTACATTTTTAGTAAATATCAATATCCCTTTCTATTATTCTATTGTTTAAATTTTTAACAGAATCACTCATGCAGCAAGTATTTATATATGAAAGGAAGGTAAGAAAATAAAGCCATCTCTATTTTCTATGACTTTGTCTGGCTGAAAGGCTAACGAAATTATTCCCTCATGTGAATGTTGACCATGAAAAGTGAGTCCCATCCATATATCAGTCATGCTGTAGCGCTCTAATTAGAGTTGTTACAGTGCAGCTCTAATAAGTTGTCCATCCATTAAAAAAAAATAATGAAGTAAAAGACAAAAAATGAAAAAGAAAAAGATAAATTAGTGCTCCATTAAAGATCTATTTTTAAAGATCTAAATCATTTTTGTACATATATACCCATACTAGTCACAGAAAAGTTTTTCGGTTTTTTTTTTTTTTAGAACCCAAAAGGTTTGCTATCTTTTACACTCGCATGCTCACTATTATCTTCTTTTCCAATCATCTCCGACTTGACTGTCAGAGGGCCTTAAGAAGATCTTATCGATAATTTTTCAAGGATTTGTTTTTTAGATAGATTGTGTAATTGGTCTCAGTAATTTATATAATATGTCAATTTGATCAATGTTATTTTAATTTATTTGATTTTGTCCCTTAATTTAACAAATTATGTCATATTGGTCAAATAAATAACGGTTGTTGGTTTGGTGGACGTAAACTCAAATAATTTATCAATTTAGTCTCTTTAGTTTATATGATGTGTTAATTTGAACCTTGTTAAAATCGAGCAAATTAAAATAATAAGAACTAAATTGACACATTGTGTAAACTATAATGACCAAATTGATATATCATTTAAGCACATGACAACTTTTCATCCAATAAACCTCACAGTTATTATTTATGGGACTAATATAACACAATTAATTAAATTAAAAAATAAAATCAAGCAACTTAAAATAATAAAAACTAAATTGACACATATAAACTAGAATGACCATTTACATTATTTAGGGTGTGTTTGGTAACGTTTACGTTTTCAGTTTATATTTACAAAAATTTTATAAACTGATTTTTGTTTATTTTTTGTTTATTTTTAGGAAAACATAAACTACAAACGCGTTTGGTAATTGACAAAATGTTTAAAAAATTTTAAAAATATAAAAAAGAGTGAGAAATGACAAGTGGCGGCAAGTGACGGCGGAAGACGGTGGTGGTTGGTGGGTGGGTGGCGGTGGCGGGTGGTGGGTGGTAGTGAGTGGGAGGTGGTGGTGGCGGGTGGTGGGTGGCGGATGGCGGATGGCGGGTGGTGGGTGGTAAGTGGCCAATGGTGGGTGGCGGGTGGTGGTGGTGGGTGGATGGGTGACGGTGGCGGGTGGTGGGTGGTAGCGAGTGGGTGGTGGTGGTGGTGGTGGGACGGGTGGGTGGCGGATGGCGGGTGGTAGTGGGTGGTGGCGGGTGGGTGGTGATGGTGGGTGGGTGGGTGGGTGGGTAGGTGGTGGTGGTGCTGGTGGCGGCAGCGAGTAGTGGGTGGCGGATGGCGGATGGCGGGTGGTGGGGGGTGGCGGTTAGGTGGTGGGTGGTGAGTGGCCGATGGCATGTGGTAGTGGATAGCGGGTAGGTGGCAGGTGGTGGTGGTGGTGGGTGGGTGGGTGACGGTGGCGAGTGGTGGGTGGTAGCGAGTGGATGGCGGTGGTAGGTGGGTGGCGGATGGCGGGTGGTAGTGGGTGATGGTGGGTGAGTAGGTGGGTGGGCGACGGTGGCGAGTGATGGGTGGTAGCGAGTGGGTGGTGGTGGCGGCGGATGGTGGTAGCAAGTGGGTGGCGGATGGCGGGTAGGTGACTGGTGGTGGTGGTGGTGGGTGGGTGGGTGACGGTGGCGGGTGGTAGGTGGTAGCGAGTGGGTGGTGGTGGTGGGTGGTAGGTGGTGGTGGCAGGTGGGTGGTAGGTGGTGGTCGCAAGTGGGTAGCGGGTGGTAAGTGGTAGCAAGTGGGTGGTGGTGGTAGTGGGTGGTTGGTGGTGGTGGCAGGTGGGTGGCGGGTGGGTAGTGGGTGGGTAGTGGGTGATGGTGGTGGTGGTGGTGGTGGTGGTGGTGGTGACCATTTTAATATCTTATATTTATTTATTGGTTTATCTTTTTCATAAATGGGGTTTTATTACTTTGGTAACCTCTTGGTCATAAATGGAGGTTAAATAGAATTTATGAACTTGGTTAATGGTCATTATTTTGATGTAACCATTTTCTTGTTTAATGGTCATTATTTTTGGTGTAACTGTAAGGTCCTTATAGCCTATATATATAGTCTACTTTTTTCTATCTATAGAGATAAGCTATTTTCTATACAAGAGAGATTACTAGCAAAGAAGGGTGTTTTATTGGTGGAGCTTTGGGTTCACCATCTTGTGCAGAGTTGGCCTGAACCATAGGTGGTGGGTGGTGACGGGTGGATGACAGGTGGGTGGTGGTGGTGGTGGTAACGAGGCGTGGCTGGTGGTGGCGAGCGGGTGGCAGGTGGGTGGCGGTGGCGGGTGGTGGCTGGTGGTAGCAGGTGGGTGGTGAGTGGTGGTGGCAGGTGGTGGTGGAGGGTGGGTGGTGGGTAGTGGTGGCGGAAGACGGTGGTGGAAAATGGTGGCGGGTGGGGGCTAATGTTGGGTGATAAAAAAAAAAAAAAACTGAAAACTCAAAATGGAAACACATTTTTTGTGTTTTCATTTTTTGGCCTAATTTATAAACTGAGAATACTGATTTATAAATCAAAAATTTTACAAAACAGATTTTTATTTGAATTTTTAAAATTTTTGTAAATATAAATAAAAAACTAAAAATGTAAGTGTTACCAAACGGCACCTTACCCTTTGTTTTTAAACCTTACCAGCATTGATCCAGTCTAGTCTATAAGTCGCGTGATGTCATCTTAAGTCTTTAGCGGCATGATGCTAAGTGCTAGTAAGGTCTTCAAATATTTGGAAGTGCTTGGCATTTTTGTGTGTTAGTATAACGTTAAAAACTTCAATTAATATATTGAATTGTGTAGGCAAGTTTTGACATTTATAGTATTGATTACTATAAATGTCATAATTAAATTATGAGATATTTACACACAATTTTAATTTTGTGAATTTATACTAAATTAACTTTTAGATAAGATTCTTTACTTCTTCAGGTCTCATTAATTTTTAATATACGAAATTACCCTTCAAACAATTGTTATTCATCATTTATAATTACTTTAAAATTGGAAAAAATTGAGAAATTTCTTAAAAACTAAGAATATTCTCAGTTAATACTGAAAAAAAAAACTAAAAAATTTCTCAAATTTACTAGATAGTTTCGCAAATTGAGAAATTATTAGTTTTATATAACTAAAAAAATAATATTTTTTTTTTATAAAATTTCATATTCAATATTGGTCTTGTTTGGTAGATCTCATTGTGTAGACTCCAAAAATATAAATTTTATTAAAAATAAATTTGTATAGTAAAATTTATGAAATTTTTAAGTTTTAAAATAACAAAAGAAAAGTAAAATGTCACATCAACAATACCATTTCAATAAGAGAAAATATCTAGGTGTTTTTGAGGCATTTTTAGGTGACTACCAAAAGATTGTGATTGGTGTAGAGGTTAGGGTCCATAATTTTGTATTGGAACATGAAGCATAATTCTTGGTTATTGGCGGATAACATTGTCATGTATAGTGCAACTTGGGCGGGCTCAAACTGAACCCAGTTCAAATTTTTTAAGGGCTTGAGCAAGTTGTTATTGAATTCGGTATGGGCTTGGACAAAATTTCAAAAGCTCGAATAAAATTTGGACGGGTTTGGGCAAATATATCAAACAACCTGAAATCTGAATTATATATGTAGATATATAAAAATATTAAATATACATAAAAATTATTAGTCATTACATGGTATTAAAGTAATTTAAATCATTGAATCATATTGAATATAATATATACACAACTAATTCTCACTCATAAATTGTAAAGACTACCATAGCGACATTTTTCTTACATTATATAAATTATTTATTTTGATGTTATTAATGATCTTCTTAAAAAAAAGGGCAAATTACATACCTCCCTCGAGGTTTAGCTAAATTACAGATACTCTCCTGAGGTTTCGGAAATTACATCCCGCCCCCTGAGGTTTGTATTTTCATAACAATTTGCCCCCTGAGGTTTATATTTCATAACAAATTACCCCCTAATTTCTTAAATATAACATTCAGGGGGAATTTGTAATTTCTCAAACCTCAGGGGTATTTGTAATTTAGCCAAACCTCGAGGGGTATATGTAATTTGCCCTAAAAAAATGTAAATAGAGTCTAATTTTAATAAATTAATAATTTAGCTGCAAAAAAAAAAAAATTACTAAAATTTTTGTGCAATCTTGGCAACTCGGACAATTCGGGTTTGAACAAATAACCTCAGGTTATAATTCGGTCTTGGGCAAGTCTCAGCACAACTTGAGTTAAGCTTGAACAACCTTCCAATTTGACCAAACTAGGCCGAGTTGCACCCCTATTGTGATATGGTGCACTTGTAACGCCTAATAATTTTTTATTAACGCTTCTCAATTCCTTCCACTTTTAATGAGGGTAAAGCGGTCATATATACATAAATATTTTGAAAATATGACTTCATGGTTTAGAAAACAAGAAGAATGACTTACTGGAATACCAACCTTCCCTGTAAGACTTTAAGTAATTAACCCTTAAATTATTTCCAGTCATAACTAAATAATGCATGAAGTATAACAAACGATTTAGGTCATAACTAACATCTCAATGTGTCATAACTAACATCATAATGAATTATAATCAAGTCATAACCAAATCATAATTAACACCACAATAAGTCATAACAAAAAAATTGCAAATATCATAATTGGTACATATGATACACACCCCAAAATAGAGTGTGTTATAGAATTTCCTATTAAATTATATAAAAAGATTAAATTATTTTCTGAATGCATATATTATTTATATTGACAAAAGTAACATTTACAGAAAAAATCTTAATATATAAAAATGCATAAACAAATCTCATTAAAATTTTCAATGTAGGCCCAAAACCTTCAATGTTATAGATGGCCTCTAATTTACTAATGAAAATTGTTTCAAATCATATTATTGGGTCACTTTCCAAAGTAGAACCAAGGAAGATTGTAAAAACATCCAAAAACTAAAGAAAAATGATTTGGACCTCTAAAAAAACACCTCTAATGCACCTCTAATTTGTCTTTTTCTTCTCCTGTTTTTGTCTTTTACTTCACTGTTTTTTTTTTTTTTTTAATTCCCGGACAGCTCATTAGAGCTGTACGGAATGACCTCTAATTAGAGGTCTGTATCAAGATTGAAAACTAAAACTTAACTTTTGAAAATTACTTACCCAAAAAAAACTTTTGAAAATCCCCAAACAGATCATTGGCTAAAACCTGATAAGACTGTAATCTAATAGTTTAAATAACAAGGAAAAAAGACAAACATATCACTTCTTGCCCTCTTATATTATTTTATTTCATTGAGTTTATTTTCTTCTAGGGGAGGTATTATATGCTTTGTTCCAATCCTAGTGGAGTTTGAGAGTCAAGATCAACTACCCCACTGGGACCAATATTGTTTTGAATGGCTACACCATTTTCAACGGTTCACACCATTGAAGTAGACTATATTTTTAATTGCCAAAAACGTTGTTTATTATGATTCCATTCATTTGTTGATTGTGTGAGCCAATCTTCACTATATTTGGAAAAACAGCATTCTCTTAATGCACTAAACACCGAATTTGATTTAATACGCAATAAAATTAAAATGAAGATTCTAATTTATTGCCTAAACAAATCACAAAGGGAAGAATAAATGTAGATTCAATAAAACCAGAAAACAGGAAAAATTTAGAATATTTTTTCTTTAGTCCAGTGTTTAACACTGTTTTTTCAAGATAGATTCGTCCTTCCCATGGTGCTATCGGAAGCACTATCTCCAGGATAAAATGATCCGCGACAACAAATAGGAGCATTACAAACTGTTTGTCCAGCGAACATATGTTTATACTCTCTTTGAATGGAAAATAAATGCAGATATATGTAAGGAGGAAGAAGGAAAGAAGGCAATAAAATTCAATGCCCCATCTATAATACAATTATTTTTTTTACTGTCCCACTAATTTATAATTTTCCCAATTACAAATATATGAAATATAAAATCTCCAATATTTTCTGTATAACCGTAGTGGTTGAAATTTACTTTACTAATCACTCCAAGTGAATATTTCTGTATTGAGAAGACTGCTTGGCTGTGAAATTTTTAGATTAAAATGGACAGGCATTTGGTTAAACAAGGCAAAAGTCGGATATGGCATGGTTGTTGCGCATAATTGTTGCATGGATAATTGGGTCTATTTTGGGGCCTATTTTAATAATTTAAATCGTTCTCTTTGTAGAATATATCAAGTAAAATATATTTACTAAAAATCAAGTTGATTAGATATCAGTAGTTTCTTCATCAAATAACATTTACATTTATTTGTACTTTTTAGTGATTGTTTTCCATGTTAACATTAATTGCGTTTGATTAATTCAATTATTTTTTAATTGGAAAAAAAAATTTCATTGCAAAACCGATAAAAGATCAGATCAATTTAGTATAACGGTATCACAAGATCTCAAAAAGAGGTAAAAATCTCCATAGAAGGATCCCAGCCTCCAATAGAAGAGAAAAGACCCTCACCAAGGGAAAAAAAACCTTTACACATGAGCGATTATTATATCAACAAACTAAAAATTGAAAAAAAAAAAATCAAACAAGAAAAAATTCATATCCAAGTTGTTACCAAAACTCATCTGAAAATGCATTGCTCCGCAACATTCAACTTGGAATATGAAAACTCATCATCTATTGATCAAGATAGAATATTAAAGTTAAGGTGGTTGCCTAATGTGAATCAAATGCGTTATCCAACGTCAGTTTTCAGACTATGAGAAGATTTGAAGTAAGATTGTAAAGTTTTGAACCTGAGAATAGAAAAGGTAAGTCGGTAATGACTAGATTGGTGAGACAAATGTCAAATCTAGAGAAAGATTGGAAAAAGAAAGAAAAGAGGGAGATCGAAAAAGTGGGAGAATCACCATACCACTCTCTCTCTTCCCTTGAAGGAAAATTTAAAGAGGATTAATTCAATTGGTAGATAGATGAAATTTACTTTTGTAAATATTAGATTGCACTTGTCCTTGTTCTATTGAGAATAAGTAAAGTATTATTTATTAATAATTAAGGAAGTTTTAATTTAAAAAATAATAATGATAGTTAGTTGTCTTGACTTGACCGACATTTTTTTTGGGGGGGGGGGGGGGGGGTGTTGGTGTTGTGTGACTAAACCCAATTTTTGTGTGCATTCCCACTTTCTCAGCATCTTCATGTATGCCCACCTCTTCACCTTCCACTTCCAGTTCTTTTATTTTATCAATAATACTATAAATTTTGATTTAATTATTCAAAAATTATTTAAAATTAAGGTAAATTACACTTTACACCCCTACACTATGCACCGAATTTCACTTTGACCCCTATATATTAAATCATGACAGTCAACCCCTATACTTATGGCCAAATCTTACTTTAGTCCCTAAACATGATATTATAACAGTCAACCCTTTGTACTTTTGGTTAAATCTCACTTTGATCTTTACACAAGTATCAATGTCTCCCTTTTGTTACTCCATTGTTTAAATCTTGAACATAATCCTATTATGTGACAAGAATGCGACTACGAAATAAAAGTACGAGAAGAAAATTATCCTTATTTCCCACTAACACATACGTGAGAGTTATATAATATAATATATATGTTCATATATTGAAAATTTGGACGAAAATGCAAGAAAATAAGGCTTTTGAAATCAAAAAAGGTGGCAGAGAAATCAAAAAGTTACCCTTACACTTTTCTGTCTGTAAGGGAGAGGAATAGACAGAAAAGTGTATTACTTTGGAAAACAAAATTATGTGATTTCAATTGATGCAAAACCCTGGCTCATCTTCTTAATCATTTTCAATAGGCGTTTTATTTTATCTTAATGCATTCATAATTTGGTATAAATTTTGAGATAAAGTGTATATTAGTGAAAAATGAGGATGAATTTTCTCTTTTATCGTCCTTTCGTAGTCATATTCTAGTCATATGACTGCATTCAATTAAAGATTTAAATAATGGAGTAACAGAAGGGGTGCATTGACACTTGTATAGGGATCAAAATGAGATTTTACCAAAAGTGCAGGGGGTTGACTGTCACAATTTCATGTGTAGAACCAAAGTGAAATTTGACCAGAAGTGCATGGGGTTGACAGTCATGATTTCATGTATAAGGGTCAAACTAGGATTTGGTGCAAAGTGCAAGGGTGCAATGTGTAATTTACCCCTTAGCATGTTGTAATTCAAATTTATTTTATACATAGATCACATACTATACAAATTTAATCTCCACCATACAACTATCCACTCAAAAAATTTTGGGTGGATACATCTGGGACTCTAGCCTTTTCCTTATTTTTATATTTAGGATTAATTACAAATTCGCATTATGTAATTTATTTAAAATATATATTATCTCCAGTAATTTTAAAAATTACATTTTATCTCTTCAAATTTCTAATAACATAACAAATGTCTAATTTTATTAATAAATCATTAAACCAATTAATAAGTTTTAATGATATCATAAACATATTTTAGTTACCAATTCTGACATTTACTCCTTACAATGTCCTTTTCACTAGCTTTGAAGCTTCCATGATAAATCATAAATCAACAAGTAAATTATGGTAGCATTTCCACACCTTATTTTATTTTATTTTTTACTCAGTCCTTCCTCTTGGATATATGGTTACATATAGTCACATCTCCTATAAAATATATATGATGCCTTGATAGATAGAACTCATTCCATCTCATAGCTCTTCTCTCCTTAATTCTTTGTGAAGCTTTAATCCAATGGAGATTGTTAGAGCCCAGGATGCCTCCTCTTCAGATTCTCCATGTAGGTATCATGTGTTCTTGAGTTTCAGAGGTGAAGACACCCGCATGACATTCACTGACCACCTCTACACAGCTTTAAAGCATAGAGGATTTCACACCTTTAGAGATGATGATGAGATTGAAAGAGGAGAAAATATTAAGTTTGAACTGCATAAAGCAATTCAAGAGTCGAGGATTTCAATAGTTGTCTTCTCAAAAAACTATGCTTCTTCAAGCTGGTGTCTTGATGAACTTGTAATGATCCTCAAACGTAGGACTACTGGGCATGTAGTGCTACCTGTCTTCTATCACGTGGATCCATCCCATATGAGGAACCAAATGGAATGTTTCGAAGAAGCATTCACAAGGCATGAAGAGAGATTCCATACAGAAGGAGCTGAAAAAAAAGATGAATGGAAGGGCAAAATACAAGAATGGAGAGCAGCACTCAGAGAAGCAGCAGATTTAGCAGGGATGAATTTACAAAATCAAGTTAATGGGTAATTTCCTTCCATGTCCTCTTTTAGCTAAGCATTATTTGCACCACCCTTTTTGGGATTTCATAATTAGAAGTATTTCATACGAGGGTCTTTAGATTAAGAATTATTTAATCAAAATTTGGGATGAATTTTTTTTTTCTTTAAATACAAGAGTTTGACATCTTTTAATTTTTAGAAGTTAACCTTTAAATACATGAGTTAAATTGTCCTCGAGGGAATATCCCAACATACTACAAGTCGATTTCTTTTCAAATCGGTATGGACGTTCTTCATAATACTCTAAAAAAACTTGAATTTATTAACTACGATTTTTTTAGTATGCTTCTCCCTTTTAATCTATTTGAAAAGATGATATGGAGTCATTCATTTGCAACCATAAAAATTTGGGTCAATTACACCACGAAAGACCCCCTCAACTAATAGTGTATATCACTTTACCTCATCTATGAATCTGTACCTATTGACCCTCTTTTAAGTATAAAAATCATACAAATTTACTAATTCCAGAGGTGGTCTTGAGGGGTGAAAATGATATGCCTTTATAGTTGAAAGGGTCAAAAAAAGTATGGATTCATAGTTGTGAAGCGAAATACTAATAGTTGAGGGGTTTTGGTTTAATTAACCCTAAAAATTTCATTGAAAAAAAATTAGACTATTCTTCAAAAAATTTAATAGCTTATCTTACTATATAAATAACAAATTAAAAAAAATTGCAAAACACAGAAAACAATTTATATTAAAAAAAAGAATATTGATGCACAACCATGATTGTGAAAACCCTCTTCTTTTCATCTAGGACTCGTCCAATTGTTTCACCAAAGAGAATAACAGTTGTTTGCTCATTATTGCATGAGAATTTATAATTAAGTTCTAGTCATGGTATTCTTATCGTGCTTTATTTTTAATCTTCATCTTATCTTTAGATTCGAGTCAAAATTTATCCACAAAATTGTAGAAGTGGTTGCAGACAAACTAAGATGCACAATCTTGGGCAACTCCCCCTACTTGATTGGAATGCATTATCGAGCCAAAAATATTGGGCTTTGGTTACAAGATGAGTGTAGTGATGTTGGTATAGTTGCAATTTGTGGGATAGGTGGAATAGGGAAGACAACCATTGCCAAATTTCTATATAATTCGAACTTCTCATGATTCCAAGGTAGTAGTTTTCTTGCCAATGTAAGAGAAACTCTAAAACAACCAAATGGTTTACTTCAATTACAAACACAACTTCTTTCAGACATTTGTATTGTGTTGATGAAGGAATTGTTAAAATTAAAGATGCATTATGTTGCAAAAGAGTTCTTGTAATTGTTGATGATGTGGATACAATGGACCAATTAGATGCAGTACTGGGAATGCGAGATTGGTTTTCTCAAGGTAGTAAAATCATCATAACCACTAGACGTGAGCGGTTGCTAAGGGCTCATGAAGTTTACCAAGTTCACAAGGTTGAAAATTTGGATTGCAATGAATCCTTGGAGCTCTTTAGTTGGCATGCCTTTGGGAAAGACTGTCCCATTGATGGTTTCATAGAGGACTCGAAAAGGGTGGTACAATACTGTGGAGGGCTTCCAATAGCTATTAAAATTTTGGGTTCTTCTCTATTTGGGAAAAGCTTAAATGTTTGGAAAAGTCAACTAGAAAAATTGAAAGCAATCCCCGATAATGAAGTTGTTGAAAAGCTCAAAATAAGCTATGACTCTTTACAAGATGACCATGACAAAAATTTATTCCTCCATGTTGCTTGTTTTTTTGTTGGGATGGATGAAGATTGGGCAGTTACCATTCTAGATGGATGTGATTTTTTCACAACAGTTGGGATTCAAAATCTCATTGATAGATGTCTGTTAACGATTGATGAAAGCAAAAAGTTGGTGATGCATCAATTGATTCAAGAAATGGGAAAAGAAATTGTTCGCCGAGAATCACCCAAGGAGCCAGGAGAACGTAGTAGACTCTGGAATCATAAGGACTCCTTCAATGTCTTGAGAGAAAATACTGTAAGAATTAATCCTACTCCTCATTTATATTTGTATGTATTTGTGTAGTTATTTACTATAAAAAAAAATGATCTGAACTTAGAAACTTCATACAAGAAAAGAAAAAAATCATTCATAAATTATATTGGTGGTGTTTTTATTAGAAATAAAAGTTACATCATTCTGTATGACAATTTTGTACCCAAAAAAAAAAAATTTGTGTGTATAGCATTACTCTTCTTGATCAATGTCATCTCCCTCTCATTCTTTGTCAGGGGACAGGAAAAATTGAAGGTCTCATAGTTGATATGAATTTTTTGGAGGATAAATATGGCAGGACAACAGTCTTTGGTGTCAATAGAAAACGTAATTTTGAAGAATTCCTCAGCACATCTTCGTTGTCAAATGTAGGAAATTCGTTTAAAAGACATTGTTTTGGCATCTTTTCCCGGCAAACAGTAGGCACTGCTCTACAAAATTCAGTTAAGATAGCTTTGGAAGTTGATGCATTTGCAAGGATGCATAAGCTAAAACTTTTGCAGCTCAACTATTTACAAGTCAATGGAAGCTTGGAAAATTTTCCTAAAGGATTACGATGGTTGTGTTGGCATGGATGCTCTTTCAACTCTATATCAGATGATTTTCCTTTGGATAACCTGGTTGTTCTTGACATGCAGTATAGCAACTTGCAAAAAGTTTGGAAAGGAACCAAGGTATGTTACTCATTTGTTTGTTTTCATTTCAATTTTGTTCAAGAATTAAAAGAAGCAATAATAACCAACATTTTTTTTTTTACAGTTTCTCGAGTCACTAAAAATCCTTGATCTTAGTCATTCCCATCGCCTTTCCGAAACTCCTAATTTCTTGGAAGCACCCAATCTTGAGCGACTAATACTTGAAAATTGTGCACGGCTGGTAGATATTCATGAATCTATTGGACACCTTCGGAGACTTGTTTTATTAAATTTAAAAGATTGCAAAAATCTGAGGAAGCTTCCAAAAAGCATTGTTATGCTAAAATTTTTGGAAACACTTGACATCTCAGGTTGCTCAAATATCAATGAATTGCCAACAGAGATAGGGAGTATGAATTCTTTAACAAGGTTGAATGCAAATGGAATTGCCATAATTCAATTACTCTCTACCACTAAGGAGGTCAAACCATGGTATTCATTCATATGGCCTTCTCTATCGAAACCAGGAAAAAGTGTAGAAATTTCATGTGCTCTTTTACCACGATTTTTGGTACACTTAAGTCTTGTGGATTGCAATTTATCAGAGGATGCTTTTCCAAAGGATCTTAGCAACCTTTCCTCATTGCAAATATTAAATCTGAGCAATAATCCAATTCGTAGCCTCCCGAATTGCATCAGTGGTCATATTGGACTTCAAATCCTTGAATTAGGTAACTGTAAAAGGCTTCAATCTCTTATAGTGGAGCAGAATGTGAAAGTATTGATGTTCTCTGGCTGTACATTGTTGGAGAAAGTAACATTTCGATCAGTTCCATCAACCATAGAATTAAATAACGTTCATGATGAATATATAATGTGGAATAAATTGGTAGAATTGTACAGCTCAAAATGTTTACAGGGTTCAAATCCATTTAACCTGGAACGTAATAACATTAGGAAGAATCAATTCGTTGTGAACAAGAGTTGGAGACCATATCTATGCGGTGGTGGTAATTGTTACAATATCGTTGAGGTTGCAGGCGAATTGAAGTTAGAACCCATAGGGAATATTGACATGAAGATACTAAATTTTTTGGGCATCTCCAGCTTTGGATCCAACGGAAGCTCAACTGTTACGCTTTCAGGCTTCTTCTCAACTTGGAAGCTTCCTATACAGGTCTCTCTCTCTCTCTCTCTCTCTCTCTAAATAAAAATAAAAATAATAAAAAATTGTAATGGTTAAATTATGGTTTCTTTGGTACAGGGATGTCATGAACAACATATATTTTACACTTATCTTCCGGGAAGCAAGATTCCAGCTTGGTTTAGTCTTAAAAATACAGGATCATCAATATCTGTTACCGTGCCATCGAATTTCAGAATTCAAGCCTTGAGTGTGTGTTCTATGTATGCACTTCTTTGCAATAATCCAATACGTAGTAGATTTAATTTTAGCGCACATACTATTATCAGTAATATGACCAAGAGTTTGATATGGAGTCATTCTCCGAAAGTCTTTGCCATTCCAGAAGCTGATGAGGATATGATGTGGTTAAGTTACTGGAAGTTTGAAAATCAGTTGGGAGGTGGGGATGAACTGAATATTTCAGTGGTTGGAGATCAATCTTTTCAAGTGAAGGAGGTCGGAGTCCATCTTGTGTACAAGGAGCAAGAAGAGAAGAGTAGCCAATCAACTAGTGAAGAAGCATCCCAATTACAATTCTCTCTCTATGGAAATGTCGTTCCTGGAAATGCATCTGCCGTGCATCCAGCAAGCAAAAAAGTCTACCAACTTGGCTTGGATGATCTGAATTGTTCGATTTGTAATAATCTATAACCTCAACCTTTGTGCACGACCTCGGCAATTGGTTTCTTTGGGACTAGCGAGAGATTCAGTTGGCAATAATTCTTATTCTCTCTTTATAATTATGTTATGTTGTGTGACGTTAATTTGTTATGTGCTGGAGATTCTTGAGGATGCTAAGGTTTTTGAAGCATGGCAGAGGATGTATTTTGCTTTAATTGGTTCGGACATGGATGTGCTCTCTAGGGAATCAATCCATTCACTCGAGAAGACAGTTTGCTAATGACTCGCTTTTCATCTTGGTTTTGCTCTTATTCTGGTTGGATTTTATTTCTTAGTGTCTTGACAGTAGACTTTGTTGTTGATTAGTTTAGTTTGAGAGAGTGCTATGTAATTTATTTTAATGCAGGTGCGTACGCTTTGTATGTCTCTTCTTTCCAATATGTTCATCTTTTTTCTCTGTTTGTGGTTAAGGTGTTTGCTCACAATTGGTTTAGGTTGTGTAACAACTTAATTGAGATGAGCCTTTTTTCATAAAACTTTCTAAGTAGTTGGGGTTTGATAAAATTGAAAGTTAAAATTTTTAAGTTGAGCAATTGTTTGATAAAAATTTAATTGATAAATTCAAATAGTTTGTTGAATATGAAAAAAATAAAAAATATTATATTTGAATTTTATTTTCCAATTTTATATTGTGGTGGGAATGGGAGTGACCATGCCGATAGTGGTGGAGGTGGAGGGATAGTGTTGTGGTGATGGTGGGATGGTAGTGGTGATAGTAAATTCAATCGGCATTAAATAAATATTATATTACTTCAATTTTTATAAAAAAAATTTACACTATAAAAGTCACTTAAATTTTTATATCGTATATAAATTATGGTTATCAAACCATCTTGATTAATTTCACTTAATACATTTCATTTTAATTTTAAATATTAAATTAGATATCAAACATTTTTTATTAACTCATTGGAATCCTCTATGTTGACCCCTTATTTAGTAAACTTTTGAGAAGAAAAAATATATATATATATATATATGTGTGTGTGTGTGTGTGTGTCAATTTCTGACCACATTGCTAAACAGGTACTCAGCTGAAGAACACTGACAGAATAGATTAAGCCTGAACGACCTGTCAACAAAAAGAAGAGATTCCGGTGGTGGTTCGTCCACTCGGGGACACTTCGACGATCAAGTCAGTTATCTCTCAAAGATAGCCAAAGTGCTCACTATTCAGAATATAAAAAGGGTACCTTAGACCCACGAGGGTACCTCTATTTTATAGCCAACACTAACCTAATCCCAATAAAAGCCTAGCTCCAATGGATTCTGGATTACAGTTAATCTTGGACTCCCAGTAGGTTCGGGATAAACTCTTTAACAGTCTTATCCTTACCCAAACTGAAGTTCTCTCCCAATCTAGGACTCTTGTCCCTTATCCGTTTACCTCGGATTCCGGTATTCTCGCAGATAACCTCGGTCTAGCCGAGATTATTTTGGCATCATGACCATGACACGTGGCACCTTGACTGGCACTCTGGTGACACCTCGACCACGTATCGTCATTCAAAAATTATGTCCCCACAATATATATATATATATATATATGTGTGTGTGTGTGTGCGCGCGCGCGCGCATGTATAAATCAAAATGCTGATAACCTTGCTGGGATTCACCCTTTTTTTTTTTAAAAATGATGACAGAAGGTCAGTTATTCTCAATATTAGACATGTAACATGTTTATCTTTGAAGAACCTTTAAAATACACATTCTCTTTTAAGGTGTATGTTATATGTACTCCACCTACAAATTATTAGATTACAAAAGCTTAATATTGAGCCTTCTATTTTTTAATGCAAAAAAAAAAAAAAAAAATGGCAACCGACTCTGAACCCCTCCTATTGTCCTTTCCACTCTCTCGCCACATGATTCCAAACTCTCATGGACACTTGTCTCCATAGTTGTAAATCGTTGTATCAGGTAACGTAACGGCATCGATCGTGGAGTATCGGTATCGGTATCGGTAATATCGACCGATACGTATTGGGAATTGGGTGTCACTGCCATGAAATTTTAAAAATCATTCACAATCCCTCTAAAACTCAATTTTATGCATTTTTTTTGGGGGGGGGGGACTCTTTTAGACTTAATTTGTCACATTTTAATCAAAATTTTGATATGTATGAACACTTTTGACTCATTTTCAAATAAATAGAAAAAAAAACCCTAAACATTTACATTGAAACAAGACCAAAAAAAAAAAGTGATGAAATACGAAATAGAAAACAGAGCATAGCAAAACCCACAACTCATCAAAAACAGAGCACAACAACACAACACAAATTACAACTTGCAACTCAAGGACAAACCTTCTTTGAAGAAGCTTGAAGGTCGAAGTGAACTCCATAGCCTAAAGAAGCTTAGATCTACGGGACCAAGCCACAAAGAAGTTTGATTTTTTTTTTTTTTTTGAACAGAATAAAGAAGTTTGATTGTGAACTACAAATCTATAAACAAAAGCAAATTTATGGTCCGTGAAAGTGTGAAATTGCTTGAAGAAGACAAAGCACTTGAAGTGAAAGGTTTGAGTGATGTATGTGATGGGTTATTCTTTTCTTTTCTGTAATTACTTTTGCTCTTGCAGGTTCTCTGCGTTGATTCATCCGTACCGACGACTATGAAACTGTATCGAACTGTATCGCCCTATGTATCGGATTCAAGCTGCTACATACCGAGACTCGATGCTACGACTGTAAATTTCATTCTCACCGCTATACTTGTCCATATCTGAATTGGTGCTCTGATTTTCCGACATTTAGATCTATGCTTGTCTCTCTCACAGCTCGCTAACTATATCTCGCTCCCTTTCTCCCTTTCGGTGTTTTTGCCTTTTCCTACCTAGAAGACTATCCAATGTGAGCCACAGTTCATCTTCCTCCATGTCATTATGAAAATTCATTGAAGATCGTACTATGTGTAACGCCCTCAAAATACTAGCATTAAACCCACCAACATTGACATGCATTGATATAAAAGATAACATCATTCTGTTCATTAGAGTAAATCATTACAAGAATATTACATGCTAGTAACCAAAGCAAATGCCCTACGGGCTTACAGTTTTTCTAAGTTAACACTTGGTTACAAAAAAAGAGAGTACTAACTCAAATACACATTAAGCCCTTGGCTTGATTTTACAGGTAATACAACAAAGGATAACACAACAACAAAAGTCTGTCTGCCTCTAGCCTCCCAAGCTATGTCCTTGGAGGTGGCATGCTACTTGTACTTGAAAATGATGTCCCATATAGGGTGAGCCACAGCCCAGTAGAAATACACCAAACCAACTATAAACAATGACTAAAAGATTAGCAGTTGCTAGATGGTCAACTCATATACATCCACTTATATCACATTACTGTTCCATGATAATCATGTCCATATTACAAATTCACTTTCCATTTCTTATTCAACTTTGAGTCTGAAAACGAGGTTCAATACCCTGGCCAAAACATTTGATGAAATTATAGTTCATCACTAAAACATTTTCGAAATTTATGGTGGATACACATTGTGATGCTGTATCAAAGTCAAACAAAAACATTCCCATATTTCTCAAATGATATACATTTTAGTACTATATCAAATCAAAACAAACACTTTCATAAGTCTCGAATAATACACATTGCAGTGCTGTATTAAATGAAAAAAAAATAAAAAAATAAACACTTCTAATTCGCAGCCTGATACACATTGTAGTGTTGTATCACTGTCACAAGAAAACATTTCTAATTCGCAGCCTGATACACATTGTAGTGCTGTATCACTGTCACAAGATTCGGTTTAGAGGTTCAACCCCGTTCTTCCAATAAACCGTGGAGTACAGCCCCGTTCTCTTCCCATACAATACAATGTATATAAACAATTATCATATACAAATTCAACCTATCAATACAAAATTTTGATGTATTAAACCAATTGCCATGTTCATTAGCATACTTAATAGATTAGCTTTAGTTTGCCTAATCATCATACATTGCCTACAACAATCAGGACTATCCTCCACCGATAGTCCAATACAGTTATTTCTAAACAGGAAATAAATGCACCAATTTGATATATTATCAACAGTTTAATTAAGTGAGCGACAAGTGAGTCCAACTACACCCTTTAACCCTATATCTTTCTAATTTGAATATTTCCTATTCAATTTTTCAATTCCCTAAATTACTTATACAAATTAATTTATCAATGTAATTAGGGCTTTACTCATAATCTACATAACAATACTAAGATTCCATTTTCTTCAATAGTTCAACATTAGCCTCATTTCCCTATATTAAACATGCATATAGGTTCACATATGACAAGCCCCCATCTTTTGTAAAATTACAAAAAGGACCCAAACTTTCTCAAAAATACCCAACAACCCCTAACCTATCAAAATGCTAAAATTCATAGACAAAGCTCATAAGGAGGAGTAGGATATCCCTACCTCGAAGTTAGAGCTCCAACGGAGGAGGACACCAAACTTAAAGTGCTCCAAACTCCAAACTTTTCGGATCAAAACGTAACTCTCGACGA
This sequence comes from Camellia sinensis, assembly GCF_055761805.1. Lineage (NCBI taxonomy): Eukaryota > Viridiplantae > Streptophyta > Magnoliopsida > Ericales > Theaceae > Camellia > Camellia sinensis. The sequence goes on along the minus strand of NC_138966.1, from coordinate 32,530,598 downwards.
TCAACACACTTTTTGTAAAGGCCAAAGGGTAGGAGAACACTCCAACTAGATCAATCTTAAGAGAGAATGGAGAAAGTAGTGAGAGAAGCTCTCAAAAATGACTTTTCGGAAAAGTAAGAGAGAGAGTGGAAGTTGAAAAGTGATTCAAGAATGCCCAGCTGCCAACTGATATACGCATGATCCGCTCGAGTGGAGAATAGAACGCTCAAGCGTCAAGCACAAAAACTGGATCCGCTCGAGCGCAAGAATGCCCACTCGAGCTCCAAGAAACAGAAATAAAACACATCCGCTCGAGCGCGAATCACCAGTCCGCTCGAGCGTAGATTCTCCTTTCCCAGTTCTCTACAGACAATGAGCTACCCGCTCGAGCGCCAACCGCTCGAGCGTAAAAAAAAAACAGCTCGAGCGTGAAAAACATACCTGCAGAAGTTGTTATCCCAGATAGGCAACCCAAGAGGGGGGGTGAATTGGGTTATTAAAAATTTCACAATATTAAAAATAGCACAATATTCAGAATTTTAATAAATAAAAAAAACAGAATAATAATTATCAATATAAAAGTAGAAGAGATAGAGAGAGAAAATCAAACACTGCGATTTATAGTGGTTCGGCACGCCAGGCCTACGTCCACTCCCCAAGGAACCTCCTTGAGAATTTCTTTACTATCAATTGAATAAATACACCACCAAGCTTGTGGATTTGGCACAGGACTTACTCTTATCTATTGAGCCTCACTCAACAATAAATGTCTTACCCTTACAAAATCTCTCTAAAAAATAAGGAATAAGAATAAGTGGTAATTGAACCCACTTTTACAATAATTCTCTCACAAAGAGTAGATATGAAAGTGTAAGAACAAAAGCTAGACTTAGATCTGAAAGTGAAAGAGCAGAATACTCAGAATTTTGGAGCTCACAGAAATATTTTCTCTTCAAGTTCTTGATTTTTCTCCACATCCAACACTTCTATTTATACACAAAAATATACCCGTTGGACGCTCCTTGCTGACGTCATGGCTTACATAAGCACGCTCCTGACGTCATGGCTTACATAAGCACGCTCCTAATGTCATGACTTACATAAGCACACTCTTGATGTCATCGCTTACATAAGCACACTTCTTGATTTTGAATAGTCAGCAAAAGATAAAAAATAAGACTAATTTTTTCTTTTTGTTATTTCAAACATGGAGCCACCATTTTTGTAGACAATTTAATACAAAGTTCACAACTTTCAAATAAACAAATAATTTTCTCCATCTAGTTTATAATATATATATATATATATATTTATATACACACATATATATATATAACTCCATCTTTTTCTTCTTGTTTGATTATAATATGATATAATCAATTTAGTGTAAAAAGTTTAATAGCGCACGTGATGTATTCTATTTATATTATATGCAATGTATATATAATGTTATATATGTTCTGATCAAATATTTGCATACACAGAAAAATCTCTTTAAATAATATTTATGATGGATCTGAAAATATATGCCCTCTTTAAAATATTGTATATGTTGTAGAGATTTTAAACTAAATATATTCTACCACTCCATATTAATTTTATCAAAAGAAGACAACTCATTAATATCATATTTGTCAAGATAATACAACCAATCAATCATTTTAATCAATTTTAATTTTGTCAAAAAGTGAATAGTGATCAACCTAAATTTTCAAAAAGTGAATAGTAAAGTTTTCAAAAATATTTTTATTTTAATTTTTAACAAATATATATATTTTTAAAAAGATAATATTTTGTGTCAAATAATATGTATATTAAAAAAATTCAAATTGTTACAAATAATATTTTAGACATCATCAAAATTAAATAATATGATTAACAATCTCCCCCTTTTTGATGATGGCAATATTTGTATGGATTTGACACAAAATAAAATTGACAAAATATTTGATAACCCTGCAACATATAATTTTCAAAATCACATATAATTTTCAAAATCATATTTTTTCTCCCCCTTTGACATCATCAAAATAAAGATGAAGATAAGAAACAAGCACATTTGATAAAATAATGGGCCGTCTGTCTTGTCGGAATCATTATGGGGATTTTGGAGCATCTCGAGCGCAGGAAATATTGACAAACAAAATATTTGAGCAGATATAGCAGATATGCATCGAGTAATGGATCAATGGAGTGTATAAAAAGTGACACAGATCAGAGGCAAAGATACGAAATCATCAAGTGTTTGAGAGAAAAATTTGTTTTAGCTTCTTTTGTAATCATGTCATTCCTTACCTTGTCTATCAATGAGTCGGACCTGCATGAGGTGCCTGTAATGCAGGCAAATGAGAGAGTACCAGTGACGCAGGCACATGCTATGCCTGTAAATGAGGGTTCTAGTGGTATTGGCAATCGAAATGATTTTGATGCTATTAATAACACTATGACTCTTAGTACACAGGCCATAACTGCAGTTTCCAATATGGCGCGACAATTACAAGCAAGAGTACAAGAAAATCAGCAATGGAGAGATGAGGTGTGCTTGTTAAAACAACAAGTAGTGAATATGTGTAAGGAGAAGAAAGAGCTAAAAAGGAAAAATGCACAGTTGGAGAATGTAGTGCATTATTATGCAACGGTGATAATGCCAAGACTCACAGAAATTGAAAATAGAGAGAGACATGTAAAAGAGGCTCATGAAAAGTTGTTGAGAGAAGTGAAAAAGAAAAAATCTGTGAAGCCTTCTGAAAATTTACATGTAATCGAGTAATATTTTCTTTTTCTGAAATAAAATTTCGAGCATTTCTTCCTTATTTATTTATTTATTTTTATTATTAATTTTTTTTTAATTCTGTCTTTGCACAAAAAAAAAAAAAAAAAAAAATTTGTTTGGTGGTGCAGATAAGGAGTATGGGAGATAAGGAGTAAAAAAATATATATATGTATATATACTCCCCCTAAAATTATGCACAGAATATACACACGCCCCCTTTTTTATATATATATATATATATATTTTTTTTTTTTATAATGATTGTTAATCTCAAAATATATGAGTCTCCCCCTGAATTAATGAACTAAAAATTACATAAATTTGAAGAAACAAATTACCAATCTATAATACCAAGGGCCATTAAGATCTGACCATAAACAATTACACCAAGTGCACTAGCATAAAAGGAGAAAATAAAAATAAAAATAATTTCTTTAGACAAGGTAGAAGCAACCATTATTAAATCCAAGAGAATTTGGAACACATATAACAAGTAAAAAAATATAACACAGTGCAACAAGAATTTTAACATGTTGATCGGTGATGACCTTGATGATCGGAAGAAATAGAGAAGATTGGGTAGATCGGTGGCGAATTTGTGTAGATCGGCAATGGATCTTGATGGATCAGTCACGGATCTTGATGGATCGGTGATGGAACTTGATGAATCGGTGAAGATGGTGATGCAAATTTCGGGTGGAGGAGTGATGGTGTTTGGAAGATTGGTGAGGGATTTGGGTGGATGGTGATAGTGATGAAAGTGATGAATGATTTTGTGGATGATGGATGGTGGAGTTGGTTATAGGCTATGGTGAGGGTGGAGATGGAGTCGGTTGAGGGTATGAGGAAGAAGGGGAGAACGAGACAGCAAGAGAAAGAGAAAAAGAGAGAGTAAGGGAGAGAGTGGGTGAGAGATAGAGACGGAACGGGAGAGAGAGAGAGAAAAATTATATATATAAATATATGTATATTATTATTATTGTTATTATTTTTATAATAATAATAATTATTACAATATTTATTTTATTTAATTATTTTAAAAAAAATCATTTTTTAATATAAACATTATATTGGAGTATTCATCATACCAAGTTCTGTTCTAATATAACAAAATTGTTCTTCATTTAGAGGCTTAGTAAATATGTCAGCTAATTGACAATTTGTAGGCACAAATTCGAGTTCAATGTCACCTTTGAGTACACGATCTCTCAGAAAATGATGCCTTATTTCAATGTGTTTAGTGCGTTAGTGCTGAATAGGATTTTTTGAAAGGTTAATGGCACTTGTATTGTCACATTTTATAGGAATATGATCATAGTGAAGTCCAAAATCTTGAAGTTGTTGTTTCATCCAAAGCAATTGTGCACAACACCCAGCGGCGGCAATGTATTCTGCTTCAGCAGTTGACAGAGCCACTGAGTTTTGTTTTTTGCAAAACCAAGAGGTGAGTGAGTGTCCAAGAAAATGACAAGTGCCACTAGTGCTTTTTCGGTCAAGTCTACATCCCGCAAAGTCGGCATCTGAGTAATCAAAAAGTTCAAAGGCGGTTCCCTTAGGATACCATAATCCCAAATTTTGAGTGCCGACAAGATATCTGAAAATGCGTTTGACTGCGGTGATGTGTGACTCTTTCGGTGCGGATTGAAAACGTGCACACATACAAACACTAAACATTATGTCGGGCCTACTTGCAGTAAGATAAAGTAAAGAACCAATCATACCTCGATATTTCTTTTCATCTACGGGTTTACCTTGCTCATCTTTGTCGATTTTTATCGATGTGCTCATTGGAGTTGCTGCAGGCTTTGATGATTCCATTTCAAACCTTTTGAGTAGATCTTTGATATATTTCGTTTGATTTAAATGGATTCCATCATTAGTTTGTTTAATTTGTAGACCAAGGAAGTAATTTAATTCCCCCATCATACTCATTTCAAACTCACCCTGCATGTCTTTAGCAAACTCTTTGCACAAATTTTCATTAGTAGCACCAAAAATGATATCATCAACATAAATTTGAACGATTAGCATATCTTCCTTTTTGATTTTTATAAAAAGTGTTGTATCAATTTTTCCTCTACAAAAACCTTTGTCAAGTAGAAAATTACTCAATCTTTCATACCATGCTCTAGGAGCTTGTTTCAAGCCATATAAGGCTTTTGAAAGTTTGAAAACATGATCCAGGTATTTATGATTTTCAAAACCGGGAGGTTGTTCAACATAGACTTCCTCCGAAATGTACCCATTTAAAAAAGCACTTTTAACATCTATTTGATATAATTTAAAATCTTTAAAACACGCAAAAGCAAGTAACATTCTAATAGCTTCAAGTCTAGCAACTGGTGCAAACCTTTTATCAAAATCAATTCCCTCTTCTTGATTATAGCCTTGAGCTACTAATCTAGCTTTATTTCTAGTAACAACTCCAGATTCGTCCATTTTATTTCGAAAAACCCATTTTGTACCAATAACGGGATGATCCTTAGGTCGAGGGGTCAAAAACCAAACTTCATTTATTTCAAATTGATTTAATTCTTCTTGCATTGTTAAAATCCAGTTTTCATCATTTTCAGCTTCTAAAAATGATTTTGGTTCAATTTGTGAAACAAATGCTAAGTTACCACAAATATTTCTAACAGAGGAACGAGTTTTTATACCTTCCGCCGCATCACCTATGATGAGGTCTTTAGGGTGGCCATGAGCATACTTCCATTCTTTTGGTAGATTTGAGTCATCTTCTGGAAGAGTATATATTTCTTGAAGTTTCTCCATTGTCATTTCTTCGTCATGTTCGCGTAATGGATTTTCTTCATTTTCCTTTTTATAAATGCTCTCCATGCTTGGTTGATTTTCTACAATATCATTACTTAAAAGATTCTTGGAAATAATGTCGTTAGATTCATCAAAAACAATATGCACAGATTCTTCAACAAGTAGAGTTCTTTTATTGAATACTCTATAAGCTTTACTAGACATAGAATAACCAAGAAATATAGCTTCATCCGATTTAGCATCAAATTTTCCTAAATTATCTTTATTGTTATTTAATACAAAGCATTTACAACCAAAAGCACGCAAGTGACTAATATTAGGTCTTCTACCTTTCCAAAGTTCGTAAGGAGTTTTCTTAAGAATAGGTCTAATCATGGCACGATTTATAACATAGCATGTAGTGTTTACAGCTTCCGCCCAAAAATATTTAGACAAATTATTTTCACAAAGCATAGTACGAGCCATTTCTTCAAGAGTTCTATTTTTTCTTTCAACCACACCGTTTTGTTGAGGAGTCCTAGGGGCTGAGAAATTATGATCTATTCCTAAGTCATCACAAAACTTAATAAAATCATCATTTTCAAATTCTCTACCATGGTCACTTCTAATACTACAAATATTAAGATTTTTCTCATTTTGAATTCTTTTACAAAGTTTTGAGAAATTATAAAAAGCTTCATTTTTGTGTGCTAAAAATAATACCCATGTATATCTAGTGTAATCATCAACACAAACAAGGGCATAAGATTTTCCTCCTAAACTTAATGTTCTAGATGGTTCGAATAGATCAATATGCAAGAGTTGAAGCGGTCTAGTAGTTGAAACGATATTTTTGGATTTAAAAGAAATTCTAGTTTATTTTCCAAATTGACATGCATCACAAAGTTTATCTTTTTCAAAAACAATTTTTGGTAAACCTATGACTAACTCATTTTTTGAAAGCTTGGAAATTAAGTCAAAATGAGCATGTCCTAATCTTCTATGCCAAAGCCAACCATTATCATTTATAGCAGATAAACATTTAATGTTAAAATGAGAAGATAAATCATGTAAATCAAACACATATACATTCTCATGTCTATAACCTACAAATAAAGTTTTGTTTTCTAAGGTATTTTCAATAGTGCAATGAGTTTTCTCAAAAATAACTCTATAACCTTTATCACATAATTGACTAATACTAAGCAAGTTATGTTTTAAACCTTCAACAAATAAAACATTTTCAATAATAGGAGAGGGATTTTTACCAATACTTCCTACACCAATGATTTTACCCTTGCTATTGTTGCCAAAAGTCACATATCCGCCATCCTTTGGTTGGAGTGTGGCGAATATAGCTTTATTTCCAGTCATGTGCCTCGAACATGCACTGTCGAGATACCATCTATCGTTACTGGATTTTGTCTTGAAACATACCTACAAAAATTTGATTTCTCTATTGGTACCCATTTTTTCTTGGGTCCATAAAAGTTAGAATATGACACCCTTGAGATATCCTTAGGAACCCACATCTTTTTTATTTTAGCAAAAGGATTTCTTTTAATAGGACATGAAGGTGAAATATGACCTTTTGTTCCACAAAAATGATATGTGAGATGAGAGTGATTAGAAGATGCATATACAAAACCATTTTTGGCAGTTTTTACTTTTGAAAAAGGTTTATATCCAATTCCGGCTCTACCAAAAGTACGGTTTTTATTTTTAAGAATTTTATCTAAAGTCTCTCTACCTTGAGTGAACTTTGAAAGAGTAGTTTTCAAGTCTTCAATATTTTCTTTCAAAATAATTTGCTCATTTTTTAAAGACTCGTTTTCTTTTTGCAATACAACTAAATGTTTTTTCAGAAATTGAAGACTCTTTTTGAGTTAAAATCTCATTTTCCTTTTTCATTTTCATGGCTTCATTTTCTAAAACATTTATCTTGGAAGTCAATGATTCATTTTCTTTTGATAAACTTGAAATTACTTTCTTTTGACAATTATTTTTCAAACTAAGTTTCTTAAATTCAGCATGTAATTCATCAAAAGCTAATTGTAATTCATCAAATGTAAAGGATTCGTCATTTACCTCATTTTCATTTCCAAGTGCCATTAAACATAGGTTAGGAACCTCGTTTTTGCAAAGTTCGGTTTCTGTGTCGCTTTCATCACTATCTTCTCCCCATGCTGCAATCATAGCTTTCTTTTTGTCCTTCTTGAATTTTTTCTTAAGTTCTGGACATTCTGATTTGTAGTGTCCAGGTTTGTTGCATTCATAGCAGGTTACTTCAGATTTTTTGTGATTTTCTCCTCTTTGAAAATCCCTGTTGTTGAAGTCTTTTCTGAAAAAATTTCGTACACCTTGTTTCTTTCTCACAAACCTTTGGAACTTTCTAGTGATGAATGCCATTTCCTCATCCTCATCTGAATCATCTTCCTTATCCTCTTGATGTTTCGAGGTGGATTTGAAGACTATTCCTTTCTTCTTGTTGTTGTCCTCCTCTTCCTTTCCTTCTTGCATTCTGAGCTCATGAGTTAAGAGAGATCCCATTAACTCATCTAGACTTAGCTTTGATAAATCCTTGGCTTCGATAATGGCAATGACTTTTGTCTCCCAACTTTTTGGCAATGACCTAAGCACTTTTCTTACAATTTCAGCATTAGTATATATTTTGCCAAGAGAAGTTAAACCATTAATAATATCAGTAAAACGAGTAAACATTTGAGGAATAGTTTCATCAGGTTTCATTTTAAAAAGTTCATAATTATGGACTAGCAAACTGACTCTAGATTCTTTAACTTGTTCGGTTCCCTCATGAGTCACTATAAGCTTGTCCCAAATTTCTTTAGCGGTTTTACTTGTGGAAATTCTATTGAACTCGTTGGCATCTAAGGCGCAGTACAACATGTTTGTAGCTTTGACATTAATTTGGGTCATTCTAGTATCTGATTCATCCCACTCATCTTCAGGTTTTGGTACCCTAAGTCCATCTATAATTTTGGTAGCAATTTTTGGACCATTACAAATAATTTTCCAACATTCATAATCATTAGATTGAATATGTATGGTCATCCTAGTTTTCCAATAGCTAAAATTTGTGCCGCTAAATAGAGGTGGCCTATTAGATGCTTGTCCCTCGGGTAAGGAATAACTAGGGGTTGCCATGATCTACTCTAAGACGGTTAAGTCACAAAAACTAGAGTCTAGGCACTGATACTAATTGTTATCCCAGATAGGCAACCCAAGAGGGGGGTGAATTGGGTTATTAAAAATTTCACAATATTAAAAATAACACAATATTCAGAATTTTAATAAATAAAAAAAAAACAGAATAATAATTATCAATATAAAGTAGAAGAGATAGAGAGAGAAAATCAAACACTGCGATTTATAGTGGTTCGGCACGCCAGGCCTACGTCCACTCCCCAAGGAACCTCTTTGAGAATTTCTTTACTATCAATTGAATAAATACACCACCAAGCTTGTGGATTTGGCACAGGACTTACTCTTATCTATTGAGCCCCACTCAACAATAAATGTCTTACCCTTACAAAATCTCTCTCAAAAATAAGGAATAAGAATAAGTGGTAATTGAACCCACTTTTACAATAATTCTCTCACAAAGAGTAGATATGAAAGTGTAAGAACAAAAGCTAGACTTAGATCTGAAAGTGAAAGAGCAGAATACTCAGAATTTTGGAGCTCATAGAAATATTTTCTCTTCAAGTTCTTGATTTTTCTCCACATCCAACACTTCTATTTATACACAAAAATATACCCGTTGGACGCTCCTTGCTGACGTCATGGCTTACATAAGCACGCTCCTGATGTCATGGCTTACATAAGCACACTCTTGATGTCATCGCTTACATAAGCACACTCCTTGATTTTGAATAGTCAACAAAAGATAAAAAATAAGACTAATTTTTTCTTTTTGTTATTTCAAACATGGAGCCACCATTTTTGTAGACAATTTAATACAAAGTTCACAACTTTCAAACAAACAAATAATTTTCTCCATCTAGTTTATAATATATATATATATATATATATATATTTATATACACACATATATATATAACTCCATCTTTTTCTTCTTGTTTGATTATAATATGATATAATCAATTTAGTGTAAAAAGTTTAATAGCACACGTGATGTATTCTATTTATATTATATGCAATATATATATAATGTTATATATGTTCTGATCAAATATTTGCATACACAGAAAAATCTTTTTAAATAATATTTATGATGGATCTGAAAATATATGCCCTCTTTAAAATATTGTATATGTTGTAGAGATTTTAAACTAAATATATTCTACCACTCCATATTAATTTTATCAAAAGAAGATAACTCATTAATATCATATTTGTCAAGATAATACAACCAATCAATCATTTTAATCAATTTTAATTTTGTCAAAAAATGAATAGTGATCAGCCTAAATTTTCAAAAAGTGAATAATAAAGTTTTCAAAAATATTTTTATTTTAATTTTTAACAAATATATATATTTTTAAAAAGATAATATTTTGTGTCAAATAATATGTATATTAAAAAAATCCAAATTGTTAAAAATAATATTTTAGACATCATCAAAATTAAATAATATGATTAACAAAAGTTTTGCAAAGGCACGAAATACGGGGAGTGTGTAAACCCCGCTCGAGCGTAATAATACCCACTCGAGCGTACCACTAAAGAAACGAACTCCGCTCGAGCGCATAATCATACGATCGAGCGTAACACTAAAAACCTGGGCAACAACACTAGAGACCAAAACTCATCCTACCAGTTCGAAACACGTCCAATACATCCTAAAACTCAAACATAGAGAATTAAAGGATGTCAACAAGGTATATAACTACCTACTCCACGGAACCTAAGTCCGGAACACTGTACATAAAGGGGACAAACCCGGGATCGCTATACTATGAGTTCTATTTGGTCAACTCTTCGGAAATCTAAGGATTAATTGGGATATAAAAATACATATATGATCTATTAGGTTACGAGTGTATAAAATAAGAGTTTCCACTAAATTTTCTTTAACTACATGAATAAATAAAGTTGACTTATTTAGCTAATCGAAACGGTATCTTACCTGAACAAGGATCAATTTTACCATTTGTATTATACACAGCACTTAGAATAAAAAAATGCTAGCCATTTGTCTACATCATGTTGAAAAAACTGATCTTCAAAATCAGTCAGTCATGGCTTAACTATTAGGCAAGTAAATTCATTAGTTAAGGTGTGCATTGACAGAGACCTCACATTTTATGAACTCATAAAAGTAAATGTTATGAACTCATAAAAGTAAATGTCTTTATTTTCAAATAAATTTTGGGATTTTTTAAAAATTTTAATTGCCTTTTATTTTCAATCATAATTAAATTATATGGTGTAAAAAAATATATCTAAATTTGAAAACAAAAAATAACAAAAATTATATGTCCTTTACTTTCCTTACACCATTTAATTTTTTAAAGGCATTTACCTTTATGATAAAAAAATGATAATTTTTTTTAAAATAAATTTTTATATGTCCTTTATTTAAAAATAAAAAATAAAAACAGACTCCATTATGAAAAGTATTACTACAACATATAAGACTTTTGAACACCAATTATCTTGGTCCCTAAAATTATTATTTTGGTCTTTAAATGATTTTTGTGACAAAATTAAATTCGTCATTAAAAAGTCACTAAAAATGTGTCTAGAAAAGTCTTTAGCGACAAATTTTTAAAAATGTCACTGAAAATGACAATTAGTGACCAATTTCATTTTGTCACAAAATGTTTGATTTTACAAGACTAAACATTTGGTCGCTCATACTTCATTATAAAAAGTCCCAATTTGATTGTGAAAAACAAAATAATGACATTTTTAACAACAATGATATTTGGTCGCTAAAAGACAAATAACTTTTTCTACAACACATTTTCGTCGCTAAAAATCAAAGTTGGGATAGCTAAAAATACACAAAAATTAAATGTCATCTAATCATAAAATAAAATAATTAAAAAAAAAAAAATTGACATCCACACATCAAAGACACTCTATTACCAAATCATAATGAGTACATAGCTTTGAGTATATTCAAAGTTTCCAAACTCAAACTTTCAAAATGCTTTTAAAAAAGTTTCCAAATTCAAAGTTTCCAAAAATTGACATATCAAGTAATTCTCACTTAACCGATAATCGTTGCTATCATGAGCAAGCAGAGCAATGTCACAGCGAAGCTTCTTATACTTTTCATCAAGGGACTCCTCGTTGTCAGCATCACAAACAACAAAGCTCCCTAAGGTAGAAAGGGACACAATTATTTAAAACCAAAATTTCCCCTTTTTGCCCAATCTGCTCCTGCCTGGCATTCCTTCATCTTCATTGACACTAGAGAAGAAAAATGTGATAAACATTAGAGAGTTACCTAGTCATGAAGAGCTCTATTGCATAATACTCATCACAATTTGTCAATTGCTTAGTAAAATCTCAATATTATCATACATCTATTCTAGCTACAATGATTTCAAGGCTTCATCTCAATACTCATTCATATAGGTGACTAAAAGTAAAAATGGTACATAATCTGATCAAGGAGAACTAATGAGACACCAATCACATCCTACCAGTGTATGTGTATGATCATTGTTTCAAACTTACACATGTTAAAGGATTTAGACAGATCATTGACATCAACAGCCACCTTCTATGCTAGATCACACAGCTGGACAAAGAGAATGCATTCCATTTTGCCAATCAATCAAAACAACTGTTAGGTATACGTTTGTGGAAGGATCAAAAGCACAGAACAATAATTAATTGTAAGGATCTGGATCAACAAGCTAGGTCAGGATTACAATGTTAAAATATCAAACTAAAATGAAAAGGAAGACCAATTTGTGTGTGCACGCATTGTAGCAGGGAGGGGGGAAACAATTAAGACACTCTTAGAAGTTCGCAAACTAAACCAAACCATAAAATGAATCATGTTTTTAAAATTATGAATCAATGTTTTTATATGACCCTATCACCTGTATTGTTCACAAAGTTACATAACAAAATAATAGCCATATCCATGGTCAGTTTTAACTATATTCAGTACCAACTAACAGAACATTTACCACAGGACACTCGGAAGAAAGCTTGACCACATAATTCTGACAAAAACAGAGGAAACAGAGCTCTTGAAACTTATAAATGCTTTAAATGCAGGCTTATGAGAAGTCATTTCATATATACAACATCCTGATAATACAAGCATAAGATACGTAAGTGTACATTCAGCTAGATAAACTACAAAATATGCTAAGTTGCAACTTGCATTCATGATTGCACGTGCTTATCACTTATACATGTATTCATGATATTTGTGTTTCTAAATGATTCCTAATTCATTAAATAGGACTCAGCTAGTTGTGGTTGTTATAGCTAATATATTGCCATTCATAGTAATCCAAAAATAATAAGCAGATTTCTTTTACTTGGATTGGGAATTCAATTTTAAGAATCAGATTGCCAAAATTGCTGGAAAAAGAATGGAACAAATAAATAAAAATAAAACAAAAGTTAGTTTTAATAGAAAAGCAGAGCATCCATGGCACATATATGTATAGAAGGGAACCACACAATAATTTTCCTGAATTCGCAACCTCTAAACAATATAATGGTAAAAAATTAAAATGGACTGTCAAGTCCAAGGAATACATACCATATCGTTTAAGAAAATCACCACCCTGTAGCATAAATAATAAGAATTAGTGAACTGGTAATTACAAAGTAAACCTTTACTACAAAACTGGGTTGGGTACTGCAAAGTTTAGTAAATTTCTTAGGATAGTAAGTACAACCTTAAAACTACATCACAAGAAAAGCAGTCGTGACCATCAGCCCTGTATCCTACAGCATAAACAAGGATAGCTGACTAAAAGACAATTTTTAGGCCACATCTACGTCATTCTTAACCAGAAAAACTATGCATGTAGGCAATCAATCACATTCTATCCATTGAAGCACTCTCAAGCATAAGAAGCAAAGGACATACCTGAGCCATTGATCCTTTAATAATGGAATAGAAAAAGGATCCTTTGTAGTGGAGGGGTCTTCCAGTCTTGGGACTAATTCCCTTCTCCCCTGTAAAATATGATATCTTTAAGTATCAGACACATAAAATAATCCACTATCAACGACAAACTGGATTAGCATGCACAAAAGAAGTTACAAGTCAGACTTTATTTAAAAAAATATTGAAATGCAACAAATCAAGTAAAACATGAAGCCATGAAAGAAATATGACTCATTAGAAAGGGAGAAGCTTGTATTGGAAATTTTAACTTATGATACCAACAGAAGACTTACCTGTATAGAGTGCACAAAAATTTTCCGCAGTCTTAGGAGCAACATCAGAGAAAAGCTGTATCACCAAAGATCACCAATGAACTAACTGCAACCATTCAATTTTTGGGAATAAATATGACATCGAAAACAAAATATCGAAGGCTTTAGAAGAAACAACAAGAGTTTCAACTTAATTGCATATGTAGAAAATATTTGACTTGATACTATAGTAGGTTAGTTCAAAATATAGAAATACCTCAAAAACCATCTTTTCAGCAGTATCGCCATCAATAGACACATCCAGAAAAACTAGGGGCAACTTCTTGCTCATTTTTTATGTATTAAAGGATCGCAATATCACCACTATCATCACAATGATCTGATAGCAAAGATATGTATTACCAAGAACACCATTAATTCATATATCATATTAGCAATTGAAAACAGAAGAAAAAAGAAAAAGAAAAAGAAATAAGAATGAAAGAGAACTTATGGTAAAAAAATATGCAACAAACCAATCTGCTAATAGATTATTTCAAGACGGGAGAAAAAAAAAAAAAAAATCACTTTACAGGAAATTCAAATGTCATTACACAGACAGTTCAAAATAACTAAGCACCCATCCCATGCCAAGCATTACATATGTAACTATAGTGTATATTTAAATATATATTAAATGTTCGGAGAATTGGGGATGCCTTGGCCACCTCCAGTGCCATGGTAGTTCCATCCCTGGGTACAGTTAGCCCACAATGCGGAAAGGAGGCTCCAAGAAGTAGCAAGTTTTGTTGGACGTACTCTCTGATTTTTAATATAATGCAGTTTCTTAGTTCAAAATATGTAAGTTTGAAAATTGAATGACACAGGGAACATATCAAGAGTCATTTTTGTATTTTTATAAGTAAATTATCATAAGTTTAGATTTATCTCTAAAAGATTATTTTTAGGGACCAAATCTAACTAGTCCCTAAATAGTAGTCCGTAAAAGACTAATTTCTTGTAGTAGGCAATTTACTGTCATTAGTTGAGTAGCAGGCAATTTACTGTCATTAAGATCTCAAGAGTTTGACAGCAATACTACATACATATGGCCCAGTGAGAGACGATTCATTCATCATTCTTATTCTTAGTGAGAGAAAACAGAGAAGAAAAAAAATCAATTATGGAAAAGAAAATGATGGTGTAACACCTGAAAACTCACTGAAATTTGGGGGAAACGATAGCTAATTTTACTTATGCTCTTATATTTTATTAATTAGGTAGTTTAACATGGAATGGGGAAACTTCTGGTCATCTCATCTGCCAAGAACATCTTACGATACTGATTTAGATGCCGATAGCCCGAACCCAAATGATCAAGCAAGGTTCAATCACTGTTAAATTGGTCCCCTTTCCTCCGCTTTGCTCCAATAATCTTGTGAATAACACAACCATGATGATCTTGCTGCGGGGTTTTGAGAAAATGATATCAGGTATGTATCCAGGTGACATCGTAAGAAGAGTGCTTCTCAGGATGTCACAGGAGTCTGATATTTGGACCTGTAGCTTCTAAACTATCAGTGCCTTCTATTTTAAGGTATGTTACCATTTCCCTTTTAAATCTCTCTCATTCTTTCTCAGGCATGCAAAATATCAAATCCTTCCAAAATTTCTGTAATTCAATGTACTCTGCTACTTCAATTTTTTATTTTTTTATTTTTTTGTGTTCTCATCTACTTTCCTCTGTAGCTGTTTTAAAGGCATATGACATGCAATCTCGTACTCACCTGTAAAAGACACCCTCACACAATTCCATAATTGATTTTTCTTTTTTTTTACTTTTCCATAATTGGCTTCTAAATCAATGAAAATCAATTATGTAATAATCAGAAATTGAAAATCAAAAATAGAGAATGATAGTGTAACACCTGAAAACTCACTGAAACAACAAATTAACAGCATACGAAATACAGTATTGAACAAACTGTGCGAGAAAACAATTCTTCATCTCCAACACGCATTAGATTAGATATACATATATACACACACACAAGTTCAATCTATGTAAAGAATTCTTCAATTCCAACACGCATTAAGATATATATATATATACACACACAAAAAACGTTCAATCTATGAAATAATAAGAAATTGAAAGTTCGAATTAGAGCTCTACAGGTCGATTACGATAAGAAATTGAAAGTTTGAATTGGAGCTCTTACAGGTCGATTACGGAGAGAGACAGAGAGAGAGACGCACCAAAATTTGAAGAAGATTGAGCTCCCAATCTGCTTTGGAGCTCCCGACTTTAGGGCTGAAGAGAGAATGAGCAAGTTAGGGCTGAAGTGAGTCCCGATTTTTTAATTGTTAAAATGATGCTCAAAATGTTTTTAATTAATAATGACGAAAATATCTGTTCCTAAAGATGTAATAATATATTGGTTAAAAAAAAAAAAGATGTAATAATATATTAGCAATCAAATTTATTAGCTTAAAAAAATTATGTAAATATTAAGTGAGAATATTAATAGTTATTTTTATTATTTTATAGGTAAATTATCATATATTAAGTTTGTCTTTAAAAGGATATTTTTTACGGTCAAATTTAATTAGTCTCTAAATATTAATTTTTAAAAGACAAAATTTTTTTTATAGTGTATATCATGTTAAAATAGAAGGAATGAAGAAAAAGACAGTTTAGTCTCTATCAAAATATATTTATATCTTTCTTTTTTTTTTCTACGTATTTAATGCATTCTGCACAAGTATGTTAGGACACCTATTAACAAAACTCATATATAAAAGTTAGAAGTTGATGAGATGATGATCTAGTTGTGGCCCATGAGCAGAAGCCCATTGGCATTTGAGCCCAAGCTTGGAGGAGGTTAGTTTGCCCGGAAGGACCCTAGTCAAGCTTGGGGTCAGGCTTGTCCTTACCAAGGTCTAGTTCCAAGTTTTGTGCTTGCTTGAATAGGAGGTCCACCTAGTTGAGAAGCGCACTCGTCTAACTAGAAGAGCCACTTGATCGGGATGCTAACCACAATGACCCGATTAGGCCCTTTACATATTAAGGCTGAGATGTGTTACATAAAGGTCGATAATAGGTATTATTTAATGTTTTTCTTCATTTAACTTGGCATACTTCACAAGTATTTAATTTGAATCAAGTTGGCATGCATAAGTGTAAAACTAGTTAAAAAGTGGCTAAAATGGAACTGCAACGAAGCGAGCATTCCTGTACGTGTAGAGGGTCTTCCCACACATGTGGCACCTCTCCCGCACATGCGACCAGTATTTCTCGCACATGTGGGTCCACCTCGATTTCTATGCATGGGTTTTTGAACCTATTTTGACTGTCTGCAAGGTATAAAAAGAAGAATAGAAAGCTGGAAAAGGGTTATGATATTTTCTAAAGAACAAGAGAGGCTAGGGTTTTGAAAGAGAAAAGCTTGGAGCTTTAAGGTTGTCTTTCATGGTAGCTTCACCCTCTACCTCTTCTCACTCCTCCATAACTGGGTAGTCTTCAATTTTCTAGGGTTTTGATGAAATTACAGCTATGTAAATATGTTTTCTTAGCTTTGATTGTGTAACGGTTTGAACAAATGTATAGATGTTTTAGAAGATTTTAATAACATTTCTTTTCACCTCCTTGAGTATTTTACTTTCTATGATTGTTAAATGCTTTCCATATAATCGTTTTTTTCGTGTTTGAGTTCAAAATATGAGACAAGTCATGCTACGAGAGACGAGTCATGTTGCTACTTTAGTTTAGAGCGAATAACTTGTACTACTTGAGATGATTCGTCCCTATACGTTGAATGTAACAATCCTCTTGACCAATGTTTCAAACTTGTGGTTGCGAATCATTGGAGGATTATAATTAATGGCCGATATTAAACCTTATTTATGTGACTAGTGGTGGATCCTTTACCCTAAGATTCCCAAAAATCAATTTCACTAACCCTAATTTTCATTGTTAATTTAATTTCTCTTTTTCATTTTAATTATAGTTTTAATATAATTCTCATCAATCTTTTTATCAAAATTAATTTAGTAATCTTGCAAGTTAAATTAGTTTAGTTTTACGTTAGTCTCTGTGGATTGATATCTAAACTTGCCATTATTTTGAGGAATTAGGTATAATTCAATGTTTATTTTTGGTGTGTTAAACGATGCATCAAATTTTGGCGCTGTTGTCGGGGACTTCTGAAAAAATTAATTAATTGAAAGTTAAATTCTTATTTTAATTTTTAGTTTAGGATTTTACTCTTGTGTGTTGCAAATTGTGCAAAATTTGTTGTGAGTGGAGTTAACACTATAGTGCGAAGCGGAGCACAACCAAGCTTCAAATAAAAAATAAAAGAAAAACCGTAGAACTAAAGTGCTAAAAGCAAAACACGCGAGCAAATCACCAAAGTGTTAAAAGCGGGAACACAAGTAGAGGTTGGGGACAACGGTCTACATGTTGAGCATTCGCGAGGCAAACA
The DNA here is from genome assembly GCF_055761805.1 of Camellia sinensis. NCBI lineage: Eukaryota > Viridiplantae > Streptophyta > Magnoliopsida > Ericales > Theaceae > Camellia > Camellia sinensis. The sequence continues at coordinate 32,512,283 of NC_138966.1, read as the reverse complement.
AAGCGTTTTTGTTAATCCCTATAAATATTTCTTTTCCTTTGACATTTTGTTTCATTAGATACACAAGAGTCGAAACTTAGTGTGTATGAGTAGTGTATGCACGGGTGACGTTCCTGCCACCTTGAACTTTCGAATTTGGACCTTGAACTAGAAAGGACTCTTAGGAACCTTAGAGCCTCTTTCCGTGTTCTTATGATTGAATATCCATATCTAGAGCCAATAGAAATGGCTGAACCTAATTTTATTCCTAATGAGCCCAATTGGACCATTATTTCACACCCACTGCATACACTTCACCATCATGCATTCAATTACTGTGCACCACTGCTGCCCACTATGAGATTAATTCAAGCACTATTCTAATGCTTCCATCGTTCCACAGACTTGCTTTTGATGACCCTTACAAATATTTACATGAAATTCTAGAAATTTGCTCTATAGTGAAAATCCAGAATTTCACTGATGAGGCCCTTAGGCTGAGACTATTCCCTTTTTCACTCAAGGAAAAGGCCAAACATTGGTTGAACTCATTGGCTACTAATTCTATCACAACATGGGACCAATTACAGCAAAAGTTTTTGGAGAAGTACTTTTCCATTGGTAAGACCAACCAATTGAGGTGAGCCATCACAAATTTCACTCAAAATGATGGCGAGCAATTTCATGAGATTTCGGAGAGACTTCGAGACCTTCTCCAACATTTTCCTCACCACCAAGTGCCCGATTGGAAACTTGTTTAGACATTCTATTGAATTAAATAAGCCTTACTACCAAATGGTTGATTCATCCTGTGGTGAGACATTTGTAGCAAAAAGCGATGCTAAGGCATGGTAACTTTTTGAAAACCTAGATGATATCTCTCTTCACCATGCCTTCATAGCTTGGTAACCTGCTACTAGAGCCTCGAAAAGATGCGGCGTTTATAAGGTTAGGCGCAATGTTGAGTTAGCCCAACAAATCGAAGCTTTGTCCCGTAAAATGGACCAACTTTTAGCTTTAGGGTATGCCTCTACACAACAAGTACAACCTCAATTCAATGAGGATTGTGCTGTTTGTGTGAGCTCTACTCATGACTTGAGTGAGTGCCCTTTTGGCACCACAATTTCCAGAGTTAGTCCAAAAGCATGTAAATGCGGTTTAAGGATTCTCTAGACCAAGTAACGATCCATACTCTAGCACATATAACCCCGGATGGAGAAACCACTTGAATCATTCATGGAGATCCTTATCACAAGGCACTTTTTACCCTTCTCAACCACCAAGGCAGAATTTTAATAATTTTGCAAATCAATTTTCCTATTGCCTGCACAACCTTACCGACAACCACCACCCCCACCTGCACCTCAAGGAAATTCAACCTTCGAGGCTCAGGTTTTGGAAGTTCTCTCAAACCTCTAGGGGCTAACACTAGTAGTTCATTCCCACACTCACTCCATTGCCAAGCTTGAGGCAATGGCTAATAATATGAATAAGAGAGAGAAGGGAAAATTACTGAGTGAGATTGTGGCCAACCCTAAGGGTCAATATAGGATAGATGGGTCTTGTTGGATTGGTAAAAAACATGAATAGGTGTAGGCAATAATTATTTTGTGAAGTGAAAGGAAGTTAAGACCTCTACTAGTTATATTTGATGCATCTAAGGCTAAGAAGGGTGACCATGGTGGTTAACCTGATGAGAACAAGGGTAAAAGAGTAACACCAAAAGGGGATGACTTGTCCCCTAGTATTTCAAGTGTGCCTAAGGCACCATGTGTGCCCAAGGCACCCTTTTCCCAATGCTTTAATACATCGTTCCTTTTTGATAAGAGGGCAGCATCCATGGAGGCGATGATAGTGGTTTTTAAACAAGTTAAAATCAACATCCCCCTATTGGAAGCTATTAAACAAGTACTCTCCTATGCTAAATTTTTGAAGGACCTACGTACACAAAAGTGTAAATCTAGGACACACTAGTTCCAAAAGGTCGTACTCATGAAGTAAGTAAGCTCCATTCTTCTGAGTAACACACCTCCAATGCTTAAAGACCTAGGTGCCCTAACCATTACATGCATCATAGGGGATCGTTTTATTGAGAGGGCCTTGCTAGATTTGGGGGCGAGTGTCAATTTACTATCGTATTCTGTGTATAAGAAATTTGGGCTTGGCAAGTTAAAGCCCACAATTGTCACACTACAATTAGCTGAACGGTCCCTCAAAGTGCCTTGTGGCGTGATTGAGGATGTTCTTGTGAAGGTTGATAGGTTTTATTTTCCTGTTGACTTCTTGGTTTTAGATATGGAACCAATAGCTAGCACTATGAGGCAAATCCCAATGATCTTAGGTCGCCCGTTCTTTGCAATTGCTAATACATGTATAAATTGTCGTATTGGGGTCATGGATGTTTCATTTGGGAATATGAAAGTGAAACTCAATATGTTTTAGGAATCCCAACAACCCCCTAAGGGGGAAGAGTGCTTGTTTGTTGATGTGATAGGTGAAATAGTGGAGGAGGCTTTGCCCTCCATTCTCATAGATGACCTCTAAAGGCCTGTCTATTTCATCTTGGGATAGAAAATTTTGATATTAAGGGGTCCATAGAAGAGGTCAATGCTTTGCTTGATGGTCATTCGACTCTAGATTTTCCACCTTGGAGGGCCCCATTCAAACCATTGCCTCCATTGTCTAGTGAGCCCACCTTACCATTACTTGAGGCACCGCCCAAGCTTGAGTTGAAGTCATTGCTGGCTACTCTCAAGTATGCATTTTTGGGTCCTAAAGAGACACTCCTAATTATCATAGTGCCTAACTTGAATGTATATCAGGAGAGTCAACTTTTAAGTGTCTTTAAGAAGGAAAAGAGTGCTATTGGGTGGGGTAGTGGTTGATTTGAGGGGTATTGATCCCTCCGTTTGCATGCATCACATCCATCTTGAGGAGGATGCTAAACCTTCTCATGAAATGCAAAGAAGGTTGAACCCCAATATGAAAGAGGTGGTTAAAAAAGAGGTTATGAAGTAGCTAGATGCGGGTATTTCCCATATAGGTGGTACCTAAAAAGTCGGGTCGTATTGTTGTTGAAAATAAGAGAGGAGAGATTGTCCCCACATGAACCACCATCGGGTGACGAGTGTGCATTGATTACTGGAAGCTCAACTCCATGACAAGGAAGGATCACTTTTCCTTTCCATTTATTGATCAAATCCTAGAGAGGTTAGTGGATCAGAGCTATTTCTATTTTCTTGATGGCTATTCAGGTTACAGTCAAGTTCCTATGTACCCTGCTAACTAGGAAAAGACTTTATTCACTTATCCCTTTGGCACTTTTGCCTATAGAAGGATGCCATTTGGGCTATGTAATGCACCGAGGACCTTCAAAGGTGCATGATGGCCATATTTTTTGACATGGTGGAAAAGTTTTTAGAAGTCTTCAAGGATGACTTATCTGTTTTTGGCCCATCTTTTGAGGTTTGTCTTTAGATTTTAGCCACAATGTTAACACGATGCACGGAAACAAACTTAGTTTTGAGTTGAAATAATAGTCATTTCATGGTTCGAGAGGTTATCGTGTTGGGTCACACCATGTGCCCATGAGGTATAGAGGTTGACAAGGCTAAAGTAGACTTGATTTCTGGTTAGCCCTCACCTATATCGGTATGCCACATGCATTCATTTCTAGGGCACACGGGATTCTACTTCCAGTTTATTAAAGACTTTAGAAAGCTTTCATGGCCCTTGTGCAACTTGCTTGGCAAGGATGTCCCATTTGTCTTTGATGAGCCGTGTGTGGCGGCGTTTGAGATTTTAAGCGCTACCCTTTGTACAATCCCAATTTTACAATCACTGGATTTGGCCCATCCATTTGAGATTATGTGTTATGCTTCCGACTATGCAGTTGGAGCAGTTTAGGGCCATTGTGTGGACAAAATGCCACACACGATTTACTACGGATGTCAGACTCTTTCCGATGGTTAGTTAAATTACACCACCATTGAGAAAGAGTTACTAGCAATGGTTTTTGCACTGGACAAGTTCTAGTCATATCTTCTTGGTTCTAAGGTCATTTTCTTCACCGATCATGTCGTCTTTTGACATTTGTCATCTAAAAAGAAGACCAAACTGAGACTTATTAAGTGGATACTCTTGCTACAAGAATTTGATTCAGAGATTCAGTACAAGAAAGGTTCCGAAAATGTTGTAGCTGACGACCTATCTCGGATTCTAGTTGATCAAACTACTGACCCGCTAGTCTTACAATACTCGTTTGCAGACGAGTAACGTGGTATCACAAATGAGACCTCCTTGGTTTGCACATATAGTCAACTACCTAACCGCTAACCAAATTCCATCATGTTGGTCCAAGCAAGACAAAAACTTATTATTTTCTAAGGTTAGGTTTTATTTTTGAGAGGATTCAAAGTTGTTTAAATATTGTCTAGATCAATATTTTAGTGCGCACAAAATGGCCGCTAAGGTTTTACAAAGCGGGTTTTATTGGCTCATAATTTTTAAAGATGCTTACTAATTTTGTAGAACTTGTTTGCGTTGTCAGCAAATGGGCTCTATGTCCCCTTGAGACATAATGCCAGTGTCCCCAATTCTAGTGGTAGAGATTTTTGATGTATGAGGCATTGCCTTCATGGGTCCTTTTTCGGTCGTCATTCAGCTTTGAGTACATTCTTTTTGGCGGTGGACTATGTCTTGAAATGATTTGAGGCTATAGCTACCCGAACAAACGACCACAAAGTGGTGGTCAAATTCTTGCACGAGAATATCTTTAGTCATTTTGGGTTTCCTAGGGCCATAATAAGTGATAAGGGTGCACACTTCCATAATTGGTTCTTTGAGTCAATAGTTAAGAAATGCTCAATCTCTCACAAAGTTGGCACTTCATACACCCTTAAACTAGTGGCCAGGTAGAGGTGTCAAATAGAGAAGTGAAGCACATTATTGAAAAGATACTGAGGCCGGATAGAAAGGATTGGTCAACACGATCAATGCCTTATGGGCCTACTGTATTGCTTACAAGACACCCATTGGGATGTCATCATATGGGGTGGTGGCAAAACTTACCAACTCATGGTAGAACTAGAGCATCGAGCACTTTGGGCTATAAAGAAGTTTAACTTCAATATGACTACAGCTGGAATTAGCTGGAAGTTACAACTCAATCAATTATGCGTATGAGAGCTCGAAAATCTTCAAGGCTCAGACTAAGGCATTCCATGACAAACACATAAGTCGCAAAGCCTTTGAGTCCAGCCAAAAAGTGTGGCTCTTTAATTTAAAGTTAAGGCTCTTTTCGAGTAAGCTTAGGTCAAGATGGGATGGGCCATTTGTGGTCATCAAGGCATTCCCTCATGGTGCCATTGCGGTGCAAGATCCACGTAATGGCCAATCCTTCAAGGTGAATGGCCAACATTTCAAACCCTGTGTGGAGGGGATTGAGAATGGGGAGATGATCAAGTCCATTGCTTTGATGGATTTGTTTTACTCCAATTGAGTCACAAACACAACTCCCTTTTTCTTTTTCTTTTCTTCTTTTTGTTTTGTTTTCTTGTGTTTGTTGTCTAGGAAACTTTAAATCCTTTAAAGGTGTAATTCTGTCGGTGTTAGCCGTGCCTGAACAACATCTAATGGTCTAGTATAGCCACCTGACTGTGTTTGTAATTAGTTCCAAGGAGACCATTTGAGACGATGGAAACTAGAGTTCGAATAACAAAGCCAAAAACACAAAGGTTTGAAATTTTCGAAACTAAAGTCTGGTTTAAATACTTAGGGGAGTGGAGATTACTTCAAATCCACCTTGGCTTGAAATCTGTATTGCAGCTCCATAGGTTGAGGTATCTTTTAGCACCCCAATTATAGCTACTAAATCAACCTAGTCTGTCACCCTATTGGAAATAGGGAAAGTTACAAACATGGTTAGGGAGAAAAGTAATATCCATGGTTTTCACGTGAAGATATACCTTATTTGAGCGTTTTGAGACTTTGAAATCATTTATTTGTTACTCAAATACTAAATAAAGGTAGAATTTGTGTAACACCCTGGGAAGCATCTCAAATCCTGTTTCTTTATTACACCCAACATAGATGCAAACAGGAGAAAAGAAATAATAATAGTGATGTAATTCAACAATACTTCTTCCCCATCGAACTATTCCCAAGATTTACAACACTATTTCCTTACATCCATCACTAAAACAAAATAGTTCAAAGGATAAGAAATAGTACAAAGAAGAGAATCAAAAGTTAACATTTCCTTAGGTATTGTCCCTTGTTACAAAAAATGAAAGTCTATGTATCCATACAAAATAGCCCTAGGCTTAAATATACATGACATCAAAATAAAGAGCATTCATGCTCCATCCACATTTCTTCTTTCCAAATTAATCATTTAGGTAGTGCTTCATCTTCATTTCCTGAAAAAATGGTTTGTGTGGGGTGAGCGAATGCCCAGTAGGTGATATATTTAACAAGTTATATAATTAATTGCAATACACATGATCATGCTATTCAAGAGTTGAAATAATGTGAAAATGTTTTTCTTTATACGCTAAATAAACAATGCATGATGTTTGGTAACTTTCTTTTCTATAACACAGGTGGTAAATATACTATGACATCCTAAGCGAGAGTCGCAAAACCAAAATGCATATATGCAAATTCATATACTGAAAATAGTCCCACATTTGCCGGCACCAAAAACGGCGGGGCAATGGGCACCCAAGAACTTTCCTTTCACATTTGCCCACTCCAGAAATGGCGGGGTCGTGGACACCCAAAACCATGTTTTTTCACATTTGCCGACTCTAAAAACGGCGGGCTCGTGGACACCCAAAACCATTTTCCCACATGTGTCCGGTGATATGCACAAACAGGGCAATTAGGCACCTTAACTCCTTGCACGGGTAGCAAATACAATTCATAACTGAAACCAAACCCAACTCACTACCCGAACTCGTAGACTATTTACCCCCTTTAAACACTTCCAACGTTTCACAACATAACAAGATCACATAAAAATCATGATGCACATGATGCATGAATTTTCAAATCCAATTTACCTAATGTTTAATCAATTGTGAGTAAGATTTAACAACATTAACAACCAAAAGGTATTTTTCCAATTCCCAACCTTTCACTCTTTCAAGGCACATACCCAAGAAGGCTCAAAATTTTCATATCTCAACACTTTTTCCATAGTCTTCCCCCCAATTCCATGATTTAAGAGTCAATTAAAACAAACATCACAATTAAAATCACAATTAAAACCTAGGGTTTTGAGAAATTGGGGCTTTTCCTTCTCCCACCCATAAAAAGCCAATAATCATAATCAACATCAATAATCAACAAGGAAAATTCATAATCTTTCTCAACAATTTGGATAAATCTCACACATTGTGTACATATATATATATATATATATACACTAGGAAATCTAATGAAAATACCTCATGTGTGTTCCAAATCAAAGACATAACAAGTTAAAAATATCCCTACATCAAGATTGGAAGCGAAGGATAAGAACCCAAATTGAAATTTTGACGAAGTTGTGAATCAATTGGTAGAAGTCTTGATCCAAGCTTTCCTTTTAACCTCCTTGAAGGATTTAGGATGGATTTAAGGTAGAAATTTGAGAAATCTAGTGTTTTTAGGCTAGGGTTTTGAAGAAAGGGTGTTTGAGAGAGAGAAAAGATGAAAAAGTGAAAAAAAATGAGTGAGGGTCGATTTTTAAGTCAGCTGTCCTGACAGACCGCTCGAGCGAACTTTTCATCGCTCGAACGACAGGCACAATTCTGAAGAGAGCGCTCCAGCAATCTTTCCACTGCTCGAGTGGTAAACGCAACGTTCCAAAGGTTTTGCAAAGCTATAGTAAAAATATTGGGAGCCTAATATCTACGCTCAAGTGACAACTTCACCGCTTGAGCGGTCTCGCCTGCAAAATGGCAAACTACTGAGAGCTATGCATCTCCGCTCAAACGATCGAATGACCGCTCGAGCAGTGCACCAAAATCAATTGTCACAATTTGGGTTGGATAGTTGTGCATTTAATTTACAATTACAAAATTTGTTTTCTTAAAAAAAAAATAAATAAAAATCCTGCATATTCGGTAAAGTCCACCGCACGTGTAATGAACTCCCCAAGTTGAAATTACATTAAGCTTTTAAGAGCAAGCGTGGGACACTATGTAGTACACTATGCCACAGGTGTGGCAAAGTCCTCCGCAGGTATGGCACACGCGTCGTAGGTGCAGCTAATTACCATGCACATGCGGAAAACGTTTCAAAACCAAATTCTCTTATGCTTTAAAAACAGGTACGGGGGCCTGGTGCGACTGAACCACCGCACGTGCAACGACTCTTCTTGCACGTGCAACACACTTTAACTGAAAAAAATAAAATAAAATAATCTAAAACTAAACCCTAGCCATGTGCCTTTCACCTATCACTTTCTCAAACCCTCTCTCTCTCTCTCTCTCTCTACCTTACATTCTCTCTACCTTATTCTCTCTTTGACAGAATACCATCATTACCATCCATCGTCATAAACCTTCACCCAAACATCACCACCATGGGCATACATCACCATTGGTGCATCACCACCACTGCCAGACTTCTTTCCAGCGACATTTTTTCTAGTGGACCTTCAACCTTCTTCTTTTTTCTTTTCTTTTCTTTTTTATTTATTTTATTTTATTTTATTTTATTTTTATTTTTTTACCTTTTTCTTCTTACTTTTTCAAGAGAAGTTTATCTTTCAGTTGCACATCGTTAGTATTTTAATTCTAATTGTAAAAAATCTTTTAGTTTTAGATCTTTAATATTTTAACTCTAGTTGTAAAAAAATCTGCAGATTCATGTTGGTTTTGTTGTATTGCTCCATAAAAAATAAAATAAAACAGCAAAAAGACATTGGTAGTGCAGCTTCTTGTTGTTTGTATTTTTTTTACCACAGTTTATGTAATTTAGTTCAGTCTAGTTAGTTTATTTTGGTCTAGTTGATATAATATTTGTCTATTTTAGTTTAGTTTAGTTTTGATTGTTGTTTAAAATAATAATAATAATAATAATAATAATAATAATAATAATAATAATAATCATCATCATCATCATCATCATCATCATCATCATCATCATCTGAACTCACTGCATGTGCAGCGAATTTCCCCCGTACGTGTAGGATCACACTTGGGAAAAACAATTAATGTATTATAATTTAACATAGTTTTATATAGTTGTTTTTGATGATTTTAGTTTACAAATTTGTTTAGTTTAGTTTGTGTTTCATTTAGTTTATTTTCCCCTTATTTTCTTTTAATTTTTGTTGTTGCTGTTTATTAGTTTCCAGTTATATTGTTCATATTTGTAGTTAGTTACTTTATCTTATTTTTTTTTTATTTCTTTATTCTAAAAAAAAAATAAAAAAGATGAAGGATTAACATGCATGGTTGTCATTTATTAATTGTGGCACTTGGTTGGGATATGGGTTTGCGCTATATTATTCTTGGTACTTATGCTTCACGGGTATTATTTGTGTTTGGTTTTGATGTGTGCAAGCAATGAGTCGACGTGCACCATCCTGGGCTTCCAGAAAAGCCAAAGGTTCCTCTTTGGCACCACCACCGCCACTGGTACCACCACCCTCGCCAACACCACCATTTGAGCAATCTTGCGATGAGTGGGCTCATCTCCCACTCCGTAAGCTTACAAAGTTTAATATCCAGTATTTCAAGAATGACCTGACCACCTCCTAGGTAGTTCAGCAATTGCAGAACCGCCAACGTTTGGGTCTTTTCAATGTGACTGCTCCTACCTACCCTCGTTTGGTTAGACTTTTCTACTAAAACTTGCACGAGGATCGAGCGAAAAGCCCCTTCACCTTTTTCTCTACCATTGATGGCTGTGATGTTTGGTTCACTTTTGAAATGATAGTAGCAGTTTTGAATTGCCCATATGCGTACCCTGCTGAGTACCCATTCCCGGACACAAAGGATACTCTTGGTATTCCATGGCTCATTTAGAAGCACTTCCCGAGGTCTCATGGTGACAACTTCTTTACATGATTATGCCAAAGTAAGCTTCCCGGCCATCTATTATTCATTGATTCCGTGCTTCACAAGATTGTTCTTCTCCTTAGGCACAAGGCCGAGTGCTACAAGGGATTCATTCGGGCATTGTATCGGTATCAGTATGGCTTCTGGATTGACATCACCGACATCATTTGGATGTACATGGGCAAATTCTTGTAGAAAGCAGTTCAACCTAATCCTATGTAGTATACCGTTTGGCCTCTTCCATTCGCCAACCTCCTCACTCTCATCTTTCAGCAATTTTCAAGCTGTTAGATTGACCCCAATGAGGAGTCTAACCTTCTTGACATTCGGCCAATGGGAATGGCAGCACAATCTTTCTTAGATTTCACCAAAAGGTAATGCCCCAGTTGATGCGGAGGATGCTTAGATGCATGACCCTCCACTTCCTGCTCCTTTAGTGCCTCCCCAAGAGGAGCCGATATATATGACCATAGAGTAGTCTCAAGCTTCTCTAGACGGTCAAATGTGCCTTCAGCACTTTGTGGATCACGTCTAAAGTACTCTGCAGGACCACCGACAGTTGATTTCAAGATTACAATCTGCATTTGAATAGTATCGTAAGCATGTGCAGAAGCTATAGACAAATTTTTTTGCTCACCAGGATCGAATAAACATGTTCTATACCGATTTCACTACCTACCAAAATGAGTTCATTGCCTTCCAGACACAGTCTCGTGAGGATGCCTACGCGGCTCACACTATGCTTTAGGCTCTTCTTGATTGTTATCCTCCACCACCCCTTGATGTTTCCAGCCCATGAGCCCTACATATTCTATCCTGTATATTTGTACTTAAGTATGAATTTATGGTGCTTATGTGGACCCGTTGTATCACGAATCAAACACCTATAGGTTTAGCATCGTAACAAGCCAGTAATCCTAGGATTATCAAAGGCCTCTGAACACAATAATAAAATAAAAGGGGCTAACCGAAACAAATATATAAACATGCATAGTCCATTGAGTTATGTAGACATACATGAAATAGGAAATTTAAAACTTATATACATACGTGTGATGACATCAAAATCCACTTGTACAGAACTTACAAAATGTGCTCGGACAAAACATAAGAAAATACAAAAGTCTTAAAAACTTGATTCACACAAACTTGGTCAGATCTCAAAAGGGAACCTCCTTGGGAGGCATAGTGGCTGGCAGACTGACAAACTCCAAGAAATCAACTCTGCGCGTGGTCACCTATGTACATAAAATAAATAGTGAGCGAAAGCCCATTGAATAATATCAAAGTAAATGGTTTAATGAATGATGTCCCATATCAGATTCGGAAAGCAGAGTTCGGATTGGAAACAGATTCATATTCTTATTCAAAGTTCAGAAACATGTACTTATTTAATTTAACAGATGATTCGCACGTGGTACACCCATTAGCACTAACAAATCAGATACAGAGCATTAAGGGTCATACTTGACCAATTCCATAAAGGAACTTGCGGTACCAGGAATAGAAAACATACTTAAGCCACTGTATTGTTACCCCCGGGCGTGGGCCATGAGACCACGGTATTATTACCCTCAAGCAAGGGCCTTTTGCTCATAGACCACGGTATTGTTACCCCCGGGCAAAGACCATGTGCTAAGGATGCCACGAATACTTTTCAATATATGGACAATCATTCATTGATACAGAATATAGCATTTCAGAAAACAGATCATTTCGTGTCATATCATACAAGAAAATTCTTAAACGTAAACATAGCTTTACAAAGTTATTACTCACAGATAGCTTCGGTAGTAGAACAAATGGATCTAACCGCTCAGGGCACGTGACCTACACAAACATATAATAGATACACTTATTAAACCACACACTCAGATAGTACTTAACTTGTTTCATTTCGTTCTTAGTGTGTTTCTACTCTTTATCCTCATTACTATTCCTTATTGGGGTTTAGGAATGCGTAAGACGCAAAGAGGATGCTAAAATGCACTTTAGAACACTTAGCCAAATTTTCAAAAACAGGGCAATCCGCTCGAGCGCAACATTGGTCGCTCGAGCGGTCTACAAAGTATGTAAAAGTACTTATTATGTAAATTTTTTGCTCGACTACAGCTCGACAGTTGCTCGAGCGTGAGATTGAGGTCTTCGCTCGAGCACAACTCCGGTCGCTCGAGCAGTTTGCAAAATTTGTAAACTTCTAAGAGCATATATTTTACTCTTGAGCCAACTTTTGGTTGCTCGAGCGGAAGTGCAAAACAAAGAGTGGCCGCTCAAGTAGTGAGGCAGAATTTTGGAATTTCCAGATTGCACTTCCAAGTTCAAAACTCGAATTCAAAGCCTTAAAACACAACCTTTGGGCCCTAAAACTTGAGAAAACATGTCTAAACTTGTAAAACATTAAGAATTAAGGATCATTTGGTAAAATCAAGGCCTAAAAGTAAATCAATTGTCCAAAATTCAACTTGAAACTTTGAAGGCATAACGTGCATGTAATGAATTGAATTCAAAGCCTCCAAATCATGATCAAATAAGGTAGAATGATGGAAAACATGATGAATTCCCAAAACTATGGTACAATTGCTACATGCAAGTGAGAATTCTTGACAATTAAACTCAAAATATAAGCAAACATGTATGCATGTATGGTATGACTTAAATTCCTTCATTTCTAGCTCAATTCTCATGTTTAAACACTTAACCCTCTTGAATCTATGCATAAGTTGGCTCAATTACATAGCTAAAGGGTTAAATTCTTACGTTAGATGTTTAACTATGCTCTAGATGGCTAATTGTTTGAGGTTCCAAGCTAATTCTTCCAAATCCTCCTCAATTGCTCTTGTTGATATCTATTCACTCTTGGTCTCTCTCTCACACACATTTGGATGTCCAAAGAGGAAGAAATGAGAGTGTAAAATGTAATCAAGAGCTCACTTGTGCCTTATCTAGGCTTGATTAAGAAGCTTCTTTAGTGACTAATTAATTGACATTATTTATTCTAATTATTTGGTTCCGAATCGAATTTAAATTAAATCTACCATAATTTTCTAAAATTCCAAATAACACATAAACCAAGTCAATTTCATGTTCTGTGGCTGATAAGGCCTTCAATTTGCATAATAGATCAAAAATGCAGATAGATAATCCTACCATAAACAGATATAAATGCAAATAACATATAATACATGAAAGTAACACAGGATTTCCTCTTAATTACTTAATAGGCATCCTTAATCATGGTTTAACAGTTAATCACAGGTCAGGGTTGTTACAATCTTCCCCCTTTAAAGAGTTTAGTCCTCCAAACTCGAATTACCTTCAGTCTGCAAGAATATCGGATCCAGAGAGAATAGTTCAAGGTATCTCTTCATCATATCTTCTTCAGTTTCCCAAGTTGCACAAGTCCCTCCGTGGTTTTGCCAATCAACCTTCACTAATGGAATTTTTTTATTTCTCAGTCTTTTGATTCGGCGATTCACAATTTGAATTGTCCTATCTTCATATGTATAGTCCTCTTTCAAAAACACATGTGTCGGCTTAATAATATGGTACGAATCCCATAAATATTCCTGAAGCATTAAAATGTGATAAACATTATGCATGTTCTCCATAATCGGAGGTAAAGCCACTCGGTACGTCACTTAATTGATTTTCTCTAAAATCTCATGCGAGCCAATGTATCTCGGAGCCAACTTTCCTTTTACTCCAAATCTTGTTTGCCCTTTCATAGGAGTTACTTTAATAAACACATGATCCTCGACTTATATTCTCTATCCCTTTTCCGGACATTAGCATAACTTTTTTGGCGGCTCTGTGCAGTTTTCAATCGTTGCTAAATTAGTTTCACCTTCTCAATTGTTTCTTGCACAAGTTCTAGTCCCAACAATGGTCTATCACCTACCTCAGCCCAGCAAATCGGAGATCAACACTTCCTACCATATAAAGCTTTATAAGGAGCCATTTCAAGACTTGAATGATAACTGTTGTTATATACAAACTTAGCCAGAGAGAGATAACTCTCCCAATTCCCTTGAAAATCTAACATACACATCCATAACATATCCTCCAAAGTCTGATTGGTTTATTCAGATTGGCCGTCTGTCTGTGGGTGGTAGGCACTACTCAGTCGCAGTTCAGTTCCTACAGCCTGTTGTAAACTCTGCCAGAATCTTGACGTGAACTTTGAATGTCTATCAGATACTATGGATACGAGTACCCTATGTAGTCTCACAATTTCATTCATATAGATGCTAGCCAATTTATTCGCATTATAAAAAGTTTCAACAGGTAAAAAATGAGCAGATTTAGTCAAACGATCAACTATGACCCAGATAGAATCCACACCTCGAGAAGAGCGAGGCAGTCCCACGATGAAGTCCATGGTAATATGCTCCCATTTCCATTCCGGTATTGGAAGAGGTTGAAGAAACCTAGCGGGGCATTGACATTCAGCTTTAACTTGTTGGCAATGCAAACACCTAGCCACAAAATCAACAATGCTTTTCCTCATTCCAGGCCACCACAAGTTTTCCTTCAAATCTTTGTACATTTTCGTATCTCCCGGGTGCTTAGAAAATTTGGAATTATGGGTTTCGGTCATAACATGCTTTCTTAATTCAAAACAATCTGGTACACAAAGCCTACCCTAAAAGTTTAGCATATTATTCTCAAATACAAACCCCGGCCTTGGTTTTCATTCAAGTTCATCAACAATCTTCTTCAAAAACTCATCGTCAAGCTGTTTCTCTTTAATTTCTTCAATTATTGTAAGCTGGGCAGAAATTGCAGCTAGGATTCCACCATGTTCACGCAACACAATTTCAATCTCTTTTCATTCCAAATCATGTAACAATTCTCTTTGACCGGTAAGTAAACATGTCAAATTGCCAATGGATTTTCGGCTCAAAGCATCTGCAACTGTATTGGCTTTTCCAAGATGGTACAAGATCTGTAAGTCATAATCCTTGATCAATTCAAGCTATTGTCTCCATCTTATGTTCAGTTCTTTCTGAGTAAAGAAATATTTCAAGCTTTTATGGTCAGTATACACCTCTCAAGTCACACCATACTGGTAGTGTCGCCAAATTTTCAAGGCAAACACTACAGCTACTAGTTCAAGGTTGTGGGTCAGTTAATTCTTTTCTTGTGGGCGAAGTTATGAAGAAACATAAGCAATCACTTTCCCATTTTGCATTAACACACCCCAAACCTTTGTACGAAGCGTCACTATAAATTTGAAACCCATCAGTACGATTGTCACGACCTAAACCCGTTGGTATAGATTTAGTGTCATAATCGGCCAATAATCCTGGGATTACCAAAGGCCTCTAAATAGATTAATGTATAATAGGGGGCTGCAGAAGCAGATATAGAAAACTTACATAGTCTATTGAGCTGTGTAGACATAAATGAGACATAAAATTTAATCCTTAAGGGGCTTAGCCCAATGTCAAACTTCCACACATCATGCATTACCATACAGAGTAGTATCTTAAGGGGCTTAGCCTAATGTATAGATAAACAGAACAAAACAAGATAAAGCCTTGACATGATCCTCTTAAAAGGAACCTCCTCGGGAGGCACAGTGGCTAGCTGACAAAACGAAATCTTAGGCCTTCAACTTTGGGCCTGGTCACGCGCCTGGTCACCTACATACATAATATAATAGTAAGTGAAAGCCCAGTGAATAATAACAGATTAAAGTTTTTAGTGAATGGTGCCCAGAACAGATTTCAAATCTCATAGGAAATCGGAATCATAATCATGTTTGTAACAGAAACTGAGTCATATTCTTATTCATATTCAAATCATGTGTGGTACACCCATTAGCATTAACATATCTCTTTGGTCAAGCTTATCAAGTTCCATAAGGAACCTCCGGTACCGGGTAACATATCTCATACATGGGCTGCGGTATTGTTTCCTCCGAGCGAGGGCCTGGGCCACGGTATTATCCCCCGGGCGAGGGCCTCATGACCATAAGCCACAACATTATCTCCCCTGGGCAAGGGCCTCTATTAAGGATACCACAAATACATTTCAAAGAATTGGATCATCATTTATGTAATCACAAAATAGCCTTTCGTATTATTCAAAAACAGTTCATATCATATCATAATGTTTAGAAAGTATTTCATAGCGAACATAACTTTACTAAGTTATTACTCACAAACAGTTTTGATAGCAAACCACTGGATCAACAGCTCTCGGCGCGTGACCTACACCAACATAACACATACATATACTGAAACACACGCTTTGAATCATACTTAACCCATTTCGTTTCATTCTTAGTGTGTTTCTAACTCTTATCCTCATCATTGTGCCTTAATCATGGCCTAGGAGTTCCTAGGATGCAATGAGGATACCAAAATGTACTTGAAAACACTTAGTCAATTATGCTGAAAGCAAGGGCCTCGCTCGAGCGCAACTTCCTTCGCTCGAGCAGAGGTGCAACAATATGAGTGGTCGCTCAAGCGCAACTCTCTTCACTCGAGCGGTCTGTAAACTTTGCAAAAGTACTAGTTGTGTGAATTCTCCGCTCGACGTTCTCTCAACCGTCGCTCGAGCAGGAGACTAAGGTCCTTACTTGAGCACAACTCTCGTCGCTTGAGCTGTCTGTAAAATCGAAAAATTTTGGGAACATGCATTTTACGCTCGAGCCAACTATTGGTCGCTCGAACGGAAGTGCGAAAACAAAGGTGGTCGCTCGAGCACAGGATCTGTCATTCGAGCATAGGATCTGTCACTCGAGCGGAGAGACAAAACCTAGAATTTCCAGATTGCACTCCCAAGCTTCAAACTCAATTTCAAAGTTGTAAAACAAGTTCTCTTGGGCCAAAACTTGAGGAAACACTTGGAAAGTTGTAAAACATGGTGAATTCAAAAGCATTTCGTAAAATCAAGCCCAAAAGCTTTGCCAATTGGACCAAACCAAACTTGAAATTGTGAAAACCATAAGATGCATGTATTAATTCATATTCTACACTTTGAAAACATGATCAAATAATGTCAAATAATGTGAAATGAGACCAATTATCCAAACCATGCGAGAATGAACACATGCATGATAGATTTGTTTGAAATTCAAACTCAAAATCATATGATATATGCATGCATGCATGCATGAATCATGTTCAATTCTTCCATCTAAACTCAATTCTCTTTGAATCATGCGCAAAGTAACTTAAACTCATAGAATGTGAGTTAATTTCTTACCCAAAGTCCACAATTCCCTTAGATTCTAGCTAGGCTTGACTAACTATCACCGATTTCTTCTAATTTCTCCACAATTAGCATGTAATTCCCCTTTCTCTTGTTGATCTCAAGTTTCTCTCTTGGTCTCTCTTTCTCACACGTTTGAAGGCTCTAAAGATGAGGAAATGAATGTGTTTATACTATCCTAGAGTCAATTGTTGGCCTTATATAGGCTTGATTAGGGAATTCAATAATTAAGGTTAATTGAGCATTATTTATTCTAATTATTTCGTTCCGAATTGAATTTCAATTGAACCTACCATAAGATTCTAAAAATTTTAGCTAACACATGTACCAAGTCAATTTTGTGATCGGATGCCGATAAGGCCTCAATTCACAGAACGAAGTGAAAATACAAAAAAATATTTCTATGATAGACAGATAGAAACACAAATAATGCAACACAAATGCAATTAATTTAGAACTTTGCGTAATTACTTATTAGACATAATTAATCATGGTTTATCGGCTAATCATAGGTCGGGGTTATGACAATCTTCCTCTCTTAAAGAGTTTGGTCCTCCAAACTCGAATTACCTTCATTCTGATAGAATATCTGATCCAAAGGGAACAAATCAGGGTATCTCTTCATCATGTCTTCTTCAGTTTCCCATGTCACATAGGTCCCTCCGTGGTTTTTCTAATCAACTTTCACCAACGGTATTTCCTTGTTTCTTAGTTTTTTAATTTGACGGTTCACAATCTGTATTGGCCTTTCTTCATACGTATAGTCATCCTTTAAAAGTACATGTGTCGGCTCAATAACATGGTGTAGATCCCGTAAGTAATCCCGTTACATTGAGACATGAAAGACATTATGCATATGTTCCATAACCGGTGGTAAGGCTACCCGATACTATAGACACTCCATTTTTGACCGACCTTAAGACTTGGACTCTACTAATGGCTTACTTGATGATGTAGGCTATGCTATGCAAGGGTCGATTTCTTCGGTGAAAGGAGAGTCAAATCCTAAATTCACACCCCATTGTGGACCAAAGCTATTTTGAGTGGTTTTTAGACCTTAAAATCCTCTCTTTCAAAATATTTTTGAAAAGAAGTTTTTACGATGTTCCAAGGCTCGCATTTTGTCAAATGTTGCGCTTTTCGGTAAACCGAGCAAGGACAAAGTGGAAATGAATAAAAGACAGATGAAATCTTTGAAAAATCTTTCAAAACACCTTGATTAGGGGTTTGGAGTTAAATAAAAGAGGAGTGGAGGGAAGAAACCTAGTTGAGGAAGAAGTTGGGTATGAATCGCTAAGAGAAAGTCGAGCAGTCCTCGCTAAATCAGGTCTATCTGTCTATGCACTTGGATTTAAGCTATGAGGCCACCACCATTGGAAATCTTACTTCCGGGGCTTCATTTTTTACTCAAGAATCTCCTAAAGCCGAGCCCGGATGGGGGAGATATGATTGGTTAAAGTTGGGCATCATTCTGGTTGGACCGAAACTGAGCAGTCTTCACTAAAAGAGGCATAACTTTTTACACAGTTAGAATTTTTATGCAAGGTTGCCATCATTGGAAATATTACTTCTGGGGCTTCAATTTGGATACAAGAATGACCTAAAAAGGAGTTCATATGAAGGAGTTATGCCCATTTGAAGTTAGGCCTGAAAGGTAGATTTTGTTGGCCGATCGGCCAAAAAAGTAGCAGATAAGTGGCAGATCGGCACAAAAGATGGCCGATCGGCCAAGAATGACCCAAAATCAGATTTTTTGAAGATATTTCCTCTCCAGCTATTCCACACAACCTCCAGCTGTCCCATGCTTAGATATTTTTGACCAAAAGCTTTGCATTGCTATATATGAAGCCAAATATCTCATATTCAAAGGGATAGAACTTCCTAAGCAAGTTTGAGAGCTTCTCTCACTAAAATCCCTCTCTCTCTCTATAGAATTTTCAGACGAAAATCTCTGCCTCTCTCTCTAAAGCCTCTCTCTCTTGCCCTTTGGTGCATAGAAGTGCATAGAAGTGGAGAAATACAACTCCTTTGCCTAGGCATCCTTCATCAAAGTTGCATATCCATGGGCTGAGGTCTCTTGGAACTGGTTTTTGGGCTGATAGAAGGTCATTTGAGCCAAGAAAGAGGCCCTTTTGCTGCTGTGCTACAAGGGTAAGCACCTCTCCTCTTTTGTATTTGTTTTGCACACTTACTTCACCACCTTTGCACATTACTTTGGGGCTGTTTTTTGGGGTGGTGTTGAACTACAAAAACCTTTGTTTTTCCTCTAGTTTTTCAGTCCTAAAAGTCTTGGTTTGTGCCTTGGTTGGCTAGGGGGTTGTCCTCCCTTTTGCTCCTTGGCTTGTAAGGCCTTGTGAGCTAACTTTCAAACTTTTCAAACAACATCTTTTTGGCCTTAAAACCACTGAATTCCAGAGAAATTTTAGTGGTAGAAAACTTGTTTTGAGGCTCAAAATAGGAGGGGGTTGTCCCCCGCCTTTTCTCTTGTTTGCTTGTATTGATGGCCCTCCAAAAGAGCATGTGTTTCTACTTCTTGAAGGCTTTGTTAAGGCTCATTTTTGTGACTTTCCAGACCTTCCATAACTTTGTTTTGGGCTGTCTTGCTCATCCCATGCATGCTTTTTACACTTATAGTGTAATCCTTGCAAACTAGCCTTGTATGCTTAAGCTTTTGGCTCATCTTTCTAGCATGTGTTGGCTCCATTCCAGCATGTTTTTGGTCATTATTTAACATGCCTTGACTCTGATTTTAGTTGGTGAAGTCATCTCATGCTTGGCTTTGGTAGGTGCAGTGTAAACATGCTCATTGGCCTAGCTTACTTGATGTTTTGGCCCTTCATGCTAGCTTATCTTGGCTATACTCCATACATGTTTTAGCATTATTTTGACATGCTTTAGGACTGTTTTGATTGTTCTTGGCCTTTTGAGGCTCGCTTTGTATCGCTATAGTGTATTTGGCTTTGCTAGCCTTGCACTTTGGGCCCCCTAGCATGTCATATTTGAGTTATTTGCATGATATGGCATCATTTGGTAGGTAATTTCAGACCATAAACTTCTACCATGCTCTCATGTTTATCACTCTTTAATTGTGTTTAAGAGTTGTGCCATTATGCCTTGTTTGTGAGCTAATTCGGGAGCCTATCTTTCTTGCCATCTTTGTTGCGAGTCCAACATGTTTTTGCTACCATTTTGACCTGCCTTAGGTCTGTTTTGAGTGCTTTAGATCATTTGAGCATTGCTTGGTATGGTTATAGTGTAAAGCCCTTGACTAGTTTTGTATTTCAAGCCTTTTTGCATGCTTTATTTGAGCTATTTGCATGATATGGCATCATTTGGTGGGCGATTTCAGAGCATATTGCATTGCCACACTCTCACATTTTCCACTCCTTCAATGTGTTTGAGAGTTGTGTCTTCATGCCTTGTTGGTGAGCCAATTTGTGCGCATGCTTGTCTAGCCTTTTGAGCTTCAAATTCCAGCATGTTTAGGCCATTATTTTGATGTGATTAAGCTTTGTCCAGAGCTGGTTTAGTCCATTAAGCATTGTATTGCATGGTCCTAGTGTAAAGCTCTTCACTAGTTTCAACGCTTAAGTGTTCTAGCATGTTGTGCATGCGATGTTTGCATAGTAGAGTCTTGCATTTCATGCCACTTTAGCACTGAAAATCTGCCATCCTCCTCATTTCTTCACTTTTGATTTGTTTTGAGAATTGGTTAGTCTTGAGTTTGAGTTTAATGCAAGGGATTAAGACTTGTGCTTAAATGGCTTCAACCTTCTTTCGAGGGTTACTCCTAGTCAAAGGCATTGGTCTTTCCCATGCCCTAAACCATTCTCTTTGATAGACCTCTCTCTCATTAGAGGACTCTCATAGTTGGACAAGTTGATTAATGAATGGATTGGTAATGTTATAATGTGTAAACAAAATCAATCAAGTAAAATGTGCCAAGATAAGCATGTTGCATGTGTGCTTTGCGTTGTGTTCAACTGGACGTTATGTTGAACACAAAGTGAATTGGTCCATTTCATACTTGAAGTGATGAAAATGGGCCAATCCCCTTTGTCTCCATTGCTTTTGATTATCCATGATAAGGTGATGGTCCAAGTGTCTCATTTGTCATGCATTTATTGACCTTGTGCAATTTGGCTTCTTTGGCCATCATGCATTAAGATGCGTGATTGATGGCTCGAGAGTTGAGCATTACACTCCTTTGAGCCTTAGACATGATAAGGAGTGTGGTGGCACAAACATTTTCTTGAAAATACCTTGCCATGCCTCTGTTAGTGCTCTGTTGCAGCAAAAGCAGGAATTTGCAGGAAGTGTTAGCCGATCGACCATTAGAACTGTCGACCGACCACCTTAGTCTGCCGATCGGCTATCAGTTTGGCTTATAGCAATAATCTTTGGCCGATGGCCACTCCATTTGGCCGATGGCCTCTCAGAGTGTTCATGAGGTGGTTCAGAAGCATCGCAGAGATTTTCACAGTTTTCAGAGGTACAGAGCAGTGCAAACAGAGGCAACATGAGGCATGGCAACGGGTTTCCGAGCGAGGCGATCAAGCATGCATCATTCAATCATTCCGAGGCGGAGCTGTGGCAGCCTCTTTAGTTTCATACTTAGTTTGTTGTGTAACTTAATTAATTTGCTTAATTAGTTAAGGTTTTTTGTAATAATTAATTAGCTAGGGTAGTTAATTAATTAGTTGATTTGTATTATTTATTCGGACCCTTCGTCGAGAGGGAGAATTTTGTAATAAGTGTGCGTGCGTGTGTGAATGTCTTCCAACCCCACGTCTTTCTCCCTTTTACTTACCTACTTTTGATGGTTAGTTCTAGGTCATGTTTTGATTAGCATCCTTATGCTCAAATGTTTGTATCCATTCATTCGCATTGCATGCACCGGGCTCGGCGCATCATACTAACTGCATTGTATTTTAATTTCAAGTTGAATACGTGTATCAAATTGCATCTCATATGCCATTTTAGAATAGCCGAGCCTATTTCTAGTTGCATTTTGCATGTGTTGCATTAGCCATCTTAACATAGCTAGGATCATGCATTGATTACTAACTAGCTATTGTTTTGGTTCGGAGTACTAGGTAAGCTTTTATGCTTTAGCATATTGCATGTGTGTTAGTGTTGCCATGATAGCATGCTTGCCATGAGGCTAACTACTTATATGATATAACTGCCTGAATGCCTGTGGGTGAAGGTTGGATTACTTGAATTGGAATAATTCATTGAAATGCGAGTTTTAAGTCCACTTGAGGGTGGCAAAATCATGTTTTCTAAGCTCACTTGAGGGTGGCAAAATCCACGTCTTAGCCTACTTGCGAGTAGCACCTTCAAATTATTTTCAAACAAACATGAGGTGTTTTGTTCCAACTTAGGCGATCTAGTCTATACTTGTGTCTTGTGCGCATCACATAGTAATTATAGGCTAATAACCGGAATAAGAACACATATGTTTTCAAAACAAAATATCATACTTAGTACAGGCCGATCTTTGATCGGGCGAGGGGGGGTGCTCATTGCATGACCTTCCCCTCTCGTACCCAAGTTCCCGAGCCGAGGTAACTTTGGTGATGACGGACACGTGGCCTTAGGCAACGAGTCAGGGTTTCCTAAATTTTCCCAAAATAAAATATTTAGGTGACGACTCTGAAATCTGGCAAAGCATTCCATGTTTGACACTTTCTGATTAAAATTGATTTTTCAAAACGATTTGCCGGATTTGGACTCTTTGGTGATTTATCAGTCTCACATTGCACTTTGTGAGATTAGATTCAGAGCCGTAACATGAGTCTGAACTGTAGTAGTTAAGAACAACGATTCGTGCCCTCGCGCGCGGAGCGAAGTTCCGGGCCGTCTACAGATATGTCATCGGGTTAATTTTCTCAAGAATTTCATATGATCCAATACCCTCGGTCCCAACTTGCCTTTCATCCCAAACCGTGTCTGGCCTTTCATTGGAGTCACTTTTATGAGCACAAGATCCCTGACTTTATATTCTCTATCTCGCCTTCGGACATCTGCATTACTCTTTTGGCGGCTTTATACATTTTTCAATATATGTTGAATCAATTTCAAATTTCCTATCATTTCTTGCACACAAGTTTCGGTCCTAACAAAGGTTTGTAGCCTACCTCGGCCCAACAGATCGGAGAACGACATTTCCTACCATACAGAGCTTCATAAGGAGCCATACCGATACTCGAATGATAGTTGTTGTTGTACACAAATTCAGCCAATGGCAAGTAGGTCTCCCAATTTCCATGGAAATCTAACACACACATTCGTAACATATCCTCTAAGGTTTGATTGGTTCGCTCAGATTGGCTGTCTATCTGTGGGTGGTAGACACTACTCAATTGTAATTCAGTTCCCAAAACCTGCTGCAAACTCTGCCAAAATCTCAACGTGAACTTTGAATCTCTGTCAGATACAATGGATACTAGCACACCTTGTAATCTCATAATCTCATTCACATAAATGTTAGCCAACTTATCCATATTAAAAATAGTTTTAACAGGCAGAAAATGGGCAGACTTAGTCAAATAATCAATAATAACCCCGATAGAGTCCAAACCTCGAGAGGAGCGAGGCAATCGCACAATGAAATCCATGGTAATATGCTTCTATTTCCATCCTGGTATTGGAAGAGGCTGTAGCAATCCAACGGGTCGTTGATGTTCGGCTTTAACCTGTTGGTAATGTAGATATCTAGCCACATAGTCAGCAATACTTCTCTTCATTCCCGGCCACTAGAAATTCTATTTCAAGTCATGATACATTTTTGTATTCCCTGGATGCATAGCAAATTTGGAGTTATGGGCTTTAGTCAAGACACATTTCCTTAATTTATAATGGTCCGGTACACAAAGTCTACTTTGAAATTTCAACACATTCTTGTCAAACACAAACCCCGATCTCAGTTTTGAGTCAATTTCTTCCACAATCTTTTTCAAAAAGTCATATTGCAGTTGTTTTGTTCCTAATTTCTTCCATTATTACAGGTTGAGCGGAAATGACAGCTAAGACTCCATCTTGCTCACGCAACACAATTTTAATCTCATCTCTTTCCAAGTCACATAATAGTTCTTTCTGACCGGTGAGCAAACAGGACAAATTCCTAATAGATTTTCGGCTCAAAGCATCAACTATAGTATTGGCTTTCCCTGGATGGTACAAGATCTGCAAGTCATAATCTTTGATCAATTCAAGCCATCGTTTGTGTCTCATGTTCAGTTCTTTTTGGGTGAAAAAGTATTTTAAGCTTTTATGGTTCAGTATACACCTCGCAAGTCACACCATACAAATAGTATCGCCAAAATTTCAAGGCAAACACCATAGCTGCTAGTTCAAGGTCATGTGTCGGATAATTCTTTTCATGTAGTCGAAATTATCGAGAGGCATAAGCAATCACCTTACCAAGTTGCATTAGTACACATCTCAAACCTTTATAGGAAGCATCGCTGTAAATCTGAAACCCATCGATTCTGTTAGGTAAGGTTAGAATTGGTGCAGTTACCAATCTAGTTTTCAGTTCTTGAAAGGTTAACTCCCGTTGATTATTCCAATCAAATAGTACATTTTTTGAGTTAGTTGAGTGAGTGGCAAGGCATGCTTGGAGAAATCTTTCACAAATTTGCGATAATAGCCTGCAAACCCCAGAAAACTCCTAACTTTAGACACTTTGGTTGGCCTTGGCCAGTCTACAATGGCTTCAATTTTCTATGGATCCACTGATACGCCGTCTTTGTTGATCATATGTCCTAGAAATGCTGCACTATTAAGCCAAAATTCACATTTGGATAGTTTTGCATACAATTTCTTTTCTCTCAAGATCTGTAAGGCAGTTCTCAGATGATTTTCATGTTCTTCCCTGCTTTTAGAATAAATCAATATATCATCAATGAACACAACAATAAACTCAAAAAGAAAGTCTTTGAACACCCTATTAATTAAATCCATGAATGTTGCAGGTGTATTAGTTACCCCAAACGGCATTACTAAAAACTCGTAGTGCCCGTATCTAGTTCTGAATGCAGTTTTCTCTATGTCTTTTGCCGTAACTTTTGGCTGGTGATACCTAGAACTGAGGTCTATCTTAGAGAACACTTGTGCTCCTTGATGTTGGTCAAACAGATCATCTATTCAGGGTAGTGGGTACTTATTTTTGATAGTCACTTTGTTCAACTCCTGATAGTCGATACACAGCCTCAAAGATCCATTTTTCTTTTTAACAAACAAAACTGGAGCACCCCATGGTGAAGTGCTTAGTCAGATAAACTTCTTATCCAATAGTTCTTGAACCACATGCTGGATAAACATGCGCGCATACCATAGAACCTCCAGCTGGTGTAGATACAAACAATAAATAATTCATGGGTTCTAAAGGCCTAGTCAATTTTTCGAGAAAAGGCATGCGACACAAACGAATGTGTTGAACCAGAATCTATCAAAACATATGCATTTTGAGCACAGATGGAAATTATACCTGACACCACAGACTCGGTGTTCTGTACATCTCCAGGCACCTGTGTGAATACTCTCCCTTGCTTTAAAGTTTCGTTTCCAGTAGTACTTCTGGCATTAGTTCTTGCATTTGACCTCATTACAGAGGCAGATCCGACTGAACTGGCTGGCGATTGTCATTTTCAGTCCCAAGTGGACAATCCTTCATTATATGGCCAATTTTGGCACACCGATAACAGGCACCGGATGCACGGTAACACATCCCTCTATGCTTTCTTCCACAATCAGGACAGTTTGGAATAGATCCACTACTTTGACTAGAGTTACTGGAGGATCCCGTGTTTTGCTTCTTTGAAAATGATCGACCCTTCTTGAAATTGAATCCCGATCTTTTCCCCCTTACATTCAGTTGTTGGAGCTTTAGTTTGTTTCTTTGTTGCTAGAATGACCTCTGCCATGAATGCTTTCTCTAATACTTCTACATATGTAGGCAACTTCAGCATGCCTACTCAATCAAACACATCCAAATCCAATCCTCCCTCGAATTTTCAAGCCTTCTTATAGTCTGTATCCACCATATGAGGAGCAAATCGAGCTAATTCAGTAAATTTAGCCTCATACTCGGCTATAGACATGTTGCCTTGCTTGAGTTCTTAAAATTCAGAAACCTTTCGGTCCCAGAAGTATTGAGGAAAATACTTGTCATAGAAGATTTTGTTGAATTGAGCCCATGCCATGTTCTTATTATTAGTTCGGATTAACAACCACCATCTTCGGGCTTCATCTTTTAGGATATAGGTGACCAATAGAACTTTCTGAGTCTCGGAGCAAGGAGACACCTTAAATAGTTTTTCCATTTCAAGTAACCAGGTTTTTGCCTTTAAGGGTTCAATACCACCCAAGAAAGTTAGCGGTTTCATCTTCATAAACTTCTGAGTTAAATTTATAATGTCATTGTTATCCGAATCAACTTGGATCGGTGGAGGCGAAGGAGACGGAGGTTTGTTGTCTTTGCTGCTGTATTATTGCTTCAGTTAGGGCTGCAAGCATTTGTTCCATTCGGCTCATACGAGCCTCTGAGGATTCCGTTGTACTGTCACTTCTTGTATTCTCCATTGCTATAGGTAAACAGGACAATAATAAACATAGGCAAACAATTCTTTTCATAGTATTCGGAACATTAAATCTTAGTTCATTCATTTTCATTTCATGTGTTCATGTTCAGGTTCAGTTTTCACATTGTTAGCAATTAACACACACTCACACATGCAATGAAATGTTCCCTACTTCTTTTCTAGGACATCCTATAGCTCATATGGACTCGTGTGTGCGATAGAACACGTGCTCTGATACCATTCTGTCACGACCCAACCCCAGGGGCTTAGGGCTGGAATCGTAACTCACTACCTTATTCTAATCGTGGCAAATTAAATGGCGCAGGCGTAGGCGCAGGCGGAGGCAAAATGAAATAAAAATAATTAACTAGAAAATTTACTTCATTTTACTATTGTAATAAGAGAAAATACATCTATAGGGATTTTATTATTTTATTATTCAATGACCGGCCCTGAAAAGGAAGCAAAAATAAAATAAATAAAAGAAAAAAAAAGAAAAGAAAAACAAATTAATGGTTCAACATCAAATTATCGTGCGGGTTCCACTACGTGAGGTTATGGGTCTCCCTTACATCTCGTCATCTGAAAGGGTAACAGCTATAAGCACACAGCAGATTGAGAAATATTATGCCAAGAGTATAGGGAATACAAAATAACCATGGATAGTTATTTAAGCTAAAATAGAAACATAACTTAATTTGAATAAACGAATGATTTAAAGTAGCAGAAACTGAAACACAGAATATGTAATTAAATAACCATAACCACGGTATAGAACATAACAGAACATAGGTCACTGGAGTGATAGTCATAACAGAGGTCAATGGATCTATGACAAACAGAGGACCATAAAGTGGCCAAACAGAGGCCAATGGTTATTTAAGTCCCCCAAGGCGTGGGACTCTCGGGGTGGTACTTACAAAATATAATTGTTTATAAGGTTATAGTCAAATACTTTCTAAAATTTAAACAAATATATCCATGGGTTTCATTTTAAACAAATAGAGTTCAGAAATTAATCTACGTAATTGAAATATTAATATAATTTATAAAACATAACTTGTATAAAATAAATTATGGTAAGTCAAAATATACATAAATTATATTATGGTGACTCAAGATATAATATAACTCATCTTAAGATTGAGTCTTACTATTTCCTTTCTATTGTTGTTAACTTCTCATGGCTGCTCCCTTGCTTCCTTTTTTTTTTTTTTTTTTTTTTTTTTTTTTTTTTTTTTTCGTCTTAATGGCTTCACAGCCCCACCCCACCTTTATATATACGCAGAGCCTGGTGATGACATAATGATCCTATTTGGATGGCTCACCTCCCCCTGGGCCTTGAGAGCCCAAATGGCTGAGATTCATTTGTCCAGCAGTACACATTCATTATTATTTAGATTAGGAAATCAGATATAATCAGATATTATTATTAACTCAGAGATTTGCTATATCTTATTATTATTATTAGTCTGATATCACTTTTATATTTATTTTTTATTTTTTTTATTACATTTGTTTATTTAACCTATTTATTTATTTAGTTATTTATTTACTTATTTTTTGATAATATATTATCACATATAACCATAATTATATATAACTATAAATATTTATGTGGTATTTAATTAAACGTTCAGGGTGTCACATTTCTCCCCTCCTAAAAAGAAGTTTGTCCCCAAACTTGACGTACGTTAATTTTCGAAGAGGTGTGGGTATTTGGCTCGCATTTGACTTTTCGTTTCCCACGTAGCTTCTTCCATATGATAATTTTGCCATAAGACTTTTACCAACGGTATGGTCTTATTTCAGAGAACTTGATCACGATGATCGAGAATCTGCACTGGTTGCTCTTCATAAGAGAGATCCTTTTGAACTTCCAAGTCCTCATAATCAACAACATGTTCTGGATCTCGAAGATACCATCGAAGCATTGAAACGTGAAACACATTGTGGACATTGGATAGTTTAAGTGGTAGTGCAAGGCGATATGCTATAGGACCAATTCTTTCTAGTATCTCAAATGGCCCAATGTAACGTGGGTTTAACTTTCCTCGCTTTCTGTAGACCCCCATTTTTGACCGTCCTAAAGACTTGGGCGTCATCGTTTGAGTGCTCGATGATTATGCATGTTCGCGCTCGTTTGGAGTCCCCGAGGTTTTCGGCTGCGCGCCTTGCCTCTAAGTCTCTGAACTCTCTTGGTTTTGTGCTTGTTTTAAGCCAACTCTTGGTCCCCCCCCCCATTTTTCCTGGAGGGAGAAACAGCGGTGTAGACCACTTTTCTCCCATGTCGACCAGTTTTCTCCCTTGTCAGCCACTTTAAGTGGTCGGTTGACTGGGGTGGGTGGTCGGTCGACCACCTCAAGTGGTCTGCAGCATGCCACCACCTTCTCCTCTTTTAGGAGAGCCCCTTTTTGCCCTGTCGACCACCTGAGGTAGTCGGTCGACTAGGTGGGGTGGTCGGTCGACCACTTTGAGTGGTCGGCGGCCATTTTTCACTTTCTGCAGATATTTTTGGTGCCAACTGTGCCAGCTGTTGGGCACAGAATGAATCCTCCCTACACGTGTAGGAAGGGATTTAAGCAAGCTTTGGCTTGCATATTCTATATAAGGGGAGCTCTCTTCCCCTTCTCAAGGGTTCATAATTTTGAGGAGCAATTTCTCCCTCTCTCTCTTCTCTTTTAGTGCTTGAAAGTGAGCTTTCTTCACATTTTTGCAAAGAGACTCCTAGCCAAACACCACCATCATTGAGCTGAGGTTCTTGGAGGTCATATTTGAGCTTTGGAAGTTGGTTTTAGCTCAAGAAAGTTTCTGTTTTTGCTGTGCTTCAGGGGTGAGTCCTATACCCTCTTCAAGCTTTGTTTTGGTTGCATATTTGGCCACCTTTGCATGCTATTTTAGGCCTTGCTTTCAACTACAAAACCTTTGTTTTAAAGTGTTTAAAAAGGTTGTTTGAGGCTTGTTTGAGTTAGGGGTATCTCTCACTCTTTTGTGCCTTATTTGCTTAGCTTCTTGCTATCTTTTAAAAGCTTTTGAGACCATCTCTTTTTGGCCTTCTTACCACTGAAACTTAGAGAAATTTCAGTGGTGGAAAGGTAATTTTGAGGTCCCAAATGGGTGGGGGTGGTCCCCCCCTCCTCTTCTCTTGTTTGCATGTGTTGATAGCCTATCAAAAGAGCATGTGTTTCTACTTCTTAGTGGCTTTGTTTAGGCTCATTTTTGTGACTTTTTAGACCTTCCATAACTCTGTTTTTGGCTGTCTTGGTCACTTCTTGCATGCTTCTTGTACTTGTAGTGTAATCCTACTTGTAGCCTTGCAAAGTAGCATGTTTTTGTGCCTTGAATTTGCTTAGTTCAAGCATGTTTTTAGCCATTATTTGCCATGTCATAACTCTATTTTGGGTTGGTTTGGTTGCCTCTTGCATGCTCCTTGCACTTGTAGTGCAATTTTGTTCACTAGCCTAGTGTATTCGGTGTTTCAGCCTATTGATCTGGCATGTATATGCTCTACTCCAGCACATTTTTGGCTATGTTTTAGCATGCTTTAGGTCTGATTTGTGTGGTTTTGGTCATGCATGCTTGGCTTTGCATAGCTATAGTGTATTTGGCTTTGCTAGCCTTGCACTTTGAGACCTCTAGCATGTCGTATTTGAGCTTTTTGCATGGCATAGCATAATTTGGCATGTTATTTCAGACCATATATCTTTGCCATATTCTTGCATTTATCGCCCTTTCGTTGTGTTTGAGGTTTGGGCCTTATACTTCGCTTGTGAGCCAACTTGCATACATGTTTGTCTAAACTTTTGGGCTATCATTTCAGCATGTTTCGACCTCTGTTTTGGCATGTTTTAGGTCTGTCCATAGCTGGTTTGACCATTTGTGCTTGATATTGCATGCCTCTTGTGTGATGCTCTTCACTAGCCTTAATGTTTTTGGCCTTTAACATGTCTTGCATGGTTTAGTGTCTTTAGCATGTCATTTCAGTGCTGAAATATATGCCATTGCATCCCACTAATTCACTCTTTCAAAACTAGAGGACTCTCACTTTTGGACTTAACCGATTAAGGGACTAATTGGTAATCTAAAATGTGTAAACAAAATGAATCAAGTAAAACATGGCCAAGATAAGCATGTTGTTTGTATTGCATGTGTTTGTATTGGACGTTAATCCAAACACGAGAAATGTGGGACATTTCATACTCATAGTGATGAAATGTGTCACATTTTTCGGTTGCCGGCGCCCTTGATTGTGCATGATAGGGTGGAGGCCTTCCGAGTCTTATATGTGCATTCATTGAGTTTTGTGCAAGCTTGATCCTTTGGCCACCATGCATTGAAAATGCTTGGTTGTTGGCTCAAGAGTCAAGTGCCATACTCCTTTGAGCTTGAGATATGATAAGGAGTGTGGAAATGCATACATTTCCTTGCAAATACACTGTCTTGCCTCGGTCTGTGCTCTGTTGCAGCAACAAGAGGAATTTCAGCCCTCAAGGTGTTCTTGAGATTAGAAAGAAGCAATTTGGAAATCGGTGTAATTTTCAAAGATTCAAAAGAGTGCAAATAGAGGCGTCTTAAGGCAAGGAGGTGGATTTCTGGGAGGACGCAACCGAGCATGCATATCTCCCTCACCCGCGAGGCCATTAATCGCTTTTGTTAGCTAGTTGTAGTTAATTACCTATGCTGTAATTAATTTAGTTTAGTGCTTTGTAATATTCTAATTAGCTTAGATTAGCTAGTTATTCAGTTTGGTTTGTAATAATTAATTAGCTAGAATAGTTAGTTAATTAGTTGGTTTGTAATAGTTAGCTTAATTAGCGTAGCTAGTTAGCTTTCATTTTATTTGGACCCTCCGTCGAGAGGGCAAATGTTGTAATAAGTGTGCGTGTGTGTGTGAATGTCTTCCAACCCCACATCTTTCTCCCTTTTACTTATTCGCTTTTGATGGTTAGTTTAGGGCATATTTCAATTAGCATACCTTATGCGGTGCATGTTTGCATCATTCATTTGTCTTGCATGCACCAGGCTCGGCGCATCATTCAAACCGCATTGTATTTCAATACACTTCTTTGAATACATGTATCAAATGTCGCATTCATATGCCATCTTAGATAGCCGAGCCCATTTAGTTGCATTTTGAATGTGTTGCATTAGGCATCTTAACATAGCTAGTATCATGCATTGATTTTTAACTAGTTTTCTTTTTTGGCTTGGAGTACACTGTAAGTATTTACGCTTTAGTATCCTTGCATCTGTGTAAGTGACTGCCATGATAGCATTCTTGCCATGAGGCTATGTGCTTAAGTGATTAACTGCATGAATGCCTGTAGATGAAGGCTTCATTGCTTGAATTGGAACAATTCATCAAAATGTGCGTTTTAAGCCCACTTGTTTGTGGCAAATCATGTTTTAAGCCCACTTGAGGGTGGCAAATCTGCATTTTAGCCTACTTAAGGGTAGCAACTTCAAACCATTTTTGAAAAACAAACATGAGATGTTTTGTTCCAAATTGAGTGATTTGGTCTATACTTATATGCTGTGCGCATCACATAGTAATTCTAGATTAATAACCGGAAAAAGAACACATGTGTTTATAAAAACAACATATCATGTTAGTAGAGGCCGATCTTTAATCGGACGAGTGGGGGTGCTCATTTCAGGACCTTCCCCTATCGTACCTAAGTTCCCGAGCCGAGGCAACTTTGGTGATGACGGACACGTGGCCTTAGGCACGAGTCAGGGTTTTCTAAATTTTCCAAAATAAAATATTTAGGTGGTGACTCTGAAATCTGGAAAAACAGTCCATGTTTGGCACTTTTTGATTAAAATCGATTTTCCAAAACGATTTGCCGGATTTGGACTCTTTCGTGATTTATCAGTCTTACATTGCACTTTGTGAGATTAGATTCAGAACTGTGATAGGAGTTCGAACTGTAGTAGCTATGAACCCAATTCGCGCCCTCGCGCGCGGAGCGAGTTCGGGCAGTCTACACTTTCCAAATCGGATAACTCCTCTTGTTGGTGAAATCTCGAGGAACACATGATCCCCTACTTGAAATTCCAAGTCTCGTCGTCGTGTATCTACATAACTTTTTTGGCGGCTCTGGGCAGTGCGAATTCGCTGCTGGATAAGTTGGATTTTATCACTTGTGATTTGCACGATCTCGGGGCCTAACAGTTTCCTATCCCCGACTTTCGTCTAGCATAGAGGTAATCAACATCTCCTTCCATACAAAGCTTCGTACGGTGCCATTCCAATGCTTTCTTGATAGCTATTGTCATAGAGCGAATTCTACTAAAGGTAGGTGCTCATCCCAGTTACCTTTAAGGTCCAACACGCATACACATAACATGTCTTCCAACGTCTGGATTGTTCTTTCATATTGCCCATCAGTTTGTGGGTGATAAGCCATGTTAAACTTCAGCATGGTTCCCAAAGCTTCTTGCAATTTGTTTTAGAAGTGAGACACAGAGTGGGGGTCTCGGTCAGACACGATTGAAACTAGGGTGCCATGCAAACGAATAATTTCTTTGATATATAAGGTGGCAAACTTAGTAAGAGAGTACATGATTTTGATTGACAGAAAATGCGTCGACTTCGTCAATCGGTCTATTATAACCCATATTGCATCATTTTTCAAAAATGACTATGGTAGCCTGACCACGAAGTCCATAGTAATGTGCTCCCATTTCCACTCAGGAATAGGGAGTGGTTACAGTATTCCCGCAGGTCTCTGATGTTCTGCTTTAACACGCTGACAATGCAGACATTTGGAGACATGGCTTGCTATGTCTCTTTTCATTCCTGTCCACTAGTAATGTTCTTTCAGATCATGGTACATCTTTGTGTTGCTAGGGTGGACTGCAAACCTTGAGCTATGAGCTTCCATCAATATCTTCTTCTTGAGTTTCAGAATGCCAGGTACACAAATTCGATTCCGAAATTTTAGTATCCCGTTGCTTATAGTGAAATCAGGATTAGGCGTACTCCT
The DNA here is from genome assembly GCF_055761805.1 of Camellia sinensis. Taxonomy (NCBI): domain Eukaryota; kingdom Viridiplantae; phylum Streptophyta; class Magnoliopsida; order Ericales; family Theaceae; genus Camellia; species Camellia sinensis. Next base: position 32,478,449 of record NC_138966.1, on the reverse strand, counting down.
TTGCTCCTCGTACTTTTTCTTCACAAGTTTATCTTCCCGTTGGTGCGCTTTAATTTCTTCAATCAATGTAGGTTCCACGGTTATGTTGGCAAGTAGTCCATTGATCTTGCGGGAAATGAGAGCATATGCCAAACTTCTGGTCGTCTTTCAGCTTAGTGCGTCTGCCACCACGTTAGTTTTGCCTAGATGGTGATGGATCTCTACATCATAGTCTTTCATAAATTCTAGCCACCATCGTTGCCTCATATTCAGTTCCTTTTGTGTGAACAGATATTTAAGACTCTTGTGATTAGTGTAAATTTTGTAGGTTGCACCGTAGAGATAATGACGCCAGATTTTGAGGGCAAAGATTACCTCAGCTAATTTTAGATCATGTTTTGGGTAGTTCTTCTCATCAGTCTTTAGTTGGTGTGAGGCATAAGCAATGACTTTTCCATTTTGCATAAGAACACAACCCAAGCCATTGTATGAGGCATCGCTATAAATTACGAACCCATCTGCTCCTGTAGGGAGTGCTAGTATAGGAGCTGACACAAGTCGACTTTTTAATTCTTGAAAGCAACGCTCCTATTTGCTAGTCCATTCAAAGGGTGTGTTCTTTTGAGTTAGCTGGGTCAAGGTTGATGCTATCTTTGAGAAATCTTGCACGAAGCATCGATAATAGCCAGCTAGACCCAAGAAACTTCGTATTTCTGATACATTAGTAAGTCGTGGCCAGTCCACAATTGCTGCAACTTTTTGGGGGTCAACCGAGACGCCATCTTTGTTAATGACGTGACCAAGGAAGTGTACACTAGTGATCCAAAATTCGCATTTCTTCAACTTGGCATAAAGTTTGTGATCACGTAGTGTTTGTAGAACCGTTCGCAAGTGCTTCTCATGGTCTTTTGGTGACTTGGAGTATATGAGGATGTTGTCAATGAAGATGATGACGAACTCATCAAGATAGGGTTTGAACACTCGGTTCATGAGGTCCATGAAGGCTGCTGGAGCATTTGTGATACCAAAAGGCATGACAAGAAACTCGTAGTGCCCGTAACAGGTTCTGAAAGTAGTCTTTTCGATGCTTTCCGTTTTGACTTTTAATTGGTGATAGCCAGATCAGAAGTCGATTTTTGGGCGCCTTGAAGCTGATCGAACAAGTCATCGATTCATGGCAGAGTGTACCGAGTCTTGATGGTGACCTTGTTCAGCTCCCGGTAATCAATGCATAATCTCATCGTACCATCATTTTTCTTCATGAACAATACTGGAGCTCCCTAGGGTGAGAAACTAGGTCGAATGAAACCTTTGTCTAGGAGTTCCTGGAGTTGAGTCTTCAGTTTTTTTAATTCCGTCATTGACATGCGATAAGGGGCTTTTGATATTGGTTGGGTACCAGGTTAAGTGTCAATGTTGAATTCAATTTCCCAGGCAATTGAGGTACCAGGTAGATCTTCAGGAAAAACATTTGGGAACTCTCGTACTATGGGGATTGCATCAATGGTGGAAGCCTCTTTTTGTGTATCGATCACATAACAAATATAACTACAACAACCCTTCCTCAGGAGTCGTTGGGCTGTCATGGAGGATATAATACAGGGAGGGTTGAAAACTCCAGTCCCATCAAAGACAAGCTCGGGTTGGTTTGGTAACCTGAGGGAGACTTTTTTAGCTTTACAATCAATAGAGGCGTGGTTGGCAGTCAGCCAATCCATACCTAAGATCACATCAAAGTTCCCAATACGGAGGGGAATCAAGTCTACATATAAGGTTTTGCCTTTTAAGGATATAGTACATGATCTGTACACATCAATACTACAGGCAGACTTACCAGAAGGAAAAAGACACAGACAATATAGATCTTAATGGTTCGGGTGTTGATACCAACTTGGCAGCAAAGTGTGGTGCAATAAAAGAATGAGTTGACCCAGAGTCAATGAGGACGTGAGCTAAATGACCATTGATAGAAAGTGTACCTGACACAACGTTTTTGGTAACTTCTGGTTTTCTAGGTACCAAGGCGAAAGTGCTTTCTTGGCTTTTTTGGTCCTTTCTCTCTCCTCCAGGTCCTGCGGGTTTCTTGACTGGGCCAGAAAGGTTGGCTGTAGGATTGTTCAGCTTTGGATAATCCTTCAGCAAGTGGCCAACTTGACCACATTTAAAGCATGCTCCCGTGTCTCGATGGCATTGTCCCGAATAAGCTTTCCCACAAGTAGGACAAGTTGGAATAGTGCCACCGCGGGGTGGTAGGACCTTGATTGCCTGAACTGGATGTGCTCGTATTCGCTTTTTTGGGAGGCGCAACATCGGATCTTCTGTTGTCTCTTCCCAAAATCGCTTCTTTTGGCTTGGTTCCCCGGAATGCAAGTTTTAATCCCTTTTTCTGCAATGTACACCCGGTCTACCATTTCTGCATAGGTTGGCAGTTTCAAAACCTCAAGCCTATCTTTGATTTCAACATCCAATCATGTTTCGAATTTTCTTGCCTTTTGAGCTTTGGTAGGGATGACATATGTCGCAAACCAAGCAAGTTGTGTGAACTTACTCTCGTATTTGGCCACCGTCATGGTTCTTTGCTTTAGATGTATGAATTCCGAAACCTTTTGTTCCCACAACGAATCTGGGAAGTATTTTTCATAAAATACTTCCAAGAATCTTGCCCAAGTCACAATTTCTTCTTTCTGTAGGATGAGAAGCCACCATTCCTGCGCATTATCTTTGAAAGTGAAAGTGGCGAAAGTTACCTTCTATCTTTTGGTGCAGGGTAAAGCACAAAAAATCTTTTCCATGTCTTTAACCCAAGCGTCCGCTACCATTGGGTCTGGATCGTCGAAAAATGTGGTGGGTTTCAGATCCTGAAACTGTTTTATGGTAACCGGCTCTTCTCGCCGTTCTGGCATCCCATTGTTGATGTTAGTCTGCAAGGCTTGCAAAAAGCAAGTAACCGCTCTTTCCATGATTCTTTCCATCGATTCAGTGCCACTGATTGATGACTCGCTTCCGTTACCATTATTGGCCATCCTACAAGGTAATAAATGAGGCATTACATCCATAACGCAACATATATATAAGCATGTATAGTGCAATATATATAAAATACCAACTTTACTATTTTTACAATTAATATTACATATTGTTTCAAAAGTCAAAATATGTTAGTGTCTCATCCCTGTGGTACAACAAAAACAAAAAAACAAAAACAGGGATTAGAGTACATCATGGTTAGCACACAAAAAAGGTTTTCTTCTACCAAATCTAGAGTCGTGGGTCAAACGGGCCAAACAACCATGGGAAGTAGTGTTGCATAAAAAGCTTAAATTCCCATCCTAACCAGACCACACTGAAACACATCCACGTTGCCTGGACTGTGAAAATGGATTGGTTGACAAAGTATTGTGCAACTATTGATTGTGTGAATAAATCTGTTGTGTTTTGTCCACAGAGTGTACCTGAATTTGTATTTGTTTGAAATGGGGTAGTTCTGCCTCCATACTTAATATCTGTCATGAAAGCGGCTAAATTGCTTAGGAAGGATTGTAGGGGTTATCTATGTTGTGTCTTGACTGAAACTTCTGATAGTTTTAATGTGGAACCCGTTCCTGTTGTTTGTGAATTTCCTGATGTGTTTCCGAATGATTTTCCTAGGGACTTATTTGATAGGGATATTGAATTCACTATTGATGTGATACTTGGAACATAACCAATTTCTAAAACCCCCTATAGAATGTCAACTTCCGAACTGAAGGAATTGAAAAGCCACAAGAAGGTAAGAGTTGCATTGGTTTGGCGCTGGCTGAGACCTTGATAGGCTTAGATGCCTTTCATTGACGAGAGACTACCAGATTCGCAAGGAGTTCACTACTTCTTCAGGTATTGTTTCCCACCCTTTCTTACATGTGTTTCTCACATCATTTGCCACTCATGCTCTATTTTTCTCTCAAATCCATTTTCTCATTTTTTTCTTAACATACATCTCTCTATTCTTTAATCTCTCTTATTTTTATCCCTTCCCAGGTGTGGTTGAGGGATGAGCTGAAACTTATGGACCTTATGAGGAGGGTCAAATATTCTGCTCCATTTCTAGTTTGTGCTTTACACTTGGCTCGATACCTCGTTGCTTGGAGGATGAGAGAACTTTTTGGCCTCTACTGTTAGCTTCAGTTGTGCCATTTCTGGCGAGTACGTTGACAACGGGGAAAAGAAAGAAAACCTGACTCGACTATGCCCCTAGTTCATCATTTTGACCATTCTTTTCAAGTTTTTTTCGATGTAATAAAAGCAACTTTGATTTTTGTCAAAGAGTTGGAGAACTTTACATTGAAATCAAAGAAATTAAAGTTGTGAGCATGGAAAATTTTCTTTTTGTTCCAAAAATGGTCTAAGTTGTAAAAGGTAAAAATTTGAACAAAATCAACTTTTATTAAAACTTTCCAAAACTATTTTCGAAAAGGATCACCACCTGACATGCACAGAATCAATCCTCAAGATGTACAACCCCGAATCAAAAGATTAGAAATACCCCTGATTGAACACCACTGCTCTACATTGTAACCAGTTTTTCTTACCAGAATGAAGAGCACAATCGAACTCTCAAGTAAAGAACGGACCAAGATGACCTGAACGAACACATGGACAAGACAGTTGAGTTGGAGGTGATTACGGCCGAACTTCAGGATGAAGTTGGGTACGTATCCCAAAGATGGGAATCAGGCCTTACGTAGTTCGGTTCAGGTTCACTCAAGTATTAACTCTATTCTTTTGCGCTTTAATTTTTGCTAAAGTCGCCCTTTAGGGTTTTCAACCTTGCGAGTTCAGTTTTTCTTTATTTCTAATTTTTCATGCTCTAACTTTTGCCTAGGTCGCCCTTCTGGGTTTTCGGCCTAGTAAGCCTCTCAAGGATAGTATTTCTTTAACTTCTCCATGTTGATCGGTTGTGAAAATTCCAGGCCCTCTAAGTCCATGAGAATAACAGCTCCACCCAACCAGATAGCTTTGATGATGTAAGGACCAGTCCAATTAGATCTGAACTTGCCCCTAGGGTCATGAATGGGAGCTCGGTTGTCTTTCCGCACCATATCTCCCTTTTTCAAATTCTGGGACTTAACTTTCTTGTTAAAAGCCCTAGCAATTCTACGCTAGTGGCCCTGAACATGATACAATGCTTTCAGCCTTCTCTCATTAAACAATATCAACTCCTCAAATCTGCTATGTTGCCAGTCCGCCTCTGCTATCTGACACTTAGCCATAACTCACAGCGACGAGACTTCCATTTTAATTGGCAAAACAACTTATATCCCGTAGACGAGAGAATAAGGAGTCGCCCCTGTAGACGTCCAGATTTAAGTTCTATAGCCCCAGAGTATGAATGGCAATTTATCTGGCCAGTCCCTGTAGGTCTCAGCCATTTTCTGCAAGATGTTCTTGATATTATTGTTGGCGGCTTCAACAGCTTCATTGGTTTGCGACATGTACGTAGATGACTTATGGAAAGCCACATTGTATTTCTCCAACAAGTCTATCACCTCTCTCTTGAAGTGGGAGCCATTATCTGATATGATCTCGTTTGGGACTCCATACCAGCAAATGATATCATTTCTGATGAACTTGGCCACATGCGATGCCTTCAACACTGCATAGGACTGAGCTTCCACCCACTTTGTAAAGTAATCAATCGCCACCAAGATATATTCATGCCCATTCGACCCCATTTGCGTGACTTCACTGATAACGTCGATTTCCCAGACTGCGAAAGGCCATGGCGAAGTCATGTTGTACTGTTTTGACGACGGGATATTCATGCGATTAGCATGAATTTGGCATTTGTGGCATCGCCGAACAAAACCAATACAATCCTCCTCCATGGTGGACTAGTAGTAACCTTGCTTGAGAATGTTTCGGGCTAGCATCACTCCGTTCATGTGCGCTCTGCACTCTCCTCCATAGATGGCCTCCATCAAGCGCTTTGATTCATCTTCTTTAACACACAACTTGTGCATTCCAAGATAACCTCTCTTCTATGGCTTACCTCCGCAGATGATAAATTGGACGGCTACTTGTCGTATTCCTCATTTGTCCTTTGCATTTGCCCCTAGTGGATAAATCTCATTTTCCAAGAAGTTTCAAATATCGTCGTACCAAGGGTTTTTGTCTTGCACTTCATCTATTGCGGCAATAATTTCATAAGCTAGCGTGTATTTCTACTCAGTGATAATCAGACGCATCCGTACTCCAAGTAGGATGTCTACCATAGAAGATAGAGTTGTTAAAGCATCAGCGAACCTATTGTTCTCTCTCAGTTGATGCGTGAAGGACAGCTTTTTAAACCTAGGAATTAGAACGTTCATGGTCTGGTGATAAATCTTCATCTTTTCTTCTTTGACTTTCCAGTCTCCATTTGCTTAAGAAACAACTAAGTTCGAGTCCTCGATGATATCCAATCTTTTTACCCCTAGTTCCAGAGCGGCTTCTAAACCAGTAATACACGCTTCACACTCTGCTTCATTATTGGACACCTTGAACCGAAGTTTGAAGGCTAAAGGTATATAGGAGTCGTCAGGTGCTATCAGCAACACACCTATCCCATAACCATACTGATTGGATGCTCCGTCAAAGTATGTCGTCCAAGTCTCCTCCTCAACTTGCAATGGCTTCATCTGGAAACAAGTATTCAACTACCTCATCTCTCTCTACCGGGTGATCTTCCAGGAACTCTGCTACAACTCTTCCCTTGATCGACTTGCAGACGACATATTTGAGATCAAAAAAGGAGAAGAGAAGCAACCAATGAGCTAGCCTACCCGTGAGCGCTGGTTTCTCAAAGAGATATTTGATGGGATCTAATCTCGAAACCAAGATTACAGAGTGAGCTAACAAGTAGTGCCTCAACTTCCTGGTAGCCCACCAAGGCTAGCAAAGCTTTCTCTAACAGAGTATAGCAGGTCTCATAATCTAACATTTTCTTGCTCAAGTAGTAGATGGCTTTCTCCACTCTATCTTCAGATTCCTGAGCGAGCATGCATCCCATAGTTGTGTCTGTCACTAACAGGTACAAAATCAAAGGATTCCTCGGCTCTGTCGGCGATAGCACTAGCAGATTTTGTAGGGACTACCTAACCTGCTTAAAGGCAAATTGACATAGATCGTCCCATTGAAATTTCTTCCATTTCTTCAAGAGACCAAAAAGTGGTTCACAAGTCAAGGTTAATTTGGAGATAAACCGTCTTATGAATTGCACTTTACCCAGAAAGCTTTGCACCTCCTTTTCAGTCCTTGGTGGCAGCATTTCTAGGATGGCCTCGATTTGGGAAGGATCTACTTCGATGCCCCTCTATGTGATCAAAAAGCCCAGTATTTTCCCTACTGTTACACCGAAAGTGCATTTCTGCAAGTTTAACCTCAACATGCATTCTCTAATCTGTTGAAAGAATCTCTCCAAGAAGGTGTAGTGGCCCTCTCTTTCTTTGGACTTGACAATCATGTCATCCACGTACATCTCGACCTCTTTGTGGATCATGTCATGTAAAATGGTGGTCGTAGCCCTCTGATAGGTAGCTCCAACATTTTCAACCCAAATGGCATAACTCGGTAGCAGTAAGTACCCCACGGTGTAGTGAATACGGTTTTCTCTCTATCCTCGAGCGCCATCAGAATCTAGTTGTACCCAGAAAACACATCCATAAAGGATAGCAATGCATGGCCCGCAGGGAAGTCCACTAACTCATCAATGTGTGGCAGAGGAAAGTCATCCTTCGAACTGGCTCTGTTCAAGTCCCGAAAGTCCACACACACCTGGATTCTACCATCCTTTTTCGGCACTGGGACAATGTTGGCCAACCAAGTTGGATATTCAGATACTAACAAGAAAACTGCCTCGATCTGCTTGGTGACCTCTTCCTTGATTTTCAACACCCAATCCAGACGGATTCTTCGCAATTTCTGCTTGATGGGCCGAGCCTTAGGGTCAAGAGGGATCCGATACTGTACAATCTTAGGATCGATTCCTAGCATGTTTTCGTAGAACCACGCAAAACATCTTTGAATCTTTTAATAAAGCGGCTAAGCGCTCGCGCTCCTCTGAAGACAACGTGGACCTGATCTGGACCAGACGCGGATCCTTCTCAGTACCCACATTACTAACAATGATTTCATCAGCATAAGGTTTAGCAAACCTCTCCTCCTCTCGATTAATCAAGTTTTTCAAAACCAGAGGAATTTCTTCCTCTTCATTTTTATTAAAATTCTGAAAATCTTGGTCAATATAATAAATGAGCGGCACAGAGAAATACTCAGAATCGGTAGCGTTCTCATTCATAAATCCAACTCCTCAATTACAATCGACTCAAAAACAAAAGAAAAAGAGGACCTGGACAAGACCTTGGCATCTGGGTTATCACCCCCGGGAATACCAGACTCAGACTCAGAAGAACCAGAATCTGATTTTGCCCCCACAAACTCAGTGGAATCAGATTCTAGCTCATCACCCGATTCAAAACTAGACAGATAGCCTTCCTCAGCTACCATATAAGAGATGGTGCTTCTGATGCATCCAAAATGCTGTTGGTTGGGTTCACACCCGGTTCTTCCTCGATCATAGAAATGGTAAGGTTATCTCCCAAGTTCTCTGAGTCAATCGCAGGATTTGTAAGGAGACATGCCAGTGCTGCCCCTACTCCAAGTTCACTGTTGTCTAAGTCACTTTCCATGCTCTGTTCAACCTCAGTACTTCGTTCAACCTTTTCCTCGATATCACTATCTTACAACTACAGGTCAAAGAAGATTTTGAACTCGGGGACACGCTGCTTCATGGAATTCATCCAGGGCTCAAGAAAGCCACAAAAAGGGAAATCTTCTCCTTCCCGAACAAAGTGACCATTCAGCGTTCCCTAGATTGGCCTGTAGATGAGCTCATAGTGTTTTCCGGCCTGCTTGGCTCTGGCTCTGACTCTGGCTCTGATTTATTCTCCTTTCCTGATCCAGTCCTGTTTGGTGGGTACATAACCCATACCAAAGGCATGTGGATTATGCGGCACATCTGTCAATGTTATGACACCCTTTCGGCCACTTCTTCCAAGTCTCATTCCTGGCACATGCTGCAATTTGTTCATGAAATAGTTAGATTGGGCGCTGACATACATGCCTCTACGGCTAGAATGGTCTACACTACCCGGGCTTCAGCCAAAGTGAACCCTGAGAGGAATACATCTTCCTCGCCATGAGTGATTTCCAACACTGGTGTAGTTACCTCTAGCGGGGGATGGATGGATGAATTCCCGAAAATAATCGCCACTCATTTCCCATGAGGGTACTTCAATATTTGGTAGAGGGTGGAGGGAACAACTTTCACATAATGCAGCCAGGGCCTCCATAGTAATAAGTTGAAGGTGGCCAGCACATCCAGGACATGGAACTCAACATCTTACTGAGCTGGGCCCACCTGGACTCTGATTTACACCGTGCCCATGACCTTCCTACTTGTATTAGCATATACCCAAATTACTTGGGCAGTGGACACAAAGTCTGCTGACCTAAGGCCGATTGCATAAGCTGTGTGGGAAGGACAAACATTGATAGCTGAACCGGTGTCTATCAACACCACCGATACTCATTTTTCCTTTCACTCAACAGATATGTACAAGGTTTTATTGTGAGCTGATCCTTCCAATAGCAGTTCTTTGTCATAAAAGGTTAGGGTTGGCCCAGTGCCACCTAGGAAGGCCAATCCCACAAGTTGTTCAGGGGTAGTGTCAATGGACAATTTAGCGTTGTCCATTGCTGACAATACTACATGTCGATGTACCTTGGAGGCCATGAGAAGACCCTAAATTGAGATGTCAGCTTGGATTTTGTTAAGCTGCTTCAACACTGTCTCTTCTTCTACCTTCTTCTCTTTCTGTTTCTCAACCTCTATCTTTTCCAAATGCCTCAGCTTGATCTAAATGTGATGGCTTAAAATACCTCCCACTTCTTGTCATGTGATCTATTTTTTCTGCGTACCACGTGTTGTCTGGAAGGTACTCACCCAGTCTTCGTCGGTGTGGGCCAGATATAGATCATTATCATCCCACGATATGCTTTCGGCAGCTGAAAAATAGTTGTCTGGCTCCGTTCAAATCACTTTCATATCACAGGTATCCCCCATAGGGTGTTGGGCCAATACTGCTCTCTGGTTGTCTTCAACCCTCTCTTGTGCAAACTGCTTTAGTATAGCTTCTTATTCTGTGTCCAAAGTGCTCACAGCGCCCAGTTCCTGAGCTGAATTTTTTACTCCGGTGTTCTCCGGCAGTTTTCCCTTTTTATTAGCCATTCCGGCCACTACAACAATTTATGCTTCCTTTTTCTCTGGTTTCATTTAAGTTCCTTCCTCCTTATCCAGCTCATCACTCAGCCACCCAGAATTGTCCGTGGATCTATTCTAGTTGAACCAGCCAATCTGCACATCCACTTGACCCTGTTCGTCAAAGAACTGAAGGTTGTCTAAATCCTCCTCGAGTTTCTCCAAATCATCCAACCCCTGGCTCGGACATCTTCCCTAACCACATTAACCTACCAATTCCAACTTGACTTGATCAATCGGCATAATGTAGCAGCTTGGATCGTACATCCCCTTAGGCGAGTCCTTAAAGCTCTCCAGTAACGGACTCATACTTTCCTTTAAGACCAACCTCCTTTCTACTGCAATTGTCACCACCACAAGCTTAGGTTGAAGTGTGGACGTGCCCATCATGCACAAATCTGTGCTTTCAGGAATGAACACCGTCAGTCTTGGTAGGTCAGAAAGGGGTAATATATACGCTGGGGTCGTAGAGGATGGCCTGTGTATGGATCAGGTTTAGATTTTGAGGTAGGGGAACTTGATTGTGGGCTGGGAGAGGGTTTGTAGTTACATCTGGTTTCTGGGGTGGTGTGATCACCTTGTTGTCAATGAGGTCTTGAACCTCATGACGCAGTCTGAAACATTGTTCGGTGTCATGACCATGATGTTAGTGAAACGCACAGTACTTTGCTAGGTTGCGTTTAGGTGAAAGAGGATCAGGCAGTAGGTGAGGCTCAAATGGTTTGAGGTGCCATTTTTTGACCAACACCTTCATGGCTTAAGATAGGGTCATGTAGAGTTCGGTAAAGGTCCTCTGGGATCGGGTAGAGTTTGCTGAAGTTTGTGGAGCTGGGTTGGAAAACGGATTGGCGGTCTTGGTTGTGGTGGTGACGACGCTCACATCCGACGGTCGCGCAGCTGTGCTACCACTAGTGGTAGTATTGGAACTGCGCACAAAAGGCCTTTTTGCCTGCTCTTTCTCATCAATAATCAACCCTTGTTTCATGGCATCTTTGATCTGAACCTCCATCTTATGGAGCTCAGTGAATGTGAACAGAGGTAGGACGATCATTTTCTACAACAACTTATGGTGCAAATTGCAGACTACCATCCTTATCTGATCTTTCTCGGAAGGCCTTGTGGTCATCATTGAAGCTTTAGCCCACCACCTCGTCACAAATTTTGAGAAGCCCTCCTTTGACTCTTGGCACGTTGCCTCAAGATCACGAGTTGTGACCTTGATCTGCGTGTTATACAAGTACTGAGCAATAAAAGCCTCGGCCATTTTCTCCCAATTCTACTTAATGGAATCCTCCAACTTCGCATACCATATGGCTGCTATTCCCGACATGGTCCGGCCAAAGAGAGACAGTTTCTCCAATCTGGTCAGGCCCATTGGCTGCAAGATGTCTGAAAACAGCTGTAGATGAACCATGGGATCTCCTGAGCCGTCGAATCAATCGATGTGCAGCATTTTGAACCGATCTAGCAATGTCACTGCAGAATCTGTATACCCATCTTCTACATCGGGTATAGAGTTAACACCTTGTGCTCTCTTGAATAGCTTCTCCAGCTTGTTGACCTTAAGCACAGTTGGGTCAATCTCAAACTCAAACGGAGCCTCAGTTTGATACACAGATGCTTTGGAGGCTTGTTCTAGGATCGGCTCTGTCGAATTGCCCTGATTTTCTTGGACATTAGCAATATAGGCAGTGGCTCTGGGTGCTAGGATACCCGTAGGAGGTGCATGAGATGTAGAAGCCGCTGCTGGCTGTGGTTGTTGTTGTTGTAGCCTGTTTATTACCTCGGCCTGACAGGTTGTGACCTTGACCTGACGAGCAGCATCTTACTGTAGGGTTTCAACTGTTTGTTGAAGATGATGTATTAATTCCTCCATGCTGGCTAGGAGATACTGTGTCATCAGAATAGGCAAGTGATCTCGTGCTGGACTAGAAGTAGAAGACTGTCCCTAAGCCTGACTGGATGCAGGTGAATTGAGATGTGACTACTGTAAAAACTGAACCGGTGAACTCTACCTGACTCTCCTCCGCCTCGTAACCGATGGAAGTGAAGTAACCACAGGCTGTCCCCTAACAAGATCTCCGGCTTTGCAAGGCCTTCTGACTCGGGTCCAGAGCACTTGGAGGATATCAGAACTTTCAGAAGCTATGGTGTTAAATTACCTAGCAAAAAGAAATAAAGCAAAAAGAAAGTAGTAATCAGAAACCGCACAGCACCTCAGCTAATGATGTTACCAACACAAATGTAATCAAAGTTGTAGGATTGCACTCAACACTGAATTCTGCCTCCAAAACAGATACCAAACTTGCAACTAATACGCACATTCCTATACAGTTTCACTATAAGGCACGTACCAGTTAAGTGAGAGCCGAAACACCCCTATGAGGGGGTAAGGTTACCCTATCCTAGTTTCATTAGGAACTAGGGTTCACTATTCAAACAAAGCAATTTTACGCAATCCTGTATTCAGGTAAGTATCATGTCCTAATTCGGAACAGGCTCTATGGCTTTTCGATATGTAACTAGGCTGAATGGTCAAAAGGGTACCTCAACAAGACTACCTAATATACCTCTCACACCTAACACCGAGAAGTGAAAGAAGGATCAAACGGTACAACGGTAGTCTGTATCCAAGGGTTGTGTTCCCATCATGGCAGAGCCTGTGACCCGTCAGCCTTTTGGCAAGCTTTTAGGCAAGCCTCCAGCAAACCGTCCAGGAATAGCAGATGGCAAACACAATGACTTAAGCGCACCAATGCAAATGCAAATGCAAAGAACATATAAGTGTGGATAAAGTTTCACATCATGAAGTTCAAGTCAAGTTCTCTAAATTCCCCAACAGAGTCGCCAGAAACTATAGCTCGACTTTTTGTGCCCCCTTTTGGAAGACGAATAAGCCCTATTATCGGACTCATGCAGTTCTAAATCTGATCTCACAAGTGCGATGTGAAATAGATAATCCCCAAAAAGTCTATATCCGGCAAATCTTTTAAAAAATTGATTTTGAATCAAATTGCCAAAAATGAACTGCTTTGCCAGATACAGAGTCGCCACCTAAATATTTTTTTGAAAAAATTTAGGAAACCCCTGACTCGTGCCAAAGGCCACATGTCCGTTATCACCAAGATTGTATCGGCTTGGAAACTTAGGTACGAGAGGGGAAGGTAATGAATTGGGCACTCCCGCTCGCCCGATTAAAGATCAGCCTCTACTAATCATGATATGATTCTTATCTACATTATATGCTCTTGATCCGGTTTATTAGGCTAGCATTACTATGTGATGCGCACACACACAAGTATAGACTAATTTGCAAGAATTAGAACACTTGATCTCATGTTCGTTTTGAAAATTATTTCGAATATGTACCACTTTGTAGACACCCCATTTTTGACCGTTCTCAAGACTTGGACGTCATCATTTGAACATTCGATGATCATCCATGCTCGTGTTCGTTTTGAGTTCTCGGAGGTCTCGGCTACGCGCCTTGCCTCAAGATCTCTCAACTTGTCTGTTTTGTGCTTGGTTGTGGACCAAACACTTGTGTTTTTGCTTCTAAGGGAAGAGGGTGGCTTGTTTGCCATACCCTCAACCCATCGGCCAAGGCTTGAAGCCATCGGCCCTGTTTTCTTTCCATCGGCCAAAAGTATTAGCCGATCGGCACTATATTTGGTCGGCCGGCACTTATGTTGGTCGATCGGCCTTTTTTTTGGTGGTTGAACCCTGTTCATCTGCTTTATGCAGATATTTTGTGATAGCTGGCACAGCTGGCATCCACAATTAACCCCCTCTATACACGTGTATGGAGGGATTTGCCCTTTGCTTAGCTTCTCCAAGAAGCTTTGCAAATTGGATTTTTATAAGAGGGGAGGCCCTCCTCCCTTCTCAGAGGTTCTGAAATTAGGGTTAGAAAAAGTTGTATCTTTCTATCTCTATATCTCCCTATCTCTATCATTTGTGTGTGTATTTGTGACCTAAGGTGATTTTTGTTCACACTATTGCACACAAACACCTAGTAGAGCACCTTCCTTTGGTTGCTGAGGCACTAGGAAGTTGGTTTCAGAGTTCTTGGGCTGGTTTTGATCCAAGGGGGTGGCTGGAGTTGTGTTCTTGAAGGTGTTCTTCAAGGGTGAGCATTCTTGCTTTAAATACCGCTTTCTAGCTTAGGATTTTAGCCCTTCTTTCTTATTGTTTTAAGCTTAGCTATTAACTAATAAAAGTTCTATTTTTACTTGATTTTGAACTCTGTTTAAGGTTATTTTGAGGTTTGGGGTTGTTTACCCCCTCCAAGGCCTTGTTAGGCCTTGTTTTAGGCCATCCCTTTTGGCCCTTACTTTGAGCTTTGCATGGCCTCTCTACCATTGAAATCTAGAGGATTTTCAGTGGTGGAGAGGTGGTTTTGGTGTCCTAAATAGGAGAGGGGATCTTGTCATCTTGAATACTAGCATAAGTGGCTTATGTTGGTGGCTTGTATGCCTAGCTTGTTTTAGCTTCATTTCAGCATGTATTTGGTGTTTTTTTGCCATGATTTACCTCTGTTTAAAGTTGGTTTAGTGTTCTCTTGCATGCACCATATACTTTCCTTGCAATCCCCTCATTTGCCTTAACATGTATCTAGCATTTAGACTACCATGCTTGCATGTTTTGGCTCAAATCCATGAAGCTTCTAGCCTTGTTTTAACATGCTTGAGCTCTATTTTTCATTGTTTTGGTCATGCTTACATTGTTTTGTATAGCTACCATGCAATCTAGCTTGTTAGCTTTGGATGTTTGAGTCACTAGCATGCTCTATTCGGATCATTTCAATGGTTTGGCGTCACTTGTAATATTATTTCAGTTCATATAGTATGCTCATGTACTTGCATTTGTCACATCTTTAATGCTTTAAAGGGTTTGTGTTTTATGCCTTATGAATGTGTCATTGTGTATGCCACCATGCTTAGGTCTTTGGGATGCCATCTAAGTGATTTTTTGGGCTTACTTTGACATGCCATAACTCTGTTTTTCATTGCTTAAATCATGCCATGTTTGGTTTTGATAGGTGTAGTGTAACACCCTCTTTGGTAGCCTTGCATGCCTCATGTTTTGACGTTGTGTTCTAGCTTGTGTTGGCTAGTTTCGAGCTTGCTTTTGGTCTTGTTTGGACCTGTCTTAGGACTGTTTTAGGTCCTCTTGGCCCTTTGGGGCTTGCTTTGTATAGCCATGGTTTGAACCCTTAGGCTAGTTTCATGCTTTAAGCTTTCTTGCATGCTTTGCTTGTGTACTTTGGTCAGTTTGGCACCTTTCCTAACATGATTTCAGAGCTTAACATGTTTGTCTAATATCCATGTTTGTCTCCCTTTAAGCGTTCTTAAAAGTTGCTCTACAATGCTTAAGGTAATGGACCATTAGCATGCATGTTTATATGTGTATTTCATGCCTTTGTTTCATCACTTTGGCCACTGATTTGGACCTATTTGAGAGCTATCCATTTTGGTTTAAGACCATTATCGCATGTTGTTGCATGCTTGCCTTGCATGTAGTTGTATACTTGGCCTATTGCGTGTTGTTGCATGCTTGAGTTATATCGCATTTGGCATGCCCCTTTTGTTAAGTTGCTTTGCATGTTTGCATGTATTGTCCCTTGCATGTTGTTGCATGCTTGCCCCACATGTTGTTACATGCTTGCCTATCCTTGAATGTTGCCACATGCCTTGCATGCTTGTTTAGGTTGCACTGCATTTGGCATGCTTATTACCATTAGCCTTGTATGGCATTGTCCTTGACATGTTTCATGTTGCATTAGTTTTGCTTGCATGTTTGCATCCCTTGCCTCTTGATCAAGCATGATAGAGGTTGGGGTCCCTTATGTGTTTTTTTGTGCATTTCATTCCATATTGAATTGTATATTCAGCTCCTTTGGCCATCATGCAATGAAATGCATGATTGGTGGTCCGAGGGTCGAGGACTACACTCCTTTGAGTCTCAAACATGATAAGGAGGGTGGTCGTGCAAACATTGCCTTGTAAATGTAATGTCATGCTCTGTTTGTCCTCTGCTGCAGTAACACAGCATTTTGCAGGAAGATATGGCCGGTCGGCTAAACATTGTTGGCCGAGAGCTTTACATTTGGTTGACGACCAATTTCCCATGGCCGATGGCCCTATCTCTTGGCCGATAGACTCACAGAAAGTCCCCAAGCTGGTTCAGAAGTGTCACAGAAGTTGGCATAGTTTTCAGAGGTACAGAGCAATGTAAACAGAGGCAACATGTGACATGGCAATGGATTTCTGAGCGAAGCCGTCTGAGCATGCGTGCATCCCTCTTCCCGAGGCTGTTTTTACTATTTTCATAGCTTAATTGATTTGCTTAATTAGTTAAGTGTTGTGTAATAATTAATTAGCTTGTTAGTTAGTTAATTATGTAATTTGTATTATTTATTCGGACCCTCCGTCGAGAGGGCGAATTTTGTAATAAGTGTGCGTGAGTGTGTGAATGTCTTCCAACCCCACATCTTTCTCCCTTTTACTTACCTGCTTTCAATGGTTAGTTTTAGGTCATGTTTCAATTAGCATCCTTATGCTCGCATATTTGCATCATTCATCTATATTGCATGCACCAGGCTCGGCGCATCATACTAACCGCATGGTATTTCAATTCCTACTTGAATACGTATATCGAGTTGTCGCATTTCACATGCCATTCTTAGAATAGCCGAGCCTATTTCTAGTTACATTTTGCATGTGTTGCATTAGGCATCTTAACATAGCTAGGATCATGCATTGATTACTAACTAGCTTTTGTTTTGGCTCGGAGTACTGGGTAAGCTTTTATGCTTTAGCATCTTGCACGTGTGTGAGTGTTAACATGACCACATTCTTACTATGAGGCTAACTGCTTATATGATCAACTGTCTGAATGCCTGTGGGTGAAGGATAGATTACTTGAATTAGAACAATTCATTGAAATGTGAGTTTTTAAGCCCACTTGATTGTGGCAAAATCATGTTTTCTAAGCCCACTCGAAAGTGGAAAAATTCATGTTTTAACCTACTTGCGAGTAGCACCTTCAAACCATTTTCAAACAAACATGAGATGTTTTGTTCCAACTTAAGCGATCTAGTCTATACTTATGTGTTGTGCACATCACATAGTAATTCTAGGCTATTAATTGGAATAAGAACACATATGTTTTCAAAAACAAGATATCATGTTTAGTACAGGTCGATCTTTGATCCGGCGAGCGGGGGTGCTCATAGATGACCTTCCCCAATCGTACCTAAGTTCTCGAGCCGAGGCAACTTTGGTGATGACCGACACGTGGCCTTAGGCACGAGTTAGGGTTTCCTAAATTCTCCCAAAATAAAATATTTAGATGGCGACCCTGTATCTGGCAAAGCAGTCCATGTTTGACACTTTTTTACAAAAATCAGTTTTCCAAAACGATTTGCTGGATTTGGACTCTTTGGTGATTTATCAATCTCACATCGTACATTGTGAGATCAGATTAAGAACCGTGACATTTGAGTCCGAACTGTAGCATGAAGCCCCAAGGGCGCGCCTACACACTTGAAAAAGTGATTGCATATGAACATTACTTAAATTATTCCAATTCAAACAACTAGCCTTCATCCACAGGCATTCAAGCAATTATAGCACTTAAGCAATTAACCTCATGGTAAGCATGCTAAACATGGCAACATCAACATGTGATATGCTAAAGCGAGTAAAGGTTCACCTAGTACTCCAAGCCAAAAAGATGAAAAGAGTTAGAAAAAATGCATGATTCTAACTATGCGATATGACTAATGCCATACATGCGATATGCAATTTACTAGGCTCAGCTACTAATATGGCATATAATTCAATTTGATAGCATACGGTCTAAGCACGTATTCAAAGAATGTTTAACTAACAATGTAAGTTAGAATGATGAATCGAGCCTTGGCGCATGCAATACAAGTGGATGGAAACATGAAGTATGCTAAACAAAACATGATGCCCTAAACTAACATGGGGCTGAAAGACATACACGTTTTTACAACATTGCACCCTCACACAGGAGGGTCTAAATGAACTAATTAGCTAACTAATTACCTAGCTAAGCTAATACATCAACAAATGAATAATTTAGCTAAACTACTTAACTAATTATTACAAACCGAATGAACTAATTAATTAACTAATCTAACTAATTAAAAATAATTACAACGCGAGGTGAATTAGCTATTCTCACTAATTAATTACCAAGCCGCAATTTTAAGCACAACATTAATACGTCTATAACACGAATCCCGAGGATCGATGGAGGGCTCATGCATGAATGCGGTTTCCACTTGAAAAAAACCACTATTTTTGCTACTGAATGCCTCTGTTGCACAATAGAACATTTGCACTGATTTTCACCTCCAGACCAACTCTGTTCTGCTTCAAAAGGACACTACTTGATTTTGCACTGGTGGCCAGCACAGAAGATGGCCTGCCGGCCACTACTGACTGGGTTGTCCTGCTACAACAGAGAGAAAATAGAGCAGAGACAGTGTATTCTCATGGGTTTGTTTGCACAATTTACCCCTCCTTATCATTTGGACAGCTAAAAGGAGTAGTAAGTTTGATTCACAAACCACCAATGGATGCAATTTCATTGCATGATGGCTTATGAATCAAGTGTGCAAGTTCATTGAATGCAATAAAACAAGACTCTTGAAACCACCTCCCTATCATGAAAGATCAAGGGAAGTAGTTGAAAATGAATCTTGAACCGTTTTCATTACTAATGAGTACGAAACGACTCAAGACTCAAGGGTTCAATTAACATCCGATTGAACCCAAACAAGTTATTATCGTGCACCTTTTTTAGCCTCAATTTTATCACTTCATTTTAGATTACCATCCATTCTTTAGTCAATTGAGTCCAAAGGTGAATTTAAGTCCTCTAAAGGAAAGAGGGCTCAAACCAAGAGTTGCTTTGGGCATGAAAGAGACATCATACCGTTGGTAATAAACCCCAAAAGGGGATTAAACCATTAATCATGACATCTCAATTTCATGCTTAAACAAACAAGTAGTTTGAAACCACTTTCAAAGCAAAGAAAAAGTCAAGAAATGAGGGAGGTTGCAAAGGTGATTAAAGGTGAGAACAAGTAAGAAAAGCACTAAATAAATGCAATCAACTCAAATAAGATGGTGTCTAATACCTAAAACACCAAACTTATGAGGACAATTACACTACAATCATGCAATATAAGGCTCAAATGCAATGAACACTTAAAAATAGTCCTAAAACAGTCCTAAAACATACTGAAATTAAGACAAAAATAGCTAGAATAATAAGCTAAAACATGGATCATGCTAGGCTAGTAAGCAAGACACAAGGAGGGGAGGCTAACCCCTCCAACTTTGGACTTCAAAACATGATTTTAGCCACTGAAATAACTCTAAAAATTAATGTTTAAAAGCTTAGAAAAAGATAGTGTAAATGTGGGAAACACAAGGGTAAAGGCCTTGAGAGCAAGGTGTAAAGAAGGGTGAGCCACCCCTCAACCTTTATTGGCCTTAAAACCCAAGTTTTAGCCCAAAAATATAGAGTTTTTAAGGCCCAAAAATAGTTGGAAAACAGTAAGAACAAGAGTTAATACAACAAGTAAAGAGGCAAAGCTTTATACCTCTTGAGGAGGAGATCACTTTCAAGCAATAAAACAAGGCAAACACACCCTCAAGAGCTCAAACAAGGCTCAAAGATACCTCAACTCAAAGATGGAGAAATTTGGTTCAGAGTGCATAGGCAAAGGTGAAAAGTGTATAGGTAAAGGTTGAGAAATTTGTAAAAGAGATAGAAAGAGAATTATAGAGAGCGGGGAAAAAAATTTCTCTAAAATTTTTCTAACCCCATGGCAAGAGGGGAGGTCCTCTATATATAGAGAAACATGAACCTCTCTTAAAAACATCCAGCCATACACGTGGGAGCAAATGCAAGCATCTGTGCAAACAGCTGGCATAGCTGTCACAAACTATTTGCAAAACACATTGGTGGCCGATAGGCTAGTAATGGTGGCCGGCAACCAAAAGAAGTGGCTAGCAGCCCATATAAGTGGCTGGCAAGCCACCGGAGGTTGCAGCTTGAAAATCTAAGGTTTGGTCCAAAAATAAAGCAACAGGGATGTAGGGTTTGAAAGGCTCAAAGTTATGGCATTCCGCTGAGGACTTCGAGCACTTGACAAGCACATAGAGTCATCATTGGGTGTGCAAGCGATGACGTCCAAGTTGTAAAGGCCGTCAAAAATGGGGTGTCTACACCTTGCGGTGAGACGGAATAGTTAGCTAGACAAAAAGAGAGTTCAAGTCGGCGCCACTAACTCTGATCTAGTGCCCGATCACCTACATATGTATATTAAATAGTGAGTTAGAGCCCAGTGAATAATCCCAATGTAAAGATTCACAGCATATATAAGCAAAACAATGTTCAAAATATTTTCCGGATACTTGTACTAATGAATAAAGTTCCATAAACCTTCAATAAACTTTCCATAGATCAACACATAACGCAGTACGTTGTCAAAAGCATTACTATACCTTTAGCAAAATACTATACAAAACGTTCACGATGAAACAAAGTATTTATCAAACATATACATGCAGAAGTCATAAAGTTCTTCATACCATTCAGTTTCACTTTCATTTCGTGATATGATCCAATAGTACTGGTTAGCACATTAGCAGAACGTACACAATGGAATGAGAACATAGGCATAACGATTGCAACGTATCGACATATACATAACGATCTCAACGGATCGACATATACATAATGGTCGCAATGGATCGACATAGACATAATGATCGCAATGGATTAACTTAGACATAACAACCGTAACGGGTCGAAATAGACATAATGACCATTAGGGATAGACATAAACATAACAGAAGTTTTTGAAAATCAAGCACTTGTTCATGGTGTCACATTCAATGATCAATAGGGAATCTCATTCATTCGTATCAAACATAATTTCTCAAAAAACTTGTCATTTATAACAAAACGTTTACAACGATCCAATAACTTATACAAAACGTCATTTACAGTTCATAGACAAAGCAGTGGTTACTGAATGGTCAAAACATATTTTCGTATTAGTTGTTCAAAGGAAATTCACTCACTCCTTAGCAAATTTCCTTTTGAGGAAACAGATCACATTGTACATAATTCGGTATTTCAAAGCATAACTTTTAATTTTAAAGGACTTATTTGTAAACTTTGTCATATTTCATAACTCTTCGTTTAGGAAAACTAATTTCAAAGTAATTCATACAAAAATACCGTTACAAAGAGATTACTCACCTCAAGTAGGTTGGTGTCCTTGCACAACGTTCAGACCTACATATCACATATACCAAACACATTGGAACACATTGTTCTAATCGCATACTGTATCTTCTCATTCTAAATCAATTATACATGTTATTTCCTTACATATCAGTACCTTAATGAGTCATAATTCATGCTTAGAAATACTCATAAGAAGACAGAAGCAAAGATGTAAACACAAAACAACATGTCAAAACATGCTGAAAAGGCTTGGCCACTCGAGCGGTGGCCACAACCTGTTGAGCGTGCAATGTGCTTGTTGTACAGAGGAGCTGGCCACTCGAGTGGTGGCCTAGGCCGCTCAAGCGGTCTAGGTTGGCATGGTGTTCGAAAATATGTTCAAGTTTTGGAGCTCTCAATCTGCAAATCCACCTTTTTTTTTTTTTTGGGGTCTAATTCAATCCCAAAATCTTCAATTTCATACAATACAAGACCCAAAACTTCTTTCAAGAAAACATTAATCTTTATAGACATGACTTTCAACAAAAACATATCTTCAAATTAAAAACTAATTTTTCCATTCAAAACTCAAAGTTTTGAATTGAATTGAATTGAATTTTGATAAAAACTCATAATTTAAGCTTCAATTTCTCAACTTCTATGGTACCTCCTTAAAATCATAAAAACTCATTCAAGGAAATAAGAATATGATCATATGACCCAAGAATGTATATCATGCATGGTGATTTTGAAAGTTGATTTAACTAATTCTTCCATTTTGGAACACAATTACATTAAACCTTCATTTTCATAAACATAACCCTTAATTTTATGTATGGTCTCTCGTCAATCTCTATGAATCATGTAGGAGAACAAGTATAGAATCAAAGTTTTCTTGAAAATGTACCATGCATGTAAAGATTATGAGTTAATTTGAACAATTGTACCATTTTCTAACATGCATGTCCTAAGCTCTTAATTACATGAACAAATCTTCTAATTAATTATAAATTCAACTCAAGTAAGCTTATGTTCTTCCTATTTGAACTTAGATTCTATGAATTAACAGTGTACCATTTCAATTTCATGAATTAGGCGGGAGAAATTACCTTAGTTTGATAATTTAATGCAATATGAATCAAGCTCCTTTATTCTTCCTTCAATTCTTCTTTGAGCTCAAACTCTCAAGATGACTGTTTCTTTCCTCGGTCTCCTTCTCTTCGTGGGTCTTGTTTGGTGTGTTAGATGAAAGACTCCATATAAACAACAAAGTACTCTCTCTCTTACTATGTTTGTTGATTAAAAAATGAGTAGTATTCTAAATTATTATTATCATTAATTAATTTACCTTTAAAATTATTAGATCATTCTAATTAAATTAAATAAAAAAAAAATCAAATCTATGCAAATTAAATTAATTCTCATCACAATAAAATCTCAATTACACTAAATTTAACCTAATTATATTAGTGTGAGTGAATTAGGCTGTAATTCCTATCCAATTATTTAATTCTAACTTGTTAAAATTTACGAATCAAACAGGTTTATTTCTCATTCTAACCTATCTTTTCTCAATAACACAATTCAATAAATCACATGACAATCAATAACACTTAACAATACATAATCGCATAATTAAATTAAGCACGTAATCAATATACAATTAATTTACGTAATTAAGGTGGTGGTTGTCACACTCTGCCTACATTATGAACTTCTGGGAAGAATGTTTTACCGCTCAAGCAGTAGATGTTGCGCTCGAGCAGTTGGCCTATATGTGAGCACCGCTTTTGGTCACACTGCTCGAGTTATAAAGTGAGCGCTCGAGCGGCTCTATTTAGTATAAAGTGTGTTGTTTGCTATTTTTAGGGGAAAAACCCGTCTAGATTCTTAGAGAGAAGTAAAAAAAAAAATTTGTTCTATATTAGACGGTGTTTATGTATTGTTTTCCTAGATAATTTGAGGGTAATCAATTGATCAACGAGCTTCATATGGACTATCATTAAGGGTTGTTTTGTTCTTTCATTCACAAAAAAAAGAGAGGTGTTCATTGATGGATTCTGGAAAACTTGGGCCTCAAGCTTTGGTGTATTCCGGAGTGGCTCATCGTCGTGGATTCGATATCGGTGTTGTGGATTCAATGTTAGGCAAAGTAATTCCAAGGTAAAGACGGTGGTGGAACATCGGGTTGGTTCAATTCGGGCGTAGATTCGCTAGGTAATTAAGGGTTCACATGTATAATTCTTTTTGGTCTTCTTAGTGGATTGTTTTGTGATTTTAGCTCGTGATTTTTTTATCACAATTGGAGGTCTCCAATATTGATTTTTTTTTCTACATTAAATCGTTGTGTCGATTTGTTATTGATTGTTTGATTGTAAATGTTATTTAGTGTTTAAAATTAAATCATAATCACAAATCAATATCTCGGGAGTTTTTACGTTTTCCAAGCTTGTTAATTTTTTAAAATTGGGCCATATCAATATTTTCGGGGGATTATTACTGTTCAGTCCCATTAATTGAACTTAAATACCTATAAGTCTTACACATATTTTGTATGCACTAATAATATTCTTATTTTGCCCTCATCTTCTCTCTCTCTTTCTCTCTTGCTCTTCAATGTTTGGACTCTCTCTATGTCTTTGTCTCTCTCTTCAATGTTTGGAGTCTCTCTCTTTGTCTCTCTCTCTCTCTCTATATATATACAACATTTCTTCAAAACCCTCACACTATCATCACCATTGCTACTATGGCCGACCATCGCCATTATCGTCATCCACCGGTCACTACCATCGTTGCCGTCGACCTACCACCGCCACCATCATCTTCCATCGCCCCCGTCGTCGTCCATTCACTACCACCATCAATCTACACTCCATCATTGCCAATTTACCACAACCGTTCACCAACCACCTCCACTATGACTGATCTACATTTCACTGCCTCTAATTTACACTCTACATCCTTGATCTCCATTCTACCATCACTGATCCACTGACCTAGTTGTAGATCTACACTGATCTAATTGTTTCAATGGTAAAATCGGCTCCAAATGACTCCAATCAATAGTATTTTTTCAAATCCTACCCCCCTCTCTCTCTAAACTTAAAAACAAATATGTTATAAATTTATTTTTTAGTGATGAGTTTATCAGTCTATGGCTGTGCATATGTATGTAGGATGAGAGTGTCTTGTGAGTAAGTGAGTAGAAGTGTGAATGTGAACGAGTGAGTGACTTCTTTTTTTTATTTTTTTATTTACAAATCACTCAGTGATAAATTTATCACTGATATTGTTGATTTTGTATTAACTTATGATTGATTCGTTTTTTTTTTCTCAGTAATAAATTTATCAGTCTCTATTGTTTCCTATCTGTGTTTGAGAAGAGGGTGGATTCTTGCAAATAAGTGATTGAACATGAGTAAGAGTGAGTGAATCAAATTTATTTGTAATTTTTTTAGAAATCGATTAGTGATAAATTTATATATCACTAAACGTGTTTCTAATAAATTTATTAGATTAGTTTGTGCTATATATGTCTATGTGGTTATATTTCTGTGAATGAATAAGTACATAAATAAATGACAGTGTGTGTGTATGTAAATATGAATGAGTGACTGAGTGGTGACAATAATGATATAGTGGTGATAGATATTATTTTTGTTGAAGCAATTCAAAAAAATTTGCTGGAACTATCGTCAGAGGTGGTCGCTGGAGATGATTATCGGCGACTGGTAGGGGTGGGCGCGGGTCTATTGTGGCCACAGAACCTCCAATCCGTCATCCGTCCACCAGATTGACAGATTAGAGAAAATCAATCCACATTCGTCCGCCAATCCAGCGGATGTGGATTGAGCAGATTGACGGATAGATGTGAATCGGTTTAGCAGTTTAAAATTTTATAAATTTTCAACATAATTCAACTTGTGCATTTCCTCAAAAAAAAAAATTAGTATTACAATCGATGACTTAAAAAAATATTAAAATCGCTGTCTATCTCATCCAAAAAAAGAAAGTTTGAAACTTTAGAATATTAAATCACTCATGCCTCATCCACATATTACAATCACAACATGTCTCATCCACATAAAACCACCAAAACCATGAACAGAGCAGTAGTAGAAATTGTGTGCCTCTGTATTGTTACAACTATATCTGTTTTTGAAAACAAAAAGCAACCAGTATATATCATCTTTTTTATTTATTATTTTTAGAGTTAGATTTAAAAATCAAAAAATATAGATAAATAATACATTTATTTTTTTCAATTCAAAAAATATATTCAAGTTGAAAACTTTTTTCCAACAGAATATTTAAACTCTTTTTCAATTAAAAATACAAACAGAATATCTAAACAAATTGAAAACACAAAGCCTTAGAAATTATTCGGGGTGCTCGCGGTTTGGCGGTTCTATTGCGGCCAAAGGAACCTCAAATCCTCCATCCGTTCAAAACTAGGTGAATTGGAAAAAAACCAATCCACAACCGTCCGCTTGTCATCACACATCCGTTCAAAATGCAGTGGATCGGTTCGGTTCGGTCGATTTGGACGGATTAGTATATCCGCTGCTCACCCCTAGTGACTGGAGGTGGTTGATAGCAGAAGAGGAGAGAGTCATAATAGCATTGATAATAGGGATGAATAAGTTGAAGTAAAGTTATTTTAAAGATATTGATAAATGAAAAAAGGAGCATGACTTATAAGTAAATAAGTCTCCTCCATAGGACAGACTCATAAATACCCCTATTTGGATAAATTACGGGCCAGTTCTATGTGGTAGACTTAAATACTTGTAGATATTGTACACTTTTTTAATACACCAACAAGTCCTAAAGCATTTATTTTGTTCCAATATACTTTGAAAATACTGATAGATAAAATATAAAAAAATAAGCAGAACTTGTGAGTAAATAAGTTTGATCAATAAAATCAACCTGTAAGTTATTTAATATTTTTGCACAATATGACACGAAATAACCCGTAGCAATAACATAACAATGGATGCGAGATATGATATATATATATATATATATCGTTAAGTTACTTCAATAACTAATATTTTACGTTTATATTTAATATTTTTATATGTATACATATAATTCAAAATTTTCAGTTTGCTTGGTATATGTGCTCAGATTCGACCTAAATTCAATTCATGCTTTTGATTTGCTATCCAAACCCACATTGAGTTTAAAATTATTTTGTTTAAAATTTTTAAAAAATTGAGTTAAACTTGATTTTTTCGGTTGAATTCGTCGTAATTACACCCCTTGGTTTGCATGGACACCAAATTGTGGAGAGGAAGATTCGTTTACACAATGTGAACAATCCATACTATACAAATATGTTAATATTTAAGCCAAATAAAAAAAAAATATTAATGTTGGAAAATAATATACAGGCACACACACCGCCATCATGCCTTTGAATTGAGGAAAATGTGAGGTGGGGATAGTGACAGTGAAAAGAGGACCTAAATGAAATGAAGTGGGGTCTTTTTTGTTTTTTTGTTGAAGTTGGAAGACGAAGTGGGGACTTGACTTGGAGAATATTCATGCCTCCTGATTTCTGGGAATCCTACTGTCTGAACTCATCTCATTTTCCTTCGCCGCCCCCCACAAATGACATCACATTTTCACCTTTTATTTAATTGCACTTCAAGCCCCCTTATCTCCTCTATCTCTCTCTCCAAACGACAATGAATGCGATGATATCCTATAAGGAATTCTTAAGAGTGATTATTTGCTGCTTTCGAGAGGTGTCGTTTAGTTCATTGAGCTCACTTTTAGATCTCATTTTAATAATTCAAATTGTTTATATTTTAGGGTTCGTTGAATACATCATTCATATAAAAAATCAAATCGATCAGATAACAGCAACCCCGCGTTTGGATCAATTTTGTATAAAAAAAAAATAGACAACGAGAAAATAAATGGTTCATACAAAATTAATCTGAACATATGGCCTTGTTTGGTTTGTATTTCTCAAAAAATTCTGGGAAAAATTCTCTACAAATAAGTTTTCAAAAGTAGTCAAACCAAACAAATTTTTTCAAAATTTTTTTCCAAAACTTGTTTGGTTTACAAGTTTTCCAAACAAATCTCTCTCTCATACACATCAAATCAATCACTTTTTCCAAAACTCTCTCTCAAAATAATTTTTCAAAACATCTTTTGAAAAAAAACCAAACCAAACAAATGTTCGTACTTTTTATCTCAAAACATGTTTCTCAAATACAAACCAAACAAGCCGATTGATTTGATTTTTACAGGAATAACGTACTCGATAAATGCAAAAATGTGAATAGATTGAATTATCAAAACGGGACTCAAAAGTAAGCCCAATGGGCCAGACTAGACTGTCCAGTTGGATTTGGGACTGGAGACAGTCCAGGTCATTTTAAAAACTCAACAAAAAGTGTTTATCCAGTAAATATCAAGTTGGGGCAATACATGGAATTGTCTCAGTAAACCAAACCAAATCAAACCTTAAGTCTCATCAAATGGGGTCGGCTACATGAATCCTTCTTCTCCACGTGGCCCTATCACAGGCCATTTCATTAGTCAAATTAAGTAGATTCATATCTCTATTTATAACGCTAGTCAACGTTAATCTAGGCCTACCCCGTCCCCTAACACTTCCATCTATCGTTACAGCATCGCATCTCTTCACTACTGCCTCTGTTGGTCTCCGTTGAATATGACCAAACCATCTCAAACGATTCTCTCTCAACTTATCCTCTATCGGTGCTACTCCTACCCATTCCCGAATACACTCATTCCTAATCCTGTCCTGTCTAGTCTTACCACACATCCACCTTAGCATCCTCATCTCAGCCACACTCATCTTATCTACATGTTGTTTCTTGGTTGCCCAACACTCCGTCACATACAACATAGCTGGTCTAATAACCGTTCTATAGAACTTACATTTTAGTCTAGTGGGTATTCGTTTATCGCACAATACCCCAGACGTACTTCTCCACTTACACCATCCCGCCTTAATCCCATGGGCCACATCTGCATCTCAGTAGTAAGATATAAATTCTCAATCCTTAAACACATTTGAAGATGGCTCGTCTTCAGTTGGATTATTATTGTTATTCAGAGTTGATATTCTCTCCCAAAGAATTTATATGCCCTCCTTTTTCTTTTTTCTTTTTCACGTGAGCTTATGTATTAAAATAAAAAAAAGTAAAAAAGACACTTTTTTTGAAATTTTATTATTTTTTTCTGTTTTATTTATAAAATATCAATTTAATCAATTTAGATTTTGAAATTTTTTTATTTCAACACATCATCCAATTGACAATGATTTTCCTAATAAATAATCATTGAATTTGCAATTGATGCGCAAAAAATTATTTTAAGATTTAAATAACATAGGTGAAGGTATGAAAGGGGAGAGGATGAGGGAGGGGAGGGCCGTTAGTTGTAGGATGTTGGCACCGTTGGTGATACTGAAGCTTCCCACACTATAATTATGCACAAAATCCGATCACATGACATGAGGTGAGACCTATGTGAGACTGTTGTGCATGCGATTGGATTTTGTACACTGTTTTAATATATATATATGTGTGGGTAAAAATCTGACCACACTGCCCGTTTAGTGATCAGCAGCAAAGCACCGGCAGAATAGATGGCTCCAACAACCTGTAACAGAAAGGAAAAGCTCCGGCGGTGGTTCTTCCACTCGGGGGCACTCCGACGATCAAGTCAGTATGTTTCTCAAGGATAATCAAGTATTAAACTGAATACTCAAAGTATGAATTACATACCTTAGACCCACGGGGGTGCCTCTCTTTTATAATATACTTAATCCAAGTCCAACTAGAAATATGACTTCTGTGTACCCCAATCTTAGTACTTACTCTGGACTCTTTAGGAGATAGAGATAAACTCCCTAAGAGGTTTATCCTTATCTTAATTAAGTCCCCTCTTTGCTTCAGGACTCTTGTCCCTTATCTTCGGATTCCGACATCTTCGGAGATGACCTCGGCTTATCCGAGATTACATCGGCTTAACTACCAGGGCACGTGGCACGTCGGCTGACACGTCGGCGTCACCATGCCACGTGTTGGTATTCAGAAAATATGTCCCCACAACTGCCCCCTAGGTTCCATTACCTCGGCATTCTGAGGTGACGGAACCTACACTGTTCGAAATTTTGTCACTTCTTTTCTGAGCAATGGTTCAAAAAAACTGTTTTGCCAAGATTATCTTCTTTCAGCCGACGTGTTCTCTTCGGAGAACGAGGCTTCGATCGTACTCCCCTACGCGCATGAGCTGTCATGCATATCTAACTGTTTCTTTTACGTGTTTCATCTTTATTGGAGCGTGTCAGTGACGCGCCTGAAGCTGTCTGTTCGTTCGTCTGCGCCGTCTGACGCGTGCGTTGCTCTAGGCGCAATAATTGCCCTATTTTTGCCGCCGTTTCAAATTTTTGACAAAACTCTTTTTTGCCTCTTCTTTTCCTTCACTTTTTCATTCTGTCTTCTCGTTCTCTCTCTTTCTGAAAGCTTTTTCTTCTTTGAATCCGCCATTGCTTCAAACTTTCTTCTGGAACTGCTTTTGATTCTTCATTCTTGCAAAAGCCCTCTTTGTTGTTGCAACTGATTTCTGGGTGCGGCGAGCACTGCCTTGGCTTCATTTGTTCTGGTAAGACCCTTTCTTTTAATTCGTCAATTCTCTTTATGTGCTTTTGTCTGTCTACTGCCATTACTGATTTTGTTCGAGGTCTGGGATTTATTTGTCTCTTGAATTTGTGGCTATACTTTGAGCTTCTATGCTTTTTCATCATTCTCTTTGCCGCTGTTTCTTGATTTGTTTCTGTATCTCTATTGCTTCTGAGAACTATACCTCTGTTCTTGAATCTGAAACTTCGTCTTTGTTTTCTTCTTTTTTGTATCTGTCCCAGATCTGTGCCCTCGATCTTTATCTTCATAGTTCATAGATTTGGGATTTGTCTGTAGAACCCTTAATCTTTAGGGAAACTTGAAAAACGCCCATCTTTTAAGACAGATTCCTCTTAGTTTAAGCTAACATAATGGGTATGTGGAGGCATAGGGTGAATACCCCAACAAAACTTGAATACTTTAGACAAGAATTCTCTATCCCAGCCGATGTTCATCTTAAATTGGCTGGGGATAATGATACCATCGTGCCCACAGATCATACAATGCCCTTTCAAATAGTTACTTTTACCGAATGTGGACTTCGGCTTCCACTCGATCCCCTCTTTCGTCAAGTTCTCCATTTCTATAGGCTGAACCCTATGCAACTTACTATCAACTCCTATAGGGTAATTAACGGTATTATTGCCTTAGCTAGGCAAGAAAACCTTAGAATCACCCTGGCCGACCTTCAATATTGTTATACCATGTGTCCTCTCGATCTGAAGGATAGGGGTTTTGTTTATTACCTTAAGCCGAGATCCACTCAGTACAAGATTATAGCCGACCTTCCAGACTCCAACAAGGGGGCTGGAGATGACTTTCTTATTGCCTCTGGAAATTGGGAATTTGGCCCAGATGAAGATGTCCACCTCTACCCTCTTCCTCGAACACTTACAGAGGGCAAGAGTAAGAGCCCTGAGTCAATACTTAGTTGTTTTTACTTAAGATTTTAATACTTTATTTCTGACGTCTGTTTCTTTGCAGATCTTCATCAGCCACCGAAAAATTTTCGCCAATCCTTCTTCCCAGGAACAGATCTGAAAACACTTCTTGGCCTCCCAATCCATAAACGAAAAGCCCCAGTATTACTAAACTTCATCCCTACATACAAATCCACCTTACCCGACGTCCCAAGAAAAAGGAAAAAGAGCCTTTCTCCACCTACAGCCACAACCTTAACTGCTTCTACGTCCCGAACAGATCAAGAATCCACATCTGCCCCAGCCGACCTTCCATCAACTTCGGCCCCCTACTTAATACCAATTCCAGAACGTAGACGCCGAAGAAAGCTTGTAAAAACAGCCGAAATGGTTCGCTCAAAGCCTGTCGTCCAAGATCTTCTTGCCGACATTCCAACTGACGCCGAAGCCGCACCAGCGCAAACAATGCTCCCACCCAAACAAAAGAGAGTAAAAAGGGCTCAGCCTAAGGCCAAGGCTACAGATGCCGAAGCTGAAGATACTGTGCCTATTTCAAAGCTGGCAGAAAGCAAGAAATCAGCCTCTGTCTCCACCAAGAGATCTGCTGAGGGTCAACCCTCAGGGTCTACACAAACAAAGCGGCCAAGGTCATCGTCTGCGACGACCTCGGCTTCAAAGAAGCCCGACGTCCCATGGGCCCCTGATCTATCTCTGGAGGACAGGCCCATTATGGCTAGCGCGAGTGCTGACGACATTAATGTTGCTGTCGCTCTTAGCACTGCTCTCCTCCTACCGAATGACTTGGAGCGAAATGCCAGTTTTAGTGAGTATGAAAATTATGCTCTTATGCTCCAACACTCTGCTCAAGTAAGTATTTCTGTTTGTATTTATGTTTCTTCCTTCTTTTTCTTTCTGAGAAAATTTTCTGATACTTCTGTTTTCATTCAGGCTATCCAACATGCCCATTCATTTTCAATGCAATCCTTTGAGAATCGTCAAAGATTGGTTGATATGAAGAGGGAAGCAACTTCATTGAAGAGAGAATTAAGGGCCCTTGAAGTAAAAATGAAAAAACTAGAGGATCAAGCCGAGGCTGCAACGAAGAACCAAACCTTAGCTCTTGAAAAGGCCGAAGCTGCTGAAGCTGTTAAAAAAGTAGCTGAAGCCGAGAAAAGGGAGGCCGAGGCTCAGAAGGTCCAAGCGCAAAAAGAACTTCAACAAGCGCTGGCCACCAAGGAGGCCGAAATCAAAGAGGCCGATGAAAAGGCCTATGCTCAAGGTATGGCCGACGTTGCAGAAGACTACAAGCTTCAAGTCAGGCAGGCATGCAACAGGGGATTTTCCCTTGGTTGGATGTCCTTGATAAAGAAGCTTGACCTTCCTGCTGACTCGCCATTGCGTCAGGCCGATGCTATTCCGTTACCATTTCCTCCACCTCCTTCTGCTGGTGAGTCAGAGTCCGAGGCCGAGGAGGAAGATGAAGAAAAAGACGATGGTGAGGCCTTGGTGAGAAAACCCAAGAATGCTGCCGAAGTCAAGTCCCCTCCTCCCGCTGAACTGGTTATGGACTTAACTCAAGATGAGGGGGGTGATGATGCTGAGGAAGTGTCCAAGGAGTCTGTTCCAGGGTGTCTATCATCTGACCTCCTTCTGACTGAAAGAAGTCTTGACACAACTTTGGCAGAGATAGATGCCGAAATACAAGCGGAGAAGGTGGCCGAGGAGATTCCAGCTGAATCATCCGAGGTTCCAGTTCCTGCTGCTGCTGATGTTCAAGAGTCTTGATTTTCCCTTCTTTCTTTTCTGGATTTTGGACTTTGTTTTTTCTTTCAATTCCTGGACAATGTATATTCCTTCTTATGGCCGATGTGCCTTTTTCAGTATGTAATTGCAACTGTTCTTGCTATGGATATTTCAATCTTATGATGTTCTGTTGTTTGCTTCTGCGTAGTTCTATACTTAGAAATTTTTGCTTGCTTTCTGCTTCCTTTGTGCAATCTTCTCGGGGTTACATACCTCGGGTATAACTGCAAAGCTTTTACTTCGGCAAGATACTGACCTGCAAACCTTGTATAAATTTTGATAAGCACAAAACATATACTACTCAATGTATACTTTTGCCATCTTTTTTTTCAAGTTTTCAACAAGTATTTAAACAATGATTTCGTTCTAATCTACTTGTAAATTGCTACAAATTTCAACAAGTGTTTAAACAATATACTTAACCTTTGCTTCAACCTGTTAATTTTCTGTATACCTCAGTGGGTGATCATACGTCGGCTTAACATAAACTTGTAAATTGCTACAAATTTCAACAAGTGTTAAGCATCTTCTCTAGGGTTTAAACAACCCACATATTGCTATGAAAACTTAAGCAATAACCTCGGCCTATCTTCAACTTGTAAATTGCTACAAATTTCAACAAGTGAAGATAAGGAATCAGCTTAATTCCAACTTGTAAATTGCTACAAATTTCAACAAGTGAATTAAGGAATAACATCGGCTTAACTTCAACTTGTAAATTGCTACAAATTTCAACAAGTGAAGATAAGGAATCAGCTTGATTCCAACTTGTAAATTGCTACAAATTTCAACAAAGTGGATCAAGGAATAACATCGGCTTAACTTCAACTTGTAAATTGCTACAAATTTCAACAAGTGAAGATAAGGAATCAGCTTGATTCCAACTTGTAAATTGCTACAAATTTCAACAAGTGGATCAAGGAATAACATCGGCTTAACTTCAACTTGTAAATTGCTACAAATTTCAACAAGTGAAGATAAGGAATCAGCTTGATTCCAACTTGTAAATTGCTACAAATTTCAACAAGTGGATCAAGGAATAACATCGGCTTAACTTCAACTTGTAAATTGCTACAAATTTCAACAAGTGAAGATAAGGAATCAGCTTAATTCCAACTTGTAAATTGCTACAAATTTCAAAAAGTGAATTAAGGAATAACATCGGCTTAACTTCAACTTGTAAATTGCTAAAAATTTCAACAAGTGAAGATAAGGAATCAGCTTAATTCCAACTTGTAAATTGCTACAAATTTCAACAAGTGGATTAAGGAATAACACCGGCTTAGTTTGCCTGAGTTTGATATGTCTTCAATAAACATCAATCATACATGTTGAGAGAATTCTGAAAAGACTTTATTGATAATCTCGGCCAAACAATGATGTTTTTTTAATGATAGAAGAATTTCAAATTACAAGTATTCCAAGGTCTGGGCAATGCTTTGCCCTCATTGTCTTCAAGCCGATATGCTCCATTGCCTAATACTGAAGTAACTCTGTAGGGTCCTTCCCAGTTTGGGCCAAGCTTGCCCTCCCTGGGATCCTTCTTGTTCCCGACGACTTTTCTTAGGACTAAGTCGCCAACTTGAAAATCCCTTGGATTAACTTTCTTGTTGTAAGCTCTGGCAAGCTGTTGCTGGTATACTGCAAGCTGAATTGCAGCCTTCTCTCTTCGTTCTTCTAGTAAATCCAGGTCTCGGGCTAAGAGTATGTCATTGGTGCCATTCTCTACTCCCTGGGTTCTGATCCCTGGGATGCCGATCTCCAATGGGATGACTGCTTCTGTGCCATAGGCCATGGCAAAGGGGGATTCTCCTGTTGATCTTCTCGGCGTAGTCCGATATGCCCAAAGTACGTTGGGTAGCTCGTCCACCCACTTTCCTTTTGCTGCCTGGAGCCTCTTCTTTATTCCATCCAGGATTACTTTGTTGGATGCCTCTGCTTGCCCATTGCTTTGAGGAAAACTTGGTGTTGAGAAATAATTCTTGACCTTGAATTTTGCACAAAAGTTTTTGATAAGTTTGCTGTCGAATTGTGTTCCGTTGTCGGCAACTATAGCTCTTGGAATCCCAAATCTGGTGATTATGTTTTTCCAAATAAAATTCTTGACATCCACATCTCGGATTTTGGCAAGAGGTTCTGCCTCTATCCATTTTGTGAAGTAGTCTGTTGCTACCAACAAGTATTTTCTCTGCCCAGTTGCCTGGGGAAGTTGTCCAACCAGATCCATGCCCCATTGGGCAAACGGCCAAGGGCTGGATACTGGGTTTAGGTCGGCAGCTGGCTGATGTATCAGAGGTGCAAACTTTTGACATTGCTCACACTTCTTTACATAGGCTTCGGCATCCTTTTGCATGTAGGGCCACCAATACCCTTGGGTAATGGCCCTATGGGCTAACGATCTGCCCCCAGTATGGCTTCCACAAATTCCTTCATGAATCTCATAAAGAAAATCTTCAACCTGTAAAGGGTGTATGCACCTTAAAAGTGGTCCAGTGAAGGACCTTCTGTAGAGATGGCCTTCCGCTGTTAGACTGAATCTGGCCGATTTCAGCCTAATTTTATGTGCTTCTTTATGGTCTGCTGGCAGCTTCCCCTCTTTTAGGAATGCAATGATTGCATCCATCCAACTTGGTCCAAAGCCCACGCACATTGCTTCTTGTTCGATGTTCTGTTTATCTATGCTCGGGGCCGACATGTAGTCGATCATAATTGTCCTTGTTTTTCCAGTTTGAATTGAGCTGGCCAGGTTGGCTAACGCGTCGGCGTGGGTGTTGTCATCTCGGCTTACTTGGAGTAATCTGCAGTTTTGGAATAGGGCCGCCAGTCGGATGACTTCCTTTGCATATGCCGACATTCTTTCGTCTCTGGCTGCAAATTCTCCTGTTGACTGGTTAACAATTAATTGTGAATCACAAAAAACAATTACCTCGTCTGCCTCTGCTGCTGCTGCTAGCTTTAGTCCTGCAATTAATGCCTCATATTCCGCTTCATTATTGGAGGCTTTGAACCCCAGCCGGATGGACTGTTCTACAATTTCTCCATCTGGAGATATCAGCAGGACTCCTGCTCCTGCTCCCTGGCGGTTTGAACTTCCATCGACAAATAGTCTGAATGAATCGCCGATGTAGATGCTGCATGGTCTGAGCTTTTCTTTCTCTTGCTGTTTTGTCTTTGACTGGGTTTCTTTTTGTTTGTCGGGGTGATGCTTATCTCGGCTCGACGGAGCCTGAGGTGTGATGGCTTCAGGTGTGAGTTCTGCGATGAAGTCGGCCAAAACTTGGCCTTTTATTGCTGTTCTTGGCCTGAATTCCAGGTCAAACTGGCCCAGTGTTACTGCCCATTTTGCTATCCTTCCTGTTAAGTCTCCTTGATGTAATAAGGACTTCAATGGGTGCTCTGTTAGAATCACAATCTTGTGTGCCTGAAAGTAATGGCTCAATTTCTTTGAGGCCATTACCAAGGCTAGCATTAATTTTTCCAGTGGAAGGTACCTTGTTTCCGCGTTAGCCAAAGTCTTGCTTACATAATAGACAGCCTTCTGCTCCCCTTTTTCCTCTCGGATTAGCACTGCACTGACTGCGTGCTCAGAGACTGCTAAGTATAAAAATAATTCCTCCCCTGGGACTGGGTTAGAAAGGACTGGGGTTGTGGTCAGGTACTTTTTCAGGTCGGCTAAGGCAGCTTCACATTCTTCCGTCCACAGGAAGTCTGTGGCTTTTTTCACCAGGTTAAAGAAGGGTCTGCACTTGTCTGAGCTTCTGCTGATGAATCGGTTCAAGGCTGCGGCCCTTCCAGTGAGCACTTGAACTTGCTTTGCCGATGTTGGACTCTGTAGTTCCAGGATGGCCTTGATTTGGTCTGGGCTGGCTTCAATGCCCTTTCTTGTTACCAGATACCCTAGAAATTTACCTGACCCAACTCCGAAGGCACACTTCGAGGCGTTGAGTCGGAGCCGATATCGTTTGAGTATGTCGAAGACTTCTTTTAGGTCGGCAAGATGACCTTCTGATTTCTTGGTCTTTACGACCATGTCATCGATGTAAACTTCCACCGTTTTGCCAATCAGGTGTTTAAACATCTTTGTCACTAACCTCTGATAGGTTGCTCCTGCGTTTTTCAGCCCGAAAGGCATTACCCTGTAACAGTACAGGCCTTTCGGGGTGATGAACGCGGTTTTCTCCTCATCTGGAGGGTACATAGCAATCTGGTGGTACCCTCTGTATGCATCTAAAAAACTCATCCTTTCATGTCCCGAGGTGGCGTCTACCAGTTGGTCGATTTTAGGCAGAGGAAAGCTGTCTTTTGGGCAGGCCTTGTTGAGGCTGGTAAAATCTACACAAACCCTCCACTTGCCATTCTTCTTTTTTACTACTACTGTGTTGGACAGCCATGTCGGGTACTGAACTTCTCGGATGGCCCTGGCTTCAAGGAGTCTGTCTACCTCCTCTTCCACTGCTTCGACGTGCAATAACGTCGGCCTTCTGGCTCGTTGAATCACTGGTTTTGCCGATCTGTCGACGTTCAGACTGTGGCAAGTGACCTCGGGGTCAATGCCAGGCATTTCATAGGGTGTCCAGGCGAACGCCTCTATGTTTGCCCTTAAAAAATCTTCCAGTTCCTTTTCCTCTTCTCTGGCTAAGCCGGAGCCGAGAAGAAAAAATCGTTCTTCGTCGCCCTCCTGGACGAGGATTTTCTTTAGCGCCTCTTCGCTCTTCTCGGCTGGTTCTTTCCCAACATCTTCCAGGACTTCTATGTCCTCATCTTCAACTTCTGCTTTCTTTGGCTCCCGTATACTACAGGTGGACTTTATTGCTGCCATGGAGCAATTTTTGGCTTGTAGTTGGTCCCCTCTGACTTCTTCAATCCCATGCTCTGTTGGGAACCGGAGTAGTTGATGCAACGTCGAGGGAACTGCCCTCATTGCATGCAACCACGGTCTTCCAAGGATGATGTTGTATGGTGAGGGTGTGTCAATGACCAGGAATTCTGTCCTGATCTTCTTAGTGCCGGCTTGTACCTCCAAGCTTGTTGCACCCAGTGGCCATGTCGGCGTTCCATTAAAGCCGACCATCGGGCCGCTGGATTGCTCTAGGTCATCGGGGTGAAGTCCTAGCTCTTTGTAACATCTGACGTACATGATATCACAGGAGCTGCCTTGGTCTATTAGGATGCGTTTTACTTGGCACTCCCCAACCTGGAGGGATACTACCAAGGCATCATTATGCGGATGTTGGACCAATTCTAGGTCAGCTTCGGTAAAGGCTATCATTGGCCCTTCGCATTCTTCTGGCCGATGTCTCTTGTCCCCAACTTGGTAGATATGCTGTAAATGTCTTACCCTCTGGGTTTCTCCTCTGACTTCGTTTTCGTTGACCCTTGAGTGGATCACATTGACCACCCTTGGTTCTCCTGCCTGTGGTAGTTGTGCTGGGGGAGGGGGTGCTGCTGGTGCTTGAGGCAACCTTGCCTGTTCTTCCCTTGTTCTGGCCTCATCGACCAGGTCCCTCAGGAGGCCTTGCCTTACTAGGTCCTCCAAGTGTGCTTTTAAGGCTCTGCAACCTTGAGTTGGATGCCCTTCTTCATTGTGGTAGGCGCAACGTCTGCCGACGTTTCTTCCCATGTATTCCCCTGGTGCTCTTTCCGGAACCCTGAAATATGGTTGATTTCGAATCCGATCCAAGATTTTATGGATTGGGATCCGGAATACCGTGGTTACCGCCTGTTTATTTCTTAATTCTATTTCTTGCCTGGTGGGTCCATTGTTGACTCGGCCTCGCTTTGGCGAGCCGTTTCCCTTTTCTTGCTTCACCTCTTTGTTTCCCGACGTATCTTCCTCGGCCCTGGCGTATTTCTCAATTCTTGCCATGAGTTCTTCCATGCTTTTTGGCAATGTTTTTGCCAAAGACTTCCGTAGTGGGCAGTCATCTTTCAGGCCGTTCTTGAAGGATACGACTGCTACTTCCTGGTTGCATTCAGGTATTCGGTTGAACACCTCGTAGTACCTCTTCGCATAGGCCCTGAGGCCTTCTTCTTTGGTGATTCGTAGAGCCATCAAAGCATCAACCCTCAGGGGTTGCAGCTTGTTGGTCACGAATCTGGCCACAAACATCTCGGCCAAGCCTTCCCATGTCTTTATACTTCCTTTTGGTAACTTGTGGAACCAATCAGATGCAATTTCCCCAAAGGACGAGGGGAATACTTTGCAGAGCAACGGCTCGTTTCCGCTATATAGTGCCATTGAATTTAGGTACAACCCAACATGAAAGTTCGGATCTAATTTACCGTCATAGATTTGAAACCTCGGCATACTGAATCTTTTGGGTGGTTCAAATTTGTCGAGTTCCGCCGAGAAGGCTGTCTTTGGTTTCACTGGGGAGTTTACCTCGGCTTCTCCATTCTGTTGCCTCCTCTTGAGGTAGTCCCTTAGGTCTTCCTTGCTCCTCCCTGGAGCTCGGCTGTCTCTGGATTTTAATCTTTTTGGCACACTGCTTTCGGCCTCGAGGTGGGTCCGTTTGGGTCTTTCTTCATGGGTTGTGTCAAAGTGGAGTATTTGCCCCTGAACATGTCGATGTTCTTTGGGGTCTGGATTCTTCATGTGTTGCGTCCTTCGGGACTCTTCTTGCCTCGGCTTTTCTCGCCCGACTTCCCTGGAAGGCCGGTGAGAGTGCCTTCCGCTCCTGGTATGCTGAGGAACCTCGGGGATTGTTTTTCTTCCGCCCTTTTGGGTATTGGTTGCTGGTATCGGTGTATCTTGCAGCGGGTATGGTGGCTGCATTACATTGTTTTGCATCATGAAGTTGACGACTGACTGAAGGTCTGCCAACTTGTCCGCCAATTCTTTTACTTCCTCATCCCTCCGTAGGCACCTGTCCCTCCATGTCTGGAGGTTATCTTCATTGTAGTACGTTCCTTGGTTTGTTCTTTTTGACGTGTCGCCTTCCAGGTTTACGTCGTTTTCCCTGTGGCCCTGGCCACGGGCTTCTGAATTGTGGTTGTCTCCTTCAATGTCGAGGCCAATTGGTCTGCCACTCCCAGTGGGAGCGTCATCCCCAATATTTTCCTGTTGTCCGTTAGTGGCCATCTATTCTTCCTTCGTTCCCACAGACGGCGCCAAATTGTGTGGGTAAAAATCTGACCACACTGCCCGTTTAGTGATCAGCAGCAAAGCACCGGCAGAATAGATGGCTCCAACAACCTGTAACAGAAAGGAAAAGCTCCGGCGGTGGTTCTTCCACCCGGGGGCACTCCGACGATCAAGTCAGTATGTTTCTCAAGGATAATCAAGTATTAAACTGAATACTCAAAGTATGAATTACATACCTTAGACCCACGGGGGTGCCTCTCTTTTATAATATACTTAATCCAAGTCCAACTAGAAATATGACTTCTGTGTACCCCAATCTTAGTACTTACTCTGGACTCTTTAGGAGATAGAGATAAACTCCCTAAGAGGTTTATCCTTATCTTAATTAAGTCCCCTCTTTGCTTCAGGACTCTTGTCCCTTATCTTCGGATTCCGACATCTTCGGAGATGACCTCGGCTTATCCGAGATTACCTCGGCTTAACTACCAGGGCACGTGGCACGTCGGCTGACACGTCGGCGTCACCATGCCACGTGTTGGTATTCAGAAAATATGTCCCCACAATATATATATATATATATATATATATATGTATCTCTTGTGAATGCATAAATCACTATGCAAGGATAAGAAAATATAAGAGGGGAAAAAAAAGTGTAATTGTGACTTTTGTTTCAAGTTATCTAGGCAAGTATATATATGAAACTAGCAAAATATGCTTAGCTTACATAGTTTTTGTGGGAGCCGAGTAAAATTGTGGGCCAAATTGAGTCGAAACCCGTTTAAAATGGGTTGAATAAGCCAAATCCATCGAATTGTCTTTGCCGAATAAATATCCGATTTAGCTTGATAAAAGCCGTGAAGCGCCGAATAAAGGATACTTGTACCGAATAGAAGAGCCAGGTATATCAGGTGAGTCAGCATGAACCCATCGAGTGGGACCAGAATGTCCCTTACGAGGGAGTACAGCAGAGAGATGGGCACTGACAGAATGATGATGAAAAGCTAAGCTGCGTGGAATGGAAATTGAGGAAAGCGACTCTATAAAAGGAGGAGAGAGATTGATGAAAAAAGTATGCACTAAAAAAATTGAACCCCAAGAAATCTAAAAAGGCAACCTTTTTACAAAGATTAATTTGTTCGTCGGAGTACTAATTCCGGCACTACCGTTCAGAATTTTATTTCTATTTTAAGTGACTAAGTGAAAGATCAAAAACTTGTTTGGATCAAAGAGGTGTTCCATTCCCACCTCCACACAGTTTTGTATTCATATAAAAATTAACTTGTTATCTACGCCAAGGTTTAGTTGGCTGGACATGTGCTTCATTTGGAATTTTATATGTTATCGCTGTGATTTTCTTTCTATATACTTTCTTTTTACAAACTTAAAAAATGGGGGTTTGTGGTATATAAATAATATTCATTTTATTATGGCAAATTTTGGGTACTAAAGTTTTGATATCATCAAATGCGTCACTAATGAATTAATATAACGGGAGCTTCTATTCCCACACATTATTTTTACTCTGTATAATGAAATATATTTTTAGCAAAATTCTATTTTCACACACCAAGTTTTCTTATTTCACACACTAAATGAATTTTTTTAAATCTAATTTTATCCTTTTACAAAATTACCATCTCACCCACCACCATCTCACCCACACATCTCACAATTTCTTCATACACATCTCATCCACCACCACCATCACCACCATCACCCTTCTTTCTTCTCACAAATCAAACCCAAACTCATCCCTCAATCCCCCCACCTCTAAATTCCATTATCAAAAACCCACCTACGCCACCATGACTGTCCAATCCTCATCTTCACCACTCTTTTTGCCTATCCAATCTGGCAGAGTTGAAGAAATCAAAACCCAATACCACAATGCTACAAAACCCATCTCTGATCTTCACAGTTTTGACCCGGAATTGATTCAAAGATTGGTTTATGATTCTCTGGTTTGGAGTTCGCCTCATGGGCTTGTTGTTGGAGACAAAAATGTACAGGTCAGTACGTGTAATATGTCATGAATCATGTTTTAATCTTCATGGCTTGAGAATTGGAAAAGATGATCTTTTGATTCGACTTTTCTCTCTTTTTTGGTCCTGATTTTAGTTTAATTTTCAAAAAGAATTATATTTCTTCAAAATTGTTGCCAGGTTGGCTTGATAAGAATTTAGATGTGTCTCTCTTCTTTTTCTTTGAATGACAATGGGCACATAGAAAAAGGCAAGAATGATGTGAAGAATATACATACATACATACATACATGCATACATACATACAATTTTACTTGTGGGTGATTTTTAAGTGATTTAACTCGCAGAGATATGGACCAATGCCTGGTGTTAGAATGGTTGCATCACGATGGAGGGGGCAGAGATGACTGGGGAGGGGGCGAAGAAGACTGGAGAAGGGGTGGGGAGATGGATTGCAGAGGTGACGGCGACCGGTGATGATTGCGATGGAGGTGACTGCGGCTGGCAATGATCACAATGGAGGTGACAATCGTGTGAGGGGCTGTGTGAAAATGGCTAAGAGGTTGGGAAGGGGCAGTGGTTGATGTCGTCCCTGCCGCCGTCGCCAGTAGCTGGTGTAGTTAAGATTAAGGTTTTTGGAGTGAAAGAATGGAATGGGAGAATGTGCACAGAGAATGTGAGGATATTTTTGGAATGTGAAGTGTGTGGACTGAGATAAAGAAGTAAAAATCAAATTAGTAAATGTGTGGATTGAGAAAAGATATACACAGAGAAAATTTGGTGCGTGGAAATAGAATTTCTCATATTTTTATTATAATTTTAACCTTAAACAAAATTACTAATATAGATATTAGTGTACACAATCTACTTGAGATTCAAGTTTTCTCTATACACATCCATTATAAGAAAAACACAAGACCCTATTTCTATTGTTGCCTTCAAAAATGTTTTTTTCTAACTCACCCTATTGTTATCTTTCAAAGGTTCTCATATTTTCAATCCATTATCATCCTATTGTAGTTTACATTATCACCAAGGTTGGCCCTAGGCATAGGCCCACCAGGCCATAACTTAAAGCCCCTCAAAATAGACCCAAAAAAAGAGTCCTTCCTATAATAGTTTAGTGTAATATATTAAGTATGTTTTAAGTTTAAAAAAATTAAAGAAGGCCCAAACTAACTTAATATAAATTATCTCATTAAAAAATTAAAAGGCTCATTCAAAATTAAAAGGCCCAAACTAACTTAGAGTTGGTTACTTCTTCTATTTTGTTGATCAAGCACTTTGTTCACTCAAAAATAGGTTCGAACAATTCGAAGTATATGAGACAAACTTTTTCTTTTTGTTTGACTTGAAAAAGTACAGCGTTGAATCGTTGAAAGTGGGGTGTGTGAACCTTGAAGAATTTTTAAAACATGGTGAGATTTCCGATATTAATGGAAGAGATTTATTGACGGAGCTAAAAGTCTTGAAAGAGAGATTGCCAAAAGAAGTTAATAAATCAATTGAAATGTTCAATCATCTGTAGTTGATGGCAAATTATTTCCCAAATTCATGGGTTGCTTATAGGATACTTTTGACTATTCCGGTTACAATTACATCGGAAGAAATAAGCTTTTCAAAGTTGAAAATGATCAAAAATTACCTTCGATCAACCATGTCACAAGAAAGATTGAATATATTAGCATTGTTATCCACTGAAAATGATTTTGCAAAAAAAAAGATTATGTAAATGATTGATTTATTTGCTTCTAAAAATACAAGAAGAGCGAAGATCATGTGATACTTATTGACATGGATAGGCCCACAAGGCATACGGCCCACAGTAAACCACCCCAAACCCATCGCTTGGGACCAATGGCATAACCCGGTTGGCAAAGCCCAGGACAGCTGGAGGCCATCTAGACATGGAGGGCCAATGGCATTTGGGCACTTGGCAGGTGGGACACGGGCCACATCAGCAGACAAAGATCTGCAGAGTTATTATCACAACACATCACCATTAATGCATCCCATCACAGCATTTATTACGACAGCACCCCCCCGCCGGAACAGAGCCTCCATCACCCTGAACAAGGTAA
The DNA here is from genome assembly GCF_055761805.1 of Camellia sinensis. Classification (NCBI taxonomy): domain Eukaryota; kingdom Viridiplantae; phylum Streptophyta; class Magnoliopsida; order Ericales; family Theaceae; genus Camellia; species Camellia sinensis. Next base: position 32,434,306 of record NC_138966.1, on the reverse strand, counting down.
GCTACGGCACAGGCTTTCGGCGAAAAAAAAGCACGTCACAAGAGACAGGAAAAATGATAACTAAAGAATATAAGCAAGGATAGGAGGAGGAGAATAAGGTTAAGCTATCTCTCTCTCTCAATCTCTCTCTACACAGTTTTTCTCCTACTCTACTAATTCTCACACTGGAGGGTTCACTGGGGGACTACCCCGTTCCCCTCTGGGCTTGCATGCAGGTCACTTGATGGAGTCATCACCCTGAGCCAGAGTCTGAAGAGCCTGGACCGGTCCGACCCGTCCACCCGGGAAGCAGAAACTTATAACCTTATCAGTTGGCGCCGTCTGTGGGAACTTACTGGTTTATTCGTGCGCTAGTTGTGTTCACTACCGCCGGAGCCCTCCCTTCTCACCATCACCTTTCCCTCTTGCCTGTCTAGGTGTATGGTCACGACTAGGTCCATGGCTTCTCACCACAACGCCGCCGATCACCAAACAGATCCCTCCCACCCAACCAACCCACCACAGTACATCATCGAGCTCACCAACAGCATTAACCGCATGGCCGAGCAAAACCAGGCACTGATCAATGCGTTACTCCAAAGAAACCCCCCCGTTCCACCTCCAAACATTCCACCCAACCAAGGAACAACCCCAGGCCATACTGCTCCACAACCCCCTCCGCCTAACCCAGAAGGTTCGCAGCTCCTTCCTCCCAAACATGAAAACCTACCACCTCCACCTCCACGCCCGCCAGTCGCAGCACTGACTGCTGAGGGGGAAGCTAGCAGTGTCCAGCCTCCATTGGCCGACCATAGCGACAACATTCCCCTCTGGGACGCTGAAATCCGAGCTATGAAACTCCAACTACAAGGGGTCATGCAGAACATTCAGCACAAGCCCTCAGCCACCACCAACTCGCCTTTTGTTGCCTCCATCCGCGACAAACCATTGCCTGCCAAGTTCAAGATGCCTACCATTGACTCCTTCGATGGCACGACGGACCCAGTCGACCATCTGGAAACCTACCGCACCCTCATGGTCCTCCATGCCTTCCCTGACGAGATCATGTGCCGAGCTTTTCCAGTGACACTAAAGGGATCAGCTCGGCTGTGGTTTAGCCAGCTACCGGCGGACTCCGTCTCCACCTTTCAACACCTCAGTGACTCCTTCCTGAGCCATTTTATTGGAGCCCAGCGTCAGAGGCGCCCAGCCACCCAGCTCCTTAACATCGTTAGACCGAGGGGGAGTCGCTCCGCAGCTTTGTCACCCGCTTCAACACCGAAGCCCTTCAAGTAGCGGAGAATGACGACAAGGTCATCCCCACCGCCTTTATGGCCGGCATGCGGTCGTCTGATTTCCTTTTCTCCCTCTCCAAAAACCCTCCAACCACCATGGCAGCTCTACTGTCCAAAGCCCAGAGATACATGAATGCTGAAGATTCCCTGGCCGCTCGGCAAGAGCCGACTCCTAAAAATCCGACTCCCAGAGAAAAGAGGAAAGACTCCGAGCCCAGAACCGCCCAGTATAATAGCCAAACACCCCACTATAATGACCGCCCCCCCCCCGAACTGACCGGTTGACTCCGACCCGACCGCCCGGTCGGTTCGAGCGGTACACCCCTCTCAACTCCCCCATGGAGCACGTCCTCAATCAGATCCAGCGGGACTACCCCCTCAAATGGCCCCTACCGTCCCCAAACCCTTCCACCCGGAAAGATCAGTCCAAATACTGCCGCTTCCACCAAGACCATGGCCATACCACCGACGAGTGCATTAACCTCAAAGACCAGATCGAGACCTTCATCCGCCAGGGCCGCCTCAGCCGATTCACAGACCCCCGTCCCCCACAGAGACAAAGAACTGACCATCCCAGGAACAATCGCCGACGCACACCACCCCGCAATCAAGCCCCACCAAACGAAGGCCACGATCGCCCCCCACCACAGCCTCGGCCTCCGGGCAATCCCCCTCCACCAGTCGGAGAAATCAGAGTCATTTCGGGGGGCCTTGCTTGCGGGGGGCCATCCCGCTCGGCTCAGAAGGCAGAACTCAGAAAAATCAGGCAAGGCTCAGACAAAGCAGTGGCGACGGTGGACAGACCTCCCAAACAGTCAAAACAATGGATCGAACCCATCACATTCACCGATACCGACTGTGCAGGAGTCCGTTACCCACATGATGACCCCCTTGTCATTTCCGCCATCCTCTCCAACTACAAAGTCAGACGAGTCCTCATAGACAACGGCAGCTCCTCAGACATCATCTTCCTCAATTGCTTCCGCCAACTCAAGATTGGGGAAGAGAGCTTGTCCCCTCTCCAAACGCCTCTGGTCGGCTTCACCGGCGATCGTGTGACCTCCATCGGCTCCATCGATCTGCCTATCACCATCGGCGAGCACCCGCGGCAGACCACTAAGCTACTCACCTTCCTTGTGGTCGACTGCCCCTCCGCTTACAACATTATCCTTGGCCGCACAGCCCTAAATGCCTTCCAAGCCATCACTTCCACATATCATCTGGCCATGAAATTTTTCACCGATCTCGGCGTCGGAACTGTCAAAGGCGAACAAACCGTGGCCAGGGAGTGTTATGTCGCCTCGCTCAAAGAAGTCAAGCTAAAAGAGGCCATGATCATCGAAGGGCTTGACGTCCGAGACGAAGATGAGCTGGTCAGAGGTGAACCTGTAGAGGAACTTGTTGAAGTCAACATCGACCCCACCAACCCAATCAGAACCGCCAGGATCGGCAGCCAATTACCCGCCCAGGCCAAGGCCGACCTTACTGCTCTCTTAACCGAGCACAGAGATGTCTTCGCCTAGACCCATTCTGACATGCCAGGCATCGACCCCTCCTTCATAACCCATCGCCTCAGCATCGAACCCCATTTTCGACCCCACCGCCAGAAACAACGCATTTTCCATCCGGAGCGCAACACCCTTATAGCCGCCAAAGTTGACAAACTCCTCGAGGCCCAATTCATCAAAAACGTGGACTATCCTCGATGGCTGTCCAATGTGGTCCTCGTCCGCAAACACAATGGCAAATGGCGACTCTGTGTCGACTACTCTGACCTGAACCGAGCTTGTCCCAAAGACAGCTACCCCCTTCCCCGCATAGATCTGCTGGTCTACGCCACAGCCGGTCATCAAATGCTCAGCTTCATGGATGCCTTCTCTGGATACAACCAAATCTTGATGCACACATCTGACCAGGAGCACACATCATTTATTACCGACCGAGGTACCTACCACTACTGTGTAATGCCGTTCGGATTAAAGAATGCTGGGGCCACTTATCAGCGGCTGGTTAACACCGTTTTCCATCACCAAATAGGCCGGAATATGAAAGTCTACGTCGACGACATGCTAGTCAAAAGCAAGTACTCCTCCGATCACCTTACTGATTTACGTGAGACCTTCGCCACCTTGCGCAAATACCAGATGAAGCTCAACCCAGAGAAGTGCGCCTTCGGCGTAGGGTCTGGCAAATTTTTGGGCTTTATGGTCAGTCAGCGCGGCATCGAGGCTAACCCTGAGAAGATCAAGGCTTTAGTCGAGATGCAGTCGCTAAGGACGGTCAAAGAAGTTCAGAGGCTCACCGGCTGAGTGGCGGCCCTTAACCGCTTCATATCCCGCGCGACAGATAAGTGCTTGCCCTTCTTCAAAGTTCTTCGGCAGACTTTTGAATGGACAGCTGAATCCGAGGAGGCCTTCCAACAGTTAAAACAATGCATGGCCAACCCCCCCTTCTCTCCCAGGAAATCACGGGCGAACCCCTCTTTCTCTACCTAGCAGTATCAGGAACCGCAGTCAGTGCAGCTCTCCTTCGAGAAGATGGCTCGGTCCAACGACCGGTCTATTACATTAGCCGAGCTCTCAGGGACGCGGAGCAGAACTACCCCTTGCTGGAAAAACTGTCCCTGGCCTTGGTCATTGCCTCTAGACGACTCCGCCCATACTTCCAAGCCCACTCCATAGTGGTCCTCACCGACCAGCCCCTGAAGAAAGTCATGCAGCAACCAGAACTCTCAGGCAGACTGATGCAGTGGTCCGTAGAACTCAGCCAGTTTGACATCTCTTATCGCCCTCGGACAGCAATCAAGGGGCAGGCTGTAGCTGAGTTCATCATGGAGTTCACCAGGCCAACCCCAACCACCACACCTCCGCCCCTATCAGCTCCAACAGAGCCAGAAGATCCTCATTCTTGGACTCTCAACGTTGACGGGTCGTCCCGAAGAGAAGGAAGCGGTGCCGGCCTCATCCTCACATCTCCTGAGGGCGGCCACTTCAAATGTGCCCTCCGTTTCCTGTTTGAAGCAACCAACAATGAAGCCGAGTACGAGGCACTAATAGCAGGACTCCACCTTGCTAAGGACATAGGGGTCAGCCACCTCCGAGTTTTCAGCGACTCCCAACTCGTCGTCGGTCAGATGACGGGGGACTTTGACGCCAAGGACGATACGATGCGAGCTTACAGAGACCTGGCACTCCCCCTTGCTCGCCTCTTCACTACCTTCCACATCAGGCATATTCCTCGGGCAGAAAACTCCAAAGCAGATGAGATGGCTCAATTGGCTTCGGCTGGCCATCTCACCCTCAGCCATGATGTCCGCGTTGAATATCTACACCACCCGGCCGTTTCACCCGATCTACAAGCCATACAGTGCATTCAAAATGAACCTATCCCTTGGGCGTCCGACATCCTCCTATTCTTGACCACAGGAGCACTCCCAGATGACCAGCTGCAGGCTTCCAAAGTCCGATCCCGCGCCTGCAATTACGTCCTTATCGACGATATATTGTACAAACGCGGCTTCTCCCAGCCATATCTACGGTGCCTCAATCCAGCGCAAGCAACTTACGTAATGCAGGAGATCCATTAGGGGATTTGTGGCAATCACTCAGGAGGCAGATCCCTTGCCCAGAAGATACTCCGTACTGGGTACTTTTGGCCAACTCTCAATCAGGATGCGACCGACTTCGTGCTCAAATGCGATAAATGTCAACGCTTCGCCAACATCCCTCACGCCCCTCCCACAGAGTTGATCACACTCTACAGCCCTTATCCGTTTGCCAAGTGGGGGATCGACCTGGTCGGTCCGCTTCCCACCGGTCGAGGTCAGACCAAGTTCGCGATCGTTGCTATTGATTACTTCACCAAATGGGTCGAGGCTGAACCCCTTGCCACAATCACCGAGCGGAACACCACCAGGTTTATCTGGCAATCGATCATTTGCCGATTTGGCATCCCTCAAGCCATCATCTCTGACAATGGCAAACAATTCGATAACGCGAAGTACAGAAAATTTTGTGCAGATCTCCAGATCCAACCGTGCTTCTCCTCCCCCGGTCACCCCCAAGCAAACGGCCAAGTTGAGGTCACCAACCGTTCCCTCCTGAAAATCATCAAAACCAAGCTCGAAGCTGCTAAAGGCCTTTGGGCTGAGGAACTGCCAAATGTACTCTGGGCTTACCGAACCACTGCTCGCACTCCCACTGGTGAAACCCCTTTTCGCTTAACATATGGCGCTAAGGCGGTTATTCCGGTAGAAGTCGGTTTGCCCACTCCCAGGATTTTACATCCGGATCTGGCCGCAGCCGACGAACTCCACTGAACAGACCTGGACCTCGTCGAAGAGCTCAGAGAGACCGCTGCCATCAGATTGGCTTCGTACCAACAGAAAATGAGAACACACTACAACCGCCGAGTTCGACCACGAGAGTTCTCCGTGGGGGACCTTGTCTTGCGAGAAGTGACTCTTGCCACAAAGAATCCAACCGAGGGCAAACTGGCAGCCAAATGGGAGGGGCCCTATGTTGTGAAAGCCCGACCACGACCAGGCACTTACCGACTTCAAGACATGGAAGGCCGAGACCTGCCCCATCCCTGGAATGCAGAACATTTGAAGCGTTACTACCAATAAGTTCATATTTTGTATTGTCAACATTGTTGTATTCCCCTTTCCATACATAATGTAAATCCCGACTGATGGCCTCGGTTTTCGTAATTCAATTGTTTCTATGTGGCCCCAATAAATTTTCCACTTGCAGCACTTCAAAAGCCTCGGCCAGACCGAGCACTTCAAAAGCCCCAGCCAAACAGAGCACTTCAAAAGCCTCGGCCAGACGGAGCACTTCAAAAACCTCGGCCAGACGGAGCACTTCAAAAGCCTCGGCCAGACCGAGCACTTCAAAAACCTCGGCCAGACCGAGCACTTCAAAAGCCTCGGCCAGACCGAGCCCTTCAAAAGCCTCGGCCAGACCGAGCCCTTCAAAAGCCTCAGCCGGACGGAGCACTTCAAAAGCCTCGGCCAGACCGAGCACTTCAAAAGCCTCAGCCAGACCGAGCACTTCAAAAGCCTCGGCCAGACCGAGCCCTTCAAAAGCCTCAGCCGGACTGAGCACTTCAAAAGCCTCGGCCAGACCGAGCACTTCAAAAGCCTCGGCCAGACCGAGCACTTCAAAAGCCTCGGCCAGACCGAGCCCTTCAAAAGCCTCGGCCAGACCGAGCCCTTTAAAAGCCTCAGCCGGACTGAGCACTTCAAAAGCCTCGGCCAGACCAAGCACTTCAAAAGCCTCGGCCAGACCGAGCACTTCGAAGGCCTCTGCCAGACCAAGCACTTCGAAGGTCCCTGCCAGACTAAGCACTTCAAAAGCCTCAGCCTGACTGAACACTTCAACGCCCAGCAGCACCACATTTTCAACACTTAGTCACATTCTGAAGCTTCTTCACAGTTCTAGGATCACGTCTTGCCAACTAGTTAGTTACAATACAACAGAGTTAAATCCTCCATATACTCTCACGTATTTCATCTAATGATCAGATTATTTGCCAACTAGTTAGTTACAATTTACAACCTGCCTCCTACTCCACTTTTTCCATTATCTTTTCAATTTTCATACAACTCTAATCGCACTCCGCAAAATAAACATTTCATTCATGATGTTTAACTTTCACATTACACGATCTTTTTATTGACCCAATCTTTTTGACCAGTTTTAATCACAACATTTCATTCACACTGGCAGCATAAGCAAAATACACAAAATTCAACTGGCTATACATTCATCCATTACAATTAAATAATCTTTGTACACAACTTCATTACAGTTAAATTCTCCATACCTTCATTTATTCCTTTACAATGTGTTTAAAAAAAAAAAAAAAAAAAAAAAACCACAGAGCACGCCCAGATCTTCTTCTCCTTGGCTACTCTTCCTCGCTGGATGCTAGATCCTCTTCTTCAACGCCTTTGTCCAGGGGGGTCTGGGCCACATCATCCTCGCCTATTGTCACACTACTCAGGTCCAAGTTTGGGAACAGCTCCTCAGCTCTACGCTTGAACATTTTCCAACCGCTGTCCCAGAACTCGGCCATTTCGTGCTTATAGAAGTCGAACTGTTGGAAGCTTTCAATCACCTCTGATTCCGTCCTACCTCCAGCAGTCTTCCTTGATGGGCCCACCCCCCCAGGCTCTTAACCAGCCAGACTCCTGGCGACGGCAGCATCCACCACCATCTGGAATTCGGGGGACCCTTTATATTGCTCCACTGCCGCGACGCATAGATCAGGGTAGGCCGCCTTTTCAGACGCCGCCTTCGCCCTCTCCTCGTCCAGCTCCCTTTGCAGGGCCCCCCTTTCAGCAGCCGCCGTCGCCCTCTCCTCTTCCATCCCCTTCCTCAGACTCTCCAGCTCCGCCGCTACCTTCACCTTCTCCATCTCCCATTCCCTCAGAAGCCTCCCCTTGTCCTCCTCTGCTCTGGCGCGCTCCTCCCCCAGCTCCTTCAACAGGTCTCCAATTCTGGAGTCCGCCTCATCCTTTTGCCTGACCAGCTCTTCATTGCTGGTCATAGCCTCTTCGTGCCGCTCAACTGCCACGGCGCAGGCCCTCTTAGACTCTTCCAACTTTTTCTGTTCACCAGCCAGTTGGAACTCCAGCGACACAACCTTACGGCGTGTGTTCTCCAGTTCCAACTTGACTGCTGACAGATCGGCATAGGCAGTCTCCCAGTCGGCATTGTCCTTCCTTAATTTGGCCAACTGGGTCCTGGCCTCCTCAGCCTTCAACTTGGCGGCCCCAGCTTTCCTAAGAAGAGCCCCCGCCAAGGTGGTTACCTCCATTTGGGCGGAGCATAACCCCCTCAGCAGGTCGGCCTCACTATACCCAGATGCCGCGCGCAGAGCTCCCTCATCCACAATCTTCACCAGGCGGTCGGCTCCCGCCCTGGCTGGGCCTTCTTCTCCCTCCAACCTTCCAGCTACCGCGCGCGCATGATAAATCGCCGTAGCCACACGATCCCCTCCTTCCTGGGGGTCAGGCCTCCTCTAGACCTGTTCCCTCCCGCTCGGCGCCGCCTCACCCACCCCAGCCTCCACTTGTACTGGTGGAGCCATCTCCACAACCTCCACCGTTGGGATGATCTCCACCACCTCTGGGGCGTCCTTTGCCGCAGGGACCTCCGCATCCGTTGGGCCCACCTTCGCCCCTTTGGCCCCAGACTCCTCTGCAGCCTCCTCTGGGGCTCCCCTCTTCTTCTTCTCCTTCTTTTTCTTCAGAGCCGCCACCGCCTCTCTGGCCTTTCCTTTTACAGGGTCTACAGGCGGAGGCCGCGGCTCAAAGCTGCTTAAGTCTTTTTCCCCCAACGGCCTGGGGCGCGGTCGGATCCTCTCCCGCGAGATCGGTTCAGGCGGTCGGTCCCTCTGCGCCTCTATCAACTTCGCAGCCTTGGCCATAACGGCTCGATCCTCTACCTCCTGTGCTCTTCTCCTCTCCTCCAACTCCGCCCGGCCGAGGTCTCCACCTTTCGGCTGCGGTCCCAGCCCCGCCTCAAACAGTGCAGATGGCTAGACAAGATCGTCCCATTTGGCTTTCTCTCTCTCTTTCCACTCCCTCACTCTCTTCACCCTCTCTTCCGCCACCGCCCCCAGCCTAGACTCCATCGACCGAGTTGGCACCTTCCAGATGGTGCGCACCCCCATCCCCCCATTAACTGACACGAAGAACCACCGTGGCCGCCACCCCTTGATCGACGTAGGCAACCCTGCCACCAACCCCCTGCCCATCACCGCCTGTAGGGTGACCCAAGTTTCTTGCTGCCCCGACGCTTTGTAACATGAGAAGAACTCGTCGATCGTCATGGCCTCCCCTCCATTCGCCTTAGGCCACGCACTCGCACAGGCCATCAGAATCTTCCACGCATTGGGCATCAACTGCCCCGGCGCTACCTCCAGGCGATTTAGCACGTCAACCACCACTTGAGGCAATGGCAGCCTCAGCCCCCCTTTCAGCGCCTCCTCGTACAGGGAAAACTCCCCTGGCTTCACCGTAGACGGCCTTTCCCCTGGTGTTGGCAGCCGTAAATCTACCTCCGCCGGAATCTGGTACCGCTCCCTAATCGCCTCCAAATCCGCCACCGTGAGTGTGGATTTGTCCGCCTTAGTGTGCCACTGCTCCGGCTCCACCTGGTTTAGTGGCTTTGGGGCCAATATCAGGGCCGACGCCTCCGTCCTGTACTGCGCTGCTAACTCCTCCCCATCATCATCCCCCAACGGGTCCACCCTCACATTAACTACTTCTTCTTGTGCCATTTCTAGGGCTTGCTCACAAAACACTTCTGACGCAGATGCAAGGAAGTTGAGAGAATTCTACACAGATATGTCGCACGCCGTGAAGAAGTTAACACTTGGATATTTTGAGTTTTTGTACAAAGGCAGGCGAAACGCATCATACCAAAAACCTACGGTTTTACCCGTATTCCATGGATCCACATTAATTTCGTCCGTTTCAAAACCTTTCAAATCAACCGCCAAAACCGCCTTTTCAAAACCCCCCCGTGACCTATCGTTTCATTTCTGCCCCAACGCCTCATTTCCCCCCACGATACTGCCACGTGTATGGCCACGATGCACTACCCCCTCCCCTTACCCTGTCCTTTCCATTTCACATCATCATATTTTTGAGCCCCGCGCCGTCCCGGTCGGCACGCCTCACGGTCGACCCCTCCCGCTCGGCCACCCTCGCGGTCGGCACGCCTCACGGTCGGCCCCCCCTCCCGCTCGGCCACCCTCGCGGTCGGCACGCCTCACGGTCGACCCCTCCCGCTCGGCCACCCTCGCGGTCGGCACGCCTCACGGTCGACCCCTCCTACCCGGCCACCCTCACGGTCAGTTCCTCCCGCCCAGTCACCCTTGCGGTCGGCACACTTTCCAGTCGGCCTCTCCACTCGGTTCATACTTCTCTTCCTTCTTACTATTCCCTTCGTTGGTCTAAAGCTGCACTCAGAAATGGGAGACTACTGACATGGATAGGCCCACAAGGCATACGGCCCACAGTAAACCACCCCAAACCCATCGCTTGGGACCAATGGCATAACCCGGTTGGCAAAGCCCAGGACAGCTGGAGGCCATCTAGACATGGAGGGCCAATGGCATTTGGGCACTTGGCAGGTGGGACACGGGCCACATCAGCAGACAAAGATCTGCAGAGTTATTATCACAACACATCACCATTAATGCATCCCATCACAGCATTTATTACGACAGCACCCCCCCGCCGGAACAGAGCCTCCATCACCCTGAACAAGGTAAGCTACGGCACAGGCTTTCGGCGAAAAAAAAGCACGTCACAAGAGACAGGAAAAATGATAACTAAAGAATATAAGCAAGGATAGGAGGAGGAGAATAAGGTTAAGCTATCTCTCTCTCTCAATCTCTCTCTACACAGTTTTTCTCCTACTCTACTAATTCTCACACTGAAGGGTTCACTGGGGGACTACCCCGTTCCCCTCTGGGCTTGCATGCAGGTCACTTGACGGAGTCATCACCCTGAGCCAGAGTCTGAAGAGCCTAGACCGGTCCGACCCATCCACCCGGGAAGCAGAAACTTATAACCTTATCACTTATTAATTGTTGTAATGTAATGTTAAGTTTTTTTTTTTTTTTGACACAAATCTTTTGTTCTTTACCTTTAAAAAAAAAATTTTTTTCGTTGAATGAAAAAATATATATATATGTGAAGAGCCCCAAATAATCTCATGGCCGAGCATGATTATCACCTTCCAAAAATACTCACATTTGCCAATCCATTATCAAACCCTCTCATTATTTTTGTTTGAGTTCTTCCTTCGCATTCAAATCTCACCGCCATTATTTAGTTATGAAATATTTGCACAATGAAAGTTTCGATTTTGAGAAGGATATCGTTATTTATGACAAAGATATTAACGAAATTGTGAGTTTGAATATTAAAATCATCTTCTTCTTCTTTTTTTTCTCAAACATTATTCGGTAAACTAGAGTAAAAAATTACCAAGTTTTTCGACAATCAAGTTCCAAACTAATTTTTTTTTTTCGGAAATCAAGTTTTTAAGAATTTTGATTTTTTAGGCAACCAAGTTACGAACAAAGTTTTTTTTTTTTTTTTGAATAAATACATTTTTTGTGGCTATCAAGTTTGGAACAATTATTTTTTCCAATACTGCAATTCCGAACATGTTTTCTTATATGTTTCAATAAGTTATATAGATGATATAATTATCAAAATATCTCTAATAATAATATTCACATTAATAATGTAAACGTTCATATCACTAAATTGTTAAGTGTTCAAAAAATATTTGTAAGTGTAAAATTGTTTACAGAATACCTTAAATATGATAATTAAAATTTGAAGGATCAAATGTCCATACAATAGGACGAAAAATTATACAATAAGACTTATTGAAATATAAAAATATATTATGAACTAATTGAAACACAAATACTTGACAAAATATTTCCTAATAAATCTCCCTTAATTTTTCCACTAATAAATTTATTGCACGATTGATTTTCTTTAATTTCAAATTTCTTTCAACAAAAACAGAAGGAAAATTTAAATCATATATGGAACAATGTTGATCCATTTAGTCTTAAGAGTTTTTTCGTGAACCAATTAAATCTTTTTGTTTTGAAATGTTGTATTTATTAGATTTGGTGTCATTTGAGTTTAAGAAAATGCCATTTTCTAATTTTGTGATTCGTTTTTGGGATGGGAATGAAAATATGAGGTGTGAAAGATTCTTTTTTAGGGGATTGGTGGCTAAAGTGATAGTTGTCAAGTATGAAAATCTATGGGTCCGTTTGGTAAGACTTTCTAACTATAATTTAAGAATATGAGTTGTATTTTGAGTTTACGTATTTTGAAATTATGATTTGAATGTAGAAAATTTGTTTGGTTATGATTTTTGAATAGAGTGTTGAATTGAGTTTTGAATTGAGTGTGGAATTTAGTTTTGAAAATTTGATTTGAAAAGTGAAGTAAGAAAATTTGTTTGGTTATGAGTCTTGGAAAGAGTTTTCAAAACTTAATTCAAATTGTTATAACTCATAACAAAACACTCTATTTTCACAATATTGAAAATTCTGATCAACACTCATAACCAAACTCTTTTTAAAATTCAATTAAAAAAAATTATTATTAATAGAAAATAACATTAATATATTTTTTAATTGAAAATAAATAATTTTTTTTCAAAATAAATATTCAAAAAATTTAAATCATAAATATTTAAATAATCTAAAAAATTTAATAAGTAAAAAATTAAAATAAATATTCAAAAAATTTAAATCGTAAAAATTTAAATAATTTAAATATTCAAAAAATTTAAATAATTTAAAATTTTAATATTTTAAATTTAAAAACAACTCTACACTCAAATCGTAACTAAACACATAAAACAAAACTAAATTAAGAAATTATTTTTAAAACTCATAACCAAACACATAACTTCATACTACTTTCACAACTCTACACTGAAATCATAACCAAATACATAACAAAAAAATTAAAATATTTAAAAACATTTTTTATAAAATAGAGTTTGAATTTATTTTTATAAAATATTTTAAAAATTAAAAAATTAAAATCATAATATTTTGAAATTAAAATATTTAAAAATATTCAAAAAATTAAAAAAATCGTGACATATTTAAATATTAAAATATTAAAAATCTTAACAAAATTAAAATATTTTTAAAATATTTAAAAAATTAAAATATTGATTTGAATTGAGTTTTGAAAAGAGTTTTGAATTATGTGTTTGGTTATGAGTTTTGAAAAGTAATGATTATGTTTTGAATTGAGTTTTGAGAAATTGGTGTTTGGGAAGAAACTTTTTTTTGGCTTTTTTGGCTAAAATAGCACTAAAAGACAAAATAGACTAAAATAATCAATAAGACAAAATGTCACATCAAATCCATAATCATTTCACTTTTTCTCTTACAAATATCACATTCAACTACAAAAAAAAAACCTAACTTTCTTCCCAAACAAAAAAAATTTAGCCTCATAAAATAGCCAAAAACTAAAATAACCTACTAAAATAGCAACTTCCCAAACATCTACTATGATTTGAAAGCTCAAAACAAACACCACACTCAAATCAATGGGTGGAACTATAATTTGAGAAGCTTATCAAACGGAGCTTATATTTCTGTTAGTGTGGTTTTCTGCTGTTACATTAGAGTATTAAATTAAAGTGATACGTTTAAAAAAAGTACATTAAGAAATTTTTGTGTGTTACATTAATTGGAACATTACGTTTGGAAAAAAAAAATACAGGATTTTTTTTTAATGTTATATTGTTACGTTTGAGAAAAGTACACTAAGAAAATTTTTTTAATATGTTATATTGGAATGTTACGTTCAGAAAAGTACATAAACTTTTTTTGTATGTTACATTGATTGAAGTGTTATGTTTAGAAACAGTACAATAAAGAGTTTTTTAATATGTTACATTGGGGTCACTACAAGAATTTTCACTTTTGGCGACTAAACTTTTAGTTGCCAAAAGTCATTTTTTAGTCGCCTATAGTCTTTAGCGACTAAATTTTTTGGTCGGAAAATTAGTAGCCAAAGAGTAGTCCAGAAAGCTAATTGGTGACTAAACTTAATTTAGTCGCCAAATGTATTCATTTGTTGACTAAATATTGAGTCGCCAATAGGTTGGAAAATTAATTAAATAATATATTTTTGCTGACCAATTTTTTTGTCGCGAAAAGCCAATGATTTAGTCGCGGAAAAATTTTTAGCTACTAAATTTTTTAGTCGCCTAAAGCAAATACTAGTGTTTTGGCTATTAAAATTTTAGTCACCTAAAGTTAATCTTTTTTGGCTACTAAAATTTTAGTTGGCAAATACTATTTCTTTTGGCTACTAAAAATTAGGAGCCTAAACTCCCACATTTTTTGCTACTAATTTTTTAGTCATCAAAAATATTTTTATTCTTCAACTTTTGTTTTTAGCTACGAAATATTTTAGTCGCCAAATGTTTGATTTTCTTTTGGCTACAAAACTTTTAGTAGCTAAAGGTTTGATTTTCTTTTGGCTACAAAACATTTAGTAGCCAAATGGTTGTTTTTCTTTTGCCTGTAAAAAATTTAGTAGCCAAATGTTTGATTTTCTTTTGCCTACAAAACTTTTAGTAGCCAAATGTTTGTTATTCCCCCCCCCTTTTTTGGCTACAAAACGTTTAGTCGGCAAATATTATAATGTGTCCATAACCTGTTTATATTCCACGCAACCTGTAATACGTATATAAATAAAATGATACATAAACTATCAATCATTCCACAATCTGCATCCGTATACAAAAAATAAATTACTTTAACTGTCCAAGTACATACAAACCAACTATCGTCCAAACTAAAATAATAATTCCATACAATATATAGAATTATCTGTTCGCTGCCAAAAGTTTTCTGTATCAGTAATAGTTAACTGTACAAAAGTCGGAGACGACAAAAGTATTATATTACTTCTATACAAAAGTACAATTTCTTCTCCATACACCAAAGTATCTCTAGAAGTCCACGCAACAAAGTCATCTACAAAAAAACAAAAAAAAGACTTTAGAATTGGACCCAAAAATGCCCAACTTCATGAATGAATTTGGCAACAAGTGACAAATAAAAATAAGTGAGAAGCAACCTTCCATGATGAATCAATTATCAGTCATTCTACAGTCTTTCTAAAGTCTTTTGTTATAAGGAACATTGTAAATGTAGAACAATCATTACTAAATCTTTCGTTAGTAACATAAAGCTAATGTAACAATCTTCTATTTGTATGCAACATGTATCCAAATTCTGTGGCTAAACCAATATCAAAGCCTAATGTGAATAGAAAGTATTCTTTTTACTAATTTTCTCATTATTTGTTTGCAAAAGGCACTTGAATCATTAGATTAGATATAAAACCATCGCTGCTTATTAATGTATGTCAGTGCCATTTCAGAAAGGATATTAGAACATGTGATAAAAATAATAACAAAAATAAATTTCAATCATAAAAGGAAATATGTAGAAATATATGTTGAGACACCTATAAATGGTTCATCAAAGAAAGAATACTTGATATCTCATGACGCACATGGCCTCAGAAACACCATGAGCATGTTTCATGCTTGTATGAAAACTTAAATATAATATAGCACACGTGTGTACGTTCAAAAAATTAGCAAGTTTAAAACAAGGCGTAAACTGAGTTCATATTGGTTTCTAAATATTTTCCCCATAATTTTCCATTACTATACATCTCCAATACATTCCATCAACTTTCACAAGTCCTATTTGTAATGGGGAAGCTGCCCGTGAGAGTTAGACGGAGGTTCGAGCACTGTTTTGAAGTTTCACCCCCGAAACGCCCTTTTTCGACTAAGTTTTGGGCGTATTCGGCTCTAAATTCCAATCTACGGGTTCGAATAACATTCCGTTAGTTGTCACAAGTCATATTTGGCATGGGGAAGCTTTTCGTTTTGGCTACACGGCGGTTCAAGGGCTATTTTGAATTTTCGCCCCCGAAACACCATTTTTCGACTAAGTTTTGGGCGTATTTGGTTCTAAAACCCAACATATGGGTCCGAATAACATTCTGTCAGTTGTAACAAGTCATATTTGGCATGGGGAAGCTGTTCGTGTTAGCCACACGGCGGTTCGGGGGCTTTTTTGAATTTTCGCCCCCGAAATGCCCTTTTTTGACTATGTTTAGGGCGTATTTGGCTCTAACTCCCAACCTACGGGTCCGAATTACATTCCGTCAGTTCTCACAAGTCATATTTGTCATAGAGAAACTATCCATGTGAGCAACATAGTTGTTCGGGGGCTGTTTTGAATTTTCGCCCCCGAAATACCTTTTTTCGACTAAGTTTAGGGCGTATTCGGCTCTAACTCTCAACCTACGGGTCCGAATTACGTTTCGTCAGTTCTCACAAGTCCTATTTGTTATGGCGAAGCTATCCATGCAAGCCACACGGTCGTTCGAGGGCTGTTTTGAATTTTCGCCCCCGAAACGCCATTTTTCAACTAAGTTTAGGGCGTATTCGGTTCAAACTCCCAACCTATGGGTCCGAATTATACATTTTTATACAACTCTGCCAATGATTGAAAATTGCAAATGCAATGCACAGCCCACACCATTGTATTATCTCTTAGCTTATGTTTACTTCTAGGTTGACAAGTTGTTGGTTATGGCAATTGGTTAGTTTTATATACTCCTTATATTCTTATAAACTAGGTGGAATATTTGTAGTGGTCATGATGGCTCAAGCACAGTTTTTTAGGTCTTCAGTCCAAGTTTTAGTAAATTCAAATAGGTTATGCCCATCAAATTCTTAGTTTCCAAATATGAATAGCTTAGGTGCTCTTAAAGTCCATGTATAGTTGGATACAATCCTTCGTGAATCTATGTGTGCTACCCACTATATACTTCTACTTCTCTACTGCACTAAATTAACATTTAAAGGCCCAAAACAATATCTACCTCATCATTTCCCCTAACCCCAAATCAAATTTTGCCAACCCTAAACCTTTCCTTTTAAATCCTTCAACTCTAACCACTACACATCATTGAAATCAACTGCTTATTAATATTCACAATCGTACTATCACAGCTCCAAACCCTAAGTTTAGGGTGTTATTTTCAGGTCAAACTCCAAGCCTACGGGTCCAAATTACATTCCATCAGTTCTCACAAGTCCTATTTGTCATAGGGAATGTGTCCGTGTGAATCACGCGGTAGTTCGGGGGCTGTTATGAATTTTCGCCCCCGAAACGCTCATTTTCAACTAAGTTTAGGGCGTATTCGGCTCTAACTCCCTACGTACGTGTCCGAATTACATTCCGTCAGTTCTCACAAGTCGTATTTTTCATGAGGAATGTGTTCATGTGACTCACGCGGTGGTTCGGGGGCTGTTATGAATTTTCGCCCTCGAAACGCTCATTTTTTACTACGTTTAGGGTGTATTCGGCTCTAACTCCCTACGTACGGTTCCGAATTACATTCCGTCAGTTGTCACAAGTCTTATTTGTCATGGGGAACATGTCCGTGTGAGCCACACGGTGGTTCGGGGGCTGTTATGAATCTTTGCCCCCGAAACGCTCATTTTTTACTACGTTTAGGGTGTATTCGGCTCTAACTCCCTACGTACGGTTCCGAATTACATTCCGTTAGTTGTCACAAGTCCTATTTGTCATGGGGAACATGTCTGTGTGAGCCACGCAGTGGTTCGGGGGCTGTTATGAATTTTCGCCCCCGAAACGCTCATTTTCGACTAAGTTTAGGGCATATTTGGCTCTAACTCCCTATGTACGGGTCCGAATTACATTCCGTCAGTTCTCATAAGTCGTATTTGTCATGGGAGAACTATCCGTGTGACTGACATGGTGGTTCGGGGGCTGTTACGAATTTTTGCCCCCCGAAACGCTCATTTTCGACTATGTTCAGGGCGTATTCGGCTCTAACTCCCTACGTACGGGTCTAAATTACATTCCGTCAGTTTTCACAAGTCCTATTTGTCATGAGGAATGTGTTCGTGTGAGTCACGCGGTGGTTCGGGGGTTGTTATGAATTTTCACCCCCGAAACGCTCCTTTTTTACTACGTTTAGGGTGTATTCGGCTCTAACTCCCTATGTACGGGTCCGAATTACATTTCGTCAGTTCTCACAAGTCCTATTTGTGTTGGGGAACATGTTCGTGTGGCTCACACGGTGGTTCGGGGGCTGTTATTATTTTTTGCCCCCGAAATGCTCTTTTTTGACTAAGTTTAAGGTGTTTTTGGCTCTAACTCCCTACTTATTGCTCTGAATTACATTCCGTCAATTTAGGGTGTTTTTGATCTTAGCTTGTCCTCATGCTTAACAATAATGACATAGTATTGTTTAGTGAATATGTAAATCTAAGTTCGCATAAGTTTAGTATGATATGAATAAAATTAACGTAGGACTGGACAACAAATACGGGTAAAAAAAAAATGATGACCAAAAAAGTGATCTGTAAGACAACAACCAAGAACAGTCAAATCAAGCACGTTTTCTTTTTACTTTTCTTCTAATGAAAAAAGCATGTTGCGTCTAGCCACATATTTTTTCCCCTGTTGCTGCTCAGAAATTAGAATATTATTGGTATCGGTGACCAAGAGATGCAAAGGTTAGGCACCCTTGTAGCTTCTAAATACATTCATCAGCCTACTGGAAAAGCCCTTCCCATAAAACAAGAATAAGGAAAAATGACACAAAATTAAGTGGACATAGATCCACCATATACTAGTGATGGGCACCAAAGATTTTCAAGGATGTCTGGCATAAAAATGAGATAAATTCAGCAAATATGAAGGGGAAGAAAATGAAAGACGCATGTATTCCTTTGAATTTTCTGCATTCAATTATCTAGAATAAATGGAAATGTACAACAAACATGCTCTAAAAATCAAACAATGCACATGTTATTTGCTCACTAAGTGAGTGTTTGCTCAACTAATAACACCTCCCTCATCCCCCCAATGAAGGGAGTGTTTGTACCATAAACCCATAATAAAAACATCACACAAGCAAAAATTTAATATCATATATTATAGGAAAGTCAATGATGATCAATGCTGGTATTAGAAATAGATATAGACGAGTTGCCTACCTCTTTTTGGAGCAGTGAATCGAATAAGGAGAAAAGCTACCAAATCAACAAAAGATATCAAACTCCAGTTCAGCAAAGCATGTGCAAGAGAAGAGAAAGTAAAAGCAATTATTATCTCAGTTACAAATCATGTGTAAGCATGTATGTATGTATATATATTACACATTCAGCAAAGAATACAGCAACAATTCAGGAAATTAGAACTCACTTGGATGCAAGCAATATTTTCATATACCGCAAGTCATACTAAAATTAACTTAATTTAAGATAAAGACAAGGTGATCATTTTTACAACTTTGCTTGCAAACTATATGTGAAGAAACACGATGACATCATTAAAAACTGGATTCTATATGCATAATGAGCTTCCTATTTGCTCCACTTTTGTCAATAATCATCAACTTCATAACCATCAAAGATAATTAACATGAACATTGTTCTCGTGCCCATATAGGCCATATTTGATCAACAATATAAGATTGGGCCACTCTAGAAAATGTTAAATAATGGTTTCGCTGTGACCTCAAGCCATGATATATCCAACGGAAGTTTCTACAAACCTTAAGAATCTAAGAAGTATTTAATAGTAAATAAATATCCAAACACCCTAAAAACATAAAACATAAAAAGATAGAAACAGATTGACCAATTAGTATCAAATTCACCCACCAAAGGGTGTCAGAAGATTTCAGGAGCACCCGATTCACGTGCAGGGATGGCTGGTTGGCTGCTTCAAAGCTCCAATATTTATACTAAACAGTCCCTCTCCCCAACCTTAGTTGCACAAAACAGGGTTGGAGGCAGGAGAGCTGGGGTACATAAAGAGTATCTAATGTTGTGCGGACCTAGGTGTAGACACCCCATTTTTGACCGACCTTAAGACTCAGACATCATCGATTAAGCGCTCGGTGATAGTGCATGTCGTGCTCGTTTCGAGGTTTCGGAGTTTTGGCTGAGAGCCTTGCCTCCGGGCCTCTGAACTCTTTGTGCTTTGGCTCGGTTTGTGGACCGAACCTTGTTTATCTTCCCTGGAGGGAGGGAGAGGTCTGATAGACCACCTCTTTGTGGTCGTAGACCACTTTTCATGGTCGTAGACCACTTTTCTCTCTTGGAGACTAGTTTTCGGTTTTCGGAGCCTTCGGTCGCGCGCCTTGACTCGGGACCGCTTAACGTTCTCCGTTTGGCGTGGTTTTTGAACCACACCTTGTTGCCTCTGCCTAGAGGGACACTGTGGTCTGGGAGACCACTTTTGTGGTTGTAAACCACATTTGGTGCCGGTAGACTAGTTTTCGAGTCTTTCGGCCACGTGCTTTGCCTCCCGAACTTTCGTCTTGCATCCTTTTTGGTTTGTTTTTGGTACAAACATTGTTTTCCTTGTTTGGAAGGTGGTACAAGGGTGGGAGACCAGTTCTTCCCCTTGGATACCACTTTTCCTCCCACCAGCCAATTTTCTGGTCGGCCAATTGGTCTCCTTAGTCTTTGGGCCATCTTTTTTGATCGGCCACCACACCACTGCATTGTTTTCATGCTCTAGACCTTCTCCCACCATGGCCGACCACTTCAAGTAACTGGCCAACCACTTCAAGTGGTCGGCTGCTTTTCGTCACCTTTTTGGAGATATTTTCATCCAGCTGGCATAGCTAGAAGGCACTAAAGCCATCCTCCATACACGTGTATGGAGGGATGGCCTTGAACCCTAAGCTTGTCCAACAAGCTTGAGTTTGGTTTTCTATAAGAGAAAGCCTCCTCCTCCCTCCTCCAGGTTGAGTTCTAGAGGCTTGAGAGATATACGTACATACTTATCTCTATCTTGCTCTTGTTTTTCATTTTGTGATTTAAAAGTGTAGTTTTACCACACTTTAACACACAAACACACACTCAAACACCATTCTTTTGTTACTGAGGTGCTTAGGAGCTGGTTTTGGTGTTGTTGGATTGGTTTGAGCTAGGAAAACCTGCTGGAGTTGTGGTTTTGAAGGTGTTCATCAAGGGTGAGCTTCTAAGCCTTTAAACCCTTTGTTTTCCTTAAGATTTTGGACCCACTTTTATATTGTTTTAAGCTTAACTCTAAACTACAAAAAGTTCTGATTTTGTATGCTTAAAATATTTGTTTAAGTCACTTTTGTGTTGGGGGTTGTTTACCCCCTCTTAGGCCTTGTTTGGCCTTATTTTTGTGCCTTCTTTTTGAGTTTTTGGGACCACCTTGTTTTGGCTTTCTCACCACTGAAACTTAGAGGAATTTCAGTGGTGGAAGTGGTGTTTTGAGGTCCCAAATAGGAGAGGGTCATCCCCTCTCCTTGTATTTTGAATACTTGCTTCATATGCCTCATGTTTGAGCATGTTTATTAAGCTTGTGTTGGCTTGTTCTTAGCATGTATTTGGGGTTATTTCAGCATGCCTCAGATCTTTTTTGACTTGGTTTGGTCATTTCATGCATACCTTATACACTTGTAGTGTAAATTTCATAAACTAGTCTTGTATGCTTCATGAGGTAGCATGTCTTTCTAGCTCATGTTGACTCCATTTCAGTATATTTTTGGTGATGTTTTGCCATGTCATACCTCTGTTAGGGTTTGGTTTGGTCACCCCTTGCATGCTCCTGGCACTTGTACTACAACTCCTTGAATTAGCCTAATGTGTATCATGCTTCAACATGTCATTCTAGCATGTTTTTGGCTTAACTTCAAGAAGCTTTTGTCCATGTTTTAGCATGCTTGAGCTCTTATTTGTGTTGTTTTAGTCATACATGCCATGCTTTGTATAGCTATAATGCATTCTAGCTTGTTAGCTTTGTGTATCAAGTTCACTAGCATGCATTACTTGGACTATTTGAATGATTTGGCATCATTTATAATGTAATTTCAGTCCATGTTTCATGGTCATGCACTTTTTGCTCTTTCAATGCGTTGGAGGGTTTGCCCCTTTATGCCTTAACATGAGCCATTGTGTATGCCTTCATGTCTAAGCTTGCGAGCTATCATTTTAGTGATTATTTGGGGTTATTTTGCCATGATATAACTCTGATTTTTTTTTGGTTAAGTCATCCCATGCTTGGTCTCAGTAGGTGTAATGTAATCCACCTTATTTACCTTGCATGATCCATGCTTTATGCCCTTCATGCTAGCCTGTTTTGGCTTCCTTCCATACATGTTTTAGACTCATTTTGACATGTTCTAGGACTGTTTTGGGTTGCCTTTTCCATATGCTTCATGTATTGCATAGCTGTAATGCAATGGGCCTTGTTAGCCTTGTGTTTTGATGCTTCTTGCATGCTATCTTTGAGCTATTTAGATGATTTGGCATCATTTAATACTTCATTTCAGATCATATAGCATTGCCATGTTCCCACTTCATTCACCCTTTGAGTGCCTCTAAGGGTTGTGCATTTGTTGCCTTATTTTGGCCTAGCAAGTTTGCCATCTTGCCTAGGTCCTTGAGCCTTTACCTTAGCATGTTTTAGTCTTTGTTTAGACCTAATTAAGCTCTGTCCATGTTTGGTTCAATCATTTGTGCCATGTAGTGCATGCTCCTTATGTAGTCCCTTTAGTGGCTTTGTGCCTTAGGCCCTCTTGCATGCTTTACTTGTGTTGTTTGAATGATTTGGCATCATTTCACACTTGCTTTCAGAGTCTTTAGTGTTGTCGCACTTCCATGACTATTGCTTCTTCATCATGCTTGAGAGTTGTGTTCTTAGGCCTAGTTGATGGGCCAATACTTGTACATGTTTGCCATGCCCTTTTGTGCCTTTATTCTAGCATTATGGCCACTAATTTGGGCATGGTTGAGGTCTATCCATTTTGGTTTAAGTCCATTGAGCATTGTGTATGCCATGTAGTTCATCACATTGAGTATGCCATATTGTTTGCATGCTTAGGTTACATTGCATTGAGTATGCCATGCTATTACATTGTATTGTTGCATCGTGTATGCCATGTTTATTGCATTGCGTATGCTATGATACCATTTGCATTGTGTATGCTAGTTGCATTGTATGTTTGCATGCTTAAGTCGTATTGCATGTTTGCATGCATGTTCTTGTGTTGCATTTTGTTTGGAATAGGTGTTAGTCCAAACATGAGAAACGAGGGACGTTTCATACTCAAAGTTATGAAACGTGCCTCAATTTTCGGTCGCCGACACTATTGATCACACATCATAGAGTTCTAGGCATTTATGTATTTACTTGTGCTTTCATTTCATATTGAATTGTGCAATTTGGCTTCTCGGCCATCATGCATCAAGATGCGTGATTGGTAGCTCGAGGGTCGAGAACTACACTCCCTTGATAGGGAGGGTGGTTGTGCACACATATCTTGCAAATACATTGCCATGCCTGCTCTCTGTTGTAGCAAATTGGAGAAGTGTAGTAACAACTGGTCGGCCAGCCCGAAAAACTAGCTGGTCGACCACTTTTTCTGGTTTGCAACAACAAAAACTGGTTGGCAGGTGGTCTCCCACATCAACAACTGGTCGGCAACCCTCCCATAGGTCCCCAAGATGAGTTAAAAGCTATCTGGAGCTTGGTGCAAGTTTCTGAGAACAGTTGCAAACAGAGGCAAGTTGGAGCATCGCAACGGATTTCCGAACGAGGCGATCGGGCATGCATACACCCTTCCCCCTCTGAGGTCCCCCTTTTACTGCTTTACTGTCACGACCCAAACCCGGCCCTATGGGTTTAGCACCGTAACCGGCCAGTAATCTGAGATTACCGAAGGCCTGCTTAACAATAGTACAGTAAAACAGAGTTCAGGGCCCGGCAGAAGCCAATACAGTAAATAAATAACGTCCATTGAGCTGTGATAGTCTGTATGCCAAAAAGATTTTTCATGCATTCATATATTCACGACAGTACAGGCTATACAAGCATTTACAGACACTCAGTATAGGGACCTAATCCCTAGATAACAGTACAGTACAGTGGATAACAGTCTATACAGTAATACAAAACAGTAACAAGGACAAGTGGGGAAAAGACACCCCAAGCCATAGCATGGCGAACTCGGAACCTCGCAGTGAGGCACGGTGGTTGGCTTGACAAAACTGGAATAACCCTGACGCCTCTAGCTTTGGTCCGGTGGCTGAGCACCTACATATATATATAAACAGTGAGCTAAAGCCCAGTGAATAACATAAAGCGTAAAGGGGTTTAGAATGAATGTCCTTACAGTAATGAAAACAGTTCATTAAATCAGTATTGCAGTCGTTCAATCAGTACAGTCATATGTGGTACATCCATTAGCATAACAGTACAGTAAACAGTAGGTCTTAAAGACTGAACAGTAATGATGGCCATCAGTCAGTAAACAGTAGTGGCTCCACGAGGGAACCGACAGAGATCTCTGTAACAGTAACAGTAAGCAGTAGGTGCTAAGGATGCCACAGTACAGTTCAGAAATAAAGGGCATACATTCATTCAGTAAGTAATGCCAGTTCAGTAAACAGTTCAGTCCAGTATCCAAAAGAAAATCAGTTGAACATATCTTTACACAATTGTTACTCACAGAGTTTTGGGCTACAGTAGGCTAGAGCGTCTCCTCGAAATGCCAACCCTATACAGTTAACAGATTGAACACACTCTAAGTTTCACAGTTGGGAAAGGTAATAATTAAATCCCTAAATTTGCCTCGGTGTGTTCTACATCTATATCCTCATCAAGATGTCTAAAACTAGGCCTAAGAATGCCTAGGATGAAATGAGGATACAAAGATGCACTTACAAAACATTTTCAGAAATTTTAGTGAAACAGAGTCCCGCTCGAGCGCAGGTTTCCCCGCTCGAGCGGACATGCAACAAAGGTACATGCTCGAGCGTCAACTATACCGCTCGAGCGGACCAAAAAGTACTGGATAGGGGAAATCCCCGCTCGACGCCTGCTCGAGCGTGTCATCTAGTCCTCCGCTCGAGCGCCCAATACTCCGCGCGAGCGGACTGTTCTACAGTGCAAGATGCTGGAAGCTCGATTTTCCCACTCGAGCGGCACTTCCCCCGCTCGAGCGGACGACTGAAATCTGGAGATCCCAGATTCGAGCTCTAGGTTCAAAATCAAGCTTAGATGCATAAAATTCGATCCTCTTGGGCCAATTTTCTAGAAAACTCTTTTGAACACATAGAATAACATATTTCGAAACTCCATTTAGGAAATCAAAGCCCAAGGGTGTTTAATTCAAACCCAATTTCAAACCATTTTCATGAACATGGAGAACATGCAAACATGCATGAATTCAAATCAATTCAAAGCATCAATTTGATGCTCTAAGGAGCCAATTGATCCAGAAACAAGTTGAAAACATGGACCATTGCAAAATTATGGACATGCATGTGACAATTTGCCATGAACTCAACTCAAAATCCCACAATACTAACATGCATGCATGAATTATGCTCTAATCCACCATTAATGAACCAATTCATGACTTAGTTCTACAATGAAGCATGAGTCATGCATGAATCACTTAATATTTAAGAACGAGAGAGTAGTTATTCTACCTTAGGTCTCCAATACAAGACTAGGAGCTCAAATTAGCAATCTACACTTCAATTAGCAAGTGATTCCCCAAGTTCCAAGCAATTCAAGATGAAATCCAAATTCTCTCACTCTCTCCCTCTCATGGTCGGCTATACACTCAAGAGAAAAGGCTGAGCAAATGTTTGTATGCATAAGAATGAGTCCTCAAAGTATTAAGTAAGTGACCCACTAGGATGGCAATTTGGCAATTAAGCCTAACTCTTTAATTAGCTTATTTTAATCTAGTTTAATCATACCAAATCAGGTTTCAGATAAATATACCATAAAATCACATTAATTATGAGGATCATGAAACATTAATCACTTCCCAGTTCGACCGCCGATAAGGCCTTCAATTAGCAGTTTAAACATTAAACATGAACAGATAGTCAAACAGTCAAACAGATAGAATGCAAATTAACACACATACTCAGTCAATTCGATTCCAGTTTTCAGTCAGTCAGTTCAGTACTTTAATCAGTTCAATTATCAGTCATCAAGGTTTATCGGTAAGCAGTGGTGAGGGTTATTACAGTCTCCCCTCCTTATAAAGAGTTTAGTCCTCTAAACTCGAGTTACCTTCGTTCTGGAAGAAAACAGGGTTCAGTGGAAACAGTTCAGGATATCTTTTAGCCATGTCATCTTCCCTTTCCCAAGTGGCATACACACCACCATGGTTTTGCCAGTCAACTTTCACTAGCGGGATCTCTTTGTTTCTCAGTTTCTTGATCCGTCTGTTTACAATCTGTATAGGTCGTTCCTCGTAAGTGTAGTCATCACTCAACACTACCCGAGTAGGCTCAATTACATGAAAAGGATCCCGGAGGTAGTCTCTCAACATAGAAATGTGGAAGACGTTATGCATATGCTCCATTTGAGGAGGAAGCGCAACTTGATACGCCACCGGATTGATTTTCTCAATAATCTCATACGGTCCGACGTATCTTGGCGCTAGCTTGCCTTTGACTCCAAAACGAGTCTGGCCCTTCATTGGTGTCACTTTCACAAAAACGTGATCACCCATTTCATACTCTTTGTCCCGTCTTCTGACATCCGCATAACTTTTCTGTCTACTCTGTGCAGTTTTCAGTCTTTGTTGTATCAGTTTTATCTTTCCAGTCGTCTCATATACGATCTCGGGCCCAAGCAAAGGCCCATCTCCAACTTCTGCCCAGCAAATCGGAGATCTACATTTTTTGCCATACAATGCCTCAAAAGGCGCCATACCAATACTCAAATGGTAGCTGTTGTTGTAGGCGAATTCAACTAATGGCAGATGACTTTCCCAATCTCCCTGAAAATCAAGGACACACATTCTCAGTAAATCCTCTAGAGTTTGGATGGTCCTTTCTGACTGTCCATCTGTCTGAGGATGATAGGCACTACTCAGCCTCAATTCAGTACCCAATGCAGTCTGTAGACTTTGCCAAAACCTCGATGTAAACTTCGAATCCCTGTCAGAAATAATGGACACAGGCACTCCATGCAGTCTCACAATTTCATCAATATAGATAACAGCCAATTTGTCCGCATTATAGATTGTCTTGACAGGTAAGAAGTGAGCAGATTTGGTTAGTCTATCAACAATAACCCAAATCAAATCCATACCTTTTCTGGAGCGAGGTAACCCAACGATAAAATCCATCGTGATATGCTCCCATTTCCACTCTGGTATGGGTAGGGGTTGCAATAATCCGGCAGGTCGTTGATGTTCAGCTTTGACTTGTTGGCAATGAAGACATTTGGACACAAAGTCGGCAATTTCTTTCTTCATTCCCGGCCACCAGAAATTCTGTTTCAGATCTTGGTACATTTTCGTATTCCCCGGGTGGATAGACAATTTTGAATTGTGGCCCTCTTGCAGAACTCTTCTTTTCAGTTCAGTATCATTCGGTACACATAGTCTTCCTTGAAATTTCAGTACATTGTTTTCAAATTTGAATCCCGGTCTCGGTTTAGACTCTCTTTCTTCGATGATCTTTTTCAAGAAGTCATCCTGTTGTTGTTTCCCTTTAATTTCTTCTATCAAGGCTGGTTAAGCAGAAATAGCGGCTAGCGTTCCACCTTGTTCTCTCAAAACAACTTCAATTTCAAATTTTTCAAGGTCACCAAGCAGCTCTTTCTGTCCAGTGAGCAAACAAGCTAAGTTGGCAATTGACTTTTGGCTCAGTGCATCGACAACGGTATTGGCCTTTCCCGGGTGATGCAGAATCTGTAGGTCATAGTCTTTGATCAGTTCTAGCCATCTGCGCTGTCTCATATTTAGTTCCTTCTGTGTGAAGAAATATTTTAAGCTCTTGTGGTCGGTGTATACTTCACATGTCGCCCCATACAGATAGTGACGCCAAAATTTCAGTGCGAACACCACCGCAGCAAGTTCCAGGTCATGGGTCGGGTAGTTCTTTTCATGTGGTTTCAACTGTCGGGAAGCATAAGCAATAACTCTCCCATTCTGCATTAAAACACATCCCAAACCCTTATGGGAAGCATCACTAAACATAGTGTAACCATCCGTACCTGAAGGTAAGGTCAGAACAGGCGCAGTCACTAATCGAGTTTTCAACTCCTGGAAAGCAGATTCTCTTTGGTCAGTCCAGTCAAATGATATCCCTTTCTGAGTTATTTGAGTCAATGGTAAAGCAATTTTGGAGAAATCTTTGACAAATCTTCTGTAATATCCAGCCAATCCCAAAAAGCTTCGGACTTCAGTCACATTTGTTGGTCTAGGCCAGTTCACTACAGCTTCAATTTTCTGCGGATCAACAGAAATTCTATTTTTGCTAACAACATGCCCCAAAAACATAACATGGTCAAGCCAAAATTCACATTTAGACAGTTTAGCATACAGTTTCTGTTCTCTTAGGGTCTGCAGGGCAAGTCTCAGATGATGTTCATGTTGTTCTATACTTTTGGAGTAAATCAATATGTCATCAATAAATACGACAATGAAATCATCAAGGTATGGTTTAAAAATTCTGTTCATGAGGTCCATAAAAGCAGCAGGGGCATTCGTGACTCCGAATGGCATAACTAAAAATTCATAATGGCCATACCTCGTTCTAAAGCAGTTTTATCAATGTCTTCCGGTTTAACCTTCAGTTGATGGTACCTCGATCTGAGATCAATCTTGGAAAACACTTGTGCACCCTGTAACTGATCAAATAAATCATCAATACGTGGCAATGGGTATTTATTTTTCACAGTTACCTTGTTCAATTCGCGGTAATCAATGCACAGTCTCAGCGAGCCATCTTTCTTCTTTACAAACAAAACCGGTGCACCCCACGGTGAAGTACTGGACCTGATAAACTTCTTGTCTAACAGTTCTTGCAATTGCACTTTCAACTCTTTCAGTTCAGTTGGGGCCATTCTGTAAGGAGCTTTCGATATCGGCTGTGTACCCGGAATCACATCAACGGTAAATTCAATCTCCCTATCAATCAAATCCCCTGGCAGATCATCTGGAAATACATCTGGGAATTCCCTGACTATAGGGATACAATTCACATCAGTTTTAACACTATCATCAGTAGACACAGTCAACACAGAACACAAATATCCTTTACACCCCTTTCTAATTAATTTAATAGCTTTCACTGACGAAATCAAATACGGAGGAGGTACTACTCCACTCCCATTAAACACAAATTCAGGCAAACCAGGTGGACGGAAAACAACTTGTTTGGTCACACAATCAATAGTGGCATGATATTTTTGTAACCAATCCATCCCCAATATTACATCAAAATGATCAATGTTCAATGGTAGTAAATCAATAAACGGATGCACATCCCCAATAATGATTTCACATGCAGGGTACATATAAGCACATGTCATGGATCCTCCTACGGGTGATGATACGGCTAGCAGATAGTTCATGGGTTCTAAGGGTCTATTCAATTTCCGTGAGAAAGCATGCGATACATAAGAATGTGTAGACCCCGAATCAATCAATACATATGCATTTTGTGTACAAATAGAGAGGATACCTGACACAACGATTTCAGTATTTTGCACGTCTCTCGATACTAGGGCGAACACTCGGCCCTGCCTCATGGGCTCTTTCCCGGTAGCTTTGGGGTTAGGCTTTGGTGCTACAGTTGACGCTGCTGCGCTTGGCGTAGCTTTGCTACTAACTTGCGGAGCGGAGGGACAGTCTCTAACCATGTGGCCCATTTTGCCACATCTGTAACAGGCTCCGGATATTTTGTGACAAACCCCTTTGTGCTTGTTGCCACATACAGAGCAGGGTGGAATGAACCCACTCCCTTGGCTGGGGCTAATTGTTGACCCCGTATTTTGTTTCTTGTTGGCCAGGTTGTGCTTGCCTTTCTTGAATTTGAAACCCTGCCTTTTACCATGCCATTCAGTTGTTGGTGTTTCAGATTGTTTCACTGCTGCAATGTTCAACTCGGTCATCAATGCCCGGTCGAGAACACCCACAAAAGTCGGTAATTTCAAAACACTTATTCGGTCAAGTATTGCAACATTAAGGCCACCCTCAAATTTTCTGGCCTTCTTGTAGTTAGTGTCCACCATATGTGGTGCATATCTGGCAAGCTCAGTGAACCTTGCTTCATATTCAGCCACAGACATTGTACCCTGTCTCAGTTGTTCGAATTCAGTCACTTTCCTATCCCTGACACACTGTGGGAAGTACTTTTCAAAGAAGGACTCCTTGAACTGAGCCCAAGTCATAACAGTATTTGTATTGCGGATCAACATCCACCACCTTCTAGCTTCTTCTTGTAGGGTGAAGGTAGCTAACAATACTTTATTCGCTTCTGAGCACGGAAACACTTCAAATAGTTTTTCTGTTTCAAGCACCCAAGCTTCAGCCTTTAGCAGTTCCAGTCCTCCTTGAAAGGATGGCGGTTTCATCTTGCTGAATTTATGGGTGAGAGCAATGATATCCCCATCATTCACAGTCGCATTAAGTTCCGGCTGTACCGGAGGAGGAGGAGGTGGGGGCTGTTGGTTCTGTTGTTGTTCAAGTCTAGCAGTTATCAGTTCCATCATTCTTTCCATTCTTTCCATTCTTGCCTCGGTAGATGAGGATTCAGGTTCATTTGCATTGTTCATTTCACTATAAGCAGTTATAACAGTTATAACAATTGTAACGTAAACAGTTGCATATTTAGACAGTTATCACATCAACATGTATTCAGTCATAACATAGCCACACACTTTTCAAGTTCATGAAATGCCCTAATCACGTTTCTAGGACACCCTATAGCTCATTTGGACACGTGTGTGCGGTATGACTCGTGGTTAAGTATCGCTCTGATACCACTCTGTCACGACCCAAACCCGGCCCTATGGGTTTAGCACCGTAACCGGCCAGTAATCTGAGATTACCGAAGGCCTGCTTAACAGTAGTACAGTTCAGGGCCCGGCGGAAGCCAATACAGTAAATAAATAACGTCCATTGAGCTGTGATAGTCTGTATGCCAAAAAGATTTTTCATGCATTCATATATTCACGACAGTACAGGCTATACAAGCATTTACAGACACTCAGTATAGGGACCTAATCCCTAGATAACAGTACAGTACAGTGGATAACAGTCTATACAGTAATACAAAACAGTAACAAGGACAAGTGGGGAAAAGACACCCCAAGCCATAGCATGGCGAACTCAGAACCTCGCAGTGAGGCACGGTGGTTGGCTTGACAAAACTGGAATAACCCTGACGCCTCTAGCTTTGGTCCGGTGGCTGAGCACCTACATATATATATAAACAGTGAGCTAAAGCCCAGTGAATAACATAAAGCGTAAAGGGGTTTAGAATGAATGTCCTTACAGTAATGAAAACAGTTCATTAAATCAGTATTGCAGTCGTTCAATCAGTACAGTCATATGTGGTACATCCATTAGCATAACAGTACAGTAAACAGTAGGTCTTAAAGACTGAACAGTAATGATGGCCATCAGTCAGTAAACAGTAGTGGCTCCACGAGGGAACCGACAGAGATCTCTGTAACAGTAACAGTAAGCAGTAGGTGCTAAGGATGCCACAGTACAGTTCAGAAATAAAGGGCATACATTCATTCAGTAAGTAATGCCAGTTCAGTAAACAGTTCAGTCCAGTATCCAAAAGAAAATCAGTTGAACATATCTTTACACAATTGTTACTCACAGAGTTTTGGGCTACAGTAGGCTAGAGCGTCTCCTCGAAATGCCAACCCTATACAGTTAACAGATTGAACACACTCTAAGTTTCACAGTTGGGAAAGGTAATAATTAAATCCCTAAATTTGCCTCGGTGTGTTCTACATCTATATCCTCATCAAGATGTCTAAAACTAGGCCTAAGAATGCCTAGGATGAAATGAGGATACAAAGATGCACTTACAAAACATTTTCAGAAATTTTAGTGAAACAGAGTCCCGCTCGAGCGCAGGTTTCCCCGCTCGAGCGGACATGCAACAAAGGTACATGCTCGAGCGTCAACTATACCGCTCGAGCGGACCAAAAAGTACTGGATAGGGGAAATCCCCGCTCGACGCCTGCTCGAGCGTGTCATCTAGTCCTCCGCTCGAGCGCCCAATACTCCGCGCGAGCGGACTGTTCTACAGTGCAAGATGCTGGAAGCTCGATTTTCCCACTCGAGCGGCACTTCCCCCGCTCGAGCGGACGACTGAAATCTGGAGATCCCAGATTCGAGCTCTAGGTTCAAAATCAAGCTTAGATGCATAAAATTCGATCCTCTTGGGCCAATTTTCTGGAAAACTCTTTTGAACACATAGAATAACATATTTCGAAACTCCATTTAGGAAATCAAAGCCCAAGGGTGTTTAATTCAAACCCAATTTCAAACCATTTTCATGAACATGGAGAACATGCAAACATGCATGAATTCAAATCAATTCAAAGCATCAATTTGATGCTCTAAGGAGCCAATTGATCCAGAAACAAGTTGAAAACATGGACCATTGCAAAATTATGGACATGCATGTGACAATTTGCCATGAACTCAACTCAAAATCCCACAATACTAACATGCATGCATGAATTATGCTCTAATCCACCATTAATGAACCAATTCATGACTTAGTTCTACAATGAAGCATGAGTCATGCATGAATCACTTAATATTTAAGAACAAGAGAGTAGTTATTCTACCTTAGGTCTCCAATGCAAGACTAGGAGCTCAAATTAGCAATCTACACTTCAATTAGCAAGTGATTCCCCAAGTTCCAAGCAATTCAAGATGAAATCCAAATTCTCTCACTCTCTCCCTCTCATGGTCGGCTATACACTCAAGAGAAAAGGCTGAGCAAATGTTTGTATGCATAAGAATGAGTCCTCAAAGTATTAAGTAAGTGACCCACTAGGATGGCAATTTGGCAATTAAGCCTAACTCTTTAATTAGCTTATTTTAATCTAGTTTAATCATACCAAATCAGGTTTCAGATAAATATACCATAAAATCACATTAATTATGAGGATCATGAAACATTAATCACTTCCCAGTTCGGCCGCCGATAAGGCCTTCAATTAGCAGTTTAAACATTAAACATGAACAGATAGTCAAACAGTCAAACAGATAGAATGCAAATTAACACACATACTCAGTCAATTCGATTCCAGTTTTCAGTCAGTCAGTTCAGTACTTTAATCAGTTCAATTATCAGTCATCAAGGTTTATCGGTAAGCAGTGGTGAGGGTTATTACATTTACTTAGCTAATTTGCTTAGCTAGTTTATGCTTTGGGTTATGTACTTTAAGTAGCTAATGAGTTTAGCTGCTTAATCGTTTTGTAATAGTTAGTTAACTAGGATTAGTTAATTAGCTTTATTTTGTAATAATTAGTTTAATTAGCTTAGATTAGCTAGTTAGCTCCTTATTCGAACCCTCCGTCGAGGGGGCCACTTGTTGTAATAAGCGTGTGTGTGTGTGTTGCATGTCTTCCAACCCTCATTTCTTTCTCCCTTTTACTTAACTGCTTACGATGGTTAGTTTTAGGGCATGTTTTGTTTAGCATAGCTTATGCTCATATGCGTGCATCCATTCATCTGTATTGCATGCACCGGGCTCGGCGCATCATACTAATTGCATTGTATTTCAATACATTTACTTGAATACGTGTTCAACAGCATGTTATCAAGTTGCATTCACATGACATGATTAGAATAGCCGAGCTTATTTTAGTTGCATTTTTGCATGTGTTGTATTAGCCATCTTAACATGAACTAGGATCATGCATGATTTCTAACTAGTTCTCTGTTTTGGCTCGGAGTACACTGTGAGTGTTTACGCTTTAGCATACTACATATGTGTTAATGTTGCCATGTAAGCATGCTTGCCATGAGGCTAACTGCTTATTTGATATAACTGCCTAAATGCCTGTGGGTGAAGGTTGGATTGCTTGAATTGGAACAATTCATTGCAATTCGCAATTTAGCCTACTTGCGAGTAGCAAATTTCAAACCGTTTTCGAACAAACGAGCGTGCAATGTTTTGTTCCAAATTAGGCGATCTAATCTATACTTGTATGCTGTGCGCATCACATAGTAATTCTAGGTTAATAATCAGAATAAGAACACATGTGTTTTCAAAAACAAAATATCATGCTTAGTACAGGCCGATCTTTGATCGGGCGAACGGGGGGTGCTCATTGCATGACCTTCCCCTCTCGTACCCAAGTTCCCGAGCCGATGCAACTTTGGTGATGACCGACACGTGGCCTTAGGCACGAGTCAGGGTTTCCTAAATTCCCATAATAAAATATTTAGGTGGCGACTCTGTATCTGGCAAAGCAGTCCATGTTTGGCACTTCTTTATTAAAAATCAGTTTACCAAAATGATTTGCCGGATTTGAACTCTTTGGTGATTTATCGGTCTCATATTGTACTTTGTGAGATTAGATTCAGAACCGTGACACGAGTCCAAACTTGTAGTAACCTAAAGAACAAAACAGAATTCGCGCCCTCGCAGCGCGGAGCCCGGAGAGTTCTTGGGGCGCGTCTACAATAGGGGAGTGTATGTATTTGTCATATAAATAGATCGTAAGAAATATTTTTCTTGCCAAGTTATAAATTATAATATGTTAAATGGTTAATTTACACTATGACTTGAATTATTAAACATAAGCATGGGAAATTCTTATTACAAAAATAACAATTCATCACCAATAATATATATCTTTACACCTTAATTGTCATAAAATCGAAATTGAAAGACCTACCAAAAAAATTTCCATACTTTAAATCCCACGAGGAATTTTTAAATTTAGGATAAATATATGTTCTTTACATAGTTTCTTTTGTCTTTTCTTTTATTTATTTATGATTTGAATATTTGAGTGGTCTTATCTCAGTTCGAACTACAACTTTATCTCAACAGTAACACAATTCTAACAAGATTCTTTTGCTCTGACTTCCATCAGCAGTTACCTCCCCCACCTTTAGTCACATCCCCCTACCCGCCACCCTCTCTCCCCTAGATGTATATGTATATATATGATACACGCACAGTGCACATATAGCTTAATATGTGATTAAATTAAAAATTAGGGAAATTCAGATAAAATATTTGCTTCACTGGTTTAAATTATAAAATTATGTTAAATTTTTGCAAAGGAGAATCAAAAGAAACACCTTTTCGTAGCTAATGTAACAGATACAGGGTAGCACTTTACTCCAAAACCACATGAGTGGTCTTTGGCTATTTTCAAATGTCAGGTGGGGAAGTGTTTCGGAGCCATACCACATGGGCTAAAGTAAAATTTTCCCTTTGTTTAATTAAGAGAAGACTTACTGTTCACTTTTCTAAAATAATTCTAGTCATACACCTTTCCAAAGCCGCCTCATCTAACTAGTGTGCAAATTATGCATCTTTGATGCCACTAACACGTCCACTAATTTTAACTATATCAGTTACAGGATGAGCTCAACTATTTCCCTGTTGTAACTTCATCAGGGTTGAAAATTGACAACACAACAATGGTTTTGGGGGAACATGGAATGGAAGGCTAGTGAATTAATAATCAGCTTTTATGACTTGAAGCAGGTCTTCAGATGTGCTTCCACATTTCAGTCGACAGTTCTTGACACAAACCAGGAAGGATTACAAGTCTATATCCCATAGAACAACCCAATTTAACTTGTAACAGAAAACCCAACTTCTCAGCAAATATCCAGTATACATTGAACTAGTTCATTAAATGGCTCATTTCTAATATTTTTAAAGTCACACACATAAACATTTAAAGTAGATTCAGCTGTGGTATTATTCTTCTTTGTCAAATCCATAAAACAAAAATCAAACCCATTTTGGACATGAAAAATTTCCTAATTTCATATAAATCAAACACTTCAACCAATAAGCCCTTAACCGAAATCAAAACACAAATAAACTAAGAAATCATATAAACCCTAGATTAAGTGTGAGAAATGGGAAAATAGGGGAAGGGAGAGAGAGAGAGAGGAGGGGGAACCCAAGAGATGGCTTCATAGAGAGAGAGAGAGAGAGAGAACCAGATCGTAACACCCAGGAGAGGACCGAACAGAGAGAGACAGAGACAAACCTGTGATTTGTGGCAGTGTTGGTGGTGATTTCGGCGTTGGCGGTGCTGGCGACGTGCGATGGTGGGGACGGACGGTGGCCAGCAACGTTGTGGTAGTGACAATCGGTGGTGAGTGGGCCTCTGGTGTGGTGAGTGGTCTGTGTTTGTGACATAGAATAGATACAAAACATATGTATCAAAACGGGGGGGCACGCCAATTCAAAAGCTTCCCTCTAATTTTTTTTCCTACTTTTAGTGACTACACTCTTTTTAGTCGGCAAACAAATGTCTATTGTCTAATTTGGCTACTAATTGTTCTTTTTGTCGGGAAAAAATAACCATAGAATCAATAAATTATTTTTGTCAATGATGGTTTAGTAAATAATCCTATCTTTTGGCGACTAAAATTGGTGTGGTCGCCAAAAGGTTATATACACCAACTAAAATTAGAATTAGTAGCCAAAAAAATAGGCAAACACCTACTAAAAACTTTTTAGTTGCCTATTTACATGAATTTTAGCGACTAATTTGTTTTTTAGTCGCCAATAACTAATATATGGCTACTAAAAATAGTTAGTAGCTAAAATTCTGACTATTGGCGACCAAAAGGCAGATTAGTCGGTAAAGGTCTGTCTTTTGGCGACTAAAAAGTTTTAGTCGCCAAATTTGGTCGCTGAAGGTACAAATTGTTGTAGTGAGCGTTGCGTTTGAGAAAAGCACACTACGGAGTTTTTGTGTTATATTAATTGGAGTATTACGTTTGAGGAAAGTATACTTGTGAGTTTTTTTTTTTTTTGAATGCTACCTCGTTGTGTTTGCGAAAAGTACACTAAGAAATTTTTTAAAGTGTTACATTTTTTGAGTGTTACATTAGATGTTTCATTTGGAAACACTAAGGAGTTTTTTTTTTTTTTTTTTTTAAGTGTTATATTTAGTAATTTCAACATTATAGAAATACTCACATTTGTCCCTCAACAGAGAACACACACGTTTATGCTTGCCATTTTATGTAATTCACACTAAAATGAGACCTGTGGGTCTATAAGATAAAATGGAGGACCAAACAGTTCATAAAATTACTATTTGAGATTTATTAGTACTTCAACCCAAATATATATATATATATATATATATATATATAATTGTAAACATATACCAACATCAAATAATTCCAGCCTTGGAATTCCTGTGTCCCAAGCACAGTGACACAATTCATTTCTAATTAGTTTTTAATTTTTTTTTTATTTATGTTTTGTTTAGGAGATAATTAGCCTACATCTCTTATAATAAATGGTCGTTTTAATTTTTTAGGAAGGTAAAGGGGTAGGACCTTATTTAGGTTTTTTTTTTTAAAAAAAAAAAATTAAATGGCCAATCACAGATGGTCACTAAACGCATTTTATTTCTAATTTGACGTAGAATTTTGCCAGATTTGAAGTACAAATATGTTAATATTTGAGCCAAATACAGAAAAAAAAAAAAAAAAAAAAGAAAAGAAAAGAAAGAGAGAGTTTAATATTGAAAGGAAAATACTATACAAATAAACTTTAATTATAGACAGATGTGTCATGGATATTATTTTTTGAAAGAAGACAAATACATACATACTCTTTTGATTTTTTTTTTTTTAATTCAAACTATTTATATATATTTTTAAATAAAAATGACAGGAAAATAATATTTTAGTTATTACACTTAATATTTTAGATAGTTTATGTACATTATATATTAAGTTTAATAATTAAAATATTATTTTTGGTCAATTTTATTTAACCAAAATAAATAACTGGTTTAGATTGAAAATAAAAAAAAATTAAAGTTTAAATTAATAAAATTAAAATTTTAATATTTATTTTGTTATAAGAGAAAAATTTTAGGTTTTTATTTAGAATAAATTACACTTTGTTCCTTTTATATCTGACCACTTTTTTACTTTAGCCCTTAAAGTTTTTTTTTTTTCACTTTGGCCCTTGATATTTCAGGTTTTTCTCAATTTACTCCTAAAACTAATTTTTGTTCAAAATTAGACAGAAAAAGCCACTATAACTATCACATAACATAAAAAATATATTATTATTTCGGGATTTGAGTTTGTGTCAGATGTATAAATTTTGTATAATAAGATATTTTATACCATGTAACTGTTAATGTGTCTTTTTCTGTTTAATTTTGAATAAAAGTTAGCTTTAAGAGTAAATTTAAAAATAAAAATAAAAAAACCTTAAAACATCTCAAAAAAAAAAAAAAAAAATTAAAGGTCAAAGTGAAAAAGTGACCAAATATAAAGAGAGCAAAGTATAATTCACTATTTTATTTATTATTTATATTTTTTATAATTTCTTTAAAAAAATTATTTATATAACATTACTTTTTAAAAAAATAAAACAACATACATGCACACGCACCGCCGTTATGCGTTTGAAGTGAGGAAAATGTGAGGTGGGAGCAGTGAGAGGCAAAGGACCAAAATGGAATGAGGTGGGGACTTGACTTGGGGATCTCCACGTACAAAGGAGCCAAAATTTGCCTGATTTCTGGGAATTCTACCGTGTGAACTTATCTTGATTTTCCTTCGTGGCCCCACAAATGACATCATAAGTTGAAAATTTTGACTCGCCTTTTACATTTAGTGATTAAAATATAAAAAAATAATTAGTGTTCTTAATTTTGTTTTCCCAATTTCACCTCTAATGACATGATACACTCTTATGTGAAGTGATGTCACACTCATCCCCCTCTCCTATTTAATCACCTTAATTCAAATGAGAGTGAGACACGTCATTAAAAGTGAAATTAAACAGACAAAATTAAGAGATATAGTACCACTCTTAAAATATTTAATTAAATTTTATTTTTCATTTATTCTCTAATCATCAATTAATCATTTTGTTAACGTATTAATAAATTTAGAAAATGAGTCTATAAAATGGTTTGTATATCATTTTTTCTATTTAATTGCATTTCAACCCCTATCTCCTCTCTCTCTTTCTTCTCTCTAACATTGAATGTAATGATATCCACTGAGCAATCCTTATAAACTCTTACATCTTGTTTGGAAATATATTAGTTTAATAATTTTTTATTTTTTTTAATTGAAGTACAAGATAAAAAAAAAATTAGTAATATATTTGGGATAATTTTTTATATTTTTCAAAAAAAATAAAATAAATAAAAAATTTGACATTTTCATATAATTAGTTAATTCTTTGACTTTTTAATATTTTTTTGACTTTTAGACTAACATGAAGTGTTGCCAAACAAACCCTTGAAGTTGGCTTCTCTTTAGCTTGTGCTGGTTTTTGGGTTTATTTTAGGCTTATTCTGATGATTCAAATTTGTAAGAATCGTTGAGAAAATAATTCAGGTAAAAAATTAAGTTAGTTAGATATAGATAATATTATGTTTCTAGTAGAGCAGGACTTCAGTTGCAATAAATTAGTTGAATAAGTCTTTACTTGACATTAGGAGAATTTAAATTTCAAATTTAGTGTTAGGTTGTTCCTATTTTGTTGGGTTGTTCCAAGTGTAGTGAGATAGTGGGTTTGTTCCTATTTTAGTGTGATATTGGCAGCTGAACTTTAGTAGAATGGTTCACTTTATTTTCTATATATTGTACTGATCTCAGTTGGAAATAATTATCCAGAATTTTATTCCACACTTGTGTGATATTGGAGGATTGGGTTTCCCTCGAAGCAAACCCCTTTTCTTTTTGATTTCCCTATTCTCAACTCTCTCCTAGCAACTCTGTTTTTGTTGTCTATCCTTTCTAGCAAAAATAGGTAAACAGAAGAACAAGAACATCAGCTCTGTTGCAGTCGCACATAACAGCTTGGTATCAAAGCTAGGCATAGAGGAGCAGCGGTTGGGGCAATTTGAGACTGATGTCAACTCTTTAGCAACTGGGCAGGAAAGAATGATGAAAGAGATGCAAGAGATGTTCGCAGCCATGAATACCATGTTGGACCACATCATGACCAACCAAGTTCGTGACCCTGGAGAAAGTTCTCACAACCAAAATCAAAGTGTTGGAGGACGAACCCTTGGAAGTGGAGGAACCAACCGCAAAGTACGTAGCAACTCTGCCCCTCAATATTTGCCCAAGACGGTGAAGCTTGATTTTCCACGCTTCAATGGAATCGAGGATCCGACAAGTTGGGTTTGCTGGGCTGAACAATTTTACGATTTTCATCAAACGACTGAAGCTGATAGAATGCCACTAGCATCCTTTAACCTTGAAGATGACGCCCAACTTTGGTACCAATTGTTGAAAGAAGAGACTCCGATCATATCGTGGGAAGACTTTAAACAAGGACTACTTAACAGATATGGGCCTACCCAGTTTCAAGACTTCTTTGGTGAGTTAACAAAGCTACAACAAACTGGTTCCGTAAGAGAATACCAAGCCCAGTTTGAGAAGTTGTTGGTTCGAGTAGGGAGGTTGACACCATCGCATCAAGTTGGTTGTTTCATAAGCGGGCTGAAGGAAAGTATCAATGCTGATGTCCAAGCTAGTCGACCTGCCACACTCTCTAGTGCTATTGGATTAGCAAGGCTATATGAGGCGCGTTGTTACTCCAATCGTTGGACTGTTCAACCGGAGGCACGCAAAACAATACCTAATCGTTCTTCAATTCCTAACTCAAGTCCCTTGCCTATCAAAAGACTTAGTCCCGCTGAACTCCATGATAGAAGAAGCAAAGGTTTATGTTTCAATTGCAATGAAAAGTTCAGCCCAGGACATCGGTGTAAAAAATTATTTCTCATTGAAGGGAGTTGGTCAGATGAGGAGGATGATGATGTAGACATGAAGGTGATAGAACTCAAGGAAAATGAAGAAACTCCAGGAATTTCGCTTCATGCTATCTATGGTGCACGAGCTCCACAAACCATGAAGGTGCGAGGTCGGATTGGCCAACATCAAATAACACTTTTGATTGATTCAGGAAGTACTCATAATTTTTTGAATAGTAAGGTTGCCCGTAAGCTTGGTGTTTCACCTAACTCGGCAGGAAGATTTGAAGTTGTCGTCGCCAACGAAGAAAAGATTAGCAGCTCTGGCCGTTGTAAGGGAATTTGCACAATTATTCAAGGAGTTCGTATTACAGCAGATTACTTCTTGCTTCCATTAGAAGGGTGTGATACTGTTCTTGGTGCCCAATGGTTGAGTACGTTGGGACCTATTATTTGGAATTTCTCTAAGCTGCAAATGAAGTTTTGTTATGAAGGAAAAAATGTGGTGTTTACTGGCTTAGCTGCTCCAGAAAACAAGGTTGTGGGTGAAAAGGAAATTACTAAGGAATTTAGAAAAAAGAAGACAGGAGCTCTGTTGCAGATTTATTCTCTCTCAGTCCAAACCACACAAGGTAATCTCTCAACACACTTGGCTTTGGAATTAAATACACTAGAGTTGCAGCAAATTTTGAGTTATTATCAGGATGTGTTCAAGGAGCCCCATGGATTGCCTCCTCCTAGGACCCATGATCACAAAATTCCCTTAAAGCAAGGAAGTGAAGTAGTTAACATGAGACCATATAGATACCCTCATTATCAAAAAATGAGATTGAAAAATTGGTGGCTGAAATGCTGAACTCTGGGTTGATCCGACTAAGTCAAAGTCCTTACTCTTCCCCAGTATTGTTGGTAAAGAAACATTATAGGTCTTGGAGGCTCTGTGTTGATTATAGAGGCTTGAACCGGATTACCATTAAAGATAAATTCCCTATACCAGTCATTGATGAATTGTTAGATGAACTCCATGGAGCAAAATTTTTTACCAAGTTAGATCTACGATCTGGTTACCACCAAATAAGGGTGCATCCTGAAGACATCACTAAGACAGCATTTCGAACATATCAAGGACATTATGAGTTCCTCGTAATGCCCTTCGGCCTTACCAACGCCCCCTCTACCTTTCAATTCTTGATGAATGAGATATTCAAGATCCACCTCTGTAAGTTCATTCTTGTATTTTTTGATGATATTCTAATTTACAGTAAATCATGGGATGAGCATATGAAGCATCTTGGTGTTACTTTAAATATTTTGAAGACTAACCAGTTATTTGTGAAAAAAGAGAAATGCACATTTGCTTAACAGGAAGTCAAATACTTGGGCCATGTAATAACCACTAAAGGTGTAGCTGCAGACCCTGAAAAAATTGCTGCTATGCAAGAATGGCCTAAGCCAAAAATGGTTAAGGCATTAAGGGGTTTCCTTGGATTGACTAGGTATTACAAGAAGTTTATTAAACACTACGGCAGGATTGCTAGACCTCTAACTTAGATGCTAAAAAAGGGGTGCTTTGAATGGAATTCCATGGCAGAAGAATCCTTCGAAGAACTAAAGAAAGCAATGACCCGAGCATCGGTGTTGGCCCTTCTAGATTTCAACCATCCGTTTATAGTCGAATGTGATGCACCGGGATCTGGAATTGGAGGAGTTCTCATGCAAAACAAGAGACCCATTGCATTTTTCAGCCGTGCTTTGCAAGGTAAAAATTTACTTTTATCTACCTATGAAAAAGAGATGTTGGCACTAATTCTTGTAGTGCAAAAGTGGAGGCCATATTTATTGGGAAGGAAGTTCATTGTTCGAACGGATCAGCGTAGTCTCAAGCATTTATGGGAACAAAAGATCACCACTGCAACCCAAGAGAAGTGGTTAGTGAAATTGATGGGGTTTGACTTTTCCATCGAATATAAAAAGGGGAATGAGAATTGTGTGGCTGATGCACTCTCACGTAGAGACGAGGCAGGCCAATTACTTGCTTTGTCAGCGCCGAGCCCTACATGGATGGAGTCAATAAAAGAAGAAGTCGGTAATCACCCTAGCTTGCAACGATTAGTTAAGCTATGCAAACAAGGAGAAGCTATCGGGCCATGGGACTACAAAGAAGGTATCCTTTACTTCAAGAATAAGATTTATTTAGCGGTTGATTCTGCTTTGATGCCTCTTATTGTTAAGGAGATGCATTCCAGTACTCATGAAGGGTTTCACAAAACTTTGCAAAGAGTAAGGTCTGTTTTTTATTGGCAAAGCATGAGAAATTTTCTGTGAGAGTATATCCGGAGTTGTGAAACTTGCCAAAGGAACAAGGGAGAGAATCTCAAGCCCACTGGATTCTTACAGCCACTTCTAATTCCTATGCAAGTATGGTCAGATATATCAATGGACTTTGTGGAAGGTCTGCCTAACTCAAAGGGGAAGTGTGTTATTTTTGTGGTAGTGGATCGGCTCTCCAAATTTGCACACTTTATTTCTCTCTCTCATCCGTACTCTGCTGCCTAAATAGCTCAGGTTTTTTTTCAACAAATATTTAAATTGTATGGCATGCCTAAAAGCATCGTATGCGATAGAGATGCCACCTTCACTAGCATTTTTTGGAGAGAGCTTTTTAACTTGCAGGGAACCAACTTCAACTTTAGTTCTTCTTATCACCCACAAACTGACGGGCAAACCGAAGTGGTCAATCGAACAGTCGAGATGTATCTTCGTTGTTTCACAAGTCATAGGCCGAAAGAGTGGGTTCGTTGGATTCCTTGGGCTGAGTACTGTTATAACACCAGTACACATTCTTCTACCAAGAGAACCCCTTATGAGATTGTGTTTGGCAAACCTCCACACACACTTCTATCATATGTTCCAGGCACTTCACAAGTAGAGGCTGTGGATCAAGAGTTGCGAGATAGGGAGCTAGTTATCAAGGAGCTACGAGACCGATTGAATGAGGCTCAACAGCGAATGAAGAAGTTCTATGATGCTCATAGAACTGACAAAAATTTCAATGTTAGAGATTTTGTATATCTCAAGTTGCAACCATATAGGCAAGTGTCCTTAGCCCTTCGAAGCAATCTCAAGCTATCACCCAAATACTATGGACCATTCGAAATTCTTGATAAAATTGGACCAGTGGCATACAAGCTCAAACTACCAGAAAGCTCAAGGCTTCATCCGGTGTTCCATGTCTCTTTGCTGAAAAAGAAGGTGGGGATGAATGTGGAAACTTTGGATTCTCTTCCCATCATTCCTAAAGAGGGTAATACAATTGTCCCTTTGCCTCAAGCTATCCTAGATCAAAGAAAGAAGAAAAACAAAGAAGAAGTTTTGGTTCATTGGCAAGGATTGTCACATTCTGACGTCACATGGGAAAATCTGGCTGAGCTCCGTTTGCGATTCCTGAAGCTACCCTTGAGGACAAGGGTGTTGTCTAGGAGGAAAGAATGTTATGTTTCCAGTAGAGCAGGACTTCAGTTGCAATAAATTAGTTGAATAAGTCTTTACTTGACATTAGGAGAATTTAAATTTCAAATTCAGGTTTATCAGCTGTTAGGTTGTTCCTA
Organism: Camellia sinensis; assembly: GCF_055761805.1. Taxonomy (NCBI): domain Eukaryota; kingdom Viridiplantae; phylum Streptophyta; class Magnoliopsida; order Ericales; family Theaceae; genus Camellia; species Camellia sinensis. The sequence goes on along the minus strand of NC_138966.1, from coordinate 32,390,027 downwards.
TTTTGTTGGGTTGTTCCAAGTGTAGTGAGATAGTGGGTTTGTTCCTATTTTAGTGTGATATTGGCAGCTGAACTTTAGCAGAATGGTTCACTTTATTTTCTATATATTGTACTAATCTTAGTTGGAAATAAATTATCTAGAATTTTATTCCACACTTGTGTGATATTGGAGGATTGGGTTTCTCTCGAAATAAACCCCTTTTCTTTTTGATTTCCCTGTTTCCAACTCTCTCCTAGCAACTCTGTTTTTGTTGTCTATCCTTTCTAGCAAAAATAGGTAAACAGAAGAACAAGAACATCAGCTCTGTTGCAGCCGCACATAACAGATAACTATATGTTTAGATTATTTTTGTTATATAAAATTGGACCACAAATATAATTTTAAAAATCATTCAAAATTTTATCCAAAATTGAATGTGTGGATAAAATTTATTTAAAATATAACCTGCAATATATTAGTTTTAAATATAAGCCATATATTCCATGTTTTGAAAAAAAAAATTATTCAATTCTCCGAATAACTAAGATAATTATTGCTATATATTCTTTCCCAAGTGATTTATATGCCCTCCCTTTTTTTTCACGTGTGCTTGTGTATAATAAAAAAAATATTTTTTAAATATTAATATTTTTTCTATTTCATTTATAAAATATTAATTTATATCTAATTAGTTTTTTTTATTCCTTTTTAATTTCAGCACGTGCATCCGATTGAAAATGATTGTCCTAATTAATAATCGTTGAATTTTTGATTGATGTGCAAAAAAATCATTTTAAGATTTAAATAACATAAGTGAAGATAGGAAAAAGAGGGAAGATGAAGGAGGATAGGGCTGTGGAGGAAGATAGATGTTTAGTTGTAGGCTGAAAGATATCTAATAAGGTATAATAGCATCTTTAATGGTGTGTTATATGACTTGTTATTGCTCTATTTTGTCTTGAAGCTTTTAAATTTCCAATCTAACGGCAAGGCATATGACTTGTTATATATTACCTATGAGTAAACATTGTATCAAATATAGCACAAGTTTTACCTATAACTAAAATCTTTGCCTCTCTCTTTCCTCTAAAGATCCATATATAGCATTTTAATTTGACATTTTGTGTGAAAAGTTGAAAAATTTTACATTGTATCATTGGAGAAAAATTGTTAAAATCAAATATTTGAATACTATTCATTGCGAAATTGGAACAATACCTAGCTCTTTACCTATCCAACAATTGGAGGTGCTCTAAGTAAGAAGATGAGTATAGTCTCTATCGATGGTAAACTTCTTTGCAATCTCAACCAGTCTAATGGTGGGAATGGTGGGTGGAGGGAGTCGATGGATGGTGGTATGGGGTGATAGGTGAGGGTGACACCTGGATGGTGAGTTGTCGATAGGAGATGCAAAGAGAGGGGAAACGGATGAGCGGTGGAGGAAGGAAGGGATTTAATACGATAAGGTATATAGTAAATAAATATATAAAGAGTGGTTTTGATTTACTAGAAGAGTTATTTCTCGTTTGAAAATCTAACCTCCATAAATAATTGTCCTTATTTTACCTAAAAAACTAAATTGAAGAAAAATTTGTTATAATTAAAAGGAAACATCTTCTCGTCAACTGGGTTTCTCAATTAGAACACATTATTGGACCTCCATGGATCCACCATGAAATCCAACTCAATAATTTGAATTGTTCAATGCGTAAAACTCATCGAGAATCAGATATAAATAGCCACTTGATTAGATCACATTTGTATTAATAATTTATTTTTAAAATTATAGTTACTGAACACAAATCTGACATGATCAAATAGTTATCGATATCCGATCAATATGACTTTTTGCAGGGATAAAATACTCGACGAGCTCTACATATTGAGCAGTTCAAATTATCGATCACAGCTTCATGATGGGCCCACAGAGCTCAACAACACTCTCCAATTTGATTTCCAACTAGAGAGAAGCCTACGCCAATTAAAATGATAGAGATCAAATTGACACTCAAGTGAAATTACAAGGGCTATTTATAAACAGTAAAATATATTTTTAAGTACCAAAATATGGGTCTTATGTTATTTTGGTCTTTAATGTTCAAAGGGTAAATTACAAATATACCCTCTGAGGTTTGATTAAAATACGGATCACCCCTGTGGTTTTGAAAATTACATTCCACCCCTTGAAGTTTCTAATTTCATAACAAATCGCCTCTTTTATTAATAAATCATCAAGTCAATTAACAATTTTTAATAATGTTAAAAATATGTTTCAATTAATATTTTAGGTAATTTTATTATTATATAGGAGAGCAATTATGAATTTCATTTTAATTCTGTTAAATAAAAAATTCTAACAATGAGATATTTATAATTTTTCAAGCTACATGGGGCAATCTATATTTTAAGCAAACCTCAGGAGGTGTATTTGTAATTTATCCATGTTTAAATTATGTCAATTTGGTTCCCAATATATAAATGTGTTTTAATTTGATCCTCAATATTTAAATTATATCAATTTGATTTCCAATGCATAAAAAATATTTCAATTTAGTGGCCCACTTGCCCTCTTCTAATTTTGTTAATAGACACAATTTAAACATTAAGAGATTAAATTGAAATATTTTTTATATATTGGTGACCAAATTGATATAATTTAAACATTGATAATCAAATACCTTTACACATTAGAGACCAAATTGACACAATTTAAATATTAGGATCAAAATTACCTAAAACTCAGACATGGAGAACTAAAAATAATTAACCCAAATATATATATATATATATATATAGTTTAATAACAGATGAAAGGTACTGAAATTATGTGGGGTCTTTGGGCAAATACACATGATGGTCCTACTTGATATTTTATTGGTTAAATTTGTGAGGCTTAATTAATAGTTTTTGTTATGATTTTAAAAAATAATATAACGAATATTAAATTATAAATGGTGTGAAATAATGTTTTAATACCACAAAATAATCGTTCAAAAAAAGGGTGTAAATGAGGAAAAACAGTAAGCTTCACCATTGACACGGTTAAAGAAGGTGGTCTTGCCAGGTATGATGAGGCAAAACCCTTCAACAGACACGTATCAGCAACCCTGATTTATTAGCTACCTCCATTGAACCTGACCTCCCTCCTCTCTTATCCTCTCTCATCTCCTGCTTCTTTGGTCTCACTATATAAATACTCATATCTACACACAAAACCTAGTCTCATCACCAATCCTCCTCCCTTTCCAAAGCTTATCTGCTATACTATACCCCCAAAAAATACAAAAACATTTCAAAAATGTTGAAATCTGTGGTGAATTTGAGAGAGAAAAAACAACAACAGCAACAGAAAAACCAGGTGGTGAAGAAACCTGATCGAGCAACTTCAAGAAAGGGGTGCATGAGAGGGAAAGGAGGTCCAGAGAACGCTTCCTGCACTTACAAAGGGGTCCGGCAGCGGACTTGGGGTAAATGGGTTGCCGAAATCCGTGAGCCAAACCGCGGATCCCGGGTTTGGCTCGGCACCTTCGACACCTCTCTTGAAGCCGCCATGGCTTACGACTCGGCTGCCCGTAGACTCTACGGTCCAGGCGCCAACCTCAACTTGCCGGAACTCTATGCCGCTACGACTCGGTTTTCAATTTCTGGCACCAATATCCCAATCAACCCCCATCAGGAAAGCTCGGACTTGGGCAGTGCAGGTTCATCGGAGAGCCCTTTGTCAGGACTCACCGATGAATCTGGATCTTCTGTTGTTGCTGCTACGAGCTTTCCTGGTGGGGATATGGGTGTTGAGTCTCGGAATAAGAGGAGAGTTGGCCGAGAGGAAAGGGGAGATGATGGATTCTGGGGGAATCTGAATGCTGAGTTGCCGGAGTTTGATGACTCGGCTATGTGGGCAGAGGCGACAGCGACGATGGATTTTCAGGTGATGGCAGGGCCGGGGACTTCTGTCGGAGACTTTGAGGATGGGAAGGGATGGGAAGCCATACAGTACCCTTCGTGGCACTGAAGCTTCTCACCCTCACTTTTATATGTGCAAAATTTGATCACATCACATCACATCACGTGAGGTCGGACTTATGTGAAAGAGTTGTGGTTAGATTCTGTATACTATTTTAATATATATATATATATATATATATATTAATCGCTATATAAGATTAAGAAAATATAAGAGAAATAAATAGTGTAAATGTGACTTTTGTTTCAAATTATGTACGCAACTATGTGAATTAGCAAAAATATGCTTAGCTTGTATAGTTTTGAATGCATTTATAAAAAGAGAAAAGTTATGGATCATGAAATTTTTTTTATAAAAATGATTATGAAAGATTTATAATTTTTGAATTACCTTGATTAGTGTGTGGTACTTTATTCTAAATGTAATCTAAGAATCACAAAATTTTCATAATTATTTTCATGAAATTTTTTTCATGATACCAAGCATTGCTGTTATAAAAATTCACTTGTTATCTATGCCAAGGTTTGGTTGGTTGGAAATGTGTGCCTCACGTGCAATTTTAAATGTTTTTTTCTCTGATTTTCTTTTTATATAGTATTTTTTTTTGGTGAATAATATATAGTTTTTTTTGATAACTAAGAAAATGGAGCTTAATGGTATACAAGTATTATCTATTTTATTATGACAAAATTTGGGTAATAATTTTTCGATATCACCAACTGTGTCAAAAAAAACTACATCACCAATGAATTCATGTTAGGAATATGATATATAAATTTATTTGTTAAATTCATTTTATAAACCCAATCATATATAAGTTTGTATATAATTAGTTAATAATTAAATAATATATAAGAGAATGTATTACGTTTAATATCTTAATTGATTAATACATTTGAAAATCGAGTCTACTTTTTTATCTTAAATAACAATGTTCTTGGTGTAATGGATTCTGTATTTGTGAAAAATTAATACTCAAATTTAATCATTATAATATTATTACATTATTCCAAACGAATGTAGCAATTAAGCGTAAATCACAAATAAATTTTTTGAGGTTTGATTAAAATATAAATTGTTCTATGTGGTTTTAAAAATTACATTCCACCTTTGGAGGTTTTTAATTTCATAAAAAATCGTTATTTTTATTAATAAATCATCAAGTCAATTAACAGTTTTTAATGATACTAAAAATATATTTTAATTAACAATTTAGGTAATTTAATTATTGTATAGGAGAGCAATTATGAATTTCATTTTTTTAGTTAATTTTGTTACATAAAAAAATTTAACAAGGGGGTATTTGTAATTTTTCAAATCATATAGGACATTCTGTACTTTAAGCAAATCTCATGAAATGTATTTGTAATTTACTTATAGAATTTAATTAGTTTGGAGATAAAGAGGCATCTCTCCCATTCAAGTTTTATTTTGTTTTATTTTGTTTTTGTTTTTATTTTGTTGTTTCTATTTTATTTTATTTTTTTTATTTATGGCGCAAATTCAAGTTTTGGACAAGTTTTCATAGTTGTGGGCAAGCCATTTAAATTGCAAGTCTCGTCTATCATATCAATAAAATAAAAATAAATAAATAAATAATTGAATATTAACAATAATTTGATTGGATCATATTCATTAAAAAAAAAATCAAATAAAATTTTAAAAATAGATTATCTATTTTTTTATACAAATATAACTGATCATGCGATTAGCAATATTCGATCTTAATTTTCCATATAGGTAATCAGCTTGACTAATTTTTCCTAAGCCAACAGTCATATAAACTTGACCCTCTTGATTGTTTTGAAAATAGTCCCCCTTTGGCCTCTCCATTTTTGGATGTTGATTGAAGTTAACGACTAAAAATAGAATAATAAATCACAACAACTAATAACTAGCTTTTGTGATTAAAAAAAATAAAATAAAAAATTAATAATAATGTGCCACTAAAAAAATTCTCCTGAAAAGCAGGAGGCCAACTAATCCAAATAAGAGAGAAATTTCAATGAGGGAGGGATCAACACCAGATCACCAGTGTTTTATTTATTTATTTATTTATTTTAATTATTAATAATAAGTACACTTACGTATCTATCATTTTTCCAAGCAGGAATCAACCTATCATCACTTTGATAAGAATTGCTAAATGCCATATATATATATATATATATAAAAGTGTATGTCCGTACCTAAAAGTACAGTATGAATAAAAATAAATGAACAAAAAGGAGAAAAAAAAAACAAATAGAGAAAAAAATAAAAATGGGAGAAAATAAAAAATAAAAAAAAAAAGAAAAGAGAGAGGAAGGTGGGATTATGGGATCATAGAAAAATGGGTGAGAAAAGAAAAAAATAAGAGAGAAAAGTGAGAAAGTAGAAAATGAACATGTAGGACATTTTTTGAAAAATATATCTCAGCCATTGTTTTATAATTTGAACAGATCTGAACCATCTAAATATCTTAATAAGACAAAAATATGTTGATTCGAAAACAGTTCTGCTTTATTATACGGATATATTAGGGTAAAACTTACCAACGCTCTTTAATGAAATTACAAAATCTCCACTAAGATTTTTAAAGTGACTGAAATCTCTGTTGAGGTTCAATTTTCAATCACATTGTCCTTCAGTGAGGTTTAATGAAATTGAAATGTAAAAATCTCCCCTAAAGTTTTTAAAATGATAGAAACCTTCATTGAGATTTAGTTTTTAATTACAATTACTTCTCTTGAGATTTAATGAAATATTAGAAACTTCCCTTAAAATTTCTAAAATCACAGAACCCTCTCTTGAGGTTAGTTTTTTATATTAGATTTTCTCTTTTGTTACTTTATCATAAAAAACAACAGAAAATATTAAAATCATTAAATAATTTAATTATATTTTTAATTTACCCTTGAAAACTATGTCCAATTACAAGTAAATAAAAAACATAATTTTTATTTTCATTTTTTATTATTCCTGCAATTATTGTTGATTGTGTATGCCTTTTTTTAAATCAAAAACTCCTTACATCGTAAAACAAAATAATAATAATAAAAAAAATGTTAATATCATTAAATAATTTAATTGCATATCTAATTTAACATTGTGTCTAAAAAAAAAAAAAAAAAATCTTATCTTGTTTTCTTTGTTATGCTTGTAGTTATGTTAATTATGTATGCCTCTTTTATCCAAAACCCCAATAGAAATTATATATACATATATATATCTTTATTATTGGACACAATTTTAAATGGTAAAATTGAAAAAAAAAAAATTAAATTATTTGATGATTTCAACATTTTCTGTTATTTGTTTTACCATAAGTAACAAAGAGGGAATATGTAATCGTTGGCTACATATTTTGTACTAGTCAATTACAATTCGACGCGTGACAAAATAAGGGTAATACAAGAAGACTATTCAAGTCTTCGATCCTGATCGTACACGTGGCAGTTAGTATTGGTAATTACGAAATCTAAGTAGCAGTGGATCAACAAAGAGATGTAAGGTGATATGGCTTCAACGGTTACTCACATTTGAATTCAAATTTATGAGGGAAGCCTAACTACAAGTGATAGCATAGTGGAGCAAATTATAAGGCAACATGATCAGCGATCATGGAGGAGCAGTTCGACGGTTGAAAATACAGTTCGACGGTCATCCTTGAGAAGTATAAATAGCAGAGAAGACCAAAAAAAAGACCCCCAGACTCAGATCTAAAAAACCAGTCTTATTATACCTATTATTTTCCTTTCTAGTTTTTTACATTTCAAGTCTTACATTTCCTGTTCTTTACATTCTTGTGTTTTAAATTCTTGCACTGCACTTCGTTCATAAGAGTATTTTCAAGTAGATTGTTGCTGTAAACCTCTACGAGGCTGAGTTTGGATCATTGTAAGTTTTTCATTTTAAAGAAATGTTTCAACTGTTCTTCATTTAATTGTCATTTTGCTTAATTATTCTAAATCAAGCCACTAGTAAAAGTCCTCTTCAGTGAGGCTGAAAGAATTAAAACACAATCATCTGATAATTGGTTGGCAATTAATTTTCTGTAAGGACTGATTGATCCTTGCTAGCACGCTCGCAATTACAATAATAACCTTCGAAAGCCAAAAAGTCAACATATATTTTTGGCACGCCCAGTGAGACTAATTGAAATGGCTAGACGTAGGAGACAATGAGAAAATAAATGCTTGGAAGAAGGCGTGGAAGGAGAGGTAGAAGTGCCTAATCCAGAGGATAATGTGATAACACATCCTGTGGAAGCATCTAGTTCATCAGAACCTATGGACGAACAGACCATCACTTCAGAACAACTACCACATGTTCAGAATATTGGACGAAGCCAAGGAATTGGACCATTCACTGTTCTATCTACTCAGCCAATGAATCCATGGGGTGGCCTAGTAGATGCTATGGGACAGCAGTTAATGAACACAATGGAAAGATGGACAACATCCTTTTTGGATCGAATGAATACCCATCAACCAACAAGCACAAGACACATGGAGGAAATTTCAAATGTCCCTCAGCAAAGATTGCCTCAAGATAAACAGCCTATGCAAATTAATGGACATTTTAATGGTCAAACTAGCAATCAAAACTATGAAAGACCATCACTCCAGTCTTGGTATGAACCTATTTCCAGGCCTATGGCAGGTCAAAATGCATCAGGATTTAGCAGTGAAGCCATGCAAGTTGGTGGATCGGGCCTAGTACAAGAAAATGGCATAAGAATGGTCTCAAACCCCATGTTCGAAGCCATTCCTGGTACAAGGGGATTTACTAATCCTTTATTCGAATTTATGCCCAGGGGATTGGAAGGTTTTCCTACAAATAGAAGAGACACAACACCTTTTTCAACACCTTTCGCAAGTCCTTTCGCAGGTCCTTTCGCAGGACAAGCTCAAAGGGGTTATCCACACCCCCAACAGCAACTGGCACCACAGGGACAACCAATCCCAAATATACCACCTTATGGACCAGGAGGATCCCAGGCACAAGGTGGTCCACCAAACCCTATGTTTGTTCCTCCAGTAGTGGTCCAGCAGGTACAAAATATGGTCCCTAGGGACCAAATTGCTGATATTGTTAGAGAGATGTGTGGACCGATGGCTCGGGGGGTCCAGACTCCTGTGTACAGGAAACCGTACCCAAAATGGGTAGACAGGGTACATGAATACCCAAAAGGTTTCAGGGTATCAGATTTTGCCCTTTTTTATGGGAATGGAAACCAGTCAACAGTGGAGCATATTGCTAAGTTTGCTGCTCAATGCGGTGAATTTACTAATAATGACTATATAAAATTAAGATTATTCCCAAATTCTCTAACTGGGGGAGCATTTGTATGGTATATTAACCTTACACTTGGCTCTATCCAAACGTGACAACAAATGGAAGAGGCATTTCATGCTCAATTCTTCCAATCGGAGTCAAAGGTTTCCATGGCAGACTTGGCAAGATTGAGTCAAAAGTCTGATGAAAAGGCTACTCAGTTTATTGCCAGATTTAAAAGAGCATGAAACAAATGTAGAGTTATCCTGCCAGAGCCAGAATTCGTGAGATTGGCTGAAAATAGCTTAGAGTTTAAGCTTCAAAAGAAGTTTGACTCAACTGAGTTCAGAGACTTAGTGGAACTAACGTATGAGGTGTCTAGGTATGAAGCATTATTAAAGGAAGAACAAGATCGAAAAATGCATCGTACAAGACATATTATAGAGATCCTAATTATGAGATTGATGCAGCAGAGATTGTGGGGAAAGAACCTGTGATCTATGAGGCATTAATTCATAAGGATACAACAATTGACCAGTAGTTTAAAAAGAAAGACCTTCATAGGAAATACTCTTTCGATTTAACTAAAGCAGATGACATTTTTGATCATTTGCTTGTAGCCAACTTCCTTAAGTTACCAAAATGAGTCAAAATTCCATCTCTAGATGAACTTAAAGGAAAAGTGTATTGTAAATGGAATAATTCTTGGTCTCACTCGACTAAAAACTGTATTGTTTTTCGAGACAGGATCCAGGAACAAATTCGGAAAGGAAGTCTAAAATTCCCAACTAAAGCAGAAAAGGCCATGGGGATCGACAGTAATCCATTTCCAGAAGTTGGAGAAAGTACAGCTAATGTTATTGTACCAGACTTCAAGAATTTATCTCTACAGGAATTGGAAGAGGTCAATGTATAAATGCATGTTTCTAGCCAGGCTACTGTTAAGAAAGACACTAGAAGTCTGCCAATTGTTGGACAAGGCTCTACAAGTCAGGGAAAAGACTTTGATGAAGAAGCACTGGATGATGATTCCTTAGAGGCAGCAGTTATCCAAAGAATGTGTCCAAGGTGTAGGTTGAGCTATAAGTGGCTGAAGGGGCTCCTGATTGATGAGAAGCAATACTACAGGGATGTGCAGAGACGTCCTAAACCAATCAGCGCTTATAACAAAATGCCATATCCGACTGCTCCCAGGCAGCAGCCATTCGTGGCTGAATCAATAACTACTAGAGTGCAATTCAAGGGTAAGTGTCCTATGCATGAGTCCAGACCTGCCAACTATTACAGAGTGGAAAGAAATCGTCCTAAAAGAAGGACTGAAATAAGCTCAGGTTATGGGATCAAAGCCAAAAATTGGCCCCCTAGACCAGCCTCACGCAGGACAGAAAGTGGCTACCTTTATCAAAACCTTGAGTTAGGCCCAAAATATGAAGTCAGGGTCAAGCAGTGGCCATCACAGCCAATTTCAAAAATGGCTTCGAATGAGGAAAGAAACAGTTCAACAGCTGAGTTAGTAAGTTCGTGGGTACCTAGAGTTCCAGATTGGTTTGTGATGCAGAACAAACCTAGGGAAGTGTCTACCCAAAGAGATGTTGTTGGAAACCAAGGTAGGATGGTCAAGCCTCCTTTGGTAGCTCCAGACAATTGGGTATTGCTTAAACACCCAAAAACGAAGGAGTCAGATATGGTCCCCGTAATTTCTAGATCACAGAGGAGGAAGATTCAGCATAGGTACACTTAGTACCAGAAAGACCTGAAAGAAAGTGGAGAAAGCTTATCATTGGTCCAGACAGAAAGAAAGAAGAATCCAAAGTCAGACCATACTCCAAAAACAACTCTACAAGACAAAATGGGTTGTAGTAGAGAACAATTTGCCCAAGTTCACTCTGAACTAAAAGCTAGAGAGAAGTCCAGGCTAGCAGGATTAAAGAAGACTTTGATGGAGAGTGATAGCGAGATAGAGAAAGAACTTGGCCTAGGCTAAAAGAAAGAAGTGGTTGAGGAAGAAATGTTCGAAGCCTTAATGGTTGAACAGACTTTTTTGGTTGAAAACCAGTCAAAAAGATCATTCGAATGATGAAGTGCCAGAATGCAGCATGGAAGATGCTTTTGAAGTAACTGAACAAGGTGGCCAAGAGGAGAAACAGGCACAGCTAGCCAACCAATTTGGCTCGTTTCCCCCAGTATCAGTAAATATGGTACATATACTACCGCATGAATTCCAAGCTAGAGATTAGAACCAAGGGGGTCAAGAAATAGACCCAATTCCAGTCTCTAGTGAAGACTCACAAGTGAGTATGGTGCAAGATGAATCCGGAATGGCTACCCCAATGGAAACTAAATACGAGAGTGAAGAAGAGGTGAGTATCAACCTCTCATATCCTTTTGAGTGTCCCTCGAATTCTATGACACAGCATGTCAAGCCTTTGTATATCAAGACCTTCTTCGATGGAATACAATTGAACCGAGTCTTGGTGGATAATGGGGCAGTAGTGAACTTACTGCCAAAAGCTTCCTTGAAGAAACTAAGGAAAAAGAACCCCAGGTTAATCCCAACCAGCACAACCATTGCTGGCTTCACTGGAGACAAACAGATGGCTCAGGGAATTCTGCCCATCAACCTGAGTGTGGAAACCAGGGACTGCATGACAGCATTCTTCGTTATCGACAGCAATGCTAAGTACAATGCTTTACTTGGTAGAGATTGGATTCACACTAACAAGTGTGTGCCTTCCTCTTTGCATCAAAAAATAATGATGGCCTTGGGCAATGGAGAGACAGAGGAAATTGATGCAGATCCTCAACCCTTCATAGCCTGTGCAGACTTCGCAGAGGCTAAATTGTATATTGAGGAAGTGACACCACTCAGTATACTGAGAAAACCTGATGGCTCAGCCGAAGTGGCGGCTGATGAGGAAGTGACACACCTGAAGCACTTAGTCCAGGAGAGTGCTGATGAAGAGGTTACCATTAAGGATGACAATGATGCCTGGTTGTAGGCAAAGAAATGAAGCCCAAGAAGCCAAGTCTTTGGCTCTAATTAAATTCTCAATATTAAATGTAAAATCAATAGTCCAGAAAGTGTAAGAGCAAGAGAAAGAAGCCATGATAATTGGCTGCAAGCAGGAGCAGCAAGAGGCCAGAGTATTGGCCCTTGATAAATTCTGTGCATTGGACATTGAAACAAAAGTTCAAGAGATACAGGAAGAAGAAGCCTTATGGACAGACTTTGTCTATGAGGAGGAGGGTAAAGACGTTGAATCAAAGAACCTGGGAGCAGAACAAAGCAAGGAGATTGCTTCGAATTCAGAAGGAATCAAAGAAGGAGTTTCAGTAAGTTTTCAGATACAAGACCCCTTAGAAGAAATAAATTTAGGGAAGGTTCTATACAACATCCCATCTACATAAGTTCCTGGTTGAATGCTCTTGACAGGAACCAGTTGTTGGTTGTTCTTAAGAAATATAAAGATTGTTTTGCATAAGGATTGGATAGGTCATTAGTAGAACATAGGCTCCCTATGAGGCTTAATTTCAAGCCATACAAGCAAAAACCAAGAAGAATGAGTCCAGAAGTGATTCAGAAAGTTGAGGAAATTCTTAGACTACTCAAGGCAGACTTTATTAGGACAGCCAGGTATGTTGAATGGCTATCCAATATTGTACCTATAATTAAGAAAAATGGTAAAATGGGGGTATGCATTGATTTCGGAAACTTAAATCTAGCAACTCCAAAAGATGAGTATCCTATGCCTATAGTGGATTTGTTGGTAGACAGTTCAGCAGGGCATCAAATTTTGTCAATGATGGATGGGCACTCTGATTATAACCAAATCTGCATTGCAGAAGAAGATGTTCACAAGACAGCATTCAGATGTCCTGTGAATATTGGCACCTTCGAATGGGTTAAAATGCCATTTGGCCTGAAGAACGCTGGGGCTATATATCAGAGGGCTATGAACACTATCTTTCATGACTTCATTGGAGGGTATTTAGAGTGTTATATTGATAACATTGTAGTGAAATCTCAATCCATGTAGGAGCATCTGTTTCACTTAGAAGCAGCTTTTGAAAAAATGAGAAAATTCAAGTTGAAACTCAACCCTCTTAAGTGTGCTTTTGGCGTAACATTTGGAAACTTCTTGGACTATGTAGTACACAAGAAAGGAATACAGATTGATCAGAATAAAGCCAAAGCCATCATTGAAGCCAAGCTTCCATCAAGTAAGAAAGAATTACAAAAGTTCCTTGGACAGGTTAATTTTCTTCGAAGATTCATTTCTAATACTGCAGGGAAAGCTAAAGTTTTTTCTTCCTTGTTAAGGCTAAAAGATGTAGAAGAATTTGTGTGGACAGTAGAGCATCAAATTGCTTTTGAAGGAATCAAAGCCTACTTGGCCAACCCTCCAGTGCTGAGGCCACCAAAGAGTGAAAAGCCCTTAAAGTAATACATAGCTGCAGCAGAGGATTCATTGGGAGCTTTCTTAGCCCAAGACAATGAAGGAGGCAAGGAGCAAGCTGTTTATTACCTTAGTAGGTTTTTAAATTCTTGTGAATGTAAATACTCAGCTGTGGAAAAGCTATGCCTTGCATTGTATTTTGCTGCAATGAAATTAAGATACTATCTTTTGCCTACAACTGTCTTGGTAATTACAACCACAAATTTGGTTAAGTATATGTTATCTAGACCTATGTTGAGGGGAAGAATTGGCAAATGGATACTAGCCTTATCAGAATTTCATTTAGAATATGTTCCCCAAAAGGCAGTAAAAGGACAAGTTTTAGCTAATTTTTTGGCAGACCATCCATCTCAAACAGAAAGCCAAGAAATAATGGAACTTGGTATGGCTAGTATTGAGCCATGGCAAATGTGGTTCGATGGATCAAAAGCCAATGGCCTAATTGGAATTGATATAGTGATTAAGTCACCACAAGAAGTAGAAACCACACATGGTTTCAGGGTGGATGAAACTACTTGTTCTCAAAATCAAGTTGAACATGAAGCCTTAATAGTGGAACTGGAAATTCTTATTGAGTTGCAAGTTCATGCAGTTGACATATTTGGAGATTCTCAATTGGTGGTTAACCAAGTGAAAGGGATTTTCAAATGTCAAAGTATAAGTATGTTGCCATACTATGTTGTTGCATTACATTTGCTTTCTCAATTTTAAATAGCAAATGTAACTCATGTCCCAAGATTCTTGAATAATAGAGCTAATAATGTGGCTCAAAAGGCTTCAAATTTCAAGAGAAGGGATAATGTTCACAGGGACATAAGCCAAACAACATTTCAGAAATTAATACCACCCTTAAATAAAAGGAATGTGGTCTTGGAAGTCAATCATAATGACTTACAAGAACAAGATTGGAGACATCCAATAATGCAGTATTTGGCTGGCCCATCTTCAAAGGCCAGTAGAAAAATTAAATTACAATCTATGCAATACATAATATATGATAATGCTCTCTACAAAAAGGGGGGGAGATGGTCTATTGCTGGAATGTTTAGGCCCAAAAAAAGCATTGATAGCTATGGTTGAGGTTCATGAAGGCATCTGTGGTGCTCATCAGCCTGATGTGAAGATGAAATGGTTGCTTCAGAGGCATTCCTACTATTGGCCAACTATTCTTAAAGATTGCATAGAATATGCAAGAGGTTGTCAGGCATGTCAAAAGCATGGCACAATATGGCATGTACCCATAACTGATTTGCATGCAGTAGTGAAGCCTTGGCCATTTAGAGGATGGGCCATGGATATGATGGGAAAAATACACCCACCTTCTTCGAAGCATCATTGTTTCATTTTAGTGGCTACTGATTACTTCACTAAGTGGGTCGAAGCTAAGCTATATAAAGATATAGACCAGACTGAGGTCATTGGATTCATTAAGGATTTAATCCATGGATTTGGTATCCCACAAACTATAACTGTTGATAATGGGATAGTATTCGATGGGAAAATGGTGAAGTCTTTCGTGGCAGAGTTTGGAATTAGCCTTGTTAATTCCTCCCCCTATTATGCACAAGCCAATGGTCAAGCTGAATCATCAAATAAATCCTTGAAAAAAAGAATACAAAAGGTTGTGGAAGACAATCCTAGGGATTGGCATAACTTATTGTTGGATGTATTGTGGGCTTATAGAACTCCCCCAAGGTCAAGCACAGGAGTCACTCCTTATGCCTTAGTATATGGGCATGATGCAGTGTTACCTGTGGAAATTAATGTTAAGTCCTTAAGGATAAGATACCAAGACCAGTTAGATCTTGAGCAATACCGTCAGAGTATGTGCTTGGAATTAGAAAGCATAGATGAAGCTAGAATTCTGGCATTAAATAGCATTCTTTTCAAAAGAAGAAAGCAGCCAAAAACTATAATAAAAAAGTCGAACACATTGGCTTTGATGAAGGTGATTTGGTATGGAAGACAATACTCCCAATAGGGATCAAGAGTCATAAGTTTGGTAAATGGTCACCTAACTGGGAAGGACCATATCAAGTTCATCGAGTCCTGCCTTTTAGAGCATACCATTTGAGAAATTTAAATGGGTATGTACATCCCAAAAGGATTAATGACAGATATTTGAAGCCTTATTTTCCAACCATTTGGGAAACACAAGGAACAGAATAAATTCTAAATAAAAGAATATACGAATAGTCAAATGATGAATAAGAATTTGCTTTTCATAGAGAGTTGAATATATTTTTCCATAAATTGGCCCAAAAATCAGTACAATGCCTCAGTTGTTCTTTTACAACAGATGTTCTATTCTTGAATGATGAAAATAACTGGATGGTTGTGGTTATTTCCTGCTTTCGATCGACCAGTCCTTGATTGGTAATCAGCAACTTGGTGTCAATTCGAACTAAGGCCTGATTGACTGCAGATAGTTCCTCCTCAAGTTGAGCTTTCTTCTCCAGTAATTGAGTTCGAAACTGGGAGACAGAGGAATGTTGTTCATTTAGCTCTGATACTTCAGTATGTACTTTGGAAACAAAGCTCTGATCTCTAACCAATTTCTCATCTGCAGCCTTGGCAGCATGGCAAATGTTGATGTAAAAGTTAATAGTGGTTGCTACCTGAGACAAATGACTTGAGACATTCATACCGGATTGCTCAACAATTTTGCAGCATTGAAGGAAGCCATTTCTTATTATAGGTCTCTCTAAGGCCTCGAAAGGAATCCTCGAAAAGGATGTCAATAGTTCCAGCCAGCTGTCCAAGTCCATCAGGGGTGAAGAAGGCTTACTATTGGATGGAGAGCTCTCAAAAATTTCTAGTAGGGAATCAGCCAAAACTAATGGCTTAGTCTCATCACTAGCCATTTGTAACAACCCTCATACTGTTTACTGATTAGGGACTGATTGATTACCGATAATCACCGATTACTGCTAAACGGAACTGATGATGACTAATAACTGACTGATAATTGAACTGATTAAAGTACTGAACTGACTGATTGAAATTGGAAACTGAATTGACTGAGTATATGTTAGTTAATTGCATTCTATCTGTTTGATTGTCTGATTATCTGTTCATGTTTATATGTTTAAACTGCTAATTGAAGGCCTTATCGGCGGCCGAATTAGAAACCGATTGATGTTCCGTGACCCTCATAATTAATGTGATTTTATGGTATAATTATCTGAAAATTGATTAGGTATGATTAAATTAGATTAAATAAGCTAATTGAAGAGTTGGACTTAATTACCGTTCCGCCACTTAGTGGCCACCACATCACACCTCTTGAGCCTTTTACACTCCACGTATGTGATCAAACCAAACATTCTTCTCCTCTTCTTGCCTCAACCGACCTTAGAGAGAGAGAGACTTGAGGGGTTGGTTTTCATCTTGAATTGCTTGGAATTGTTTGAGAATTGAAGTGTGATTGCTACTTTGAGCTCCTAGACCTTGAATACAAGACTAAGGTAGGACATTCATCTTCTTGTTGTTGTTCTTGAGTTCATTCTTGCACAATTCATGCTTTAATTGTAGAGTTAAGACATGTTTTGGTGCATACATGTTGGATTGAAGCTCATCTCTTGCATGCATGTTAGTATTATTGCATTTTGAGGTTGATTACATGGACATTGGTACATGCATGCTCATATTGTTGTTATAGACCATGTTTTCATCTGGTTTTGGAAAAAAATGAGCTCATTTGAGCAAGCTTTGGAGCTTCAATTTGGTTTAAAACTCATTCATGCATGTTTGAATGTTGTTCTTGAAAATGGGTTTGAATATGGTTTTAATTGACTCACCTTTGGGGCTTGAATTCATAAATTGAGCTTTGAATCTTGTTATACATTGAATTTAGTGGTGTTTTCCAGAATTTGGGCCCAAGAGGTCGAGTTTGGAGTGGTAGAATGCTTGGTTTGAGCTTGGGAGGCAGATCTGGAAATTCCAGATTTGGCTTCCTCGCTCGAGCGAAGGATTCCCCGCTCGAGCGAGCACCTTTGTCCAGGGCTCCGCTCGAGCGACCATCGAGCGACCATCGCGCGTAAAATCTCAGCATCCAGTACTTTTACTGTTTTGCAGACCGCTCGAGCGAAGGATTCCTCGCTCGAGCGAAGCCTTTGATTTTGGACTTACGCTCGAGCGTAGAAAGTCTCGCTCGAGCGAAGCCCCTATTTTCAGCAAAGTTTGCAAAATGTTTTCTAAGTGTATTTTTGCATCCTCATCCCATCCTAGGCATTCTTAGGCCTAGTTTAAGACATTTAGATGAGGATATCGTTGTAGAACACACCAAGGCAAATTAGGGATTAAGTTATGATATTTCCCAACAGTGTAGCTTAGTGTGTTCAATCTGTTAACTGTGTAGGGTTGGCAACTGGGGAGACACGCTCTAGCCTACTGTAGCCCAAACTCTGTGAGTAACGATTGTGTAAAGATATGTTCACAAATGATTATTTTCTGAACAACTGAACTGTACTGTTTTCTGAACTGATTACTGTTAACTGAATGAATGTATGTCCTTTATTTCTGAACTGTACTGTGGCATCCTTAGCACCTACTGTTTACTGTTACTGTTACTGTTACAGAGATCTCTGTCGGTTCCCTCGTGGAACCACTACCGTTTACTGACTGATGGCCATCATTACTGTTCGGTCTTTTAAGACCTACTGTTACTGTTATGCTAATGGATGTACCACATATGACTGTTTACTGTACTGAACAACTGAAATACTGATTGAATTGAACTGTTTTCATTACTGTAAGGACATTCATTCTAAACCCCTTTACGCTTTATGTTATTCACTGGGCTTTAGCTCACTGCTCATATATATATGTAGGTGTACAGGCACCAGACCGCAGCTAGAGGCGTCAGGGTTACTCCAGTTTTGTCAAGCCAGCCTTTGTGCCTCACTGCGAGGTTCCGAGTTGCCATGCTATGGCTTGGGGGTGTTTTGTCTGTTTTTCCCCCTTCTGTACTGTTTTACTGTTTTGTATAGACCGTACTATTTTGTACAGACGGAATGTTTTCTTTACTGTTCTGTAGGGTTGAGTCCCTAGTTGAATGGATGTGAATATTGTACATACTGTTCTGTACTGTTTATGTGTGAATGTATGAAAAGCCTTTTTGCATACAGACTGTCACAACTCAATGGACACTATTTATTTACTGTGTTGGCTTCCGCCAGGCCCTGTACTCTGTTTTACTGTATTACTGTTCAGCAGGCCTTCGGTAATCTCGGATTACTGGCCGGTTACGGTGCTAAACCCATAGGGCCGGGTTTGGGCTGTGACAGAGTGGTATCAGAGCGATACTTACCATGAGTTATACCGCACACACGTGTCCAAATGAGCTATAGGGTGTCCTAGAAAAGTTATTAGGGCATCTCATGAGCATGATAAGTGTGTGGTTATGTTATGACTGAATATCTGCTAATGTGTTAAACTGGTAAACAAATGACTGCTTATGTTTAAAACTGTTATAACTGCTTATAGTGAAATGGACAATGCAAATGAACCTGAGTCCTCATCTACTGAGGCAAGAATGGAAAGAATGGAAAGAATGATGGAACTGATAACTGCTAGACTTGAACAACAGAACCAACAGCCTCCTCCTCCTCCGGTACAGCCGGAACTTAATGCGAATGTGAATGATGAGGATATTATTGCTCTCACCCATAAATTCAGCAAGATGAAACCGCCATCCTTTCAGGGAGGATTGGAACCGCTAAAGGCTGAAGCTTGGGTGCTTGAGACAGAAAAACTATTTGAAGTGTTTCCGTGCTCAGAAGCGAACAGAGTATTGTTAGCTACCTTCACCCTACAAGAAGAGGCTAGAAGGTGGTGGATGTTGATCCGTGACACAAATACTGTTATGACTTGGGCTCAGTTCAAGGAGTCCTTCTTTGAAAAGTATTTCCCTCAGTGTGTCAGGGATAGAAAAGTGACTGAATTTGAACAGCTGAAGCAGGGCACAATGACTGTTGCAGAATACAAGACGAAATTCACCGAGCTTGCTAGATATGCACCGCATATGGTGGATACGGAATATAAGAAGGCCAGAAAATTTGAAGGCAGCCTTAATGTGGCAATACTTGACCGGATAAATGTTTTGAAACTACCGACTTTTGTGGGTGTTCTCGACCGGGCATTGATGGCCGAGTCGAACATTGCAGCGGTGAAGCAATCTGAAACACCAACAACTGAATGGCATGGTAAGAGGCAGGGTTTCAAATTCAAGAAAGGCAAGCACAACCCAGCCAATAAGAAACAGAATACGGGGTCGACAACTAGCCCCAGCCAAGGGAGTGGTTTCATACCACCCTGTCCTGAGTGTGGCAAGAAGCATAAGGGGGTCTGCTACAGAATATCTGGAGCCTGTTACAGGCGTGGCAAGGTGGGCCACATGGTTAAAGACTGCCCCTCTGCTCCACAAGCCAGTGGTAAAGCTGCACCAAGCGCAGCAGCATCAACTGTAGCACCGAAGCCTAACCCTAAAGCTACCGGGAAAGAGCCTGTGAGGCAAGGCCGAGTGTTCGCACTAGTACCGGGAGATGTGCAGAATACTGAGACCGTTGTGTCAGGTATCCTCTCTATCTGTACGCAAAATGCATATGTATTGATTGATTCGGGGTCTACGCATTCTTATGTATCGCATGCTTTTTCACGGAAATTGAATAGACCCTTAGAACCTATGAACTATCTGTTGGCCGTATCATCACCCGTAGGGGGATCCATGACATGTGCTTATATGTACCCCGCATGTGAAATTATTGTTGGGGATATGCATCTGTTTATTGATTTACTGCCATTGAACATTGATCATTTTGACGTAATATTGGGGATGGATTGGTTACAAAAATATCATGCCACTATTGACTGTGTGACCAAGAAAGTTGTTTTCCGTCCACCTGGTTTGCCTGAATTTGTGTTTAATGGGAGTGGAGTAGTACCTCCTCCGTATTTGATTTCGTCAGTGAAAGCTGTTAAATTAATTAGAAAGGGGTGTAAAGGATATCTGTGTTCTGTACTGACTGTGTCTACTGATGATAGTGTTAAAACTGATATGAATTGCATTCCTATAGTCAGCGAATTTCCAGATGTTTTTCCAGATAATCTTCCAGGGGATTTGACTGACAGGGAGATTGAATTTACCATTGATGTGATTCCCGGAACACAACCAGTTTCTAAAGCTCCCTACCGAATGGCTCCAACTGAACTGAAAGAACTGAAAGTGCAACTGCAAGAACTGTTAGACAAAAAGTTCATCAGACCTAGCACTTCGCCATGGGGTGCTCCTGTTTTGTTTGTCAAGAAGAAAGATGGCTCACTAAGACTGTGCATTGACTACCGTGAACTGAATAAGGTAACTGTAAAGAATAAATACCCATTACCGCGTATTGATGATTTATTTGATCAGTTACAGGGTGCACAAGTGTTTTCCAAAATCGATCTCCGATCGGGGTATCATCAACTGAAGGTTAAACCAGATGACATTGATAAAACTGCTTTTAGAACGAGGTATGGACATTACGAATTTTTAGTTATGCCATTCGGAGTCACGAATGCCCCTGCTGCTTTTATGGACCTCATGAACAGAATTTTTAAACCATACCTTGATGACTTTATTGTTGTATTTATCGATGACATATTGATTTACTCCAAGAGTATAGAAGAACATGAACATCATCTGAGACTTGCCCTGCAAACCTTAAGAGAACAGAAACTGTATGCTAAACTGTCTAAATGTGAATTTTGGCTTGACCATGTTATGTTTTTGGGGCATGTTGTTAGCAAAAATGAAATTTCTGTTGATCCGCAGAAAATTGAAGCTGTAGTGAACTGGCCTAGACCGACCAATGTGACTGAAGTCCGAAGCTTTTTGGGACTGGCTGGATATTACAGAAGATTTGTCAAAGATTTCTCCAGAATTGCCCTACCATTGACTCAGTTAACTCAGAAGGGGACATCATTTGACTGGACTGACCAAAGAGAATCTGCTTTTCAGGAGTTGAAAACTCGATTAGTGACTGCACCAGTTCTTACCTTACCTTCAGGTACGGATGGTTATACTGTATTTAGTGATGCTTCTCATAAGGGTCTGGGGTGTGTTTTAATGCAGAATGGGAGAGTTATTGCTTATGCTTCCCGACAACTGAGACCACATGAAAAGAACTACCC
Organism: Camellia sinensis; assembly: GCF_055761805.1. Lineage (NCBI taxonomy): Eukaryota > Viridiplantae > Streptophyta > Magnoliopsida > Ericales > Theaceae > Camellia > Camellia sinensis. The sequence goes on along the minus strand of NC_138966.1, from coordinate 32,368,196 downwards.
AACCCATGATTTGGAACTTGCTGCAGTAGTATTTGCACTGAAAATCTGGCGTCACTATCTGTATGGGGTGACATGTGAAGTATACACCGACCACAAGAGCTTAAAGTATTTCTTCACACAGAAAGAACTGAACATGAGACAGCGGAGATGGCTAGAACTGATTAAAGATTATGACCTACAGATACTGTATCATCCGGGAAAAGCCAATATCGTTGCCGATGCATTGAGCCGGAAATCGATTGGAAACTTAGCCTGTTTGCTTACAGGACAGAAAGAGTTGCTTTGTGACCTTGAAAAATCTGAAATCGAAATTGTTTTACGAGAACAAGGTGGAATCTTAGCGGCTATTGCTGCTCAACCGGCGCTGATTGAAGAGATTAAAGAGAAACAGCAACTGGATGACTTCTTGAAAAAGATCATTGAAGAAAGAGAATCTAAGCCGAGACCGGGATTCAAATTTGAGAATAATATACTGAAGTTTCAAGAAAGACTGTGTGTACCAGATGATACTGAACTAAAAAGAAGAGTTCTGCAAGAAGGCCACAATTCGAAATTGTCTATCCATCCGGGGAATACAAAAATGTACCAAGATCTAAAACAGAATTTCTGGTGGCCGGGAATGAAGAAAGGAATTGCTGATTTTGTATCCAAATGTCTTCATTGCCAACAGGTCAAAGCTGAACATCAACGACCTGCCGGACTATTGCAACCCCTACCCATACCAGAGTGGAAATGGGAGCATATCACCATGGATTTTATCGTGGGATTACCTCGCTCCAGAAAAGGTATGGATTCAATTTGGGTTATTGTTGATAGACTAACCAAATCTGCTCACTTCTTACCTGTCAAGACAATCTATAATGCGGACAAATTGGCTGTTATCTATATTGATGAAATTGTGAGACTGCATGGAGTGCCTGTGTCTATTGTTTCTGACAGGGATTCGAAGTTTACATCGAGGTTTTGGCAAAGCCTACAAACTGCACTGGGTACTGAACTGAGACTGAGTAGTGCCTATCATCCTCAGACAGATGGCCAATTGGAAAGGACCATCCAAACTCTGGAGGACTTATTGAGAATGTGTGTCCTTGATTTTCAGGGAGACTGGGAAAGTCATCTGCCATTAGCTGAATTCGCCTACAACAACAGCTACCATTCGAGTATAGGTATGGCGCCTTTCGAGGCATTGTATGGCAGGAAATGTAGGTCTCCAATTTGCTGGGCAGAAGTTGGAGATGGGCCTTTGCTTGGGCCCGAGATTGTGTATGAAACAACTGAAAAAGTGAAACTGATACAGCAAAGATTGAAAACTGCACAGAGTAGACAGAAAAGTTATGCAGATGTCAGAAGACGGGACAGAGAGTATGAAGTGGGTGATCACGTTTTTGTGAAAGTGACACCAATGAAAGGCCAGACTCGTTTTGGGGTCAAAGGCAAGTTAGCACCGAGATACGTCGGACCATATGAGATCATTGAGAAAATCAATCCGGTGGCGTATCAAGTTGCGCTTCCTCCTGAAATGGAGCATATGCATAACGTCTTCCACATTTCCATGTTGAGAGACTACCTCCGGGATCCCTTCCATGTGATTGAGCCTACTCGGATAGTGTTGAGTGATGACTACACTTACGAGGAACGGCCTATACAGATTGTAAACCGACGGATTAAGAAACTGAGGAACAAAGAGATCCCGCTAGTAAAAGTTGACTGGCAAAACCACGGTGGCGTGTATGCCACTTGGGAAAGGGAAGATGACATGGCCAAACGATATCCTGAACTGTTTCCACTGAATCCTGTTTTCTTCCAGAATGAAGGTAACTCGAGTTTAGAGGACTAAACTCTTTATAAGGAGGGGAGACTGTAACAACCCTCATACTGTTTACTGATTAGGGACTGATTGATTACCGATAATCACCGATTACTGCTAAACGGAACTGATGATGACTAATAACTGACTGATAATTGAACTGACTGATTGAAATTGGAAACTGAATTGACTGAGTATATGTTAGTTAATTGCATTCTATCTGTTTGATTGTCTGATTATCTGTTCATGTTTATATGTTTAAACTGCTAATTGAAGGCCTTATCGGCGGCCGAATTAAAAACCGATTGATGTTCCGTGACCCTCATAATTAATGTGATTTTATGGTATAATTATCTGAAAATTGATTAGGTATGATTAAATTAGATTAAATAAGCTAATTGAAGAGTTGGACTTAATTACCGTTCCGCCACTTAGTGGCCACCACATCACACCTCTTGAGCCTTTTACACTCCACGTATGTGATCAAACCAAACATTCTTCTCCTCTTCTTGCCTCAACCGACCTTAGAGAGAGAGAGACTTGAGGGGTTGGTTTTCATCTTGAATTGCTTGGAATTGTTTGAGAATTGAAGTGTGATTGCTACTTTGAGCTCCTAGACCTTGAATACAAGACTAAGGTAGGACATTCATCTTCTTGTTGTTGTTCTTGAGTTCATTCTTGCACAATTCATGCTTTAATTGTAGAGTTAAGCCATGTTTTGGTGCATACATGTTGGATTGAAGCTCATCTCTTGCATGCATGTTAGTATTATTGCATTTTGAGGTTGATTACATGGACATTGGTACATGCATGCTCATATTGTTGTTATAGACCATGTTTTCATCTGGTTTTGGAAAGAAATGAGCTCATTTGAGCAAGCTTTGGAGCTTCAATTTGGTTTAAAACTCATTCATGCATGTTTGAATGTTGTTCTTGAAAATGGGTTTGAATATGGTTTTAATTGACTCACCTTTGGGGCTTGAATTCATAAATTGAGCTTTGAATCTTGTTATACATTGAATTTAGTGGTGTTTTCCAGAATTTGGGCCCAAGAGGTCGAGTTTGGAGTGGTAGAATGCTTGGTTTGAGCTTGGGAGGCAGATCTGGAAATTCCAGATTTGGCTTCCTCGCTCGAGCGAAGGATTCCCCGCTCGAGCGAGCACCTTTGTCCAGGGCTCCGCTCGAGCGACCATCGAGCGACCATCGCGCGTAAAATCTCAGCATCCAGTACTTTTACTGTTTTGCAGACCGCTCGAGCGAAGGATTCCTCGCTCGAGCGAAGCCTTTGATTTTGGACTTACGCTCGAGCGTAGAAAGTCTCGCTCGAGCGAAGCCCCTATTTTCAGCAAAGTTTGCAAAATGTTTTCTAAGTGTATTTTTGCATCCTCATCCCATCCTAGGCATTCTTAGGCCTAGTTTAAGACATTTAGATGAGGATATCGTTGTAGAACACACCAAGGCAAATTAGGGATTAAGTTATGATATTTCCCAACAGTGTAGCTTAGTGTGTTCAATCTGTTAACTGTGTAGGGTTGGCAACTGGGGAGACACGCTCTAGCCTACTGTAGCCCAAACTCTGTGAGTAACGATTGTGTAAAGATATGTTCACAAATGATTATTTTCTGAACAACTGAACTGTACTGTTTTCTGAACTGATTACTGTTAACTGAATGAATGTATGTCCTTTATTTCTGAACTGTACTGTGGCATCCTTAGCACCTACTGTTTACTGTTACTGTTACTGTTACAGAGATCTCTGTCGGTTCCCTCGTGGAACCACTACCGTTTACTGACTGATGGCCATCATTACTGTTCGGTCTTTTAAGACCTACTGTTACTGTTATGCTAATGGATGTACCACATATGACTGTTTACTGTACTGAACAACTGAAATACTGATTGAATTGAACTGTTTTCATTACTGTAAGGACATTCATTCTAAACCCCTTTACGCTTTATGTTATTCACTGGGCTTTAGCTCACTGCTCATATATATATGTAGGTGTACAGGCACCAGACCGCAGCTAGAGGCGTCAGGGTTACTCCAGTTTTGTCAAGCCAGCCTTTGTGCCTCACTGCGAGGTTCCGAGTTGCCATGCTATGGCTTGGGGGTGTTTTGTCTGTTTTTCCCCTTCTGTACTGTTTTACTATTTTGTATAGACCGTACTGTTTTGTACAGACGGAATGTTTTCTGTACTGTTCTGTAGGGTTGAGTCCCTAGTTGAATGGATGTGAATATTGTACATACTATTCTGTACTGTTTATGTGTGAATGTATGAAAAGCCTTTTTGCATACAGATTGTCACAGCTCAATGGACACTATTTATTTACTGTATTGGCTTCCGCCAGGCCCTGTACTCTGTTTTACTGTATTACTGTTCAGCAGGCCTTCGGTAATCTCGGATTACTGGCCGGTTACGGTGCTAAACCCATAGGGCCGGGTTTGGGTCGTGACACCATTGGAGAGGTAGAAGGCATGTCGAAGAGACTGGCTAGTCTTGCTTCGAAGATGTCTACCTCGCCCGTGGACATGAAAAGTGCAGAAAGAGCTTTGGCGGAGGGCACGAAGGACTGCATGGGAATAAGAGAAATGGGTGGGGCATCTTCAGCAGTCTCTATAGTTCTAGCTACCAACAAGTCGAGGGAAGAAGGGGCTGGAACTAGGTAGAGGTAATAAACTACGGGTTGGAGAACTGCAAGCACCCTCTATAGGGGAATCAGCTACCATCGAAGAGAGGGTAATAGCTGGAATTTCCTTAGGAGGAGAAGGAAGAGCAAGGCTTGAAAGAGAATTAAAATAAGATAGATCAAAAGACAAGTAAGGGAGGTATGGATTTAAACCAAAAGAAAGAAATGTAGGAATACTTGACCTCAAGGAAGGTACGGAGAATGTAGACCTAGGGAGTGGGAGTGTTATCTGAATGGATCTCACATTTTGCAATTGATCAACTTCAACTGAAACTGAGGGAGTCCTTATTGGAAGAACAGGCTCAGTAGTTGTTGTTGCAAAAGAAGAAGTACAAAGTAATATCAAGTCTCAATACCAAACGTTTGACAAGGGAAAACAGTAGAGGCTTGGAAGAAGTTACTTGTTTCAGAAGTGATAGCAACAAAATGAGAGCTACGAAGGGAATAGTGCTCAGCAATGTGTTGCCTTCTTGTAGTTTCCCTTTGGATTGCATCAGCAGCAGCAACTTCATCTCTTAAGAATTGCTGTTGTCGTCTCTTCTCAGCCCTCTCAAAAATAATTATGGCCTTAGAATGTTCCTGCTCTACTACCTCATGAATAGGGTCTTCGACCAAATTAAAATGGGAGATAGTCATCTTCCTTCTCTTTTTTCTCTATATTGGTATTGCCTGCTCCTTGTCAATTTCTCTCTCTTTAATTTGGGATTCAAATTCCTCAGAAGTGAGTTCCTCTGTTACTACTCTGGCAGTTGTCTCATGAGTAGGATCTTGAGCCAAACCAGAAGAAGAGACAGTTGCTCTCTTTCTTTCTTGTAAGAGTGTCTCTTGCTCTTAATCTTCTTCTTCTTCTTCTCCTGTTGATTGAACTTCAGGTGCTTCCTTTTTAGGATCAGGCAAGAGTTTCATTTTCTTCTTTTGCTGTTTGTTCCTGAGGAGATGTAAAGCTTAGGTCTTCTAAGGAGAATCTCCCTTTGAAGCACCCGCACCACCTTCACAAAAGAAGAACTAAAGATAAGGCTAAGAAGCATTATAAAAAAAGACAAAAAGGAGAAGAAACAAGGGTATATACCTTTCTTAGAAGCAGCCCGAGTAACTCTAGAAAGAGTGGAAGCAGCAGAAGTAAACTGTGTGGTGGCAGGCACAGGAACTGAAGTGATAAGAATAGTGGAAGAAGTGGCAACTCCTGCTCCTTTAGACATGGATTAAGGCACATCCAGCACCATTAATAAGTCTTGAGGAGCAATGGCCAAGTATACTTCCATGTTGGTCACCTACTAGTTTTGGTACCTCTTCAATAGGTTAGAAGTTAGAAGTTACCTCTTCTAGTCTGGACCTTTGAACCTTTAAATCCCTACTAGTAAGACTTAGATTGGTGTTACTACAAAGAGGTATTGGGACCCCTTGTGAGAAGCCAAATTGTCTAGTAAATTGAGCAGGACAATAGGTCTCAGCAATGCATTTATAGGCTCTGGGGTTCATAGTCCCAATGAATAACTCTCTAGGGATTAGAATGAAAGCCCATATATCTTTATGAGGAGGTGAAGTACAGAACCTATCACTTAGAAAATTCTTCAACCAAGATGGGCCAATAGTAATGGGTTCGAAGGGGCGAAAGCTGTACGAAGGAAGGGAAGCTGGAAGTTGGTGGAAGAAAGAGAAGTAAAAAGCAAAAGTAGAAGGATAAAGTGAAGCATTGACTAGCCTCATGCCATGAGTAGGAGGGTTTGGCTCAAAAAATTTAAGGCACTTAGATTGTAGCTCAGCAAAATAAGCAAAATGCCAAAGCTGAAGTATCCAAAATGAACCTCCTTGATTGGCATCCAAGGGTTTCTCACAAAAAAGAGAACAAGCTCTATAAACATGACCTAGAACATATGGAGCTAAGGCCACCTTTTTCTGTAAGACAAGAGCTTTGGAAAGAGTGGCAAATTCAGGCATGATTCTTTAAGAAGAAGTGCAAAAAAGGAATTTGCAAAGCCAATATAGTATGAAAGAGAAGAATTCCTTATCAGTTACAGGACCCCCCTTTCTATTCTCAGCCTTGACAAAGTCATTATAGGACGAGTTAAGGGACGAGAGGGAAAAGGGGACTGGTAAGTCAGGATAATCTGGTCCAACGGGGGTACCGGTGGGAGACAATCCTAATAGATGGCAAATATCAAGAACAGTAGGGGCCATCATTTCACATCTGAATTGGAAAAAATTAAAAGCAGAATTCCAGAAGCAAAGGGCAGCAGGAATTAGGAAAGGGTCTTCTGAGATGGTAAACCTGGATAGTCGAAGGGTATCGAGAAGACAGAGCTCTTGAAGGTCCAAACTCCTAGCAGGGACAACCCGATCATACCATTCTTGCCACTCCGATCTCACCGTGGGCCAATATCGGTGGGGACGGTTCATCCTCCAGGTTTCCCAGTCAAGACCACCTTCGTAAAGGAGACAATGGTCTTCTAGACGTGGATATAACACTAGAAGCTCAGTATGAATCTCCTTGAAGATGGGCCAAAGCACATAGTCCTGTTGCTCGTGACGTCGAGGGATGAAGATGCGCCCATTGATGGCGCTTTTCTCACCGGCCTTGTACTTTTCACATTCTGCCTCAATGATCCTTTTCAGGGTTACAGATGAGCTCGCGCGCTCTACAACTGGTACTTTCAATGAAGAAGAAGCCATTGATTGAAAGCTTTCTCAGAGGACGAAGTTGGGAAAGGAAGTAGAGAGTCAGTAGCGATAAAGAGTTTGTGTGTTAAACGAGCGAGTGATTTCAAAACATGAAATAAAAGGGTTTTAAAAACCTTTGTGCCTGAAAAATGTATCGCGTGATTCATTAAGTACTAAAAGTACAGATACGAAGAGTTTCCTTCAATATTGATACTTTTGGAGGGAAAACACGTCCCAGATGTTGATACCAGCTTCGAAGTAAAATATTTGGCTTCGAAACCAGATTTTGGCGCCAAAAGTCAAATAACAACGGCTTCGAAACAGAGAAGCCGACTTCGAAGCACATTCTATACCTAAAGATGTAAAAATGCTCAAGTATTTGTTTACTTCAAAGAGATTAAAGACCTGTTTTAGGTTTCTTAAATGAAAGTAATGTCCTTCGAAGCAAAACTCGAGACCCCTTAAGGATGGGAATTGGTGTTCGAAGCATCAAAACCATTAGTTGGTTAATATATATATATATATACAGAAAGAAATTGTCTTTTCGAACTAACACAGTGCAGCCCTCAAAAGGAGCTTCCATATTTTTGAAAGTATGGACTTGTAGACACCCCATTTCTGACCGTCCTCAAGACTTGGACGTCATCGTTTGAACACTCGATGATCATCCTTGTTCGTGTTCGTCTTGAGTTCCCGGAGGTCTCGGCTACGCGCCCTGCCTCAGGATCTCTCGACTCGATTGTTTTGTGTCTGGTTTTGCACCAAACACTTGTTGTTTTGCTTCTGAGGGTGGGAAGTAGCTTGTAGGCCATCCCCACACCTCACCGGCCGTAGCATGAGGCCACCGGCCTTGTTTCCTTGCCACCGGCCATTGGTGATGGCCGGTCGGCACTCTTGATGGTCGGTCGGCATTATGTTTGGTCGGCCGGCCACTGTTTTTGATCAATCGGCCACTTGTCCTGACCGAGACCTTTTCTTGAGGGAGCTTGACCCTTTTGAACCTTTTTTTAGCTTCTCCAAGAAGCTTGACCCTTTTTTAGCTTCTCCAAGAAGCTTGAACCTTTTGACCCTTTTTTAGCTTCTCCAAGAAGCTTGACCTTTTTTAGCTTCTCCAAGAAGCTTGAACCTTTTGACCCTTTTTTAGCTTCTCCAAGAAGCTTGACCCTTTTTTTTAAAGCTTCTTGAAGAAGCTTGAACCTCTTGACCCCTTTACCTAGCTTCTCTAAGAAGCTTGGCCTTTTTCCAAGCTTCTAAGAGAAGCTTGGCCTTTTTGGTCAAAGCTTCTATGAGAAGTTTTGCCCCCTTGGTTCCTCTATATAAGGAGAGCCTCTCCTTCCATTTTAAGGGTTAGAAAAATCTGATATATATCACATATATATCACTCCCTCTCTATATCTCCCTCTCTCTCTACATTTGTGTGGATTAGAGGGTCCAAAAGGGTCTAGTTTTTGGCCATTTGAACTACAACTCTTGGCCTAACACCTCCATCATCAACCTAAGGAGCTTGGAGGCCATTTTCAGAGGCTAAGGGACTGTTTTTTGGGACCAAAGGGCTGCTGTCCCCTTTTGGCTACAAAGGTAACCCCTTTTCCCTCTTTATTCTCCGTTTTTGCACACACTTTTAGCCTATCTTGCTTGCTGTTTTGAGCTTTGTGTATAACATAAAAAAGTTCTGTTTTTTTGTGTTTAAGATACTTCATTAAGGTCACTTTTGTATTTGGGGTCGTTTACCCCCTCTTAGGCCTTGTTTGGCCCCATTTTGTGCTATTTTTGGTGAGTTTCGAGACCACCTTGTTTGGGCCTCCTCATCACTGAAATCTTGAGGGATTTTAGTGGTGAGGATGGTGATTTAAGGTCCTAAGAAGGAGAGGGCCATCCCCTCTCCTTGTTGTCTTCAAAAAATGCCATTTTAGCCTCATGTGTGAGCACCATTTTTAAGTTCATGTTGGCCATGTCTTAAGTGTTATTTGTGCTTATTTTGCCATGATATAGCACTGTTTTTAATTGGTTTAGACACACCATGCTTGCTTTGCATACTTGTCTTGTAATGCCATGAATTGCCTTAACATGTGCCTAGCATTTAGACTACCATGCTCACTTGTTTTGGCTTAGCTTTGTGAATCTTTTGTTCATGTTTTAGTGTGCTTGAGATCTGTTTTGGGTCATTTGGGTCATCCATGCTTTGCTTTGTATAGCTATCATGTAATCCCCCTTGGCTTGCCTTGAGTTTTAGACCATTGTTCCATGCTTGGCTTGTCTTGTTTACTTGGTTTTGCACCTTCTATAACATGATTTCAGAGCTTTCTATGCATGCCATGTATCCATGTTTATTCTCTTTTAAGTGTGCTTAAAAGTTGCTCTTTGGTGCCTAAGTGTTGAACCTTGTGTGCATGCATGCTTGTATGTGTTTTGGCCCTCATTTCCATGGCATTTGGCCACTGATTTGGGCCTATTTGAGAGCTGCCCATTTTAGTTTAAGACCATTCCCACATGTCGTTGCATGCTCATCCATCTTGTATGCTTGTTAGTTTGCATAACTTGCATGCTTGCATGTTTACATTGTTTGTTCACATGCTCATGTTGCACACTTAGTTAACATGCCTAGGTTGCATTGCATGAGCATACATCCCTTGCCTCTTGATCAATCATGATCGGGGTTGGGGCCCTTTGATGTGTTTTGTGCTTGCATTTCATTTGATATCAAAGTTGCAAAACTTGGCCTCTTAGGCCATCATGCATAATTGATGGCCCGAGGGTCGAAGGTCATGCTCCCTTGAGTCCCTTGCATGATAGGGAGTGTGCCCGCGCATACATGTGCTTGAAATTCTATGCCATGCACTGTCTGTCCTTGTTGCTGTCAAAAACCAGCTTCTGCAGGAAGTTTCTGCCGACCGGCACTGAAGAATGCCGACCGGCAAAGGATATGAGGCCGATGGACTTGAAAGCAGCCGATGGAAATTTCCCATGGCCGGTGGTCATTTCACTTAGCCGGTGGTGTTATGCAGTTCTCATTGAAGATACCCTGAGACTTTGGCAATTTTCAGAGGAGCAGGGCAGCATTAACAGAGGCAGCAGTGACATGGTATGGGTTTCCGAGCAAAACGGACCGAGCATGCATCATTCGCGCATTCCGAGGCACGGCTGCGGCCACCTTCTGTCTGCATTTATTTTGTTAATTAATTAAGGGTCTGTAATAATTAATTAGCTAGGATAGTTGATTTGTTATTCGGACTGTATTATTCTTTCGATCCCTCCGAGTGAGGGCAAATTTGTAATAAGTGTGGGTGCGTGTGTGCATGTCTTCCAACCCCACGTCTGTCTTCCATTTTATTTACCCGCTTATGATGGTAGACTAGGGCATATTTAAATTAGCATACCTTATGCTATGCATGCGTGCATTCGTACATTTGTCTTGCATGCACCAGGCTCGGTACATCATGCTAACTGCACTCGTATTTCAATTCCAAGTTGAGTATTTGTTAGTTGCAGCATTTCACATGCCATGTTTAGGATAGCCGAGCCTGTTTAGATTGCATCTTTGCATGTGTTGCATTAGCCATTTCAAATATGAACTAGGATCATGCATGTGATTACTAACTGGTTTCTGTTTTGGCTTGGAGTACTAGGTGAGCTTTTATGCTTTAGCATGCCGCATGCGTGTGAGTGTTGCCATAATTGCATGATTACCATGAGGCTAGCTGCTTATGTGATATAACTGCTTGGATGCCTGTGGATGAAGGTCGAATTGCCTAAATTGGGATAATTCATTAAAACTGCGAGTTTTAAGCCCACTCGATAGTGGCAAAACCATTTTTCCTAAAAGTCCACTTGAAGGTGGCAAAACCTGCCTTTTAGCCTACTTGCGAGTAGCAAACTATTTTCAAAACAAACATGCTATGTTTTGTTCCAATTTAGGTGATTTGGTCTATACTTGTTTGTTGTGCGCATAACATAGTAATTCTAGGCTAATAACCGGAATAAGAACACATAACGTTTTCAAAACCGGATATCATGGTTAGTAGAGGCCGATCTTCAGATCGGGCGAGAGGGGGTGCTCATAGCTGACCTTCCCCGATCGTACCCAAGTTCCCGAGCCGAGGCAGCTTTGGTGATGACGGGCACGTGGCCTTTGGCACCGAGTCAGGGTTTCCTAAATTCCCCCATAAAAAATATTTAGGTGGCGACTCTGTATCTGGCAAAGCAGTCCATGTTTGGCACTTCTTTTCAAAAATCTGTTTCTCAAAACGATTTGCCAGATTTAGGCTCTTTGGTTCAGATTAAGAACCGTGACACAAATCGAGTCCGAACTGTAGCGAGGCCCACGGGCGCGTCTACAGGACTGTTATTCGAAGGAAAGAAGGTTAATTTAAAATTGATTGATCATACTAACCATGACCATATCTTGGTTATGATTAGAACAAGCTTTAAGGGGTAAGATTGTTAAAATTCAAAGCATTGATTTTAAATGAAAAAATCAGCATAACTGTCAACTTTATTCCATAAATTGGAAAAATTCATGTTGGTTTTTTTTAGTGTTTCCTTTAAAACGATTGAGTTCGGATTCGAAGGATAAGATTGTCCAGTTTGAAGCCCTAGATTTGCTTTTAAAGACAAATGGAGACAAGATGAGACAATACTGAACAAAGAAAAGTCTTAGTTGTATTAAAGCAAAAGCAATTACATTGAATGGCCCTCTTTGGGTACAAATTCAAGCTCATAAAAGTAGGGAACAGAATAAATAACAAGATCATGAAATTTGGTTCAACTATGATCAATGAATTTCTGTTCCTTCTTTATTCTATCCTCTATTTCTTCTAGGATTGGCTGCATAAGCTGATGTGCTCTCACTTCATAAAAGAGCTCTTCAGCCTTTATTTCGAATGTTGTTTCTCTCAATCCTTGTTCCAACTCGTCTATATCCAAGTCATCCCAATACACAGAATCTTTATTGTTTAAGCTTTCGAATTCTTCAATGAAGTTCTCTACTTCGTAGTGAGCGTGAACTCGAAGGGATGAGAGTTGGTTCAAAGATTGAGTAGTGGCCACAGAGGTTCGATGCCAGTGGAGGTGTAATGGAAGTTGGTCCAAAAACATATGAAGCTCTGCTTGGGCAAGAGGGTTGAGGATGTGACCCCGAGTCAGAATGTCACAAGCCCATCGATGGTTCTTGAAAGGGATGTCGTCCTCAAGAACATTGAAAGGCAAGTAAGAGAAGGCCACAAGCAGAAGTTGGGCTTGCTTTCGCTCAGCTAGAGTAGGAGAAGGTGAAGGCTTGTAAGGAGGAAATACCTTATCCGCAAAGAGAGCAAGCCTCAGTCTCTTTGTCCAGCAAGGAGTTGGCGGAGAAGAAGGTATGGAACCCTCCACTTTAGGAGGAAGAGAAAGGACAGAAGGTACAAAGGCATTAATATAATCGAGCCAGTCAGAAGAGCAAAGCTTCGCCTTTTGGGCTAAGAACGATGGATTGTACCCTTGTGCCTCTTTGGGGCGTCGAGCAATGTGCACTATCTTTATAGGCATGGAGGATGTGTATCATGCTACAAGCAGATTCTCCTCCAAACTGCGTCGACGGTCGATGGGCACGTAAGGATAGACCACCGAGCTTCGTGCATAGGAAGGGAATTCTAAAGGGTCAGTAAACTCAACAAAGTGATGGTTGACCCGCTCCCTTAAATCACAGACCTCAAGTTTTTACCAACTTGTCCAATCAGAAGCCCCAGAGGAAAAAGAAGCTGCAGCCTTACCCCATACAGAGGGTTGTGAAGAAGAACTTCCCATGTCCGTATTTGCGACTTTCTGAATCAAAGGATTGAGATCAGTTTGTTCGTAGTCCAAGGGTAAGTCAGAAGAAGAACTTCCCATGTCCATGCTTGTAAGTTTCTGAATTAAAGGATTAAGGGTAATGTGTTCGTAGTCCAAGGGTTGATAATTTACAAAGGCATCCATGACCTAAATATAGAAAGGTGGGTAAAGGTGGCTAATCAATTCATGAAGGTTTTTTCGAGAAGGAACAGCATCATCAGATGACTCTTCGTGTGCTCGATTAATAGAGAAGAAAATTGATTTGACCATAGAAAATGTATTAGTCTGCTCGAATACTAAGGTGGTGGGGGTGTTCAAAAGATTGAAGGAGAGTTTAATGCAGATGATGAATGACAGTTGCATTTTTGGAAGAATGCAAAGCCCATGCACGTTCTAAGACGTGGATAAAAGACCTTGATCCACTAATATCACCAAGTATTGGGTATATTAGTGCAAAGGGTGATGTTGGCTACATATTTTGTACAAGCCAATTATAATTCGACGCGTGGCAGAATAAGGGTAATACAGGAAGACTATTCAAGTCTTCGATCCTGATCGTATACGTGGTAGTTAATATTGGTTATTACGAGATCTAAGTAGCAGTGGATCAACAAAAAGATGTAAGGTGATGTGCCTTTAACAGTTACTCACATTTGAATTCAAATTTAGGAGGGAAGCCCAACTGCAAGTGATGGCACAGTGGAGCTAATTATAAGGCAACATGATCAGCGATCATGGAGGAGTAGTTTGACGGTTGGAAATACAGTTCGACAGTCATCCTTGAGAAGTATAAATAGCAGAGAAGGCCCAAAAAAAGACCCCTAGACTCAGATCCAAAAAACCAGTCTTATTATACTTATTATTTTCCTTTCCACTTTTTTACATTTCCAGTCTTACATTTCCTGTTCTTTACATTCCTGTGTTTTAAATTCCTGTACTGCACTTCGTTCATACGAGTAGTCTCAAGTAGATTGTTGCTGTAGTTTGGATCATTGTAAGTTTTTCATTTTAATGAAATGCTTCAACTGTTCTTCATTTAATTGTCATTTTGCTTAATTCTCCTAAATCAAGCCACCAGTAAAAGTCCTCTTAAGTGAGGCTAAAAGAACTAAAACACAATCATCTGATAATTGGTTGGCAATTAATTTTCTGTAAGGACTGATTGATCCTTACTGGCATGCTCGCAATTACAATAATAACCTTCGAAAGCCAAAAAGCCAACATATATTGTTGGCTTATTTTTCCTACGAAGGAAAATATCATAAATAAGAGCGTGCCAGCAAGGATTAAAAAATCCTTACAGATTAAATTCAAGCCAATTATCAAGCAATTGCTTTGATGGTTCTTTTGCCTCAACAAAGAGGACTTTAAAATTCCCAAGTGTAGAGAAAAGAAAAATTAAAAGAAGAATGAGGCAGACGGAGAAAGGCAATTGAGTGAATAATCAAAGTAATCATTACTTACCTCTACTTCTATGCTTCGAAAAAGAAGTGCATAAAATGCTTCAAAAAGAAAGTGCTAAAAATAAATACTTCGAAATATAAATCTATGTTAAACTACTCCTAAGATAAGGAAAATGACAAGAAATATTGAAATCAATTGTCTTTGATTTGAATTCTAGATCCTTTACAATGTAGCCATGAATGACTATTTATAGGCAAATATTTTTAGGAAATAACTACCCAATAACCACCTAAAACTACCCACTTTTCCATCTTCATTCCCACAATGCCACATATCACTCCATGTCTTCATAACTTTCTTCAACCTCTAATTCATTATCCATGTTCTCCATTTAATTCTCCATCATCTTTTCATTTTTCATAACTTCTCATAACCTCCAAATGACTAAGAGGATGCCACATGTCCTACAATTATATAAATAACAAATAATAATAAAATTGCAGATTTATGGTGCTAACTAGGGGTGTGCGCGGTGCGGTTCGGGCGGTTTGAAAGTAAATTTATAAACCGAATGGCGGGTTGGCGGATTAGCGGATTGACAAATTGCGATTTGGGCGGTTTTTAGCGGATTGGCGGATTGAAGAATATTCTAACTAATTATCATACATTTGCATAATATATAACACTAATTTCTATAATATTTTTTAGATATATAACACAAAGTAATTTTATATAATATATTTCATATATATAACCACTAATTTGTAATAAATTTCATATCTTAAATTTCTCTCACACTCATTTTTACATTGATATTTCATTGGAGGTTAAAAAATATATATGTATTAACTATAGCGGAGCAGAGCGGTTCGGTTGGCAGATTATAAATTTTAAAGTTTAAACCGCGGTTAGCAGTTAGAGCAGTGCGGATAGATGCGGATCGGTGTGATTTTAGCGGATTGGGCGGTATTTTGCACAGCCCTAGTGCTAACATTACCCCCCTGCGGCCCTTAAAAATGATGTTTACTAAAATTTTTGAAGGGCCGAACCAAGCACTTGACTAACCTAAGCAGCAAAGTGCTTTGAATGATATAACAACACCAATATAAGTGCTTCGAATGAGAATGAAATTATGACTAGATGACCCACCAATAAAGTGCTTCGAATGAACATGAAATTATGACTAGATGACCAATAACAAGTTTCGAAGGTGGTATAAAAGACCAAATTCATCGTTCAAAGGTCTTGCGGCACAACTTTGAAGGAACAACATCACCTCTCGAAGGTTGGAAGCATTGATATAGGATGATGATACTTACAATGAAGTTTCAAGGTTAGGCTTGATGCTTCGAATGTATCTTCGAAGCTTTATACAGTTTTGAAGGTGAAGTAATCAACCTTCGAAATAACTCTTGATGTTTCGAATGTATTTTCAAAGCTTTATACAACTTCGAAGGTGAAGTAATCAACCTTCGATGCAACTCTTGATGCTTTGATTGTGTACATACAAACAACTGGCCATCAATTTGAAAAGATAAGCCATTCTCAACCACTTATTTAAATGCATAGGCTTTTCCTAGCCAAGTTCATGCATTTTAAATAATCATCTCCTGTTCTTAGTGCTTCGAACTCATAAGAACAATTTGTTAATTTTATTAGCCATTGTAACAGCGCCCGCGAGTGGGCCTCATGCTACAGTTCGGACTCGATTTGTGTCACGGTTCTTAATCTGAACCAAAGAGTCCAAATCTGGCAAATCGTTTTGAGAAACAGATTTTTGAAAAAGTAGTGCCAAACATGGACTGCTTTGCCAGATACAGAGTCGCCACCTAAATATTTTTTATGGGAGAATTTAGGAAACCCTGACTCGGTGCCGAAGGCCACATGTCCGTCATCACCGGAGTTGTCTCGGCTCGGGAGCTTGGGTACGATCGGGGAAGGTCAGCTATGAGCACCCCCTTTCACCCGGTCCGAAGACCGGCCTCTACTAACCGTGATATCCGTTTTTGAAAACTTTATGTGTTCTTAAACCAATTATTAGCCTAGAATTACTATGTTATGCGCGCAGCAAATAAGTATAGACTAGATTGCCTAATTTGGAAATAAGCATTGCATATCCGTTTGTGTTGGAAAATGTTTTGGATTTGCTACTCGCAAGTAGGCTAAAACACGGATTTCAATGAGTTCTTCCAACTCAAACAATCCAACCTTCACCCACAGGCATCCAAGCAGTTTATAACACATAAGCATCTAGCCACATGTTAAGCATGCTGACATGGCAACATTCACACTCATGCGATATGCTAAAGCGGAAATACTTACATCGTACTCCGTGCCAAAACAAAGAACTCGTTAGCAAACATGCATGATCCAAGTCCATGTTAAGTGCCTAATGCATCGCATACAAAGTGTTGCTAGAATAGGCTCGGTTATCCTAAACATGGCATGTGAGAATGCACAACTATCACATATTCAGTTTAGAATTTGAAGTACAAATGCAGTTAGCGTGATGTACCGAGCCTAATACATGTAGCACAAATGCATGAATGCACACATGCATAGCATAAGGTATGCTAATTTAAACGTGTCCTAATCTACCATCGTAAGCAGGTAAATAAAAGGGAAGAAAGACGTGAGGTTGGAAGACATACACACACTCACGCACACTTATTACATCTTTACCCTCACTCGAAGGGATCGAATAAATATTACAGATTAATTAACTACGCAAGCTAATTAATATTACAAATTAATTTAATTAACGAATTAAATAAATTAATTAAAACAGAAAAATCACCTCGGGAAACGCGCCGCCATGCATAGGCTGCCTCTGTTTTCCTTCCTTCACTCCTCTGGAGGCTGTCAAAACCTCAAGATTGCATCCCTGGACACTGGGGAGTACCACCGGCTGAGTGGAATTACCACCGGCACTGGTGTGTGGCTATCGGCACAAAATGGAGTTGTCGGCAGAGGAATGATTGCCGGCCGGCACCTTACACTGCCGGTCGGCAGAATGTTCCTGCAGAATCTGCAAATGACAGCAACAGAGGGCAAGGCAAAGCACGGCAGCACAATTCAAGGCATATATGCACCAACCATGTCCCTTATCATGATAATGACTCAAAGGGGCATGTGCCTCGATTCTCGGACCATCAATCACGCATTTCCATGCATGATGGCCCAAAGAATCAAGTATGCAACTTTGATTTCAAATGCATGCAAACCAAATCAAACCAAAGTCGTAATCCCTATCACCAAATCAAGGGACAAGGAATGCATGCAAAATGCAATGCAACCTAAGCATACAAGCTAAGGATGCAACATGGCATGTGGGCAAGCTTATGCAAGCATACAAGCATACATATGGCAATGCAAATAGATGGAAAGATGGACTTATGCATGAATTAGGCAGTTCTAAATAGGCCTAAAATAGTAGCCAATAATGCCCAAAATGGATGCTAAACACACATGCACACATATACATGTTATGGTCCAAACCTTAAGCACAAATTGAACAACCCTCAAACACATTTGAAAGGGGGAATCATGGACTAATTAGCATGCAACATGAGCATTGAAAGTCATGTTAGGATGGTGCCAAACCAAGCAACAAGATAAGCTAACATTCACATGTAAAATGATCCAAATGTTCAAAGCAAGCCAATGAGGCATTGAACTACACTGAGTAAGACCAAACATGGCATGAAATCATTGACCCAAAACAGAGTTTTAGGGCATTAATACAAGGCCTAAGGACCACTTAGATGGCATCTAAATGACCCAAAAACAAAAGCATGCACAAACACCAAACACATGGAGCATTGCTACACAAGCTTCCAAAGCATTAAAGAGGCATGCAAGGCAATCAAACAAGCATGGAAATGGGACTGAAATAGCATGTAGGGTGGTCCCAAATCACCAAAACAATGCAAGGATGGCATGCTATACATGCACATACTCAAGGCCAACAAGCCCAAATACAAAGGAGCTATATCAAGCATGCCAAAATCAACCCAAACAACCTAGGACAGACCTAGAACATGGCAAAACATGCACAAAATCTTCACAAGACTAAGCCTAAAACATGCTCCAACAAAGGCTAACAACCTAAGACATGTTAAGGCATAACAAGGCATTACAAGGCAACTATGCTAAGCATGCATGGAGTACCAAAACCAATTTAAAATCATGTTATATTATGGATATATAAGCATGAAAAACAACCTAAACATTCTCAACACACACTCAAGCATAATGCTCTCTCAAGAGGCCAAAACATGCCCTTTTAAAGGACAACAAGGAGAGGGGGTGGCCCTCTCCTTCTTGGGACTTCAAGGCATCATCTTCACCACTGAAATCCCTCAAGATTTCAGTGGTGAAGAGACCCCAACACCAAAATCCCGGAGCTAGCACAAAATGGCCCAAAATGAGGCCTTTCAAGGCCTAAGGGGGGTCAACCACCCTCAAACAACAAAACACTCTTAATAAACAATAAAGAGGGCCTAAAAACAGAACTTTTTTATGTTATACAATAAGCACAAAAACAACTCTAAGATAGGTAGAAAATCAATGCAAAATTGGGGAAAAAAAGGTGTAAGTTTCTTACCCTTGATGATCCCTTCACAAATGGTGCTCCAATGGCCTCCTTTAGCTTGGATCCAACACCAAAACTTCAAAACCAGTCCCTTAGAACCTCAAGAGCCAAAGGAATGTGAAACACTAGGTGTTTGTGTGCAATAGTAAGACACAAAACACCTAGAGCACAAATGAGAGGGAAAGAGAGATAGAAAATGTATGTAACTCAAACCCTAGAACCAGAGCTCAACAATGGCTGTTTTTGCTCTCAAAATATCTCAACTCTCTAACCTAAGTCCCCCCTTTTTTTCTTAAGAGAGAGCCTCTCTCTATATGTCTTGTAAAGCTTACAAGACAAGCTTTACAAGAGGGAGATCCCTCCATACACGTGTATGGAGGGATGCAAAAGCAAGACAGCTGTCTAAAAATATCTGCAAAAGCAGATGAACAGCAATCGGCCGGCCAAAAATGCCATCTTGGCCAAAAAGAGTGTCGGCCGGCACTAAATAGTGCTGACCGGCGACAAATAGTGCCGGTCGGCAATATACATTGTCGGTGGCAGCAAAAACCAGCCGGTGGCCTCTAGCCACTGCCGGTGGTGGGTGGGGATGGTCTACAAGCCCTACCCTGCCTCTCAAAGGCAAGACACAAGTGTTTGGTGCAAAACCAGACACTAAACGGTCGAGTTCGGAGATCCTGAGGCAAGGCGCGCGAGCCGAGACCTCCGGGAACTCCGAACAAACACAAACATGGATGATCACTGAGTGTTCAAACGGTGACGTCCAAGTCTTGAGGACGGCCAAAAATGGGGTGTCTACAGCCATATCATCCGAATTATATTTTGGTGTGATCCACAAATCCAAAGCAGGTTTTAAAGACCAAGAACCATAGTATAAGATGGCCTTAAAAATTCAAACAACTTGACATTTTGAACAATTTCAAAAAATTCAAATTCGTGAACATTAAATTGTTCAACATTAAATTCGTGAACATTAATTTGGGTTGAGAACATGTTCTTTAACCAAATAATTTTCATCATTTATTGACAACTGAGGTTGTTTTTCTATTTTAGCCACTAAAGGCTTATGAAAACCCTCTTTGTGAGTTTCATCATTTTTTGGCCTAATGGGTTGTTCTATTTTAGCCATTAATGGCTTATGAAAATCCTTCATAGACATGTTGTTTCCATGGTTTGACTCTCTAAGAATGATTTTTCAACCCCCCGAACTCTATATGGAACATCATTTTTAACCATGCTTGGCTCAACAACATACTTTTTATCAAAGTTATTTTTATAAGTTGGCTTTTTAACAATGGGTTTTTCGATCCCCCGAGCCATTGATGAAATTATATTTTCACTAATTTCAATCACAAATGACTTAAAAACATTTTGTAAAACCCCACAAAATTCAGTCATTAAAGACTTGACAAAAAGGGTTAATAACTCATGTCTCCATTGGCAGATTTCTACATCAAGTTGATGAGTTACTCCAATTAAGTGGTGTATTTTTTCTTTTACCAAATAATATGGTAATGAAGAAACAACTTGAAAAAAAATTTCATCAAGAAAATGGATCGTTTCTTGAAGATCCAAAATTTTTCTTTCATACCAATATATTTCATATTGACAACTTCGAATGGTGAAATCCAAATCGTTTGTCATTTCTTACACTTGGCAGTCCCATTGGGCGTGCCAAAAATTGTTGGCTTATTTTTCCTACGAAGGAAAATATCATAAATAAGAGCGTGCCAGCAATGATTGAAAAATCCTTACAGATTAAATTCAAGCCAATTATCAAGTGATTGCTTTGATGGTTCTTTTGCCTCAACAAAGAGGACTTCAAAATTGCTAAGTGTAGAAAAAAGAAAAATTAAAAGAAGAATGAGGGAGATAGAGAAAGACGATTGAGTGAACAATCAAAGTAATCATTACTTACCTCTATTCCTATGCTTTGAAAAGGAAGTGCATAAAATGCTTCGAAAAGAAAATGCTGAAAATAAATACTTCGAAGTATAAATCTATGTTAAACTACTCTTAAGATAAGGAAAATGACAAGAAATATTGAAATCAATTGTCTTTGATTTGAATTCTGGATCCTTTACAATGTAGCCATGAATGGCTATGTATAGGCAAATATTTGTAGGAAATAACTACCCAATAACCACCTAAAACTATCCACTTTTCTATCTTCATTCCCACAATGCCACATATCCCTCAATGTCTTCATAACTTCTTTTAACCTCCAATTCATTCTCCATGTTCTCCATTTAATTCTCCATCATCTTTTCATATTTCATAACTTCTCATAACCTCCAAATGAGTAGGAGGATGTTCTGCAATTATATAAATAATAAATAATAATAAAATTACAAATTTATAATGCTAACAGTAATAAAATAAATAAATAAATAAAAGACCTTAGAGGAGGTTAGTGTAACTAAATATTAAACCTTAAGTGGGTTTCTGTCATTTTAGCAATTTCATTAAACCATAGGAGACGTCAATGTAATTGAAAATTAAACCACAAGGGAGATTTTAGCCATTTCAGTAACCTCAGGAGAAATTTTTGCAATTTTACCAAATCTCATGAGAGGCCAATGTAATTTATCCTACTTTTCATTAATCTATTTTTAATAATCAAGCGTTGGGGCGATTTTTTTAACTGTTAAATTCATTGCAGGATAGATTTTCCAACTAGTTTCAAATACCTATTCTAAAAAAACTATCAAATTCTAAATATATGCCTTTTCTTTTCTTTTTCTTTTTTTTATTATCAATAGTTAGGAGAGTAATTACAAATAAAAAAAATATTTTATATCATTTAAAAGAACACAAACTCACATTAGGTAAAAAATCTACAAAGTCTAACAATAAATAAACAAACTAGCTCAACCTCAACACAGCCACCAATACGTACATAAGTCCTATAATGAGGAAGAGATAACTCACTACAAAGAGAATAAAATTTCGAGTTGAACTAGATATTTTACATCACAAAAAGTATTACATAGCCATCATGCCAAATGCCTGGTTCAATTCTAAACATATGCTAATACCAAAGAAATTCAATCTTCGAATTCCTGTGTCCCATGCACAATTTTACTTGTCTGCGACGGAGATGGACAAATGGACAAATTAAAATACGGATAAAACTTCAGGATTTAATTTTTTTAAATTAAAACACTGGGGTTTAAAGTGAAAACGCATAAAACATTAGGATATTTTTTGGAATTAACCCTAGTTTAATATAAAACCCTAATAATTAATACAATACTTATAATCATGATTAAAAAAACGCAGCTTATTCCTACATGATTAAAAAATAAATATAAAAGTAAAAAAAATTTAATCGCCTCACAATAAATTAAAATTAGTTAATAAGAAATAAAAGATCAAGAAATCATTTGAGAATAATAAATAATTCAAATAATCTCTCATTTCTTACACCTAAAAATAAAATTAATCTTTACTTGAATGGAGAAATTATTTTAGAATACTAAAATACTCAATTAATTTGTTGTATGATACTTAAAATATATTTCTTCATTTTTATTTTTATCATTTAAATTATTTTTATTAAATTAAATCTTAAAGTTAATTTCTCACATGCATTAATGGTTAAATTTATACTTTATTTTTTAATTTCTCACATATATTTTGTTCTATTATTATTTACAGCGAAATGTTATTATTTAAGCAATCTAATTTTACTTCTTCCGTATATCTAATAGTCATATAATTTTATTGACAAGACTGAGAAATCAGACTCTAATAACACACAATAAAATAAAATAGTCTCTAAGGAGAAAAATATAAATGCAATTTAATTTTCCCTATTAAATATATATGAAATTATTATTTACTTTTCATAATTTTTTAAAATATAAATGTAATTTCTTGACTCTATTTTTTTTCACAACAAGTTTTTGAAATTTTATAAACACAAAATAAAATATAAAAATTCAATCATTAATGAAGGTAAGAAATAAATTTTAAGATTTAATTTGATAAAAATAATTTAAATGAGATAAATAAAGATAGAGAAATATATTTTACATATCACACATAACAAATTAATTGAGTATTTTATTATTCTCAAATAATTTCTCCATTCAAATAAAGATAAATTTTAATTTTAGGTGTACGAAATGACAAATTATTTGAATTGTTTATTATTCTCAAATGATTTCTTGATATTTCATTCCTTGTTAACTAATATTAATTTCTTGTGAGGTGATTAGAAGTTTATTGTCTCAAAGATAAAAATTAAAATATGAGAATAATATATGATTCAGAAAAGATAAAATAATATTTTTTTTTACATATGAATAAATAAGTAATGCAAATTGTTGGATGAAAAAAATCTATTTATTTTAAATTTAAAAATAAAATAAAATAATAAATGCATTACTTAAAATAATAAATTTTTGGTTATTTATATGGTGTGAAATAAGTCTTGCATTAAATTATTATGATGTTATCTAATATTAATTTTAGAGAGATTATTTATTTTTAAGTATTTTATCAATAAAAATTAAGTTTTTTTTACATTAAATGGTTTAATAATATCTTAACAATTTAAAGAGTTTATTTAATATTGCATGAAATGTAAGAATTTTATTAAATAATGGTAAAATATGTATGAAATTTTGATAATATATATGCAAAACCACAAGGGAGGTGAATGAAAATTTTCATTTGAATAGATAAAGTAATTAATGGGGAATTTCATCATTTTTGGTATGATATCAACATGACATTAGTAAATTCTGTTAAATAGCCTAATAGTGAGGGAAATCTTAATAATAGTTTCAAAAATAAGGGAAATTAGTGTAATTATTGAAACCATAGGGGAGGTCCCTGTAATTGTCAAAAATCTCAGGAGAGATAAGTGTAATTTACCCTCTCTTTTTTTCCAATAAAGTAGCAAAAAAAAAAAAATTAAAATAAAAACCTAAACCTCAAGGAAAGTTCATGTCACTTTATAAAATCTTAGGAGAGGTTTCTATAATTTTATTAAATTTGAGGGGAGATTAATGTAATTGAAAATTGAACCTTCAAAGGAAGTTTCTATCATGTCATAAACCTTAGGAAAGGATTATACATTTCATTAATCTAAAAGGAGGTTAGTACAACTGAAAACTAAATCTCAACGGAGGTTTAAGTCATTTCAGAAACCTCAATAGAGGTCTAATTTCTATAATTTCACCAAGTCTTAGGAGAGGTCAGTATAATTTATTTATTTATTTGATAGGAGATAATTAGCCCCTAGGCATCTCTGTTAAGCAATGAGTTTTTTAATTTCTTAGGAAGGTAAAAAGATAGGACTATAGTTGTTGTTTTTTTTTTTTTTTTCAGCATCTCAAATGGTCGATCACAAATGGTGATAAGTAGAGTTTGAATCTATTTGTTTTGTTTGGACAATCCACTTGGAGCATTCTTCCGTTAAAAAATAAAATAAAATTACACCAACCATAATAAATGCTTTCGGTTGTTTAAGATGATTAATTTTTTACGAAAATATACGCAGAAAAGTAGAGAAGTGATATAACTCACATATTATTTATACTATATATTAAGTAAAATGAGATTTTTAACCCCAAGCATTGTGAGAGCTCCAATCTTCCAATCTAAATTTCCTGATTTTTTGATTTCAAAAAAAAAAAACTTTACATTTATTAACTTCTCCCAACCCCCAAGTCTTACCCTTATAATAACACTTTAATGTATTAAGAACAAGTATAAAAAAAATTCTTTGAAATCCAACACATGAATTCCTTAAAAAGTCTCAACACATATGATTAGTATCCCTCATAATAACACTTTAATGTATTAAGAACAAGCATAAAAAAAATTCTTGAAAAGTCCAACACATATGATTATTATCAAAATATTAAATTTTAATATAATATAAAAAAGGAAAAAAAAGATATTTAAAAAAAAAAAACATTTAAAAATCGCAATTCACATATATAGATAATATATACTATATATTAAGCAAAATGAAATTTTTAACCCCAAGCCTTGTGGGAGCTCCAATCTCCCAATCTAAATTTCCTGATTTAAAAAAACAAAAAAGAAAAACCTTAGCACTTATTAACTTCTCCGAACCTCCAAGTCCTACCCTCATAATAACACTTTAATTAATTAAGAACAAACATAAAAAATTAAAAAAAAAATTCTTTGAAATCCAACACATATGAATTCCTTGAAAAGCCCCAACACATATGATTATTATACCTCATAATAACACTTTAATTAACTAAGAACAAGCATAAAAAATATTTCTTGAAAAATCCAACACATATGATTATTATCAAAATATTAAAATTTAATATAATATAATAAAAAAAAGAAGGCATTTAATTTCCTGAAAAGTCCAACATATATGATTATTATCAAAATATTAAACTTTATATAATATAAAAAAGGAAAAAAAGAAGACACTTAAAAAAAAAAAAACATTTAAAAATCGCAATTCACACATATAGATAATTGTAAATATATTAAGAAAAATGGGGTTTCTAAACCCTAAGCCTTGTGGGAGCTCCAATTTCTCAATCTTAATTTTCTAAATTTTTTATTTAAAAAAAAACCTCAGTATTTATTGATTTGGTCAAAATCCCCTAATCAGCATTTATTAACTTTTTCCAATCTACATGCCTGCATTTATTGATTTGGTCAAAATTCCTGATTACCATTTAAAATATACTCATACAAATAATTATAGATACAACCCATGCATAGTAACTGCAGTAGCTTTTTAAATTTCTCCTGTACATTTCGGTTAGTGATAAGATTGTTAAATTATTTTTATAAAATATCTTAAAAAACATAATTTATATATTAAAAAAATTAAAACAAATATAAATATTTATAATTATCCCGTGCAAAGCACGGGTAAGAGGCTGATTTAGTTTATGCCAATTAGTGATTATCAATCAGCTCAAAACAAATTCAAATTTGTTTATCAACTTGTCTGGTGGATGAACAAAACAACCATCAGTTTTTTTTTCTTTTATTTATTTATGTATTTTAATTTTTATTATTTTTTTTAAGGGATATATGCTGAAAATCTCATTCGAAGCAATGCCAACATTCATACAGCAAAAAAGAAGCAAAACAGAGCTAACAAAAACAGAGCTAAGAACACTCAACCAATACTCCGAAGCAATTAAGGCCGAATGGATTATATTCACCACACATTAGGTTGGCGAACAAAATTTTTTTTGATCAAATTCTGATATTATTGTATTTTCTTACCTATAAAAGTAACTTGGGATCTTAATTGGGATCTTAAATAAATATCTAATTGTATTCTCAACAAGTGTTACTGTACCCCACAAAATAAAGTTAAAAAAAATAAATAAAAATTGTGATAAAAAGAGTTCATCATCCAACTAGTATTTTATATAATATTTTTCATATATATAACTACTAATTTTTAACAAATTTCACATTATAAATCTCTCTGACACTTATTTTTACTTTGATATTTCATCATAGATTAAAAAATATATGTATTAACTATAATGGAACGGAACGGTTTGATTTTGAAAACAGATTATAAATTTTAAAATTTAATCTACAATTAACAGTACAAATTAATACAAATCAATATTATTTTAACAAATTAGATAATATTTTACATAACCCTAATCATGAGCACTTTAGCTGGAAGGGAGCAGCTTGCCTCCAGTCCGAGATCGGACTGGACGGTGCTGTTCGGTCCGTAAAGACCCACTACGGGTTCCGTTTTGATAATCTAAATTGTTCAATATGTAGAAGTCGTCGAGTACTATATGCCTGCAAAACATCACGTTGATCAGATATTAATAGCTCTGTGATCAAATCAGTTTTATATAAAAAAAAAAAAAATGGACGGTGAACAAATTAACAGCTGACAAAAAACTGATCCGATGAGATAGCTATCAATATCCGATCAACGTAATTTTTTACCAGCATATAGTACTTGACGATTTCTACATATTGAATGGTTCGAATTATCAAAACGGAACCCGCGGTGAGCCCCCACAGACCGAACAAAATTGTCCAATCCGATCTCAAACTGGAGGCAAGCAGCTCCCTAGGTGAAACTCGCGACCAAGCACTACATATCCTTAATTTAAATTTAAACATACTTCGATTTAAACTGTCACGACCCAAACCCGCCCCTATGGGTTTAGTACCGTAACCGGCTAGTAATCCATGATTACCGAAGGCCTGCTTAACAGTAATAACAGTAATATAGAGTACAGGGGCTGGCGGAAGCCAAAACAATAAATGAAAGATGTCCAATGAGCTGTGACAGTCTGTATGCCAAAAGACTTTTCATAACACATTCACATTCGGAACAAACAGTATGCACATACATCATATACAGGCATTCAGGTTAATGACCAAATCTCTACCATAACAGTACAGTACAAGTCTATACAGTATTACAAAACAGAGACAGAAGGGTGAACTGAGACAGCCCAAAAAGCCTAAGCTTGAACACACTTGGAACCTCGCAGTGAGGCACGTTGGTTGGTTTGACAAAAAGGGAGTTTAACCCAACGCTCTTAGCTCCGATCCGGTGCCTGGACACCTACATATATATATAACAGTGAGCGAAAGCCCAATGAATAACATATGCGTAAAGAGGTTAGGAATGAATGTCCTTCCAGTATTTAAAACAGTCATTTGAACAATATATCAATTATTCGATCATAGCAGTCATAAGTGGTACATCCAATAGCAAACAGTACAGTAGGTCTTAATAGACCGAATAGTCAGTTGATGGCCATCATATCAGTAAACAGTAGTGGTTCCAAACATGGGAACCGACAGAGATCTCTGTGACAGTAGTAGTACAATACAATAACAGTAAATTGCTATGGATGCCACGAATACAGTTCGCAAATAAGACAAGCATTCATTCAGTAAGAAATATCATTTCAGAAAGTAGTACAGTTGATCATTCAGAAAATATTCATGATTGAATATATCTTTATAACATTGTTACTCACAGAGCACTGAGCTACAGATAGGCTAGAGCGTCTTCGGATGCCAACCCTACACAGTTACAGAATGAACACACACTAAGTTACATACTTGGGAATCAATGACTTAGTTCCTAACTTGACTCGGTGTGGTTCTACATCAATATCCTCATTAAGATACCTTAAACTAGGCCTAGGAATGCCTAGGATGAAATGAGGATGCAAAGATGTACTTAAAAACACTTTTCAGAATTTTCAGCAAACAGGGGTCTCGCTCGAGCGTGGCTTTCTACGCTCGAGCGGACATGCAGACAAAGGATCCCCGTTCGAGCGGACTGCAAACTCAGGTAAAAGTACTGGACGCATGCAATTCATGCTCGATGGGCGCTCGACCCCCGCTTGAGCATGAGACACAAGTCCTCGCTCGAGTGTGCATTCCCTCGCTCGAGCGGATTGTAAACATATGAAAAGTACTGGACACACACATTTTACGCTTGAGCGTTACTTTCCCCGCTAGAGCGGGACGCATGTACTCAGAGTGTACACTCGAGCGTGAAGTCTTACGCTCGAGTGTGGGTCCAAAATCTGGAATTTCTAGATTGAACCTCCAAGCTCAAATTCAACATTTCAAACATCAAATCCGATCTTTTTGGGCTAATTTCTGGAAAACACTTTAAAACTCATAATATGACATGTTTCAAAGATCAATTTGCAAAATCAAAGCCCAATGGTAGTTCAATTAAACACAAATCCAAACAAAACTTCATGAACATAATGTATATGTAACATGCAAGTGTTCAATTGAAATCAAAGCTTCAAATACCTGATCAAATGAGTCAATTCACTCAAAAACATGATGAATTCATGGACCATAGCTAGGATATAGACATGCATGCAAGAATTTCCATGGAAACAACCTCAAAACTCACCAATGTGTACATGTATGCATGATTCAAGCTTCAATTCAACAATTTAAAACCAATTCTAGACTTAGATCACTAATGGCTCAAGGACCATGCAAGATACAACTGGAATTCAAGTTCAAGAAGATGATTCTCCTACCTTAGGTCTTCAATTTCAAGAATAGAAGCTCAATTCATGTAATTATCATCCAAATCTTCTAATTCTCCAAGTAATTCTCTAGATGAAACAATTCTCTCTTAAGTCTCTCTCTCTCTCTCTCTCTCTCTCTCTCTCGGTTCTGGCCTAGAAAAAAGGCTAAGATAGTGTATCCAAATTGAAATAAACTAATGGCCTAAAGATGCCCACTCAAGGGCAAAAGGGTAATAAAGTCATTTAATGTAATTCAACATTATTTAATCCAATTTAATTATACCAAATCAAATTTCAATTAAACATACCATAAAATCACATAAATTCTAATTAACATGAAACACTAAACAATTTCAGATTCGGCCGCCGATAAGGCCTTCAATTCACAGTTCGACACTTAAAATGTGAACAGATCAATTAACAGTCAAACAGATAGAAATGCGTTTAAACTAATACACTCAATCAATCAGTTCAGAATGTCAGTCAAATCAGTTACTTAATCATGTTCAGTCACAGTTTAACAGTAATCAGTGGTATTATCAGTAAACAGTGGTGAGAGTTGTCACAGTCTCCCCTCCTTACAAAGAGTTTGGTCCTCCAAATTCGAATTACCTTCATTTTGGAAGAACACCGGATCCAGAGGGAACAGTTCAGGATATCTCTTTAACATATCGTCTTCCCTTTCCCAAGTGGCATATACGCCACCATCGTTTTGCCAATCAACTTTCACTAACAGAATTTCTTTGTTCCTTAACTTCTTGATCCGTCGGTTTACAATCTGAATAGCCCGTTCTTTATAAGTGTAGTCATCACTTAGCACTACACGGGTAGGCTCAATCACATGGAAGGGATCCCGAAGGTAATCCCTCAACATTGAAATATGGAACACGTTATGCATATGCTCTATTTCAGGAGGAAGCGCTACTTGATACGCCACCAGATTAATCTTTTCAATAATCTCGTACGGTCCGACATATCCCGGCGCTAACTTGCCTTTAACCCCAAAACGAGTCTGGCCTTTCATCGGTGTCACTTTAACAAAAACATGATCACCTACGTTGTACTCTCTGTCTCACCTTCGGACATCCGCATAATTTTTCTGTCGGCTTTGTGCGGTTTTCAGTCTCTACTGAATCAGTTTCACTTTTTCAGTAGTTTCATGTACAATTTCGGGCCCAAGCAAAGACCCATCTCCAACTTCTGCCCAGCAAATCGGAGATCGACATTTTTTTTTCCATATAAAGCCTCGAAAGATGCTATACCAATGCTTGAGTGAAAACTGTTGTTGTAGGCAAATTCAGCTAGAGGTAAATGGCTTTCCCAATTTCCCTAGAAATCAAGGACACACATCCGCAGTAAATCTTCCAAAGTCTGGATGGTTCTTTCTGACTGGCCATCTGTCTGAGGGTGGTATGCATTACTCAGTCTTAGTTCAGTACCCAATGCTGCCTGTAGGCTTTGCCAAAATCTCGATGTAAACTTCGAGTCCCTATCAGAAACAATGGACATAGGCACTCCGTGCAATCTAACAATCTCATCAATATAAATTATAGCCAATTTATCCGCATTGTAAATTGTTTTGACAGGTAAAAAATGAGCAGATTTAGTCAGTCTATCAACAATAACCCAAATTGAATCCTTACCTTTATTGGAGCGAGGTAAACCAACAATGAAATCCATAGTAATATGTTCCCATTTCCACTCCGGTATTGGTAAGGGTTGTAGTAAGCCTGCGGGTCGTTGATGTTTGGCTTTAACTTGTTAGCAATGAAGACATTTCGATACAAAATCAGCAATTTCTTTCTTTATTCCCGACCACCAGAAATTCAGTTTCAAGTCTTGGTACATTTTCATATTTCCGGGATGGATAGACAGTTTCGAATTGTGGCCTTTCTGCAAAACTCATCTTTTCAGTTCAGAATCATTCGGTACACACAACCTTCCCTGGAATTTCAACACATTGTTCTTAAATTTAAAGTCCGGCCTCGGTTTGGACTCCCGTTCATCAATGACCTTTTTCAAAAAGTCATCATGTTGTCGTTTCTCTTTAATCTCCTCAATCAGTGCCGGTTGAGCAGAAATAACGGCTAAGGTTCCACCTTGTTCACGCAAAACAATCTCAACTTTAAATTTTTCAAGGTCACATAGCAATTCTTTCTGCCCGGTGAGTAAACAGGCTAAATTTCCAATTGACTTCCGGCTGAGTGCATCAGCAACGGTGTTAGCTTCCCCTGGATGGTACAAAATTTGCAAATCATAATCCTTTATCAGTTCTAACCATCTCCGCTGCCTCATGTTCAGTTCTTTCTGTGTAAAGAAGTACTTCAAACTCTCGTGATCTGTATACACTTCACATGTTGCCCCATATAGGTAGTGACGCCAGATCTTCAGTGCAAACACTACTGCAGCAAGTTCCAAGTCATGGGTCGGGTAGTTCTTTTCATGCGGTCTCAGTTGTCGGGAAGTATACGCAATCACATTACCATTCTGCATTAAAACACATCCCAAACCCTTATAAGAAGCATCACTAAATATGGTAAAACCATTCGTACCTGAGGGTAGGGTAAGAATCGGTGCAGTCACAAGTCGAGTCTTTAACTCTTGAAAAACTTATTCTCTCTGATCGGTCCAGTCAAATGATATCCCCTTTTGAGTCAACTGAGTCAATGGTAAGGCAATCTTGGAGAAGTTTTTCACAAATCTCCTGTAATACCTGGCTAATCCTAAGAAACTTCGAACTTCTGTAACATTAGACGGTCTAGACCAATTCACTACTGCTTCAATTTTCTGCGGGTCAACTGTAATACCATCTTTACTAATCACATGCCCCAAAAACATTACATTATCAAGCCAAAATTCACATTTTGTCAGTTTATCATACAGTTTCTGTTCTCTTAGGGTCTGCAAGGCAATTCTCAAATGATGTTCATGTTCTTCCGTGCTTTTGGAATAAATCAAAATGTTATCTATGAAAATAACTACAAATTCATCTAGGAATGGTTTGAAAATTCTGTTCATAAGATCCATAAATGCAGCAGGTGCATTGGCAACTCCGAAAGGCATAACTAAGAATTCATAATGTCCGTACCTCGTTCGAAAGGCAGTCTTTTCAATGTCCCCTGTCTTGACTTTCAACTGGTGGTATCCAGATCTAAAGTCAATTTTGGAGAACACTTAGGCACCCTGTAACTGGTCAAATAAATCATCAATACGAGGCAATGGATATTTATTTTTCACTGTTACCTTGTTCAGTTCACGGTAGTCAATGCAGAGTCTCAATGAGCCGTCTTTTTTTTTTCACAAATAAGACCGGCGCGCCCCACGGTGAAGTGCTGGGCCTGATGAACTTCTTATCTAACAGTTCTTGCAGCTGAACTTTCAACTCTTTCAATTCAGTCGATGCCATTCTGTAAGGAGCTTTAGATACTGGCTGTGTACCCGGAATCACATCAATGGTGAATTCAGTCTCCCTATCAATCAAATCCCCTGGCAAATCATCTGAAAAAACATCTGGGAATTCTCTGACTATAGGAATACTGTTCACATCAGTTTTAGCATCAGTAGGTACAGTCAATACACAACACAGATACCCTTTACACACCTTTTTAATCAGTTTAAAAGCTTTTATGGATGAAATCAAATATGGGGGAGGTACTACTCCAACTCCGTTAAACACAAATTCAGGCAGTCCAGGTGGACGGAAAACAACTTATTTTGTTACACAGTCTATGGTAGCATGATATTTCGTTAACTAGTCCATTCCCAATAATCAATATTCAGTGACAGTAAATCAATATACAAATGAACATCCCTAACAATAATTTCACATGCAGGGTACATATAAGCACAAGTCATAGATCCTCCAACAGGTGAAGATGCAGCTAACAGATAGTTCATAGGTTCCAGTGGTCTATTTAATTTTCGCGAAAAAACATGCGATACATATGAATGTGTAGACCTCGAATCAATCAGAACATAAGCATTTTGAGTACAGATTGAGAGTATACCTGACATAACGGTCTCGGTATTCTGCACATCTCCCGGTACGAGTGCAAACACTCGGCCTTGCCTCTTGGGCTCTTTTTCGGTAGCTTTCGGATTTGGTTTCAGTGCAACAGTTGATGTTGCGGCGTTGGCTGCAGCTTTACTATTGCTTTGAGAAGCAGAAGGGCAATCTTTGACCATGTGGCCCACCTTGCCACACCTGTAACAAGCTCTAGAAATTTTATAACACACCCCTTTGTGTCTCTTGCCACACTCTGAATAGGGCGGTATGGAATTGTTACCCTAGCTAGAACTGTTCGAAGACCTAGTGTTTTGCTTCTTGTTCAATGAACTGTTCCGACCTTTCTTAAATTTAAAGCCTCGTCTCTTACCGTGCCATTCAGTTCCCGGTGTTTTAGTCTGTTTCAATGCTTCGATATTTGACTCGGCCATTATTGCTCGGTCAAGAACATTCACATATTTCAATAATTTCAGAACATTGATTCTGTCAAGTATTTCAACATTAAGGTCGCCTTCAAATTTCCTGGCCTTTTTGTAATCAGTATCAACCATGTGTGGTGCATATCTGGCGAGTTCAGTGAATTTAGATTCATACTCTGCTACTGACACGGTGCCGTGTTTCAGTTGTTCAAACTCAGTCACGTTGCGGTCCCTGACACACCGAGGAAAGTATTTCTTAAAGAAGGCTCCCTTAAACTGAGCCCAATTCATGGCAGTATTGGTGTCGCGGACCAGCATCCACCACCTTCTGGCCTCCTCTTGTAAAGTAAAAGTGGCCAATAGGACCTTGTGTGCTTTAGAACACGGAAACACTTTAAATAATTTCTCTGTTTCAAGAACCCAGGCTTCGGCCTTTAATGGTTCAAGGCCTCCTTGGAATGATGGCGGTTTCATTTTACTAAACTTCTGTGTCAGAGCAATTATATCATCATTAACATTCTGCTCGGGTTGAACTGGAGGAGGTGGGGGCTGTTGGTTCTGTTGTAGCCTCAAGGCCTCAGTCAATAGTTCAATTATTCTTTCCAATCTTGCCATTCTAGCATCAGATGATTCTGTTTCATCGGCGTTCCTTGCATTGTCCATTTCACTATATGCAATACAATGATAATAAACATAGGCAGTTGCATACTTAAACACATTAGTACATTAGCACATATATTCTTGTCATGGCCACACACAATTTTTCATGCTCATACATTGCCCTAATTACTTTTCTAGGACATCCTATAGCTCAATTGGACACGTGTATGTAGTATAACTCGTGGTTTGATATCGCTCTGATACCACTCTGTCACGACCCAAACCTGTCCCTATGGGTTTAGCACTATAACCGGCCAGTAATCAGTGATTACCGAAGGCTTGCTTAATAGTAATAACAGTAATACAGAGTACAGGGGCTGGCGGAAGCCAAAACAGTGAATGAAAGATGTCCAATGAGCTGTGACAATCTGTATGCAAAAAGACTTTTCATAACACATTCACATTTGGAACAAAAGCAGTATGTACATACATCATATACAGGCATTCAGGTTAGGGACCAAATCCGTACCATAACAGTACAATACAAGTCTATACAGTATTACAAAACAGTGACAGAAGGGTGAACTGAGACACCCCAAAAAGCCTAAGCTTGAACACACTTGGAATCTCATAGTGAGGCACGTTGGTTGGCTTGACAAAAAGGGAGTTTAACCCAACGCTCCTAACTCCGATCCGGTTCTTGGACACCTACATATATATATAAACAGTGAACGAAAGCCCAGTGAATAACATATGCGTAAAGAGGTTAGGAATGAATGTCCTTCCAGTATTTAAAACAGTCATTTGAACAGTATATCAGTTATTCGATCATAGCAGTCATAAGTGGTACATCCAATAGCAAACAGTACAGTAGGTCTTAACAGACCAAACAGTCAGTTGATGGCCATCATATCAGTAAACAGTAGTGGTTCCAAACATGGGAACTGACAGAGATCTCTGTGACAGTAGTAGTACAATATAATAACAGTAAATTGCTATGGATGCCACGAATACAGTTCGCAAATAAGACAAGCATTCATTAAGTAAGAAATATCATTTCAGAAAGTAGTACAGTTGATCATTCAGAAAATATTCATGATTGAATATATCTTTACAACATTGTTACTCACAGAGCACTGGGCTACAGATAGGCTAGAGCGTCCTCGGATGCCAACCCTACACAGTTACAGAATGAACACACACTAAGTTACATACTTGGAAATCAATGACTTAGTCCCTAACTTGACTCGGTGTGGTTCTACATCAATATCCTCATTAAGATGCCTTAAACTAGGCCTAGGAATGCCTAGGATAAAATAAGGATACAAAGATGTACTTAAAAACACTTTTCAGAATTTTCAGCAAATAGGGGTCTCGCTCGAGCGTGGCTTTCTACGCTCGAGCGGACATGCAGACAAAGGATCTCTGCTCGAGCGTGACTTTCCCCGCTCGAGCGGACTGTAAACTCAGGCAAAAGTACTGGATGCATGCAATTCACGCTCGATGGGTGCTCGACCCCCGCTCGAGCGTGAGACACAAGTCCTCGCTCGAGTGTGCATTCCCTCGCTCGAGCGGACTATAAACATATGAAACGTACTGGATACACACATTTCATGCTCAAGCGTTACTTTATCCGCTCGAGCTGGATGCATGTACTCAACATTTCAAACATCAAATCCGATCTTTTTGGGCTAATTTTCTGGAAAACACTTTAAAACTCATAATATGACATGTTTCAAAGATCAATTTGCAAAATCAAAGCCCAAAGGTAGTTCAATTAAACACAAATCCAAACAAAAATTCATGAACATAATGTATATGTAACATGCAAGTGTTCAATTGAAATCAAAGCTTCAAATAGCTGATCAATTGAGTCAATTCACTCAAAAACATGATGAATTCATGGACCATAGCTAGTATATAGACATGCATGTAAGAATTTCTATGAAAACAACCTCAAAACTCACCAATGTGTACATGCATGCATGATTCAAGCTTCAATTCAACAATTTAAAACCAATTCTAGACTTAGATCACTAATGGCTCAAGGACCATGCAAGATACAACTAGAATTCAAGTTCAAGAAGATGATTCTCCTACCTTAGGTCTTCAATTTCAAGAATGGAAGCTCAATTCGTGCAATTATCCTCCAAATCTCCTAATTCTCCAAGTAATTCTCTAGATGAAACAATTCTCTCTTAAGTCTCTCTCTCTCTCTCTCTCTCTCTCTCTCTCTCTCTCTCTCTCTCTCTCTCTCTCTCTCTCTTTCTCTCGGTTCTGGCCTAGAAAAAAGGCTGAGATAGTGTATCCAAATTGAAATGAACTAATGGCCTAAAACTGCCCACTCAATGGCAAAAGGGTAATAAACTCATTTAATGTAATTCAACATTATTTAATCCAATTTAATTATACCAAATCAAATTTCAATTAAACATACCATAAAATCACATAAATTCTAATTAACATGAAACACTAAACAAATTCAGTTTCGACCGCCGATAAGGCCTTCAATTCACAGTTTGACACTTAAAACATGAACAGATCAATTAACAGTCAAACAGATAGAAATGTGTTTAAACTAATACACTCAATCAATCAGTTCAGAATGTCAGTCAAATCAGTTACTTAATCATGTTCAGTCACAGTTTAGCAGTAATGAGTGGTATTATCAGTAAACAGTGGTGAGAGTTGTCACAAAAACACACACTCAAAATTAAAGGTGTGCATTTTCTATCCCACATGAATCATATTTAAATTTAATAAATTATGATTTATTATTTTTTGACATAAATATATCTATATATATATACATGATACGACACTATAATACAAATATTAAATATGTTGGGTGTTGCATCTGCATAATATGAACTTGATATGAATAACCCATTTTATAAAAATTAATTACACATTTCAATATTATTTTCACTAATGGGTGTCATGACATTTTTTAATCCATTCTTCATCTAACTTATTAATAAGTATGTAAAATAAGATTTTAAGACTATTATAGGTTTTGTTTTGTTTTTAATTAATGAATACATTTTTCGTGTGCTATTTGAGTTAATCTAGAGAGAAAAAAAATAGAATATAATTTTTGTAAGTTAATAAAATTGAACTGAAATCAAATATTCTTATGAATAATTTCTCCCAATAGAGATTGATTTCATTAAATTTAACTTTTAGAAAATTACTTGAGCAAATCACACTAATGGTCACTATATTTTACACTTTGTGTCATTTTGGTTCTTATACTTTTAATTGACTCAATTTTGACCATTAATTTTAAATTATGTGTCAATTTGGTCAAATTAATAATATTGTTAGTGTGTTTTTTGAGAAAAATTATCACTAAATGGGTTGACGTTTAAGTCACTAAGTTGAGTAAATTTATATTTTTTTCCCTTAAAAATATATCACATGACACTTAAGTTTCTATTTTCTATGGGGTAAAAAAAATTAAGAATTGTAATCAAGTAGACTAAATTTAGACAAAGTCATAAATTTATGGTCAAAATCAAATTAATTGAAATTACATGAACTAAAATATCACAAGGACAAAATACATGAACTGCTTTCGGAATTTTTCCAAATTAGTTTTTTTTTAATTTATAAACTTGATATTTTTAGTTATGGTAAAAAAATTTAAAATGGTGCATTAACACAATGCGAACTAAACACATGCCGAAATGACATGAAATAATTAGCAGGTTGAGTTAGTATTGAAATAATTCAAACATGAATCCGAAATAACATGACATGACCCACTACACACCTAGTGCAAATCATAACAAATACCACTTTATTCATAACCAAAGTTAATTTGCCCATTACCGATGTCAACAAAGAGCAAATCCAAGTGGTGTAGTATTTAGAAAAGAATAATACTATATACACTAATTAGTATACTAACTAATATATTAATTAATAATGTGGTATAATTTAAGAAATTTTTGATATTTGTAATTCGTATAATGAGTGAGATTAATAATAATGTCATAACTAGTGTTGATACATTAATTAGTATACTAATTGATACATGTAACACAACCATTTAAAAAATACGTGACAGGGTGACAATTTCTAGCGCATTAATCCACCGCCTAATATCCCTGCCTTCATTGTTAAGGGAATGAAGGCAAAATTAATTAAATCAAAGAAAGAAATTCAAGTATCCATTTCTGGTTTTTTTGATTTGCATTATTAATAAGTAGTGCTACACCACTAGAAAATATATAAAGGGTTTATTTATTCAGCTACCTAAAAATTAAGAACACTAATTTTTTAAGTAAAATCCCTTAGTCTAGTTTTATCATTCACCACCTCCAATCACCATTGTAACTCTTACTTCCGGCCGTCACCTCTAGTCACTGACGACCACCCTTGACAACCACTTTTCGATGACTACAATCGGTTATTAGTAAGTAATTTTCGGTGAATCTTCAGCGAAGTGAAATTTTACTAACTTTTTATAGTAACATTTTCTGGCAACGATTTTCAGCGATTCTTCGGTAAAGTAAGTTAGTAAAATTTCAATCTACTAAGGTCAATGAAATTTCACTATTTTCAAACATAAAAATTTGAATTAATAGCTAAAAGCATATAGATTTTTTTTTTTCTATGCTAATTAGCACACAAATTTCTCTAAACCTTAGCTATAAACACAATGGTACGTGTACCTCCTTAGGATCCACCAAAAATATACTTGATTTGGGCCAAAATGTTATCCATTGAGACCCACTAACTTATGTTTTGAGTTCTTTAGCTACCGATACGTAATAAAATGTTTTTCCTTGCCCTTTAGGCTAACAGGGCACCAAAGTTGAGAAGTATGCTAAATGAGCCAAAAAAAAAAAAAAAAAAAAAGAAAGAAATAAACACGGCACAATCCGTATGTGCGGATCATATGCACTGCATAAGTAGATCAATTTGGCAAGATCCTACTTTGTCTCAATCCCCATGTGTGGACCTTTATGCTGTACAACCGGATCTACCTCGATTTGTGTGTGCACCAAAGTGATGGAATTAGCTAGGAGCTATACAAAATGCGGTTGAGAACTTGTTTGGAAGGATCCGAAAAACTTAAAAGATGGCTTGGAGCCAGGGAGGTACTCCCAATCATCAATTTATGATGTTTTCTTCGTTTGGATTGTTTGAGATGTGCTACATAAGTGTACTTTTTAATTTTTTAGTTAAAAAAACAGGAATTTTTTTTAATGTTCCTAATAATAGTAATTTAAAGAATAGAGAATACCAAAAAAATGGATAATGTATTAGGTCCCTCAATTGGAATCCGTGCATTTTTTAATTCTTTCTTGGACCAAATACCCTTTACAAATTAACTGAGAACACTCCATTGGATTCCGACGACTCAGTTCCATTCCAAAAATTCAACCATTTTCATGAGCAAGAGAACAGGAGAATTAGGGTTTCATTACGGTTTCATTATCTTCTGCCAAAATCTTTTCCATTCCTTCCTCGCAAATCTCTCTGACACGTTTTCACTGTTCATCGTCATCTCAATTCATCTTCATCTCATTGCATCTTCATCTCAGGGCATATCAGTTTGTAATTAGGATTTCATCATCACTCTGACAAGTTTTCTACAATCCAACGAGTTTTTGTCTGGAAACACAGTTAATTGCATATTATATTAGCCTTCTATTTATTAGGGTTTCAATTTCGTAATAAAAAGTTACATGAATTTGAAAAATGTTATTTCTCTAAATTTTGTACTTAATCTTGAAGATGTTTGCGTGATTTTGTCTACAAATTTCTCTGGTATTGGCTTGATCTATGTTTCTTCTTTGAATTTTCTTTGGCATGTTTATTCCGCCATTTTTTTTGGCATGGTTAATTTCTCTGTATTTCTATGCGTAATTTTCAAATACAACTCATTCAAATTCCTCTACTCTATAAATTTCTTTGGCTTGCCATGTTTAATTTTCTCTAACATGTGCAATTTTCATTTTCTGTGATTGCTACATTTATGTTTCTTTCTTGAATTTTCTTTGGTTATATTTTACATCTATATGTAATTTTACTCTCTTGTCTCTGTCTATGTTTATCTGATATTTATAATTTTCTCTGGCCACATCACTTTTCTCCCTTGTGTGTGTCTGTCATGTTTAATTTTCTCTGGTTGTCTGTAAATTTCTCTGGCATTTTAATATTATGGAATGGAAATTTTCTTTGGAATGTGTTTGAATTTTCTCTGGCTATAATTTACATCTATATGTAATATTACTCTCTTGTCTGTATCTAAGTTTCTTTGGCATTTATAATTTTCTCTAGCTACATCACTTTTCTCCCTTGTGTGTCTCTGTCATGTTTAAATTTCTATGGTTGTGTATGTAAATTTCTCTCGTATTTTAATATTATGGAATGAAATTTTTCTCTAGAATGTGTAATTTTCTCTGGAATGTGTTTGAATTTTCTCTGGTATTTTCATTTTCTGTGGTTACTAGATGTATGTTTCTTTCTTGAAGTTTTTCTGGCTATATTTTACATCTATATGTAATTTTTATCAATTTTTTAAAAAATTTCTGTCATGTTTATGTTGCTTTGTTTATTTTCTCTGGGAATGGAAATTATCTGTGGCAACATTTATTCCACATGAAAACACTTAGTATTCTCTTGTCTATGTCTAAGTTTCTTTGGAACTTTTAATTTTCTCTAACCGCATTACTTTTATCCCTTGTTAATTTCTTTGGCATGTTTATGTTACTTTTTTGATTTTCTCTAAGAATGAAAATTTTCTGTGACTAGATGTATTCCATAGGAAAACAATTAGTACTCTGACATTTAATTTTCAGTGTATAATTTTCTTTGACCACCTTAGTTTTCTCCCTTATATGTAATTTTCTTTGACATGTTCAATTTTTTGTAGCATATTTAATTTTCTCTGGGATTTAATATTGACATCTTTATGTTTTCATTGTCTGTAAATGGAAAAACGCAAAAGCAGCAAAACACTAGAAACACCACAAAAGAAACAAAAACTCTCTAAGTCTTCTTATGATCTTAGATCAAAAAGTAGCAAAACACCACAAACTCCTTGCCAAAAAACACAAGTCCAAGGTAATGAAGCAACAAGCGTCAAAATGAATACCCTAACTTCAAAAGACTCAAGCTTAAAGGGGAAAAAACCTGTTAAACTTCAAAGAAGGGGAGCTCATTACAGCATCCAATACCGATCCAAGCTCTCATCTATTGTCTCCTTTTTTCAAACCCTTAAATTCAATTCAAACCAACTTGAAGAGCTTCAAAAGACTCCATTTTGGTATTTAATTCAAGCTCTAACCACTGGAAGGATGGATCTAAGGAAGTCTAGGAAATCTGATTATGATGTGGTTGAAATAATCCAACGTTACAATGAAAAAACAAAAGTATTCACAGTTGGTAAAAAGAATTTGACCTTTGCAACCAATGACATGACCTTGATTTTTGATTTGCAAGGTGGTAAAGAAGCCATGTCATTAAGATACTCAAAAAAGCCAAAGACTGCATTCTTGAGGCGAAGATTTCCAAAGGACACAAGGCTCACTGGTCCTATTCTTAAGAATGCCTTGGTCAAAGTAATGAAAGGCAAGCAACCAACTGACTTTAAAGATCTAACAATCATCATTACCTTGTACTTGTGTCTTACCCTATTTTTTGCAACATGTGGGAATTCAATAGGGT
This sequence comes from Camellia sinensis, assembly GCF_055761805.1. Classification (NCBI taxonomy): domain Eukaryota; kingdom Viridiplantae; phylum Streptophyta; class Magnoliopsida; order Ericales; family Theaceae; genus Camellia; species Camellia sinensis. Next base: position 32,326,516 of record NC_138966.1, on the reverse strand, counting down.
GGGTTTTTATCAAGTATGTGGAACCTCTTGAATCAATGAAGCAGTATGATTGGCCAGAAGCAATCATAGCAACATTGACCGATTCTATAATAGCATTGCACAAAACTCCAGAAAAGTTACGGGGTGTGTCATTGCATAGCTAGTAAGTAGAATTTCCATTCAAATTTACAGTTATGATACTTACAAATTTGTGTGTTTAGCAAAATTTAATTACTTCAATTTCCATGACAGTATTGGCTATGTGAACATGTAAATATCATTGAATGGGAAGACAATAACACAAATGACTTCCCAAGATGTACCAAGTGGAACCTGCAAAGCTTGACCAAATAGTTGCAGAAGACACCAGTCCACTCCCTTGCACCTCGACAAGTTAGATTTCTATTGCCATTGCATTCTCAATGAAATTTCAAAATTTCTCTGACCACTAGTTTTTTTCCCTCCTTGTGCTTTGATTGATTAAGATCAATTTTCTCTGCGATGCAATATCTTATATGGAATAACTTATGTGTCTTGACTGATTGACATCAATTTTCTCTGAAGTTTTAATTTATGTTGCTTCTTTAATTACCACTGGTTTATTTCTGCCCTTGGAATGAATTTTCTCTGGAATCCAAATTTCTCTGACCACAATTGTAACACATTAACTTATATGCCTTGATGGATTTTCTCTGATATCTAAATTATGTTGTCTGTTTCATAATTTTCTGTGGCCCATAAAATTATTTCTCCTTGTGCGTGTAATTTTATCTAACCCATAACTTATGTGCCTTGACTGATTGAGATCCATTTTCTCTAAAATTTCAATTTATGTTGCTTTTTTAGTAACACTGTTTATTTCTACCCTTGTAATGAATTTTCTCTTGAATCCAAATTTCTCTGACCACAATTATAGTGACATTAACTTAACTGCATTGATTGAGCTTCTCTGATATCTAAATTATATTGCTTGTTTCATAATTTTCTTTGACTTGTAAAATTATGTGTCCTTGTGTGTAATTTTCTCTAGCCCATACAATTTTCTCTTAAGTTTGTTTCCCATTAGTATGATTTAGATGAATTTTATCTGCCTTATTTGAATTTTTCTCTTAGTGAATTTTTAACATTTCTTTAATAAAAGAGCCTCCTGTTACAGATAGATAACAAGGAGCTAGTTAAAAACCCATCAGAGGAGTTTTGTCTTGGTAAAAATAAGAAGAAAGAATCAAAAAAGGCATTGGTCAAATTCAAGGAAACATTAGAAGATTCATCTGAAGAAGAAGAAGGGAATAAAGAATGAGAAATCAACACAGAAGAACAAGAAGCAAGCAATGAAGATGAAGATCAAGCAAGTAGTGGAGAAGCGGAAGCTAGAGAAGCAAATGAAAAAGTAGAAGACAAAGAAGAAAATGAACAAAAAGAAGAAGAAGAAAATGAAGAAGAAGATGAAGGCACTGAATCTAAAGAGGAAGAAGAAAACAATGAGGAAATGAATGAAGAAGAACATAATGAGTTGATGGACCAAAATCATGATTGCATTTATAGCTCAACAATGCATCAGCCTCAAGAATTTGAGAAATCAAAGGATGCTCAAATTGCTAATCTATATCAAAGACTAAAGGCACTTTCTAAATCCAAAATAGAAGAGAAAAATTGGAATGAATCACTTACAGAAAAGGACATTGCAATAAGAACCTTGACATTATATAACTCGAAACTTCAAGAAAGAGACAGCACAAACCAAATGAAGCTAAGGATGTTAGAGGTTCAAAAAGAAGATGATACAAAAACAATTCAATAGTTGAGATATTTAATTTCAGAGCTTGAAACTGAAAATGCTAGATTGCATAAACAAATTTAAGAACTAACTGTCCAACTAGCAACACAACCTTACCGAACACCAACACAAGTTCAACCCCAAGGTTAGTGAAAATCTTGAGCCACAAAAAGTTATATTTTTGTGTCAACATAACTCAGAGAAATTTCTATTTATTACAATTTTCTTTGTCAATGGTAATTTTCTCTAGAAGTTAAATTTCTCTGACCACATTAGTTTGGCTAGTTTGATTTTTGTTGCTTATTTGATTTTTTCTGTCTATTTGGTTATTTGATTTTTGGGGCTTGTTTGATTTTCACTGTATATGGTTGGAATAAAAGTGGAACAATAACTAACAACCCAGCAAGAACAAGTGACACACAAACAACAACCAAAACAAAAGACAAAAATCTATGGTAACTGGAAAATATTGAAGCAAATAAATTTACATATTGAAATATGATCTGTTACTTTAGAGAAATTTAACTTTTACTGATATTTTCACTGTCTACAGTGAAAAAAGATCCTATATCAATGATAAATAATTTAAAAGCAAAAGAAAGAAAAGAAAAGCAACAAGATCCAGAATTTCAATATCCTAAAGTTGTAAAGGTGACTAGAGTTGCAAAGCAAACAAAGCAAACTACCAAAGATAAACAAGTACTTGATGTCGATGAGTACGTCTTGCCTCAACCAATAAGCATCAGAAAATCTTGGGTTTTGTGACAAACTCTACCGGTTGCAAAATTGGTAAAATAACATGTAAAAGACATCTTACAGCACATATCAAATGTGTCTAGACTTGAGTAAGTACAACAAATAAAATAGAAGATAACAAATAACAATTTACAAACTTATATTGCATTAACAACTATTAAATCCCTTCTTTGTCATCTTGTAGGGCTTTAATTTGGATAACTGAGTTAAATCTCATTATCTTTGAAGCTATTGGAAACCTAATAAAGGAAAAAGAAATTGCCAACAATGTAAGTCTTTTATCAAAATTCTCTGCAATGTTCCATTAGCCTTTATAAACCAATGTTACAATTATAAATAATATTTTTCAAGTCATTGATGGCTATGGAGAGATCCTATTTGCTGACCAAATGAGAAAATGACAACAACCAACTTCATTTTTTTTTTTCCACATGCATGAGCTTGGTATGTTACTACTCTTTTATTTGATTTTTTCTGGAATTTACTTACTACTTTCTCTTGTTAAGATACTTCTTGAAGCCAGTTGTGTCACTAGTCTAATTTTCTCTGGCTAGTTGTGTACATTTAAAATTTCTCTATGTATATTTTTGAAATTCCTGTCATTTCAACTTTCTCATAACCATTTTTTGATTTTCTCTGACCACAGAACTTCATCAAGATAACGGAAAATCAAACTTTCAGAGTCTCATTATTTGACAAGCATCTTGAAACAGCATAGAGGAACTACAGGTTCCTCCATTTCTCAATAAATACCAAGGGCAATGAGAAGTCGACAGATGGATATCACTGGACCTTGCTAGTCTTGAACAAACAAGACAATTTATGAAGGTACTACAACTCACTAAGGCCAAGGAGGGACGATGCACAAGACAAATATATCAAAGATGCAAAACAATTGGTATCGAGTGCAAATTTCTCTAATTCATGATAATGTTTATGTGATGATAATTTTCATAGAATCTCATTAATTTGTGTGTAAATTTCTCTGTTATTTAAAAATTATTTTTTTATAGCAAGATTATGTGGAGAATTTTTTGAAAGTTGGCCTTGAAATAGAGGCACAATCACAACCTTCTTTCAAATTGATAGACTCACAAAATACAAATTATGACTTTGAATATGTCAACAATGCTCCACAACAAGACAGTGATTCGTAAGTTTCATACAACATCTATAAATAAGATAATCTAATTTGAATGTTTCTTAAAACTAATTATACGTATAATTTGTATGCAGTGTGGATTGTGACCTCTTTGTATGCTACATAATGAGACAATATAGCAACTATGAACCTATCAGCTTGAAATTGTCGACACAAGACATCAGATTGATGAGGGTAGAAATCATAGAGAGATTTGCGATCGAAGTTGGCCGGTCATGAATAGAACCAATTCAAATACCACCAGAAGAAGAACCAAAAGTATAATAGTGAAACCACACTAGTGAAAGGAAGACAATGCATACAATGTAATTAGGAATAACCCTTCAATTTGTTTTTTCATACATTGAAGGAATGATGATGTTTGATATATATGTATATATCTTTTTTTAGATAATGTAAATTTCATAGCTATCAATGGCTAAATATATATTTTTTTATAATGCATGCTAAGTAGTGATTGTCAACAGAATCCACATAGAGAAAATTGTTTGTAGAAATTTCTCTGGTATGATGTTACAAAAAATTCACAGAGAAATTTGACTTGTATCGTGCCAAGAGGGTGCCTATATGATCATATAATCTCTAATGCAATGTGTTGGTACAAAATAATCATCAAATTTAAAAAACACAAAGGGCACAGTAATTTTCTCTGCTATTGACAAATTTCTCTAAATGAATTTGAAGCTTCAAAACACAATGCACAGAGAATTTTCTCTGCTAGTGGCAATTTCTCTAGATGAATTTGACTGTTATTATAACCACACTGCCTATAGTATGTTTCAACAAACACAATGCACACTATAATTTTCTATACTATTGGAAAATTTCTCTGAATGAATTTGACCTTACAAAACACAATGCACATTTTAACAAACACAATGCCATAGTAAATTTCTCTTCTATTGGCAGATTTGTTTGGATGAATTTGACTGGTATGAAGTTACCAGAAATTCACAGAGAAATTTAACTCATATCGTGCCAAGAAGGTGCTAATATGATTATGTAATCTGTAATGTACTGTGTTGGTACAAAACAATCATCAAATTCAAAAAAAAATGCACACAGTAATTTTCTCTGCTATTGGCAAATTTCTCTGAATGAATTTGACCTCACAAAACACAATGCACAGAGAATTTTCTCTGCTAGTGGAAAATTTCTCTAGATGAATTTGACTGGTATTATAAAGGCACTCCCAAAGTTTGTTTCTAAAAACACAATACAAAAAGTAATTTTCACTACTATTGAAAAATTTCTCTGGATGAATTTGATTGGTATTATATACACACTGTCCAAAAAATACATTTTACAAAACAAAATACTCAAAGTAATCATCAAATTTATTATTCAATCAATAAAATGTATTATTCTTAACTATTTAACAAAGGTTCATTGCATGTCTTCTTATTATGGTGACCACTACTCTCATATTAACTAAACTTTATCACCCTTTTATACTCTCTAGTAGAAGCAATTATGTTCTTCTTTGGCCTCTCAGCTAGTCTCTTACTTAATGGAGGTAAAATCATAGCATCATCACTGCTACACATAGGTTTTTCAACAATTGGAACTGGGCCAATTGAAAACGAGTATGCTTGATGATACATATCAGCATGAAAAAATGGTTCAGCAAATAAATTCAAATTCTTTTCACTCCCAAAAATTGCAGCACAATCATGTTGACATGGATACCCATTTATTTCCTATTTTCGACATGAACAAGTTCTCAACCCAAGATCAACCATAACCGAAGGAAAACAATGCACTTCAAACACATTATCCGATGATAAAATCACATTTCATGTCCTCGCATCCATGAAAGCCTTCTCCAATACACTATTCATATGAAGACAGAGAACCTTATTCCATTTACTAGAGAGCAGCCTCCTATCAACCGCACATGTCCACCAAATTTGTTATTGGCAAGTGTTGAGCTTCTCGTATCTGTAGACACCCCATTTTTTATGACCCTTACGACTTGGGCGTCCTCGCATGCATACCCGATGATGAGTCTGTTTGCTCGCCAAGTGCTCGAAGTTCCCAGTGGAATGCCACAACTTTGAGCCTCACAAACCCTGATAGCCTTTTAAACCCAGTTTTGGACCAAGCCTATCTTTTTTAGTCTTTAACCTCTAGTGACCTATCGGCCACTGAGAGAGACATACTGGCTATCACTTTTTTCTTGCCGACTTGGTACCGGCCACTGATATGGCTTGCCGACTACCACTGATGGCCGGTCGGCCACCAGTGTCTTTTGTAGATATTTTATGTCAGTTGTGCCAACTGTTTTCACAGATGCATGTATCTTCACCCACGTGTAGGGCTGGATGTTTTTGAGGGAACTGTTTGGTTCTCTATATATAAAAGACCTCTCATATAATTTTGAAGGTTAGAAAATTTTGAGCTTAAAAATTCTCCTCTCTCTCTACCAAATCTCTATAATTTTGCTTACGATTCTTCAACCTTTGCCTATATACCCTAAACCAAATCTCTTCACCTTTGAGCTAAGGTACTTTTGAGCTTGGTTTGAGCTCTAGAGGGTGTTGTTTGCTTGTGTTGTTGCTTGGAATTGCTTCTTCTCTTCAAGAGGTATAAAGTTCTACCTATTTGCTTGCTTGCTTTGCTTTTATTCCTACTGTTTTTCCATTGTTTTGGGTTGTCAAAACTCTGTGTTTTTTGGGCTGAGGCTTGGGTTTAAGGCCATTAAAGGTTGAGGGATTAATAGCCCTTCTTTATACCTTGTTTTGGAGGCCTTTGCCCTTGTGTTTCCCACTCTTTTATTATCTTTTTCCAAACTTTTAAACACTGATTTTTAGAGCTTTTTCAGTGGCCAAAATCATATTTTGAAGTCCAAATTTGGAGGGGTTAGCCTCCTCACCTTGTGTCTTGTTTACTAGCCTAGTTTATGCTATGTGTTAGCTTAATTTTCTAGCCATTTATAACTTAATTCCAGCATGTTTTTACCACTGATTGGAGTGTTTTAACTCTATTTTGGGTTGGTTAAGTCATTTGAGTCTTGTTTTGCATGCTTATAGTGTAAGTGTCCCCACAAGCTTGGTGTTTTAGGTCTTTCGACACGACTTGTTTGAGTTGATTGCATTGTTCTAGTGTTTTTCTCACTTAATTTCAGAAAGCATAATCTCTACAATCTCCCTTATTTCTTCACTCTTTGTTTACTTTGAGGGCTGTTTCAACCTTCGGATTGTTTAAGCTTGAGATTGGGGTCCATACTTAATGGTTTAATCCTTTTTTGAGGGTTCATTATCAACGACATGACACCTCTCTCTTGCCTTAAACTATCCCTTGTTTGACACTTCCTTCTCCTTTAGAGGACTCAATTCACCATTGGACTTAATTGATTAAAGGATGGTTGGTAAATTAAAAGGAGTAACTAAAAGTTGAAACTAAAATTGTGTAAAGATAAAAATTTGATTATGTGTTGGTTATGTTTAATCGGACGTTAATTGAACACATTGAAGCTTGGACCATTTCATATTTGCTGGTGATGAAATAATCCAAGTCTCCAAGGTCAACCACTTCCCTTGATCTTTCATGAAAGGGAGGAGGTTTGTGTCTTTTTTTTCTTTCATTTATTGACCTTGCACTCTTGGGTTCACAAGCCATCATGCAATAAAATTGCTTGAATTGGTGGTTTGTGGCTTAGGTTCACCACTTGTTGGGTTTTTTCATGAAAAAGAGGGGTGAGTTGTGCAGATAATCCTTGAAAACACCCTATATATGCTCTGTTAGTTCTCTGTTGCAGCAAGATGAACCTAGGCATTAGTGGCTGGCAGGTAGTCGGCAGACCACCTCCATAGCCAGTTGGTGGCCAGCAACCTTTATCTTTGGCCGACTGGCCACTGAAACAAAACTCAGTAGATTGTTGGTAAGGTGGAGCAAAGTTATTCTGGAAGTGTTTAACTGTGCAAACAGAGGCATTTAGAAGCAAAACAACGGTGTTTTCAGGTAGAAACCGTGCATGTACATGAACATTTCTCATTTCTCAAGGCGGAGTAGTTAATTGTTTAGTTTAATTATTAATTGCAATTATGTTGTAATTCTTTAATTAGTTAAGTAGTTAACTAGTTATGATGTAATGATTTTAGTTAGCATAATTAGTTTATTTGTTGTTGTAATAATTAGCTTTAGCTTAGCTTTAATTAGTTAACTAGTTAGCTAGTTTATTCATTCGGACTCTCCTTCGTGAGAGCGAAATGATGTAATAATGTGTATGTCTTCCAACCCCACGACTTTCTCCCTTTTATTTAACTGCTTACGATGGTTAGTTTAGGGACATCATGTTTCAATTAGCATTCTTCATGTTTGCATCCATTCGTATTACATGCTTCGAGGCTTGGTCCATCATTCTAACTGTATTGTGGTTTAATACTTCTTTGAATATGTGCTTAGACTGCATGTTATCAAATTGTTCCATATCCCATGTTTAGTAGTCGAGCCTAGTAAATTGCATATCGCATGTGTTGCATTAGTCATATCACAAAGTTAGGAATCATGCATTTTTCTAACTAGTTTCTCTTTTGGCTTGAAGTAGTAGGTGAGCCTTTACACGCTTTAGCATCTTGCATGAAATGTTGATGTTGCCATGTTTAGCATGCTTGCCATGAGGCTAATTGCTTAAGTGCTATAACTACTTGAATGCTTGTGGATAAAGGCTTGTTGTTTGAATTGGAATGATTCAATGAATGTACGTTTAAGCCCACTTTGTCAAGTGACAAATTTACAAACTTTAAGCCCACTTTGTTAAGTCGCAAAATCAAACCCTTTTCAAAAAAACAAACATGAAATTGAATTATTCCAATTTGAACAAACTAGTCTATACCTTGTGTGCGCGCATCACATAGTAAATGCTAGCCTAAAAAAAAAAAAAAAAAAAAAAAAAAAAAACTGGAACAAGAGCATATATTGTTAATAAAAATCATATCATGATTAGTAGAGGACAATCTTTGATCGGGTGAACGTGGGTGCTCAATTCATGACATTCCCCTCTCGTACCTAAGTTGCCGAGCTGAGACAATCTTGGTGATGATGGGCACGTGGCCTTTGGCACTAGTCATGGGTTTTCTAAATTTTTCAAAAATATTTAGGTAGCGACTCTGTTTCTGGCAAAGCAGTCCATTTTTGACATTTTTGATTCAAAATCGATTTTCCAAAAGATTTGCCGGATTTGGACTCTTTGGTGTTTATCAATTTCATATTTCACTTGTGAGATTAGATTCAGAACCACGGGAGTCCGAATTGTAAGGTTTATATTCCAACTTTCGAAAGAGGGAGCGAAAAAAGTGTAGCTACAGTTTCTGGCAACTCTGCTAGGGATTTAGAGAACTTGACTCGAACTCATGACATAAAATTTTATCTACACTTATATGTTTCTTTGCATTGCATTTGCATTGGTGCATTTAAGTCATTGTGTTTGCCATCTGCTATTCCTGGACGGTTTGCCGGAGGCTTGTCTAAAAAGCTTGCCAAAAGGTTGACCGGTCATGGGCTCTGCCATGATGGGAACATAACCCTTGAATCTGGACTATCGCTGTACCGTTTGATCCACCCTTTACTTTTTGGTGTTAGGTGCGAAAGGTATATTACGTAGTCTTGCCGAGGTACCCCTTTTGATCATTTAGCCTAGTTACATATCGAAAGTCGTAGAGACTATTCCAAACTAGGACAGGATGCTTACCTGAATACAGGAAACCCACTTTGTTTGAATAATGAACCTTATGTCACGCCCCGAGAATTTATGTGACACAAAGAGCAGCGTTTTAGGTGTACCGAACGCGCTGGAAGGTTCCAGAAGGTGTAAGAACGGTCTAGAGTATGCAGGAAGGCTCTAGAACGTGGTAGAAGGGTCCGGAGTGGCCTAGAAGATTCTGGAATGTGGTGGAAGAACCTTGGAGGGTCCAGAAGAGTCTGGATGGGTCTGGAACATCCTAGAATATCATGGAGAAGCCTACCATGTACTACACTAGTATAGAGAGTTCTAGAAGGTAGTAGCAGGGTAGTTGTCCTAGATATTTCTGTGGAGGGTTCTAGAGGAGAACTTGTAGCCCTTGGATCAAAATGACCCTAGCCATCAATTGAGGAGGTGAATGGCTATATAAAGGGGAGGGGTCTCATTTGTAAGGCATCAATCCAAGAGATCCAAGAGAGGAGATCCAAGAGAGCTCTAAGAGTAAAGCACTTGTGAGGGTGAGAGCCTTGTAAAGCTTTGTACACAACTATACTTGTATAGTGAATACATTCTTCTACCTAAACTTTGTGTTTTAGTTAGTGTGGTTGAGTGGGGAAGGCTGACTTAAGTGCAACTAAGTGGGTTGATGTGACGACCCCACTGCGTATAATGAATAACACTTAATCAATTAAGGAGATTTGAATTCTAATTGCCCATTGTTCTAATTTAATTTGGGGTCATAAGAATTATTTAGTTTGATTCGTATATGATTCTATTGAGGATTTATTTTGGAATTAGAAATTGAAAGCCAACATGGCTCAAGAGAGTACGAATGGTGGATTAAATTATTTTAATTTGCAGTATCGGATCATATGGGAGTTTAATTAAATATTCGATTTAGATTTATAAATTGAGATTTGATTAATTGGGTCCGAATTGGAGTTAATTAAGTTAAGAGGATTGGGAATTAAGATTATCATGAATTAAATTCATTTATGTGGTGCCTAATTTGAATATGTAATTTATTGACAAAATTTTGAGTCTGATCAGAAATTAAAGGCTTAAATGATTTAAGAAACCAAAATTGAGGATGGAAATAAGTTTAATTTAATATTTGGAGCCTTTTGGGAGTTCGATTAAAAATCTGATTCGGATTGATAAATTTAAATATATTTAATTAGGCTCTAATGGAAGTCAATTAGACTAATTAAGTAATGTGAAATTTATGATTAGTTATGATTGATTTAATTATGTACTAATTAAGATTCATTAAGACCAATTGTTATTTAATTAAGCTAATTTTTAATCATAAACTAAACTATGAAAGAAACTAGAATTGTGGGTGTATGTGAGTGTGGTGTAGTGAGCAATTTTGTGGGTGTAATAACAAGTGTGTGGGCACGTGTCATGTTGTTGGGCAAGAAGGGAGGTGTGTGTGAGTGTATAATCTAGTGGGTTCAAACTTGTACTCAACCATGAGTAGAAAACACAATATAAGAGAGAAAGAAAAGGAAATGAAGGCATTATGTGTTTGTGCTGGAACAACAAAACCGAGAGGTAGAGAGAGAGAGAGAGAGAGAGACCAACTCTATATGCTGAAATGGTGAAGGAAAAGCAAGGGAAAGCTTGGGAAAAGTGGAGAGTTGAAGAGAGGCTCAAAGCTCAACAAGAAATTCAACAAATCAAGACTCCAAGTAAGGTATTGAAACTTAATTCTTGTAGATAAATCATCTAGCAACAAAAATCAAAAAGGATTTGGGTTCAATTTCATATCATTTGGAAGAAATTAGCAAGAAGATGAAAAAAATTGAGCTAGGCTCATGTTTATGGAAATGAATTATATTGAGTTTAATTTTTGTAATCTTGCATAAGATTAAGTTCCATTGTTACATGCATGAGGGAAATCTATGAGTATTTGAATCTATATCTACATGTATCATGGATTTTGAAGAAATTGAGCCATTTAAGTTCATATTTTGAAGAGAAAAAGGAAATGTTTTATGAACATCAAGTTTATGAAAATTTAGAGTTAATCCTAATGCTAGATAAAGTTTTGATTTTATAATTAGATTTTTACTCCATGCATGTAATGTAATTTAAAATTTTATTTAAATTCAACGTATTTTGGAACATCCATGATTATGAATTAAGTTGAGGTTACAAATTAAGTTAAGTTCAAGATTATGGAAATTAGTTGAAAAATTTATAAGAATATAAAATTAGTAATTTTGATGTCAATTTCATACATATGAATGATTTTATAAGGAGTTTATGACTTTAATTTCATGTTTTGAAGAAAAATAGAAGACCTTGAAGTCAATTTTATGTAACTAAAAAGAAAATGAGAAATTAGAGCCATATTCAATTTATGAAGATTAATTTAGAGATTAATCACCTTGGGTTTGAAATTTGGCTTGATATGGAGAAAATGAGTTGAAACTAAATTTAGGCAATTGGAGTATGATTTTGAATAAATGATTTCTAATTGAGAGTGTTTACTAAATCATACAATGGTTCTCCATATTTATGTACTAAAAATACATGTTTTGAGGCTTTGAATATCAAATTTGAACTTCAATTACAATTCTGGAAATTCCAGAATTTACACTGTCCGTCTCGCTCGAGCGTGAAAATCGAGCTTCCAGAAATTTTTTCAAAATTTTACAGTCTGCTCGAGTGACCAAAGTGGCGCTCGAGCGAAGTGGCGCTCGAGCGAAGACCCTATTTTCAGCAATTTTTGACTAACTCATTTAAATGCATAATTGCATCCAAATGACATTCTAAGTATTCTTAGGCACTAATTGGACCCGCATAGTCATGGAATAAACTAGAAACACATAAAGAGAGTTGAATTAAGATGAAATGAATATTAAACGGTGCTTCTATTGTGTTTTTGTTATGTGGTTTATATAGGTGGGCATCCAAGGCCTTATATCGACTTAATCCACTGTGAGTAACAATGTTGTAAAGCTATGTTCGATTACAATTATTTTCTGAATGATTAACTGTATTGCTTCCTGAAATGATATTGTTTACCGAATGAATGTTTTTCCTATTTTACAAACTGTATTCATAGCAATTGACTGTTACTGCTACTGCTACTGTTACTGTTACTATTACAGAGATCTCTGTCAGTTCCAATGTTTGGAACTAATACTGTTTACTGTTTCGATGGCCATGAACTGACTGTTCGGTCTATTAAGACCTACTGTACTGTTCTGCTATTGGATGTATTACACATGACTGCTATGATTTCTAAATGACCGATGTGACATGAAATATGAGACATTTATTGAATAATTGATCTATAGATGATATTGACCGTTTTAATTACTGAAAGGACATTCATTCTTAACCCCTTTACACATTCGTTATTCATTGGGTTTTAGTTCACAGCTTATTATATATATGTAGGTGGTCAGGCATCGGAGCAAAGTTAGCAGCGTCAGCCTAATTTCATTTTGTCAAGCCAACCTACTGTGCCTCACCACGAGATTCCAAACCGTTATTGTCAAGGCTTTGTTTTGGGTGGCCTAAATCCACCTCTTTTGAATGAATGCCATATGGAGTCAAGTGAATATTTCATAAGCTATTTTGGCTTTGGGATTTAATTCTCCAACATGTCTTTTATTTTGTACTTAGACGTGTTTTGGACTTCAGTTTTTACATATATAGTGAATATGGACTTGGACTTATGTCTGTATTGACATATATATATATAAGTGGTTTGTGCATTTAAGTCCTCACAACTCTTTGGACATTATGTTTTAATATTTACAGGCTTCCGCCGACCCCTCCTACTGTATAATTGCTATTACTGTTAAGCAGGCCTTTGGTAATCACGGATTACTGGCCGGTTACGATGCTATACCCTTAGGGGCGGGTTTTGGTCATGATAGAGTGGTATCAGAGCACGAGTTAATTTCTTACACACGTGTCCATTGAGCATTGGAATGTTTAGAACATATTTCAGTTTCATGCATATAGAAAGTAAGTAATAAGTGGTGCATTCAGGAATGTGTATATACATTTGTGTGATATGTTTAAGTGTTGAAACTAAGAATTAAGAGCTATTGTGAGCTTTTGATAATTATAAGGACACTGGAATGTGTTGAATCAATTTAGCAATGGGCTTAAAAGCTAACAATTATGGTGAAATTTCTAAAATTTCTACTGTTATAAGGAAATCAGAATATTTGACTAGTACATTGGTGAGTCTAAGTATGTTGATTTGTGGAAACACAGTGTTATGTAGAATTAGAATCTTTAATGAAAGTCATGAAAGCTATATGGGTTATATGTCAAATTGGACTATGAGAATATTTGGAAAATTGAGAAATTTGATGACCAATGAAATATGTGAAACTATGGTAACTGAGGATGAGAGAGTTATTTGGTATGTAAGATGGCCTATTTTGGAGGGAACCAATTATGTGAAATATTAAATCGTAGAGTCTCATGCATTCGTTGAATGACCTTGAAAGTCCGATTGGAATCACGTTTGGCCAGCGTAGCTTCGAATTAGAAATTCTTGGTAAATTCCGTGGGAATGAATAGGTTGCCTTACCAGTGTCCTTATATGCCTATATGTGTATGTCTACCTGTATATGATATGTGCTTTGTGTTATAAACTAAGTCAGTTAAATTAACCCAAGTATTATCAACCATCTTCTTATGTTTAACCTTATCTTCTATCATTAGGAAAAGATGGTGAAAAGTGTGAAGGAAGTGGAGGTTGAATCCTTATCAAAGCATCTAGACAAAGTAGAAGAAGTGTTAGAGAATATGATGAAAGTTATGCAAACGTGTCATGAGAAAATACAAGATCAAAAGAAAAATCTAAGTGTGAAGTCAATGAAAGGACCAAAGAATATAATTGAGAGTGTTGTGATAGGAGAGACGAGCAATCCTAACCAAGGTCGTAAAAGAAGTAAGCTTGCCCCAACATGTTCAATATGTCTCAAACGTCATAAGCAATTATGTTATCGACTCTCGGGGGGAATGCTTCAGATGTGAAGAAATAGGGCATCAAGTGAAAGATTGTCCAAAACCTAAGGGATGTTCTAAGTCACTCAATCAAATTATAAGTGAGTACCTAATGGAGAAATCAACAAGAACATGATTAGTATATGCAAGCAATTTTAAATTCGGTATGTCTGCATATGCTTGATTTGATTTAAAAGTAAATAAATAATGCATTTCTTTCTGGCTTATCAAGATTGTTTAGTCTAACGAAATTATATGCTTTTGAGAACTTGTTTGAATAGGAGGGAAGATGTACTTCCCGTTAGGAGACTGACACCTATGAGAATTAGAAAGGAAAGACTCAAGTAACCCATCTATTTGACTATTTAGAATTCAACCTGAGATTGCTGAAGAATGTTAGACTATCACCAAGACTTAAGCTAAGTAAAAGACTAAAAGAATTAAGCTAATAAAAATTTTCCTGCTTAGTATCCGAACAAGTAAGACTCAATTTACCGCAATCATATCGTTATTGAACTTTCTAATAACATTGAAAAGGATGGTATTTACGTTACTCCAACATAGTAATATTCCTACATGAATGATAGATAAAGTTAGAAACCATTACTTGGATATTTGAGACTTAACTCGAAATTGTCAAACTTAGAAAAACGAGATCAAGATTTAAAATGATTTGGAAAATAGGTCAAATAAGATCACAATGATAACATTAGAAGAGGAAGAAAGGATAAGAAGATCTAGTAATTTTGTATCTGAATAATGGTTAAAAAGGAATGATGATGTGATCTTATAGACACATAATTGAATTTTGATTTTGAATCCTAACTTAGATAGCCTAACTCATTATAAAGAAATTAAACTCTAGTGTTAAACGGAAGAAGGATATTGTAATGAGAAATAAGAAAATGAATTTCATTAGAATGACAATTGTATATTTCTTAATGGACCTTTGGAAACATAAGAATTTCAGTCGGCTAATTGTAATGATTTGAGAAAGTTAAAAGTTTTGCCCTAAGTTACCGTGTGACAATTTATCAAAGTCAATGAATATATCTCTGTAGGTCTAAGGCTTCAATGATGGCTACACGACCTTCAGAGAAAGACCAGATAAGAATGGTAGTTCGTAATCTGCACGGGAAATTGCTACAGAAAATGATAGTCCTACCCTTGTTCACATTCACCAAGCTCCATGAGATGGGAGTCCAGATTGAAGACGCTATGAAACAGAGGTTGATAACTGATGAGAAAGAACAGGCCAAGAGGCCTTTGTACGTAGTTCCAATGCAACCACTAGTGAAAGCACAGCTGCGCGACCGTCTGATGTGAGTGTTGTCACCACTACAACCAAGACCACCAATCCCTTCGCCAATACAACTCCACAAACTTCAAACAACTAGGCCCGATCACAGAGGACCTTTACCCCATTCTATATTGCCTTTATCACAAGCCCTGAGGGTGCTGATCAAAAAGGGGCACCTCAAGCCGTTAGAGCCTCGCCCACTACCCGATCCTTTCCTACTGAAACACAACCCAGCCAAGTATTGTGCGTTTCACCCACAGCACGGTCACGGCACTGACCAATGCTTCAGGCTGCATCATGAGATTCAAGATTTCATCGATAACAAAGTGATCGCACCACCCCAAAAGTCAAATGTAACTACCAAACCTCTCCCAGCCCACAATCAAGTTCCTCCACCTCACAACCTGAACTTAATCCATACACTGGCCCTCCCCTACGACCCCAGCGTATATATTACCCCTTCCCACCTACCAAGGTCGATTATGTTCATTCTTGAAAGCACAGATTTGTGTATAATGGACACATCCTCACTTCAACCTAAACCCGTAGTGGTGACAATGGCAAAAGAAGGGAGGCTGGCCTTAGAGGAGAGTATCAGTCCACTACCTGAATGCTTTGATGATTTGACTGAGGAGGAGTATGTTCCATGCTGTTACATTGTACCAGTTGATCAAGTCAAGCCAAAAGTGGCATTGCCAACAACAATAGAGGTCGATGTGGTTAGAGAGGATGGCCCGAGCCAAGGTTTGGATGATCTGGAGGAATTAAAGGAGGACTTAGACAATTTGTAATTCTATGACGAACAAGATTAAAGGGACGTGCAGATTGACTGGTTTGATTTGAATGGGTCGACGGACAACTCGGGGTGGTTAAGTGATGAACCTAACAGAGAGGAAGGAACTCAACCAAAACTTGAAGAAAAGGAAGCAAGAATAGCTATGGTGGCTGGAATGGTCGAGGAAAAGGGAAACTACCGGAGAGCACCGGCATAAAAAATTTAGCTCAGGAATTGGGCATGTAAGTACTGCTAATACAGAATAGTAAGCCGCGTTAAAGCGTTTTATGCCAAAAAGGAATAAAAACAAACAGGAAGTTGGAAAAGCCTAACACCTTGTGGGGGATACTTCTGATGTGAGAATGATTAGACCGGAGCCGAACAATTGTTTGTCAGTTGCCGGAGGAGTATGATAAAAGGATGATGATTTACTTCTGGCCAACACCAATGAAGATTGGGGTGGATCCCTGCCAGACAACACATGGTACGCTGAAGAGATAGACCATATGACTAGAAGTGGGCGGTATTTCAAGCCACCGCACTTGGACCAAGCTGAGGCCTCTGGGAAAGATAAGGAGGTTGAGAAGCAGAAGGAGAAGCAGAATGAGAAGTAGTTAGAGGAAGAGGCAGTGTTGAAACAACTAAAGAAAATCCAAGCCGATATTTCAACCTAGGGTCTGCTCATGGCTTCTCGAGTACATCAACAGGCTGTATTATTAGCAATGGACAAAGCCAAACTGTCCATTGACACCACCCCAGAACAGCTTGTGGAATTAGTTTTCTTAGGTAGTGCCAGTCCAACCCTAACCTTCTCCGAGAAGGAACTGTCGCTAGAAGGCTCAGCACACAACAAACCTTTGTACATATCTATTGAGTACAGAGAAAAATGGATGCTAGTGGTATTGGTCAATACTGGGTCGGCTATCAATGTCTGTCCGTCGCGCACAACTTATGCCATCTGTCTAAAACCAGCAGATTTCGTATCTACAGCCTAAGTGATTCGAGCATATGACAACACAAGCAGGGAGGTGATGGGCATAGTACAAATTCCGAGTTCAGGTGAGCCCAGCTCAACAGGACTTCGGTTTCATGTCCTAGATGTCCCGGCCACCTTTAACTTACTGCTAGGAAGACCCTGGCTGCACCTGGTGAAAGTAATCTCTTTTACCCTCCACCAAATGCTGAAATACCCTCACAGGAAGGGTATGGCTATTGTGTTCAGAAATTTGTCCATACATCCTCCGCAAGAGGTAACTACACTAGTATTGGAAATCGACCATGGCGATGGGGATATATTCCTTTCAGGGTTTACTCTGGCCGAGGCCCGGACAGTGCAAAACATCTTGGCAGCTGATGAGGACTTATATGTCAGTGCCTAATCAATCTATTTCATGAACAAGCTCCAACATGCGCCAAGAATGGGGTTAGGAAGAAATGGGCAGAAAAGTGTCACAACATTAGCCGATGTGCCACATAATCCATATGCCTTTGGTCTTGACTATACGCCCTCCAAAGAGGATTGGGTCAGGAGATGAGAAGAGATGGCAGGCAGAGCTAGAGCCAAGTAGGCCGAGAAACGCTATGAGCTTGTTTACAAGACAATCCGGGAGACACTAAATGGTCATTTTGTTCGAGAGGGTGAAGACTTCCCCTTTTATGGCTTTCCCGAGCCCTAGTTGAATTCTTCAAAACATCATGTCCCTGGTTTCAAAATCTTCTTTAACCTCCAGTTGCAAGATAGTGATGCCGAAGAAAAGGCTGAACCGAATACTGAAGCTGAACAGAGCGTGGAAAATAACTCAGAAAACAAGGAGCTTGGAGTAGGAGCAACACTGGCATTTCTCCTTTCAGATTCTCCGACCGACTCAAAGAGCTTGGGGGATAACCTGACCATCTCTATGATCGGGGACCAACTGGGGGTGAACCTTTGTAACAGCATTTTGGATGCATCTAAAGCACCATCTCTCGTTTGGCAACTAGAGGAGGGCTACCTGTCTAGTAGTTTTGAGTCGGGTAGTGAACCAGAATCTGATTCCACAGAGTCTATGGAGTCAAAATTAGATTCTGATTCTTCTGAGTCTGAGTCCGGTATTCTTGGGGGTGATAACCCGGTTGCCAAGGTCTTGTCTAGGTCTTCTTTTTCTTTTACTTTTGAGTCAGTTGTAACCGAAGAGCTGGATGAGCTGGACTTTATGAATGAGAATGCCGCTACTGATTCTGAGTATTTCTCTATGCCGCTTGTTTATTGCATTGATCAAGATTTTCAAAGTTTTAATGAAAACAATGAGGAAGGAATTCCTCTGGTTTTGAAAATTTTGATTAATCGAGAGGAGGAGAGGTTTGCTAAACCCTTTGCTGATGAAATCATTGCTTTTAACATGGGTGCTGAAAAGGATCCACGTCTGGTCCAGCTTGGGTCCATGTTATCTTCGGAGGAGCGCGAGCATTTAGTCGCTTTATTAAAAGATTTCAAAGATGTTTTTGCGTGGTCCTATAAAGACATGCCTAGAATTGATCCTGGGATTGTACAACATCAGATCCCTCTCAGCCCCGAGGCCCAACCCATCAAATAGAAGTTGTAGAGAATATGCTTAGATTGGGCTTTGAAGATTAAGGAAGAGGTTACCAAACAGATTGAGGCAGGGTTCTTACTTGTGTCTGAGTGTCCAACGTGGTTGGCCAACATTGTTTCAGTCCCAAAAAAGGATGGCAGAATCAAAGTCTGTGTTGACTTCAGGGATCTGAATAAGGCTAGTCTGAATGACGATTTTCCCTTGCCACACATCGATGAATTAGTGGATTTCACTGCCGGCCATGCATTGCTCTCCTTTATGGATGGATTTTCCCAGTATAACTAGATTTAGATGGCACCCGAGAACAGAGAGAAAACCGCCTCACTATGTCGTGGGGAACCTACTGCTACAGGGCGATGTCGTTTGGGTTGAAGAATGCCGGGACAACCTATCAACGGGCTGCAACCACTATTCTGCATGATATGATCCATAAAGAGGCCGAGGTGTATATGGACGACATGATTGTCAAGTCCAAAGAAAGAAATGGCCACTACTCTGCCTTGAAGAAATTCTTTCAACGGATTAGAGAATTCAGACTGAGGTTGAAACTGCAGAAGTGTACTTTCAACGTGATAGCAAGGAAAATGCTGGATTTCTTGATCACAAAGAGGGGCATCGAGGTAAATCCTTCCAAAATCAAGGCCATCCTAGAAATGCCACCACCAAGGACTGAAAAGGAGGTGCGAGGCTTTCTGGGTAAAGTGCAATTCATAAGACAGTTTATTTTCAAATTTACGTTGACTTGTGAACCACTTTTTGGTCTCCTGAAGAAAGGAAAGAAATTTCGATGGGATGATCAATGCCAATTCGCTTTTGAGCAGATTAAGCAGTACCTTCACGGACACCACAATGGGATGCATGCTTGCTTAGGAATCTAAGGATAGGGTGGAGAAAACCATCTACTACTTGAGCAATAAAATGTTGGATTATGAGACCCGCTACACTCTGCTGGAAAAGGCTTGCTTAGCCTTAGTTTGGGTTTCCAGGAAGTTAAGGCATTACTCGTTATCTCACTCTTTAATTCTGGTTTCAAGATTAGATCACATCAAATATCTCTTTGAGAAACCAGCACTTACGGGTAGACTAGCCCGTTGGTTGCTTCTTCTCTCCGAATTTAATCTGAAGTATGTCACTCGCAAGTCGGTCAAGGGGAGAGTAGTAGTGGAGTTCCTGGCAGATCACCCAATAGAAGAGGATAAAGTAGTAGAATACTTATTCCCAGATGAAGCTATTCTGCAAGTCGAGGAGGAGACTTGGACAACGTACTTTGATAGAGCGTCCAATCAATACGGTTATGGGATAGGTGTGTTACTGATAGCACCCGACAATTCCCATATACCTTTGGCCTTCAAACTCTGGTTCAAGGTATCCAATAACAAAGCAGAATATGAGGTATGTATCGCTGGTTTGGAAGCCGCCCTGGAACGATGGACAAAAAGGTTGGATGTTATCGGGGACTAGAACCTAGTTGTTTCTCAAACAAATGGAGATTGGAAGGTCAAAGAAGAAAAGATGAAGATCTATCACCAGACCCTGGACATTCTGATTCCTAGGTTTGAAAAGCTGACTTTCACACATCTACTGAGAGAGAACAACAGGTTCGCTGACGCCTTATTAACTTTATCTTCTATGATAGACATCTTGCTTGGAGTCCGGATGCGTCCAATCATTATTGAGCATAGATATATGCCGGCCTACGAAACTATCGCCACAATAGATAAAGCACAAGATCAAATCCCTTAGTACTATGATATCTAGAACTTCTTGGAAATAGAGGTTTATCCACGAGGGGCAAATGCCAAGGACAAAAGGGAAATACGGCAAATGGCCATCCAATTTATCATTTGCGGAGGTAAATTATACAAAAGGGGTCATCTAGGAATGCACAAGTTGTGTGTCAAAACAAAAGAATCAAAGCACCTGATGGAGGCCATCCATGGAGGAGAATGTAAAGTGCACATAAATGGAGTAATGTTAGCCCGAAAGATTCTCAGGTAGGGTTACTATTGGTCCACCATGGAGGAGGATTGTATTGGTTTTGTTCAGCGATGCCACAAATGCCAAATTCATGCAAATTGCATAAATATCCCGTAGTCGAAACTGTACAACATGACTTTACCATGGCCTTTTTCAGCCTGGGGAATTGACGTCATTGGGGCAGTCACACCAAAAGGGTCAAATGGGCATGAATACATTCTAGTGGCAATTGATTGCTTTACGAAGCGGGTGGAAGCTTAGTCTTATGCAGTGTTGAAGGCAGCACATGTGGCTAAGTTCATCCGAAACAACACCATTTGCCATTATGGAGTCCCAAACGAGATCATTTCAGATAATGGTCCCCATTTCAAGAAAAAAGTGATAGACTTGTTGGAGAAATACAATGTGGCTTTCCATAAGTTTTCTACATACAAGAACATCAAGCATATTTTGCAAAAAATGGTTGAGACCTACAGGGACTGTCCAAATAAATTGCCATTCATACTCTGGGGCTATAGAACTTCAATCTGGACGTCTACAGGGGTAACTCCTTATTCTCTTGTCTATGGGATGGAAGCTGTTCTGCCAATTGAAATAGAAGTCTCATTGCTGCGAGTCATGTCTGAGTGTCAGATAGCAGAGGCGGACTGGCAACAGAGCAGGTTTAAAGAACTGATGTTGTTTGATAAAAGAAAGCTGAAAGCATTGTACAATGTTCAGGGTTATCAACGCAGGATTGCTAGGGCTTTTAACAAGAAGGTTAAGTCCCAGAATCTGAAAGAAGGGGATTTGGTGCTAAAAGACAATCGAGCTCCTATCCATGACCCAATGGGTAAGTTCAGATCCAATTGGACTGGTCCTTACATCATCAAAACTATCTGGTCGGGTGGAGCTGTTATTCTTATGGACTCGGATGGCCTAAAATTTTCCTAACCGATCGACATAAACAAGTTGAAGAAATACTATCCCTAAAGGCCAACCTAGGCAAAAGTTAGAGTATGAAAAATTAGAAATAAAGAAAAACTAAGCTCGTAAGGTTGAAAACCCTAAAGGGCGACCTTGGAAAAAGTTAGAGCGCAAAAGGAGAGAGTTAATACTCGAGTGAACCCGAACCGAACTACGTAAGGCCTGATTCCCATCTTCGGGATATGTAGGCAATTCATCCTGAAGTTCGGCCATAAACACCTCAAAATCAACTGTCATGTCCATGTGTTTGATCAAGTCATCTTTGTCTGTTCTTTACCTAAGAGTTCGGTTATGATCTTTACTCTAAGAGAATAGTTGGTTATAGTGCAAAGCAATGGTGTTCAGTCAAGGGGCAGTTCTGATCTTTGGATTCGAGGTTGTACATCTTGAGGATTGATTCCGTTCGTGTCAAGTGGTGATCTTTTGAAAATGGTTTTGGAAAGTTTTAATAAAAGTTAATTTTGCTCAAATTTTACCTTTTACAACTTAGACCATTTTTGGACCAAAAGGAAAACTTTCAGTGTTCACAACTTTAATTTCATTAATTTCAATACAAAGTTCTCCAACTCTCGACACAAATCAAAGTTGCTCTTATTACATCTTAAAAACTTGAAAAGAAATATCAAAGCAATAAACTAAGGGTATAGATGAGTCAGGTGCTCCTGTGTTTCCCACTCGTACTTGTGGAAGCTTCTGATGCTAAAATGGGCCCGGTTTGTGCCTCATCCTCGAGCCAAGCCAAACACTCGCCAGAAAGGGCACAATTGAAACTAGGGGCAAGAGCCAGAAGTTATCTCGTCCTCCAAGTAGTGAGGTACCTAGCTAAATGTGAACCTCGGATGGGGAATGAAACCGGGTACTCTACCCTCTCCCCTGGGCGGATCTAATCATGTCCAAACTGACGCCTGAACTGGAAAAGGAAGTATAATACACAGTGAGTCAGGCTAATCAACTGAATACCGAACTGCCAAGCCATGTTGTAACTCATCTTGGTCAGATTAAGCCAGGGGTAATGCCAGGCTATGTCAGCAACAGACCTGTTGCACATCCACTCGCACTAACACCCTTCATTCAGGAAATCCACAAGTTGGTGGCAGAAGAAATAGCCTCGAGCTGAGTATGCAAGGCTGTAACGATCCCATTACGTATAACGCTTAGCACTTAATTAATTAAGGAGATTTGGAATTTAATTGCCAATTATTATAATTTAATCTGGGAATCATGAAAATTATGGGGATTGATTCATAAATGATTCTATTGAAGATTTATTTTGAAATTAGAAATTAAGGGTCCAAATGGCTTAAGAAAGTAATATTGAGAAGTTGAGTCAATTTAATTTTACATACGGACCCATTTGGGAGTTTAATTAAATATTTGATTCAGTTTAGTAAAATTGAGATTCAATTAATTAGGTCATAATTGGAGTTAATTAAGTTAATTAAATTATGAAGATTGAGAATTGTGATTATTACGAATTAAATTTATTTATGGGGTGTCCAATTTGAATATGTAATTTAATTGACGGAAATTCGAAGTCTGATTAGAAATTGAAGGCCTAAATAGTTTGAGAAATCAAAATTGATAATGGAAATAAGTCTAACTTAATATTTGGAGCTTTTTGGAAGTTGATTAAAAATCTGATTCAGAATGGTAAAGATTAAATATAATTAATTGGACCTTAATTAAAGTCAATTAGACTAATTAAATTATGTGAGACTTGTGATTAGTTATGATCAATTAAGATTAATTAAAAATCAAGAGGTGATTAATTAAGCTAATGAATGACCGGTGGCTAATTTGACTATGCTCAACTGATTAACATTGTGGGTGTATATTAAATATATATATATATATATATAATAAATTATTAAACCTTCAAGTTTTATATGTGTACATGAGGAGAGAGAGTAGGCAATTCCACTTATTAATTGTTGAGTGCATTCTGTGCTTCATATTTGTCTTGGCAAAACCGTAAGAGAGAGAGAGAGAGAGAGAACCGTGGGTGAGAGAGGGAGAACCGTGAGTGAGGGAGAGTTCAATTCCTTAGATCTTTGCTGGAAATTTTGAAGGAAAACCAAGAGAAAAGTGAAGAAAAGGAAGAAGAAACTCAAGTTTGGCTTGGATTTGTCAAGATTATGCAAGATTAAGTGTCTATGAAGACTCTAGGTAAGGATTTGTCTCTCAAACCTTGAAGATCCTATGGTATAGAGTTGGATTTATGGGCCATTACATGTATTTTGCTTGAGCATGTTAAGAAGAAGGTGATTCCTTACATACATACATACATGAATATGTTGGATTTTGAAGTTATATGTTACATGCATTCTAGGATTGAGTTATGTTGAAGTTCAATCTTATAATTTGAAAGCTATGGAAAGGAATTTAGACTAGATTGTTACAGGCATGAATAAATTTTACAAGTTTAATACTCTAATGATACATACATCATGAATTTTGAAGGAATTAAAAATAAAGCTTTGTAGATCAATTATGAATTGTTAAGATTTGGGTTTGCATGTAAAATCAAGTTAGGATCAAGAGTATGAATTATGATTTCTTAAATTTGTTAACTTGTGTTCAATTTCATGTAAATAGAAGAAGTTAGCAAAATGATGAATAAATGGAGTTATGTTCAATTTATAGAAAATTAGACATTGATTCGATTTTGATCCCCAACCCATGCATGCAATATAATGAAAGAGTTTCATTCAAAATTTAAATTTATGTTATGGAACCTCTATGATTATGAATTAAATTGAGGTTAAAATAAATTGAGTTAAGCTTGAGATTAAGGAAATAAGTTTGGGAAATTTATCAAGTAGGTTTAATCGGTGTTATTCCTCATGAATTTGGACTTCATCTTTACATGCATCAATGAATCTCTAAGAAAGTTATGGAATTAGTCTCATGGATTTTTGTAAGAAATGAGGTTTTAAGTAAGAAATTAAGTAGACTCACAGTTGTGGAAATTAGTTTGGAAGATTAATTGTTTTGATTTGGCTTTGTAGCATTTTCTTGTAATACATGAGTTTTAAGGGAATTAAGCCATTTAAGTTCATATTTTGAAGAGACAAAGGAAATGTTTTAAAAAAATCAAGTTTATGGAAATTTGGAATTAATCCTAAAGTTTTGATTTTATAATTAGATTTTTATTTAATCCATGCATGTGATGTAATTTAGGAATTTTATTCAATTTAGATACATTTTAGAACACCCATGATTATAAATTAAATATTTGGTTAAAAATTGAGTTAAGTGGATTTGTTATTAATAATAAAATTGGATCTATCTGTATTACATACATCATGGAATTTCAAAAGGTTGGGAAGTCTAATTTATATCTTAGAATTGTGGGTTGATATGAATAAGATGAATTAAAACTAAATTTGGGCAATTGGAACATGATTTTAAATGAATGTTTTCGAACTGAAAGTGTTTACTAAATCATACAGTGGTTCTCCATTTTTGTGTACCAAAAATACATGTTTCGAGACTTTGAGTACCAAATTTGAATTTAAATTGCAATTCTGGAATTCCAGAATTTACGTTGTCCGCTCGAGCGTGGAAATCGAGCTCCCAGAAGTTTTTCAAATTTTACAATCTGCTTGAGCGACCAAAGTGGCGCTCGAGCGAAGACCCCATTTTCAGCGTATTTTGAAAAGTTGCATTTAGTTCATATTTTTATCCTCATCTCTTCCCAAAGCATTCTAGACATGATTTATGACTCAATAAAGATTAATAAGCTATTAATCAACATAAATTAGTTAGTTAAAGAATGAATCATTGATCTGGTGGTAAGAAGCCAAGTAAAAGGTCAATCTATTTGAAAAAGAAGGGCTTAGTAATGAAAGAATGTATGAAATAAGAACCCGGTTTATTTGAATGGGAAAGAATAAGCGTAGTAGAACTTCAGACTATTTAGATGCAAAAAAAAAAAAAAAAAAAAAAAAGACTAGAAGAGTCAAGTTTAACCAAGGAAGTACTATTGTATTTCAATGTGTATATGTTATGTGCTTGTGTAGGTCATGCACCATTGCTTGCCTGATTTATCTGATATGTCCAGCCCATTTGATTTGCTTCTGCGGTTATCTGTGAGGAATAACATAGTAAAACTATGTTCAACTTTATTTATTTTCTGTGTGATGAATTAAGATATGTTTTCTGAAATGATATGTTCTGTACAATGAATGGTTGTCCAATTTCTGATATGTATTAGTGACATCCTTAGCATCATGTGATATCTGTTGGCTGTTACCCGGTATCGGAGGTTCCATCATGGAACTTAATCTGTCTGCACTCTGTTACCTGTACCGAAGGCTCCATCATGGGGCTCAACGTGTTTATTCTTTGTTACCAGGATCTGGAGGTTCCTTTATGGAACTGGTTGTTCGTAATCCTCACGTGTCTGCATATGTTTTGTATCTGCTTTGTTAATGCTAATGGATGTATCACGTATACTTAAGCATACCTCATGATTTTTGTATATGATCTGGACAAATTATGAATTTGATACGAAACTAAATTATGAATTCTGAATCTGTACGGACTCATTCATTAAAACCCTTTACTCTGTTATTATTCACTAGGCTCTAGCTCACTATATTATTTATGTATGTAGGTGATCAGGCGCGTGACCAGGCTTAGAGGCATCTGCCTAGAATCTGTTTTTGTCAGCCAACCTATGTGCCTCCCGTGGAGGTTCCGGATATGTCAAGTGATTATCGCTATGTGATTTAAAGTTTAAGTTACGTTTTCTTGTTTGGTTAAACATCTTCTTGTGTATTTTGAAAAAGGGGCTAAGTCCTTTTTATCTGATCGGTATATATATTATAACGTAGGGATGAAGTGTATATATGTATATAAAAAGTTAAAAAATTTTCTATCTCATAAAAGTCTGTACAGCTCAATGGATGTTGTATATTTGTTATTTGCTTCTGCTAGCCCCTAATATTATGTTAATTTGTCTCAGAGGCCTTCGGTAATCCCAGGATTACTGGTCGGTTACGATGCTAAACCTATAGGGGGCGAGTTTGGGTCGGATAAGGGCAAGAGTCCACTACTTTCAGCCTGTCCATAAATCACACCTGGGAAGGGAT
The DNA here is from genome assembly GCF_055761805.1 of Camellia sinensis. NCBI lineage: Eukaryota > Viridiplantae > Streptophyta > Magnoliopsida > Ericales > Theaceae > Camellia > Camellia sinensis. Next base: position 32,299,486 of record NC_138966.1, on the reverse strand, counting down.
GAAAGAAAAGAGAGATTAATGAATAGAGAGATATACGTTAAGAGAAAAGTGAGAAAAGGGTTTTGAGAGAAAAACAGAGCACGAGTGCCAAGTGATGCGAGAAACACATATGAGAAAGGGTGGAAAACATTACCTAAAGAAGTAGTGGACTCTCCGCGAATCTGGTAGTCTCTCGCCGATGGAAGGCATCTAAACCCATCAAAGTCTCGGCCAGTGCCAAACCAATACAACTCTTGCCTTTTTTCAGGCCTTGTGCCACTTCGCTCAAGCGAATGCTAGACCCGACAAAACTAGGGGCAAGAAGGAAATGAGCTAGCATGCATAAACAGAGGGCATGTTGCCGAAAACCCTGTCAAAGATGGTCGTCGCGGCCATCAACATCGAAAAATCGACGAATCAAGCTGGGAATATTTAGTTCTCCGTTGTGGGCCAGAGATCGAGCCTCGTGCATAGTGAGCCCACACATCCGTCCCAAAGCTTGTGCATGACCAAAACAGGGCTGAGGTATGATTCCCTCATTGCGCCGGGATTTCATTAACGCCTGAAACTCTTCAATTGTTAGGCACATTTCTTGTCCCCCGAAGCTAAAGACGTGTGTAATTGGGTCCCATCATCTAGCCGCGGCATGAAGAAACGAAAAACAAAGTGGAGTTCGGCTCAACAGAAAAAGTGCATTTATACAGAAATCCCAAAAATTCATCTTTTCCGAGTCGTCTAAAGTTGCAATCCAATTCAAGAGTCTTTTGGTGAAAAAGGGCTCCATTTGTGAAGAATTTGCAACTGAAATGAAGAATCCCCAAAGTTCAACCTTTTGTAGAAGATATGGTAGTGAGTAGAAGCCAGCTGTCAACGATCTAGCGGTTCTGTACATTGATGGCCAGCAGGTGGCTGGCAAATTTCTCTTTTAGCCGGCACCCTTCCTCTCAGTTCTGCTGTCCACCTTTGTGCTGAACAATGTTGAAAACATGTGTTTTGGTTTGCTCTTTGTGTGTTTTAAGGTCTTGTTTTGAGTCGTTTTGGTTTTGGCAGGTTTGTTGAGTTTATTTGAGTTGTTTTGTTTATCGAGTTGTTGTTTTGTTGTTTATCAAGTTGTATGGTGCATTTTGTATTTTGGTTGTTGATCGGTTCATTACCTGATTAGGGATTTTGTTTCAAACAAGTGCTCTTGGCCATTTCATTCCATGTCATTTTCATGCCTATATGGTGCTCTTGATGCAAAAATGATAACAACACTTTTCATAAAAATTGCGAAGTTTTATTTCGATCATGGCTTTTTACAAAAGAGGAGTACAAGTTTTAAATCAGTAAAACTTCCTAAAGCTATACATGTGCTAATGTTATAAACAAAAAGAAACTACACAAAAAAATCAAAAAATCAGCGCCAGTCACCTCAGGCTCGAGAGGCCCTCTTTGTCCTCTTCCTCGGAGGAGAGGACTCTAGGGCACTATCTTCATTGGCTCCGCTGTCTGAATCTGCCTCTGAGTCAGAACTCGAGCCAACGTCATCGTCTTCACTCTCTACCCCAAAGCCCTCCTTAGCGTCGTTACCTCCACTCTTGGAACCCGAGCCGGCGTCATCATATCCTCTCTCAGATGACCCAGAGTGCTGACTCGCTGCCTCCTCCGAGCTGCTAGTCTCAGCATCGTCGTCCCTCAAGATAGGCTCGGGAGGACTGCTCTAGGCTCGGGTACTCCTGTCTTTACCTCTCCTCCCTGCTGCTGGAGGAGGTACTGCTGCTGGTGGTGCTCCCACCGCTAGAATAGTTGGTATAGTGGGGATCTGAAAGGGACAGTTGTCACATATTAGTTTCATTATGTATATCAAATGCAAATATGGTATATAGTGTGTATCAGATGCAAGCATGGTATGCAGAATGAGCTTATGCAGAAGTCAGGTATAATGTGTGAATGCGGTGCGGTATCAGTGCGGTTTAGAACAGACTAAAGTTGAAATGCTAGTGTATCAGTGGAAATTTGATGCTTGGAATGTAAACTGAAGAAATTGCAGGGATGCCATGGAGACCAAACAGCGTCTCCTTCCTTTGTATCATACCCATCAAGGAAGCTATCAGCTCAAGAGTGCTCCCTGTGTACTCAATGGATGCCTGCAAATGCTTTTGAATGATCAGTGTTCGTAGTGAATATATCTGAAATAAAATGTGGGGTGCAAGTGGTGAAGAGTAGTCCATACCTTAGTCGGGCCTCTAACCCCGACAAGCTCGTGCCCAGCCGCTGCAGGCTTAATCTAGACCTGGTAAGCATCCCCGGTATGCCGCTAACAAGTCAGCGCGGTAGGAAGCTCTGTCTCGCCCGGGAAACACGGGCCCTGGTCGCTCTAAGCGCCTTTTGTGCAACAGGAGCTCTTGCCTCCTCACCTCTATGAGTGCCTATCAAAGGTGGCATGAGATGCGTCTGGATGAAGGCTGCATAGTCACCCTCTGTTCGGAAGTAGTCAGCATCTAGGCCCACCATAAATTGAATGACCTCATCAATGGATAGGCTACTTGATGATTGCATTGACTCTGGCAGAGCCATTGGAATGATCGGGTCAGGTAGGCCCACAGTCTGGTGCACGAATCGCTCGCTTTGGAACCAGGCCCGGCAGACTGGGCCCTCGAGTAGGATGCGGAAGCGAGAAGTGGCCCAAGCCCTAGCATACTAGTCCCGAATCCCGACCGACATCATGGCCCATAGTTGCCACATGATCTATAAATAGAAGTTGTACAGATTATTAGTTGTTGTAAGTTGCTAAATGTGAATCAAAACAGTTTTAAAGCAAAAATGACTGTGTTTCAGGTCATCTCATGAGCAGCCACGGTGTCGAAGTAGTGGCAGAAGAACGTGAAGGTCTCGCGGGTCCTGCACTGGAGCCGGCAGTCATATCTCCATGAGTAAAGGACTGTCAGTGGAAGCTCCTCCACAAGCTCTGGGGCTAGAGTCAGAAAATATACATAAACCCACAGCTACGAAGAAAATGCAGTGATATGTGATCAATACAGTATGAACAGATACAGAAAGTATAAAGCAGAAAGCATAATGTATGAACAAACGCAAAAAGTACAAAGCAGAAAACACAAGTGTTGAACAGGTATAAGGCAGAAAATGTAGAGCAGAAAATGTAAAGTGCAAAGAGGGAACTGAAATACATACCTCCCAGGCTCGCCAGTAGCCCCCAATCAAGTCTTTGCTCAGACCGGAGGTCGAGCTCATATATCCATATAGAGTTGCAAGGCCAGCTCCGCCCCAATCATAGAAGCACACCCGAGGAAGGGTCACCAAAGCGGTCAGCAAACATAGGCCTATGGTTGTAATATCCCTGTCCCGCAGTATGATAATTGGTCCTTAATATGAATATGATTATGTATTTGATATGATTTTGTGTGCCATTATGTGAAATATGTGGTTTTGAATTTCTCTCTGTTCACCGTAAGAATATCTGTTTAATTATCTGCTTTGGAAATTAAATTGAAGGCCTTATCGGCCACAGAACCCAAAATTGATTACGCCATTGTGATTGGCATAATTTTTAGAGCCTACGGTGAAATTTAATTTGGAAATTGATTCGAATAAGATTAAATTGATTTAATTAATCATAAAGTGGGGCACTATGTACTCAAACATCCTCTTTGTTATTCTACTTGGCTGATTTTAACTCAAGAAAAAGAGAGAGGGGCTGGCTAGAGAGAGAGAGAGAGAGAGAGAGAGAGAGAGGGAGAGTTAGGTGTTTGGCTCAATTTTGTGAAGATTGGAGGATTAAAATCAAGATTTTGCCATAGATTAGGAGAATTAAACCTCTAGGTAAGTGAGTGCATGAATTGTAATTAGTAATTTTGTGAATTGAAGGTTGAAAAATGATTAAGAACATGAATTAGATTGTTTATGAGGAGATTGAGTTGTATGTGTTGAATTTAAAGTCAATAGATGCATGCATGTAGGAAATTACTATGAATTTCCATATTTGAACACAATGTGTATAATCTATATTGAATCTTGTTTGAAATCCATGTATTTGATCATCTCTTCACCAATTAAGTTGATATGAATGAATATTTCTCTCATGCAAGAGTAGATCATGGAGGTATGAGCTTTGCATGTTTGAATTTGATGTGTTGGTGATGAGTTTGGGTTAATTTGAGACATGCATGTAAGTAATTCAAGAAATTGAGCTTCATCATGTTGTAATTTGGTGTTGGTATCATGTTAGTATATGTATATGTGAAATTTGAGCCATGGCATGCAAGGAATGTTGGTTAGAGTGTTGAATTCGAGCTCAAGAACCATTCTAGAAAACCCAGAATTTTTTATGTCCGCTCGAGCGGAGATTTCGAGCTCCCAGTATTTTCTTGCAGGCATGGTGTCCGCTCAAGTGGGGAAGTTCACGCTCGAGCGGGGAGCTATGTAGGATGAACTTCCGCTCAAGCGTCTGAGTTCACGCTCAAGCATAAAAATGATACAACCAGTACTTTTGCAGACCTAATGGGTCCGCTCGAGCGAGGACCCTATTTTCTTAAATTTTAAAAGTGTACTTTGTGTTTCATTTTTCGTTATCTTTCACTTGCAAGCACTCTTAGGCATGCATTAAGCATTGTAATTGAGTTAAAGAGATAAGAATGAAGCCTAAAGAGGAATATGTGAATTAAAGAACGGATCGAATCGTTTGTGACCCATATGTGCTATATGATGTGTAGGGTCAAGCTCCAAGGCAAATCCACAAGCCGATCACTGTGAGTAATAGCTTAACAAGATATTTGAAATATATTGTTGTCCAATTGTTTACTTTTATGTAAGTTTTGTAAGTTCATTAATTTGAATGGTGGACAACGATTGACATAAATGATTGGGCCAAAGGCCGATTGACATAAATGATTGGGCTGAAGGCCGATTGACATGAATGATTGGGTCAAAGGCCGATTGACATAAATGATTGAGCCGAAGGCTGATTGACATAAATGATTGGGTGTAGACACCCCATTTTTGACTGTCCTTTAGACTTGGACGTCCTTTAGACTTGGACGTCATCGTTTGAACACTCGATGATTACCCTTATTTGTGTTCATCTTGAGTTCTCAGAGGTTTCGGCTATGCGCCTTACCTCAAGACCTCTCGACTTGTTTGTTTTGTGTTTGGTTTTGTATCAAATACTTGTGGTTTTGCTTCTAAGGGTGGGAAGTAGCTTGTAGGCCATCCCCACACCTCACCGGCCATGGCTTGAAGCCACTGGCCATTAGTGATGGCCGGTCGGCACTATTGATGGTCGGTCGGCATTGTGTTTGGTCGGCCGGCCATTGTTTCTGATCAATCGGCCACTTTTCCTAGCCGAGACCTTTTCTTGAGGGAGCTTGACCCTTTTGAACCTTTTTTTTAGCTTCTTGAGGAAGCTTGAACCTTTTTAGCTTCTCCAAGAAGCTTGACCCTTTTGAACCTTTTTTAAGCTTCTTGAGGAAGCTTGAACCTTTTTAGCTTCTCCAAGAAGCTTGACCCTTTTTTTAGCTTCTCCAAGAAGCTTGAACCCTTCTAAGCTTCCAAGAGAAGCTTGCATCTTTTGCACCCTTGTTCTAGCTTCTCCAAGAAACTTGAACTCTTTGCTCCAAGCTTCTAAGAGAAGCTTGAACCCTTATCTAGCTTCTCCAAGAAGCTTGACCCCCTTGACCCCTTTTTTTTGTTAGCTTCTCTAAGAAGCTTGGCACCTTGTCTTGCTCTATAAATATAGAGCCTATCCTTCCATTCAAGAGGTTCCAAGAATCGGTCTAAGGCTCCATACATATATCTCTCTCCATATCTCCTCCATTTTGGCTCCAAATTGCTTGGTTCTTGGCTCCTTTGCACACCAACCCCTAGCCTAACACCTCCATCATCAACCTAAGGAGCTTGGAGGCCATTTTCAGAGGCTAAGGGACTGGTTTTTTGTCCAAGAAGCTGCTGGTTTCGTTGGTCTACAAGGGTGAGCCCTTAACCCTCTTTTATCCCCCATTTTTGCACACACTTTTAGCCTGTCTTGATTTCTGTTTTGAGCTTAGTGTATGACTGAAAAAAGTCTTGTTTTTAGCTCATTTTCAAGTTTGTTGAAGAACACATTTGTGTTTGGGGTTGTCTACCCCCTCTTAGGCCTTGTTTGGCCTCATTTTTATGCATTTTTTGTGAGCTCTGGGACCACCTTGTTTAGGCCTCCTCACCACTGAAATCTTAAGGGATTTCAGTGGTGGGGAGGGTGTCTTAAGGTCCTAAGAAGGAGAGGGCCATCCCCTCTCCTTATTGTCTTCATTACTTGCATTTTTGGCCTTACAAAGGGGCCTATGTTTGCACACATATTGAGCTCAGTTCAGGCATTTTTCAGTGGGTTTTAGGACCCTCGGAACTCATTTTCAGAGTTGATTTGGTCTTGCTAAATGTCTATCTTGCATGTGCTTAATAACTCCTTGCATGGCCCTCTAAAGTAACTCATCATTTTTGCATGCCATGGTTGCATATCAGTGGTTATTTGGGCCTATTTTCACATGTTTTATTCACTGATTTTTGATGGTTTGGTGAGATTCCATGTGCATCATATACTTGCCATACAACCCATGTTTGCTGGTCAAAGTTGCATGCTATTTTAGTCCATCTTGCTAACATCTTTTGGCCATGCTTTGAACTGGAAATATGCATGTTTTGGGACTGCCTTGACTCTGTCTTCATGCTTCATGATCAAATAATGCATGCTTTGTATAGCTGTAAGCCATCATATGTGCCTAGTTTTGAGTTTCGGGGCTCATCTCATGCATCGGGTGCCATGTTTCCATGTTTCGGGATCATTTTGCATCACATTTCAGTGCTGAAACTTGCATGTTTGTATGCCATATTTCATGCCTTGCCATGCCTTGTTAGAGTGGCATTTATGCCTTAGGATCGGTCCTCGATTTGCGTGCATGTATGCACACATTTTGATTGTCTCATTTTCATGGCCACTGTTTTGGACCTAGTAGAGAGCTGTCCAAATTAGTTTAAGACCATCCCTTTGGCATGTTGTTGCATGCTATACATGTTTGTATTTTTAGGTACTTAGCCTATTAACATGTTGCATGTTTAAGGGGGTGTTTGTTTCAGTTTTTCAAAGCCAACTTATGGCTTTTAGCTTTGAAAAAGTTATTTTGGACTGTTTGGTTAAACTTATTTCAAACAGCTTCTGATTCTAACAGCTTATTTTAACTCAAAAAAGCTGATTCTGAGAAGCTGCTCACCCCTTGCTTCTGATTGTCAGCTTCTGCTGTGGACATGTTAATTTATGGTTATACTCTTAAATTTTTTTATTTTTTATTTTTTTTAAAAATAGAAAAAGACTCAAATGGACTATAGATTATTATTTTTTTTTTTATGAGAAATGTAGACAAACAAAAAATAAAAATTAATTGAAAAACTATTTCACGGCTTATTTAACAAACATTACTCAGCAACTTAAATCTATAATCCAACAGGTATACCAAACAGATTAACAACTTCTGATTAAAGTCATAATCTATAATCTGTTAAGCTATAATCTATAAGTTGTTTTAACAGCTACACCAAACGGGGCCTAAGTGTCATTGCATTTGGCATGCTTCTTGTGTTAAGTCGCTTTGCATATTTACATGTGTTATGCCTTTCATGTTGTTACATGTGTGTCATTAACATTGATGTTATATGCCTTGCACGCTTACTTGTTTAGTTCATGTGCCTATTGCACATGGTTTTGTTGTTTGCATGATCATGTTGCACACTTAGCTCACATGCCTAGGTTGCATTACATTAGCATGCATCTCTTGCCTCTTGAATTGATTATGATGGAGGTTGGGGCCCATTGTTCGTTTTGTGCATTTCATTCCATATTGAAGTTGCACACTTGGCTTTTGGGCCATCACGCATTGAAATGCGCGATTGGTGGTCCGAGAATCGAGCACCATACCCCTTTGAGTCACAAACATGATAAGGGATGTGGTGGTGCACACATTGCTTTGAAAATGCATTGCCATGCCTTGTCTGCCCTCTGCTGCTGTCAAACAGGTTTTTGCAGGAAGTTTTGGCCGGCCGGCCATATATACTGCCGACCGGTAAAACATGTTTGGCCGATAGCTTATTCAGTGGCTGGTGATCATCCCCTCCGGCCGGTGGCATTTCTACTTGGTCGGTGGTACCCCCCAGCATCCAAAGAGCATACCCTTGGACTTTGGCAGTCCTCAGAGGAGCAGAGCAGGGAAAACAAAGGCAAACTTGTGCATGGCGTTGGATTTCCGAGCAAACCCGAGCACACGTGCATTTGATCCTCTTCCCGAGGCCTTTACTGCTTTCCTTAGCTTAGTTAATTTGTTAATTAATTAGGTGATTTGTAATAATTAATTAGCTTGCGAGTTAGTTAATTTGTATTATTCTTTCGGTCCCTCTGAGCGAGGGCGAATTTGTAATAAGTGTGGGTGAGTGTGTGTATGTCTTCCAACCCCACGTCTTTCTTCCCTTTTATTTACCCACTTATGATGGTAAACTAGGGCATATTTAAATTAGCATACCTTATGCTATGCATGCATGCATTCATACATTTGTCTTGCATGCACCGGGCTCGTCGCATCATTCTAACTGCATTTGTATTTCAATTCCAAATTGAATACGTGTTAGTTATAGCATTTCACATGTCATTGTAGATTATCCGAGCCTATCTTAGTCGCATTTTGCATGTGTTGCATTAGCCATTTTAACATGAACTAGGATCATGCATATGATTACTAACTAGTTTTTGTTTTAGCTCGGAGTACTAGGTGAGCTTTTATGCTTTAGCATGCCGCATGTGTGTGAGTGTTGCCATAATTGCATGATTACCATGAGGCTAGCTGCTTATGTGATATAACTGCTTGAATGCCTGTGGATGGAGGTTGAATTACCTAAATTGGAATAATGCATTAAAACTGTGAGTTTTAAGCCCACTAGATAGTGGCAAAACCATCTTTTCTAAAGCCCACTTGAGGGTGGCAAAACCTGCATTTTAAGCCTACTTGCGAGTAGCAAACCATTTTCAAAACAAACATGCAATGTTTTGTTCCAATTTAGGCGACTTGGCCTATACTTGTTTGTCGTGCGCACAACATAGTAATTCTAGGCTAATAACCGAAATAAGAACACATAATGCTTTCAAAACAAGATATCACGGTTAGTAGAGGCCGATCTTCGGATCGGGCGAAAGGGGGTGCTCATAGCTGACCTTCCCCAATCGTACCCAAGTTCCCGAGCCGAGGCAACTTTGGTGATAACGGACACGTGGCCTTTGGCACCGAGTCAGGGTTTCCTAAATTCCCCCAAAATAAAATATTTAGGTGGCGACTCTGTATCTGGCAAAGCAGTCCATGTTTGGCATTTCTTTCAAAAAATCTGTTTTCTCAAAACGATTTGCCAGATTTGGACTCTTTGGTTCAGATTAAGAACCGTGACACGAATCGAGTCCGAACTGTAGCGAGGCCCACGGGCGCATCTACATTGGGCCGAAGGCCGATTGACATAAATGATTGGGCCGAAGGTCGATTGATACAAGTGATTGGGCCAAAGGCCGTCTGCTGTAACCGTTTCAAAGATTGTTTATGTATCTTCCTTATTCGATATTATTCACTAGGCTTTTGCTCACGCTCATTCATATACATGTAGGTGAGCCAAGGGACGTCCAGAACCAGCCTCGGTGAAATTGTGAGAAACAGTCAAAGTTTTGAGGAGTCAGCCCAACGTCTCACGCACGAGACAGTCTTCGCCTTTGTCCTTTGTTCATAGTTTTGTTATGTTGGCGAAAGCATTGGACTACTTTTGTATATAAGTCTTGGGTTCGACTGACTTAAACTTGTATGATTCTGTATGTACAGTGTTCTGTGTTAATACATATTTTGATGTGAGTTATCAACATATAAATGTTTGGAACGTTATGGTGTGCATATAAGCACAGCTCTATGGACAAAGTTTTAAATTTGCTTCCGTTTCGCCCCTTTACTCTGATGAGTTTTGTTTTATTTGGTTTGAGGCCGTAGGTAATCTCGTGATTATTGGCCGATTATGGCCTTAACCCATAGGGGCGGGTTCGGGTTGTGATAGAGTGGTATCAGAGCACGAGTTGATAACTCACACACTTGTCCTAAAGAGCAATAAGCGTCTAGAAAAGATCTAGGATGCATTCATGTGATAAGTATGAATCGGAAAGCATCAAGAATACGCTTAACTGTTAAATGTGAACAACTATGTGTTATAAGTTTGTGAACTGCTTGCATTTCAAATTTTTTTGATTATGTATGCTCTTTAGTATATGCATACCTGTGTATCTTTTGTATAAAGTATAATGCAAGTTTAATCAGATGGTGAGAACAAGAGGTGATGAGATAGAGGAATCTTCTACTGCCAGACTGGATAGAATGGAAAGACTGATTCAGAAAATGGCATAGACATTGAGGCAACAACAGGAATGGCAACAACAGTGGCAACAGCCACATCATCCACCTCCACCTCCGGCACCTCCCGTGCCAGATAATCAGAATGATGACCGAATCATAGCTCTCACCAAAGAGTTCAAGAAAATGAAACCACCACAATTCCATGGTGGATTAGATCCTTTGAAAGCTGAAGCTTGGGTCCTCGGTATCGAAAAACTGTTTGAAGTGTTCCCCTATTCAGAGACACAGAAAGTGCTTCTAGCCACCTTTATGCTAGAAAACGAAGCAAGAAGATGGCGGATGTTAATGCGTGAGACTTACAAAGATGCTGATTAGGCAAAATTTCTGAAAATTTTCTATGACAAGTACTTCCCGCAGTGTGTCCGGGATAGGAAGGTGGCAGAATTCATGGAACTGAGGCAAAACAGCATGACTGTAGGCGAGTATGAGGCCAAATTCACTGAATTGGCCAGGTTTGCGCCACACGTGATTGATACAGACTATAAGAAGGCGAGACATTTTGAAGGCGGGCTTCGAAGCGACATTCTAGAGGGTGAATGTCTTGAAGCTGAAGCTAGAAACCTACATTGGGGTACTAGACAGGGCCATAATATCAGAAGCTAATATAGCTAGACAAACTAAACCAACAACTGACTAGAAGGGTAGTAAAAGGCAGGGCTTCTTTTCAAAGAAGAAGTTTTCAAAGAAGCAAAATACGGGCTCCTCGAATACTTCTAATTCTTCCCGAGATATAACCCCGTTGTGTACTACTTGTAATAACAGGCATCGTGGGGTTTGTTACCGTGTGTCAGGAGCTTTTTTTAATTGTGGTAAACAGGGGCATATGGCCAGAGATTGCAAATAGAATAGTGGAAAATTTGCTGCTAGTTCGACAGCATCAGTCCCAAAACCAGGAAATGCTACGAGATCTACTCCCATCGGAGATACCATGAGACAAGGGAGAGTTTTTGCGCTTGTTCTGGGTGATACCCGGAATGCCAACGCAGTTGTCTCAGGTACCATTTCTATATGTAATCAGGATGCCTTTGTGTTAATTGACTCTGGATCAACACACTCATTTGTAACATGTGCATTTGCATCTAGACTGAGTAGACCTCTAGAATTATTGCCATATCTACTATGTGTGTCTGCTCCATCTGGGGAATCGGTATTGTGGTAATCTGTCTATCGTTTTTGTGACATGCGAATTGGAAATGCCATTCTATATGTGGACTTGTTACCATTGAACCTTAGGCACTTTGACATAATTCTGAGCATGGACTGGTTAACTAAATATTGTGCCACTATTAACTATGTGACAAAACAGGTTGTGTTTAGACCACCAGAACAAGAAGAAATTGTGTTTGTGGGTAACGGGGTAGTGCCTCCACCTTATTTGATATCTGCAATAAAAGCATGTAAATTGATCAGGAAAGGGTGTCAGGGTTATTTGTGCTATGTGTTGTCTGAACAATCTGTAAATGCTGAATTGAATGATATCCCTATTGTTAGAGAATTTCCAGATGTGTTTCCAAATGAACTACCAGGGGAATTGGTGGACAGGGAGATAGAATTCACTATTAAGACTGTATCAGGCACCCAGCCTATTTCTAAAACTCCCTATAGAATGGCTACAGCTGAAATGAAAGAATTGAAAGAACAGTTACAAGACCTGCTTGAGAACGGATTTATCAAACCTAGCACTTCACCATGGGGTGCACCAGTGTTGTTTGTGAAAAAGAAAGATGGAACCCTACGCTTGTGTATCGACTATCGAGAATTGAACAAGGTAACAATAAAGAATAAATATCCCTTACCCCGTATTGATGACCTGTTTGACCAGTTGCAGGGATCACAAGTGTTTTCCAAGATTGATTTGAGATCCGGGTATCATCAGTTGAAGGTAAAGGCGGAAGATGTTGAGAAAATTGCATTCAGAACGAGGTATGGACATTTTGAGTTTCTTGTTATGCCATTTGGAATGACTAATGCTCCGACATCATTTATGGACCTAATGAACCAAATTTTTAAAACCTACCTTGACGAATTTGTTGTGGTTTTTATTGATGACATTTTGATATACTCTAAAGATAGACTTGAACATGAACAACATTTGAGAACTGTCCTGCAAATACTTAGGGAAAGGAAATTGTTTGCTAAACTAAAGAAATGTGAGTTTTGGTTGGATGAAGTTATTTTCTTAGGGCATGTGATCAACAAGGAAGGGATTTCAGTGGACCCACAGAAAATAGAGGCAATTGTGAATTGGCCTACACTGACCAATGTAATAAAAGTCCGCAGTTTTATGGGTTTAGCTAGGTACTACAGGAGGTTTGTGAAAGATTTTTCGAAAATAGCTGTGTCTCTTACGCAACTGACACGCAAGGGGCAACCTTTTGAGTGGAATGATAAAAGAGAATTAGCCTTTCATGAATTGAAAACAAGATGGACCACTGCACCGATTCTGAATCACTCAGTGAACCAGCTGTATTTGACTATGCATGTCCAATATATGGGCGGATGCACTCCCAGCAGCTCGAACTAGGCTGCCTCTCACCCCCCCATGTCTGAATTAAGAGGGGTCGGATCACCCCCTATATCCAAGCCTGTGATCATGGCGAAGTCGTAGGGAGTCATCATCATCTCCCCTGCAGTGGAAAAGTGGAAGGAGTTAGTGGTGTCCCACCACCTCTCCACGAGTGCTCCTAAAAGAGGACGGCATGCAATGACTCACGTCAGGCCAAAATAGAATAGGTCGAAGCCTATCTTGTCTATGATGTCGCGAACTCCTGCGGGGAGCTCGTTATACCAATCTCGCGCAGTAGCAGTCTATAGCCTTGGAAGGCACGAGACTCGCCCTGTAGCAAAGAACAGATGAATCAGATTAGGCATTGATGAAAGTACAGTCAGATGAAAGACAATGCAAGAAATACAGTGAAAAGTGATGAAAGTATAGTCAAATGAAAGGCAATGCATGAAATACAATCAGATAAATGAAGTGCAAGAAATGTAAGTAAAGACAAGTAGGAATGCATGAAAACAGAGCTTATACCTCAACTACAACGGATGAAAGGTGGGAAGCTGGCTCCTTTAACAGGAGATCCTCCGGCACACCGGCAATGAAGTCGTTGAAGTGTTGAATGCTACCAGCTGGCAAGATATGTGTTCGGGATGGTACCTCTCATGATCAAATGACCGAACTCTCACTAGTACTGGCAATGGCTCCAACTCAGGTGTGAACTCTACCTCGAGGTCAGCCTCAATACCTCTAGCTACCTCGGTAATGATAGACTCATCCACCTCGGGAATAGGTGGAAATATTAGGGAAGTCTCTAGCGGAGCCTCGTCATAGGGTACATTATTCGCCATCCGAAAAATGGGTGAAAAACAGGTGAAAGTGAAGAAAAATAGAGAAAAATGGATAAATTTGGAAAAAGTCAACCCAAGGAGAGAGAAAATGGAAAAAAAAAGAGTCAAAACTCGAGAAAAGGCACCGAACCCAAGAGAAACTCGAGGAGAACAAGCTGAGAAGGGTGAAAATGAGGAAAGAAGGGTCAAAATCAAATTTCAATCAATTCAAAGTAAAGAGAGCTAAGAGGGTTTAGCGAATAAAGTTTGCATGGGGCATTGGAAAACGCATAGAAAGCGCAAATCTAGAGAGAATGAGTGCCTAGAGAGAGGGAGAAGAATTTCGATCTTAGGGTTGTAAGGAAATGAGCCCTTGTCATTTATTTTTAAAGACCTGTGGTGAAAAGACAAAAAAGGCCCCGAACTGCTATCGGTGGCCGACATGGGGCTAGCAAGGCCTATCCGTGGCCGACAAGACTCATCCGTGGCCGGTACGTGGCCGGCACCTTCCTCATGTGGCCAGCTAATGGTCGGTGGCCTCCCTTGGAGTCTTGATGCTGTTTTGTGTCCTTGGTTTTCAAGAGGTGTAGGGATGGTTCACTGTTGGGTTCAAATTGTCTCTATGGAAGCTCAAAACTGTGTTTTCGGTACACGATGTTTGTCACTTGTCAATATGAACGAGATGTATCCTTTAAACATATTGTAACTCTTCCGAGAGGTAAATCAGAAGTTGTTACTGAATTTGTTTTTGTCAAATTATGCTTTTGTACCTTACGTAGAATGTGCATTTCACTTTGTTGCATAAAACATGCATGTCACTTTGTTGTGTAGAATATGCATTTCACATATGATGTTACATAAGATATGGATTTCATATATATGTTGCATGCGAGTCTAGCATCCGTTATGAATCATGAATAGAATATGCTTCCGCTCTTGTTTCACGCATAGAATCCGTTTTTGTTTCTCGCATGGAGCATGCCATTAACATTGTATCTCGGTTGTTTGTCTTGCATAGAACATGCATTCTTGCTATATCGTACTTGTTAAGTTTCTTTCTTACACAAGCAAATGATATTGTACGTACGGTTCATTCAGAGGAAGTCCAGATGAAGTTATGCATGTCTCGGTAGGAGAACCCACACATGCATTTTGTGCATCTATCGCACTCATTCATTTTGTACATCTGTCACACTCATTCACTTTGTGCATCTATTGCACTCATTCATTTTGTGCATCTATTGCACTCATTCACTTTGTGCATCTATCGCACACATTCATTTTGTGCATCTATCACACATATTCACTCTGTGCATCTATCGCATTTGTTCACTTTGTGCATCTATCGCACTTGTTCATTCCGTACATCTATCGTACTTTTTACCTTCGTGCATCTATCGCACACCGCTCTCCTGTACTTCAGGACGTATGAAACAGGGCCCCGAGCAGTTTTGGTTTCTCAAGATGCATGAAACGCAGCCCTGGGCGGGTATTATTTCGGGACGTATGAAGTACACGCCCAAGTGGTATTTCTCAAGATGTGCGAAGCGCGGCCTTGGGCGGGTTTCATCTCAGGACATGCGAAGCATGTGCTTGAGCGGTTTTTCTCAGGACGTGCGAAGCACGACCCTAAGGGGTTGTTTATCTCGGGACGCATGAAATGCGAGCTCGAGCGATTTTTCTTTTGTTTCTCGAGATGTATGAAACACGACCCCGAGTGGTTTTCCTAGTTTCTCAGGATGCATGAAACGCAATTATGTGCGGTGTTTTCTTTCCTCATCTATTGCTTTGGCATGGTTAGAGTGCAGTTTTATCTTTTTAAGCTTGAGCTGCTCATTCATGTGTTGTTATCTTGCTTATTGTATTCATTCTTTCTTATCGCATTTGTTATTGTTTCTTGCATCATCTCACATGATTATAAGGCTTCAAAATAGCCGGCATCACGAAGCGTGTAAGTCTAACTTTCAAAGTTGCATTGTACATATTGTTTGCATCTTGCCCCAGAACTGTGCTGGTTTGATTCCTTGCAAAGGGATACGTAGACAGCTTGCGGGTGCAATCACTTATTTCTAGCTAGATTGTTTGTCCAAATCTTATGGCCTTGTCAAAATGGGTCGTCTCTGTGCTTTGACATTCACTCACGTCATTTCATGACTCCACGTTCTGTCAAAGAGGGGCAACTGTAGACACCCCATTTTTTACGGCCCTTACGACTTGGATGTCCTCGCATGCAAACCCCATGATAAGTTTGTTTGCTCGCCAAGTGCTCGAAATCCTCAACAGAATGCCACAACTTTGAGCCTCGCAAACCCTGATAGCCTTTCAAACCCAGTTTTGGACTAAGCCTATCTTTTTCAGTCTGCAACCTCTGGTGACTTGCCGGCCACTGATAAAGACTTGCCAGCCATCACTTTTTGCTTGTCGACCTAGTGCCGGCCACTGATGTGGCTTGCCGGCCACCAGTGTGTTTTGCAGATATTTTATGCCAACTGTTTGCACAGATGCATGCATCTTCACCCACGTGTAGGGCTGGATGTCTTTGAGGGAATTGCTTGGTTCTCTATATATAGAAGACCTCTCATATTGTTTTGATGGTTAGAAAATTTTGAGCTTAACTATTTTCTCTCTATCTCTCTACAATTATCTCTTTCTCTACCAAATCTCTACACTTTTGCTTACAATTCTTCAACCTTTGCCTATACACCCTTAACCAAATCTCTTTACTTTTTAGCTGAGGTACTTTTGAGCTTGGTTTCAGCTCTAGAGGGTGTTGTTTGCTTGTGTTGTTTCTTGGAATTGCTTCTTCTCTTTAAGATGTATAAAGCTCTACCTATTTGCTTGCTTGCTTTGCTTTTATTCCTACTATTTTTCCATTGTTTTGGGCTGTGAAAACTCTGTGTTTTTTAGGCTGAAGCTTGGGTTTAAGGCCATTAAAGGTTGAGGGGTTGATAGCCCTTCTTTATACCTTGTTTCGGAGGCCATTGCCCTTGTGTTTTCCACCCTTTTATTATCTTTTTCAAGCTTTTAAACACTGATTTTCAAAGCTTTTTCAGTGGCCAAAATCATGTTTTGAAGTCCAAATTCGGAAGGGTTAGCCTCCCCTCCTTGTGTCTTTTTTACTAACCTAGTTTATGTTATGTGTTAGCTTAATTTTCTAGCCATTTATAGTTAATTCCAGCATGTTTTAACCTTTGATTTGGATTGTTTTAACTCTATTTTGGGTTGGTTAAGTCATCTGAGTCTTGTTTTGCATACTTCTAGTGTAAGTGTCCTCACAAGCTTGGTGTTTTAGGCCTTTTGACACCACTTGTTTGAGTTGATATGTAGTTCTAGTGTTTTTCTCACTTAATTTCAACAAGCATAATCTTTGCAATCTCTCTCATTTCTTCACTCTTTGTTTGCTTTGAGGATTATTTTAACCTTGGGATTGTTTAAGCTTGAGATTGAGGTCCATGCTTAATGGTTTAATCCTCCTTTGGGGGTTCATTATCAACGGCATGACACCTTTCTCTTGCCTTAAACTACCCCTTATTTGACACTTCTTTCTGTTTTAGAGGACTCAAATCACCATTGGACTTAATTGATTAAAGGATGGTTGGTAAATTAAAAGGAGTAACTAAAAGTTGAAACTACAATTGTGCAAAGATAAAAAATTTGATTGTGTCTTGGTTTTGTTCAATCAGACGTTAATTGAACACATGGAAGCTTGGACCATTTCATACTTGCTAGTGGTAAAATGATCCAAGTCTCCAAGGTCAACCACTTCCCTTGATCTTTCATAAAAGAGAGGAGGTTTGTATCTTTTTTTTTCTTGCATTTATTGAATTTGCACTCTTGGGTTCACAAGCCATCATGCAATAAAATTGCTTGAATTGGTGGTTTGTGGGTTAGGCTCACCACTCCTTGGGTTTATTCATGAAAAGAAGAGGTGAGTTGTATAGACAATCCTTGAAAATACCCTGTATATGCTCTGTTTGTCCTTTGTTGCAACAAGATGAACCTAGGCATCAGTGGCCGGCAGGCCACTTTCCATGGCCAACAGGTGGCTAGCACACCACCTCAATGACCGGCTAGTGGCCGGCAACCTTCATCTTTGGTCGGCTGGCCACTGATGCAAAACTCAGCAGATTGTTGTTAAGGTGGAGCAAAGTTGTTCTAAAAGTGTTCAACTATGCAAACAGAGGCATTCGGAAGCAAAACAGCTGTGTTTTCGGGTGGAAACCGTGCATGTGCATGAACATTTCACATTTCTCGAGGCGAAGTAGTTAATTGCTTAGTTTAATTATTAATTGCAATTGTATTGTAATTCTTTAATTAGTTAAGTAGTTAACTAGTTATGATGTAATGATTTTAGTTAGCATAATTAGTTCATTTGTTATTGTAATAATTAGTTAAGTAGTTTAACTAGCTATTCATTTTGGTTTGTAATAATTAGCTTTAGCTTAGCTTTAATTAGTTAGCTAGTTAGCTAGTTTATTCATTCAGACTCTCCTTCGTAAGAGCGAAATGATGTGATAATATGTATGTCTTCCAACCCCACGTCTTTCTCCCTTTTATTTAACTGCTTATGATGGTTAGGGACATCATGTTTCAATTAGCATTCTTCATGTTTGCATCCACTCGTATTACATGCACCGAGGCTCGGTTCATCATTCTAATTGCATTGTAGTTTAATACTTCTTTGAATACGTGCTTAGACCATATGTTATCAAATTGTTTCATATGCCATGTTTAGTAGCCGAGCCTAGTAAATTGCATATCGCATGTGTTGCATTAGTCATATCACAAAGTTAGAAATCATGCATTTTTCTAACTAGTTTCTCTTTTAGCTTGGAGTACTAGGTAAGCCTTTACTCGCTTTAGCATCTTGCATGAAATGTTGATGTTGTCATGTTTAGTATGCTTACCATGAGGCTAATTGCTTAAGTGCTATAACTGCTTGAATGGCTATGGATGAAGGCTTATTGTATGAATTGGAATGATTCAATGAATGTACGTTTAAGCCTATTTTGTCAAGTGACAAATTCACAAATTTTAAGCCCACTTTGTTAAGTGGCAAAATCAAACCCTTTTCAAAAAACAAACATAAAATTGAATTGTTCTAATTTGAGCAAACTAGTCTATACCTTGTGTGCGCACATCACCTAGTAAATGCTAGCCTAAAAGAAAAAAAAAAGGGAACAAAAGCATATATTGTTGATAAAAATCATATCATAATTAGTAGAGGCCGATCTTTGATCAGGCGAGCGGGGGTGCTCAATTTATGACCTTCCCATCTCGTACGTAAGTTCCTGAGCCAAGACAATCTTGGTGATGACGGACATGTGGCCTTTGGCACAAGTCATGGGTTTCCTAAATTTTTCAAAAATATTTAGGTGTCGACTCTGTATTTTGCAAAGCAGTCCATTTTGGACATTTTTTTATTCAAAATCGATTTTTTAAAAGATTTGTCAAATTTGGACTCTTTGGTGTTTATCAATTTCACATTGCACTTATGAGATTAGATTCAGAACCGCGAGAGTTCAAACTATAGGGCTTATATTCGAACTTCCGAAAGAGGGCGTGAAAAAAGTCGAGCTGCAGCATCCATGACTTGAATGACTCAACAACATTTGAAAACATCTCACCATAATGTTTCCCCTTAAACTATGCATCACTCCAATTTTTCATATGGTAAACTTCTCAAGTAAACACTCACAATGTCTCCTCCTTCACTTTTTAATTTATTTAACTTGAAATGGAATGATGCATTTGTTGGCGCATATGCATACTTTGAAAACTTGGACACAATCATTTCCTTAACCAAATTTGTGTTTCTACATGATAACCTGTCCTTCAAATTTCTCTTTAGACGTTCAAGACAAAATCCATGATAGCAATTAGGGAAAAACCTAGCAATTCCTTCCACAATACCATAATGTCGATTTGATATAAAACTTATCACCCTCTCTGATCCCAATACATTACATAAATGTTCAAGGAACCAATACCAATTGTCTTTATTCTCAGCATCAACAACGACAAAAGCTATAGGAAAAAAACCTACAAAACAAATAGGAACAAGCATATTAGATATACACATGTAGAGAAAATTAGAACAATAAACAACCATAGAAATTTGACACTGCCAACATCGAAAGAAACTTCACATAGTGGCCAAATCCAGAGAAAATTCACACAATGGCAACCTCCAGAGAAAATTCACACATTGGCAACATCCAGAGAAAATTCACTTAGTGACCAACTACGAGAAAATTCACATAATGACAATATCCAAAGAAAATTCACTTAGTGACTAACTACCGATAAAATTCACACAATGACAACATTTTGAGAAAATTCACACACTGACCAAAATCCAAAGAAAATTCACACAGTGGCCAAAACCAAAGAAAATTCAAAGTGTCAGAGAAAAATCACAAAACATAACCACAAAAATAGAAAATTCACTCAATTCCCACATGTATAGAAAATTCACATACTTAGAGAAAATTAGATATATTTACAATTACCTTCATTCCCATATTTCCCCGTCACAACAAGCATAACTCCTTTGTATCGTCCTTTCAAAAATGTTCCATCAAGAAACAGCAATGACCGACAATATTTGAAACCAACAATGTATGCATGAAAAGCCACAAACACTCTTTTGAAAAGCTTGTTATTTTCAAAATCTAACTCAAAACGACTACCTAGATTGTTCTTCAATGCCTCATCAAAATACCACCGTAATTGATCGAATGACAAACAAGAATCCCCTTTTGTACTACATTTTGCTTTTTTAACCCCCAACCAACCACAGTTATAACTGATTGAGACCCCATACTTGTCTTTCATTTCTTTGACAACATCTACGGGACGAGTTAAAGGTTTTGCCTTTACCTCTTCAAGTATCAGCCCAGAAACTAAACTGGAAGTCATCCTAGCATGTTTACTAGTATAAACCACCACACCATACGTCTGTTCATTGTTCAAAGTTCTTATGTAAAAGAACCCATTTATTTTTTCAAATGAAGCATGTACATGCCACATACATCCCCTTGATTCCTTATATGCACATTCTGTCGTAACCCTCAACTTGTCATTTTTAACATACGTAAACTGAAAACTAACCTCAATAGCATACCTGCATAAAACAGTACAGAACTCAACCACACTACCCTCAAACTTTTGTCCAACACTCGTAATATTATTTCATCAACTAGCTGACAATAACACCTTTTCTTGGTGAGAACAAAACTTAGAGAGTGAATTCCTTTCAATACCCACGAGCCTATCACATTCACCATGCACAACATCTACCTAATTATACCCCACTTCATCCTCTTGATCAGAAGTACTACACTTAATAACTAAAACATCAACTATATCAATATCACGTGCATAAACAACCCTCAACATATTCAAAAATTCAATATTACTTTGAACCTACAATTCAGATGACCCACAATAGAATATGAAATACACGTCGTCTTAGGTTTCAAATTCTCCCATGTTTTACACAAAATGCTAACTAATTCCTCAAAATTCAATTCTCATGAAATGTTAATGACAATAGTACCATTCCTATATTTGCACAGCAACAACACTACACTATCCATCGAAACTGAAAGAAAAAACAAGAAAAATAATTTGTTTAATATCAAAACACTTCACAAGAACAACATAAAAGTCCAGAGAAATTTCTAATAATTATAATTTTCTCTAGATTATAATAACAAGCTTATAATTTTCTCTGGACTCAAATAAAAGTCCAGAGGCATTTACAAACTTATATTCACCTTCAAGATAACAAAAACAAAATCACAGAAAACTTAATAAATCTAGAGAGAATCACAGAGAAATTTACTGCTAACTAATAAAAACAATCATAGACAAAAATCACACAATATCTGTTATGAAATTATAAGCATCTCTGTGATTTTTACTGAACTACAAGCTTACAATTTTCTCTATGTGATTGTGCAATATTGCACTCATATCAAAATCCAGAGAAATTTACAAACTTATATACACCTCCAAGATAACAAAAAACACTGCATTGTCCATTTAAACTGAAAGAAAAAACACAAAAAATAACTTTTGCTCAGAGAAACAAAAACTTATATTTACTTTGAATTACAAACTTATAATTTTCTCTGAACTACAACAAACTTATAATTTTCTCTAAACTACAAATAAAAGTCCAGAGAAATTTAAGAACATATATTCACTTTCAAGATCACAAAAACAAAAACACAATAACATCAAATTGACAAAAATGCTAACTATTCCACACAAACACAGATAAACTCATAAAGAAGATCTGTTATGCTCACAAAACATTCAATTGAGAGAAAAATAAAAAATAAAAATAACAAACTTATAATAACATGTCCATAACAAATTATAATTTTCTCTGTGATTTTCACTAGACTACAAACTTGCAATTTTCTCTGTGATTTTCACTGAACTACAAACTTATAATTTTCCCTGTGATTTTATCTACATTTACTTATAATAATATGTCCATATGAACTTATAATTTTCTCTATGATTTTCGTTGGATTATAATAACAAACTTGCAATTTTCTCTAGACTATACCAACAAAAGTGCAGAAAAAAAAAAAACAAAGAACAAAACTTAGAAAACAAAAAATGATAAGAAATTTACACTTATCTTTGGTTTAAAGAAAGTTCTCTGGTTTGAAAAAATAGAGAACAAAACTTATCATTAATAAGCTTGTTGATGAAAAACAGAGCATGAAAATTGAACTCTAAAAATAAAAATCAACTCCACTGTCAACTCTCTTTGAATTGATCAAAAACAGATAATGAAAAATAAACTCCAAAAATCAAAATCAACTCTACCAAGCTAGCCTCTCTCTAAAATTAATCAATAACAGAGAATGAAAAATCAAATCCAAAAACCATAAACAACTTCACTGAGCTAGCCTCTCTTTTAAATTGATCAAAACTAAAAACAAAAACCTAATGCAAAAATACACTCGAAAAACTAATATGAAATCGGAATCCTTATATAAAATTTAAAACAAAAATCAAAATCCATGTGGAATCTCCATCGAAAACATACCTGATTCAACTCCACGTAAAACCTACACGATCAACACCACTGTAACACCTGCACGATCATAGCAATCTCCATCGTCAAGTCCACTGCAACACTTGCAAAATCCCTACGAAATCTCCACCGTGAAGTCCATCCCCGTGAAATCTTCTACAAAACAACAATAGAATATTCAGTTTGCCAAAATCCAAAAAAACTTATGTTATAAAGAAGGGTAAATTAGGTATTTTACAACGTAAAATAAAGTTGAGGGACCTTAGGAATCAAAAAATATTATTGTGGACCTCTCCTCCTATCAAAAGTTAGGCAGGGATCTTAGACCAACTTTTCCAAAAAAATATGTATATTTGAGATAACTTCTTAACTTTTTAAGAAAATATGTGTAATAAAATATTGTGGTAAAATCAAAATGACCATTCTACCCTTGTTGACTTTTTGACTTTTGGGTAGTTCTACAAGTTTCTCCCAAATAGTATGAACTTTTTAACTTTTTTGACTTTTGTAGATTATCCCAAACCAACCTTTCTAGCTTTGTAACATTAGTAGTTTAACACTTTCCCCATTGTGGCGTGCAAATATAAATATATATATATATATATATATATATATATGTATATATTTAGATATGAAATCTATTTTAATGCCGATTTAACTCAACATTTTCTCATATACATCCTAGGTAAAAATAACTTATCCAATATTATATATAACATTATTATTTTAAGGGTAAATTAGAATTTACCCCCTTCAACTATTGTGTCATATCATTTTACCTCCTTTAACTAAAAATTGTAACAACTAATCCCCATCATCTACTAAGTTTTTTCAATTTGGACCTTTGTGACTAAAATATCCTTTCATTAATTGGATAAATGACATTTTATCCCCTTGAACTATCACCTACCTAATATCACTTTCAATTTGGACTTTCTAATTTATTTTTATTTTTTCATTCACCGCTAAATTAATTTTTAGTTTGTTAAGAGGAACAAATTTAAAAATTTGACAACCAAACAACGAAATAATTATGAAAAAATCTCAATGTTCACTAAATATAAGAAATTTAAAAATATACTAGCTTTTTATTTTTTCCATCTTTAATAATAAAAAAAATTTAATTTCTTCACAAATATTTAAATTTTAGATGCATCAAAAAATTTAAAATTTTTTACTAAAATATGAAAAAAATATTTACTAAAAATAAAAAATTCAAAAAATTATTAAAAAAAACTTTAAAATTGTATTTTAAGTTGAAAATCAAACATTTTTTTAGTTGAGAGGGTAGAGTGATATTGAGTGATAGTTCAAATGGGTAAAGTTTAATTTACTTTTATAGTTAAAATGATATTTTCATCATTAAGGTCTAAATTGAAAAGAATTAATAGATTAGGAGAGTTAAGTATTACAATTTTTAATTTAAGGAGATAAAGTGATATGGGACAATAGTTTAGCGAGTTAATATATAATTTGTCCTTATTTGGTGATAAATCCAATCTGAATAAGGTATAAGGCATTAGGTCCCATCACTCTCTTTTCTTTTTCTTTTTTGGGTGAGAAATACAATATTTGTAAAGTATTGTAGTGAAAAGTGCATTTTATTATTTTATAAGGCATTTTATTTCCAATTTTGTCCTTTTAATTTTTATTAACACATATGTGTTGAAATTTTTATTCTATTTGTTTAAAATATGTCTATGTGAAATTCTATTTGTTGAAATTCTTGTACTAATTTTTCTTTATCTGTTGAAATTAACTAATCCAATTTTTCCTATTTGTTAAATTTCAACAAAGCTTTGTTTTTTAACAGATATGAACCTTTTAAAGATGGGAGAGAGTGATCTATTCAAACTCTTATTTTTTTATCTATTCAAATCAAACCCAAACAGATTTGTGTTGTGTTGAGGCACTTTAAACAGATCAGTGTTGTAATCTGTTTAAACATAACAAATATTAATAAGGGGTTTCACTCAAAAACATTTGACTAGAATCAAACATTTCACTCAAAAGGATCAATTATATGTTGGGGATCTATGGTCCAGCCCAATACATTCTAGAAATCATAGCAAGTAGAAAAACAACACACACACGTCCAAAAAGACAATATTTAACGTGGCTCGGCCTCAATGCCTACGTCCATGAGAGAGTAACCGAAGATTCATTATAAATGGAGATTACAAAGAGATTTATACAATGGAGAAGAAGACTCTCTCACTCAACTTCTACTGAGCTCTCTTTCTTATACAAAGGGAGCTCCCCCCTCTCACACAGAGGGACTCTCTGTCTCATTCTCTCTACATATATCTTGGTTGCTTACTCTCACTCTACTCTCTCTTCCTCAATTTATACACTGTGGAGAAAAGAAATTGGTTGACTCTCTTTCGCAGATCACTCCTGATTTGCGGTTTCAAATTTAGCGCTCTCGCATGTGCCGCACTCTACCGAATTCGGTGTCGTTATTCCTAACTTTTTCATCCAAGCTCTAGCTTAGTTTCCCATGAGCAGAAAAGAAAGAAGATTACCCCTCACATGGGGTGATATCACAACAATCACCCCCTCAACCCATGTAAGGTGATTCGCAGCACACACTGTTGCTAATCTTGTCACGTTCAAAATCTAACATGTATCTCCTCACTGAGATGCTTGCATACACCAGAGATACAAAAGGATGAGGGAATCATATATCCTCAACTCAATTCACACCACTCTTTGATTTGGAGAGCGTCTCTGCTTTTATCTCCCACAGATCTTTTCCACGCTTCCTGTCTCGAATGTCTTAATCTGCTATGCTTGAACTTGCGTAACAAAGATATCTAGCACCCGCTGATTAGATGCCTTGCACCTTCTGCCCGGGATGTCATGCACTCCCTTAAGTGCTTAGTGACATTGCAGTTTCTCTCTAGAATGCCACTAACCTACCATGCATCACAATACAAAACTGAAGCAACAGAAAACACTCTCTGTTTTCCAAACAACACGCTTTGCTTGGTCTGTCTTCTTTGCTCGGAGCTTTTCCTCTAAACTATTAGCCTTTGCCCTCTGCACTTCTAAACAACCTCCTAGCTTTCCCATACGCTTGTTGTTTGTACCTTTGCAATCCCTAATTTGTTGTTCAGTAGATTGCTGGTTGACAAATTTCTTGCATAGTGCTCACATCCATGGCTTCTGGTCTCCCTGCATCGAGCTCGCTTGAAAGATCCACATCAACTCTATCCTCCGCTGCCATGGAACTAAAGAAACCACTATAGAGAAAAGAGTTTTTCCATTCATTGGCACTCACTCTTGCATTTTACCTGTCTTAATTTATGTCTAGAAGTTCCTATGAACTTTCAACAACCTTTGTTGCACATTCTGTCCGAACCTTCTCTACATTGTACATATGCATCTAGCACGATACTCTTGCGTACCCATCCATGCTTTTGTACCTCTATGCTTGGGCTCAGTATGCTCCTCTACAACTATTGTTCTATTCGTCCACATACCACTAGTATCCACTCGTATATAGTAACTCTAATTGCCACAACATTTTTTTGAGCTTGTACTAGTTGCCAATCATCTGTCAAGTCGATGATTGGACTTTTGATTGAACTAGGTCTTCCGATCAACTCTGGAGATAATCATCTGTAATCCTCTGATTGCCCCAAACCAATCCTAATCTCTCTTTATCCACCACTTGATCAAGCTTGATCTCTTTTGGTCTTAAATGATCTATCTCGATCTATATTTGGCTGTTCAATCTGGTCAGAATCTGCTTATTCTAACCTCTTAGTGAATTTGCAACGTTCTACAATATCTGGCAACCCTCTCCAACTATTGAAGATGACGAACTCTCATATTTTGGCTATCTTCAAAAACCATTTAGAATCCCACTATTCTAACCTCGCGGTTACGTTCGAAATGATCCATTTAGTTAGGACCAACCTTCACTACACTTCCGGGGGCTCATTGAAAATATCTTCGAAAGTTGGGCCACACCATAATTTTTGAAAAAATCTGGGCCTCATTGCAATTTTCCAAAACTCCAAGAATATTCCGTTAACAGAGAGAACATTTTGTTTGACATCATCGCCCACGGACCCCTCTTAAGTCGAATCTAGATCGGGTTAGACCTGCTTGCCTGCTACTAATGACGTCATCCATTGCGTCAGGGCTGCATTATCCTCCATTAAAAAAAATTAATTTTTAAGGATGCAACCAAGTAGTACCACAGCAATTTATCCAATCTGCCAGAGCCACACCTTGTGGTATATTTTCCTCAACTAATATTTAAACACTATGACTTTGGTGAACAATGATCTTCTTCAATCTCTTGCTGCGCGTATGGCACATGTTCAAGAGTGGTTTTCACTCGCCATTTTCAGAGGATGCGTAAGGTACACCCTAGTTTTCGTTTGGGTTAATTTTTCTGGGTCTAGATTCATCTCGTCGAGACCTTCCTCCTAGTATGCTCAAAACTTGATTTCGAGCAACTTAATTTCTGGACCATTGGAGAAAAACGCTCTGTTTTTCCTCACCTTGCTCTGATACCAATTATTGGGGATCTGGGATCCTACCCAAGACCCTCTAAAAATCATACCAAGTAGAAAAACAACACACACATACTCAAAGAGGCAATATTTAACGTGACTCGGCCTCAATGCCTATGTCCATGGAAGAGTAACTGTAGATTCACTATAAATAGAGATTACAAAGAGATTTATACAATGGAAGAAGAGACTCTTTCACTCAACTCCCACTGAGCTCCCCCTCTCACACAAAGGGACTCTTTGTCTCACTCTCTCTACATTTTCCTTGGTTTCTCATTCTCACTCTGTTCTCTTTTCCTCTATTTATACACCGAGGAGAAAAGAAGTTAGCCAGTTCTCTTCTGCAGATCACTCTAGATTTGTGGTGTCAAATTCAACGCTCTCGCATGCTCTGCACTCCGCCAAATTCGATGTCGCCATTCTTGACTTCTTCATCCAAGCTCTAACTTGGTTTCACACGAGCAGAAGAGAAAGAATATCACCCCTCACATGGGGTGATATCACAACACTATAGATATATATATATATTCACCAGAATCAAATAGATCAAACATTTCACTCAAAATATATATAGATATATATTCGCTCTCAACAAATGATCAACCACTAAAATCAAAACCAATGAAATTTGATCCAGAATAACAACAAGAGCAGCCTCCCTTAGATCCTCCGAGCAACAATGCTTCGATTGACGAATCAAAAAGAATCGAAGACTCCCCTGTGACTGAAGTCTTCGTCACTGATCTTTACGTCCCCTGTGATTCGATTGCTGGTCCGCGCAGAGAAAGAATGATCGTCTTCTTTAGGACTATATCTGAGAAGTGATGAGAGATGGACTGTACCGATATACAGACACAAGAGAGAGAGCTGATAACGAAGATGAGAGAGAGAGAGAAAGAGACAGAGACAGAGACAGAGAGAGAACCTTAGGGTCCAAAATATGAAACTTAGTCTGTGTATGATATATATATATATATATATGGATATTTTGATCATTTTGACTAAGTAAATCTTTATAAATAAAGTATTTTAACGTATGAATTTTTAACAAAATAAAATTTAAATATAAATTTACGAACCAAGCGTCCTATTTTAAATTAATATTAATGGTTCCTGAAGTAATATATTATCCCTTGTGTTCTTAAAATTTGAAACTTGAAAAAATTGAAAGTGGCATATAGTTAGGGGTGGGCAATGGTTTATCCGATCTGCACAATCCGCCCAAACCGACCCTATCCGCACAAATCCGACCCTACCCGCATGCATAAATAGGGCGGGTGCGGGTGTATTTTTTCATATAAAATCGGGTTCAGGTCAGAGCCAACTCTATCTGTGCAAATCCGAAACCCGCCCGCATAATCCGCAGATTATTTTTAAAATTAAAAAAATATATATCTTCACATGTGGAATTCATTTTTTGATCCTCTCATTTTTTTATCCTCCTTTCTCTCTCTTTCTCTCTCTCTCTCTCTCTCTCTCTTCCCTCCTCCCAATCGTCGTCACTACCACCATCTCTCAACCCTTGCTTGTTGTCTCTCTCATCTACTTCCCATCGCCATCTCTCTCCTCTCCTCTACCATCGTCGTCGTCTCTCGCAGATCAACCTTACTCCATTGCCGTTGTCTCTCCATTCCCTCATCTTCTCCCTGTCGCAATGTCGTCGTCACCCAATCGCAAACCAGATATGGAGATGCCAGATCTGGAAGATTTATTGCCAAAAAAAAAAAAAAGTTTCACTGCACGAACGAAGGTACCCAGATCTAGAATCCTTCTCCTTTGCTTGTAGATTTCAGGTCAGCAAATTCATCTCAATGGTTGTCCTCTGCTTTGTTTAAAGGGAAATTTTATGTATTTGAAATTTTCTTATACTTTGTTTCGTCTTTTGATTTGAACAAACACTTTTGGAGTAAGGTCTAGACACTTAGGCCTCTTGGGGTTTTATTTTCATTCTTGGTTTCTTGTTAAGATCAACTTGTATTAGCTGGATTGTGCAATGGCCCTCATGGCCCGTCGTTTAATTTGTGAAAGATTGATGAGAAAACAATGACGTTCAGTGAGATAGCAATCATGCCTCAGGACTTGCTTTATTGTTTGTTTGATAGTGATGGGTTTGTAACTTTCTGCTTCTTTTATTTAATAAAAGAAAATGCTTTTGATTGTGTTGTGTTGTGGCCAAGATGATATAGATCCAGATAATATGACTTCTGAGGGGCAAGTTAATAGATATACACTACAATTTTTTTTTCATTTTATTGCGTGAATTTCATACTAAATTCAAAGCAAAAAGTTATAAATATTTCAGTCTAATTTTTGTCCTATACAGAACCTCTAACTGTAGTTGAAGCACAAAAATAAAATTTCAAAAAAAAAAAATTTTAATTCACAAACCGCCCGCATCCGCCCGCGAAACCGCATGACCTACCCGTTCAATCCGCAACCCGCACAGCGGGTGGATGCAATTCCATTTTTTCCCAACCTGCATCCCATCAGATGGGTCAAACTCGTCATCCGAACTGCACGAAACTGATCCGTGAACACCCCTACATATAGTGGGTTCTCCCATTCACATCATTAAAAAGAAAATGAAAAAAAAAAAAAAAAAAAGCGAAGGGCATAATATAAAAATAAATGTCTTTAAGAAAAAAAAGTGTATTAATCATGGAACCTAAATGATTGTTTCTCTTTAATGATGCCATCTTGGGATCTGTTAAATCTAACCTTAAAACCTACCTAATTTTGCAGCTTGATTAGATATACATCTCAGAACGTTTACTTTTGAATTTTGGCATGCGAGGGGAATTGATGGTTGGTGGATCATCATATTTTATCTATGAATTATGAAAAAAATTAGAGTAAATTATAAACATATTCCTTGAAATTTATTGAAAATACGAATTGTTCCTAGTGATTTGAAAAATTACAAATACTTTCCTGTCAGAATTTTTTATTTAACAGAATTAATTAAAAAAGTAAAATTTATAATTGTTTACATATACAAGAATAAAATTATTTGCATTCTTAATTGAAATAAAATTTTAATATTATTAAAAATTGTTAATTAACTTGATGATTATTAATAAAATGACTTATTTGTTATACAATTAAAAATTAGTAGGCAAAATGTAAATTTTAAAATCACAGAGAGTAATTTATAATTTAAATAAATCTCACTAATGTTTTCTAATTTACCCAAAAAATTATGGGTGATACACCAATAAATATCAAATTAACAACTTATACACTATTTAGTCCTAAAAATTTTTTTATAGACTGAAAGGTCCCATTATAGAGAAATTGACCATAGAGGGCATATACATCAAACATCATCATTATCAAAACAACATCATCATCATCAAAACAACATCAAACATTATAACATCATTATGAAAACAACATCAAACATCATCATCAAAACAATATCAAACATCACAACATCATCATCAAACAACATCAAACATCATCATCAAAACATCAACTACATCACCGTCACTAAAAAAAACATTATCAAAATTCAGCAACATCATAAAAACACCATCAAACATCGTCAACTACATCACCAACATCACTAAAAAAAATCATCAAACATCAACAAAAACCAACGACATCAAACATTAACACAACAACAACATCAATCTTTTTCTTTTTTCTTTGGGGTTTAGGTTAAAACCCAAAAAGAAGAACCCAAAAAGGCAAAGAGAGCCGAGATTTGCATTCATGACAAACAGTGAGGTTGATCACTTGGATGATGGGTATAGATGGAGGAAGTACGGCCAAAAAGCTGTGAAAAATAGCCCCTTTCCAAGGTATAATACCATCACAGATTTTCTAATGTTTTGGTCTCCATTTTTGTTTGATATATGATTTTCTTAATAGTCCCTCTGAGATCGGAACATCAGCGACGCGAGATCGGAACATCAACATCAACGATCGTGAGATCGGAACATCAACATCGCAACACGTCTGCAACATCAACGCCATGATCAACATCGCAACATCAGCGCCGTGAGATCGAAACATCAGTGCCGTGAGATCTCCCTCTCTTTCAGAATTGCTGATCAATTCGCCGGAAAACAATTACACAACAATTCTATTCCTTGCGCAACAAGATCTCTGCAGATCTAATTCAAAAAAGGTAACTATATATATATATATATGTATGTATTTGTGTATCTTTCTTCTTTTGTTGAATCTGGACGTTTACATGTTCCTTTTTTTTTCTTTTTTTTTTTTTTTGTGGGTTTGGTTCGAAATCGATTTCTACGTATTGGGTTAATTTAGGTCTGATCTATTCGTTGGGATTGTAAGAAGTTAGGGTTTCAAAGGTTTATGGATTGATTGGTTTGTGTTACTTCTGATGTTCACCATGTTGATGATTTTGCTAT
This sequence comes from Camellia sinensis, assembly GCF_055761805.1. NCBI lineage: Eukaryota > Viridiplantae > Streptophyta > Magnoliopsida > Ericales > Theaceae > Camellia > Camellia sinensis. The sequence goes on along the minus strand of NC_138966.1, from coordinate 32,267,760 downwards.
TGTTCATGATGATGTTCACGATGTAAAAACCCTAGGCGTTCTGATGATGTTTGATGATTTTGCTAATGTTTTGATGATGTTGATAATGTATGTTTGATGTTGTTTTAATGATGATGTTTGATGTTATTTTGATGATGATGTATAAATGGAACTAAATAGTGTATAAGAAAACTTTTAAGACTAAAGGATTCAACTTTTCAGAAAATAGGATTTATGGATAAATTTTCCAAAAATTATGTTTAAATTTTAAATTTTTAGCTGCAAATTTAAACTGATCATGAACTTCAATATTAATGTCTTGTCTAATCGGCTCAACAATCATTGAGCAACTAAGCGTTCGATTAAGACTGAATGGGGAAAACCTTATTTTTAAGGAATAATTAATTACTTACAAGTTCTATTTTGTGAGATTGTGACAGGGTAAGTTTTTTTTTTTTTTTTTTTTCAAAAGATTCTTTTTTCTAATTATTTTATTTTTAGACAATTTTTCCTTCAATTTAAACGATAAACGACCCACATGTGTTGATGCAAAAGCTTGATGATGTGATAAAATTTTACCTTTTTTGTATTTTAAACTTTAAAATATAGAACGAATCGCAATTACAATCACATTTTCACATTTTCATGTTATCTTCGATCTCATTTTCCATATTGGTTTGATATATATTGCTAATCAGCAAACAATGCTAGCATCACATAAACCAAATATAAAATGTGTCACACAAAACACATAGATAAATTTAGAGGTGGTTTGGAATGTTCTAAATAAGTGTATTTTTTGACTTTTTATAAAAAAGATGTATAGAAAAATAGAGAGGAGATATTAATTGATGTGACCCAAAAAAGATAAAAAGATGGACTAAAATAGTGTATGCCAAACAACCCCTTAATATTATAAGATTTGTTGATAGAGCTCACTTCCCAAAAATTCAATTCCATTCATTTGTCTTCTGTGTCTAATTATTTGTTTATATTTGCATTTTCAAACTTAATAATAGCCAATCACTCAGATTTTGGCACATAATTCTTTATATTCAAAATTTATTTAATTCTTTATTTAATGTACTACTCACTGTATAATCATATTTTTATATTTTTATATTTTTAAGATCCGAACAATAAAGGTATTAAGTAGAGATATCCTTGGCTCCCTCAAGAGGTCTAAGTGTGTCCCAGTTTAATTATGTGTTGTATGTTTTAGAAATGACATACAATAATACATGATGATGATGAAACAAAATCAAATGGGAGCGGCAAAGTTAGATGATTCATTTTGTGTTGCACAACTAGAATCATTGTGAATTTGTGTGGCTATGATGTTGTCATATGAAAATCTAAGACATGCCAAGCTTTTCCAATCTTTACCATCACACACCCAACTTGTGGGTCCATTCATTTCCAAGCCACAATCATCATAAACATTAACATTAAAATAAAATATACTTTGTCACTTTAGTTTTTAAATTTTAATTTTGTTAATTTTATTTTGTGTTAAATTAGTCTAATTCAAATGATTTTGTCAAAATCATTAGCCGAATAATAAGAATATTTCTCTGCTCATGTTATTTTGGCTCTCAAAAGTTCAAATTTATTAAATTCCTCCCTAAATAGTGATGAAAAGATGGATCAAACGAATATGTAAATAGTAGTTTTTTTTTTAACAGGATTTAAACTGTAGTTTGAAATTAAATAAATTTGACTCGAGATTGTTTTGGATATGATTTTTAAGTTGATTTTTTTGTTTATTTTAAAAAGGCGTGTGCAAAAGTAAAAAAGTAATGTGACCCAACTAAATCAGTAAGTTAATAAGCTGACTTTTTTAGATATCGGCAAAACAACCTCAATCTGAAAACTTATAAATCAAATTAACAAAATTAAAACTTAAAAAATAAAAACAATACGAAATGTATACTTTTTAAGGACATAAATTTATCCTAAAAAACATGATGATGAGCATTAGCATGATAGTATTGTGCATATCTTTTTCTGGTGAATCAAACCATAAAATTAACATATAAAATTAAACCATATGGGAACATCCATCAATTCCTCACATCCCCACATCAAAAGACAACAATCATCACATTCATCCTCTCTCCTCGCTTTAAGCCTCTCTCTCCTAGTGAGAGAGAAAGCTATTGAATCTAACAAAAACCTAAAAGATGAAAAATCATTCAAACACACAAAGCCTTTTCTTAATATATGGCATCAATAGTTTTTTTTTTTTTTTTTTTTTAATGGCAAAGAAGGACTGTGGTTAAAAGTTGAGGTTGTGGTGGTCAAACGCTTTCGGTTGACTGAGGGAGTAGAGGCTGAGCAAGGGAGGACTTGATGTGGGTTGTTGTTCGGTTGTTATCGTGGTCTGCAGGGGACTGAATCACGGCCTTTTGGGCTGAAAACTTCCTTTCTTCGTTTTTACCCCATAGCACAAAGTACAACCCAGCTATAATCAACACTGCGCCAATAATCCTGTACATCGCAGCAGCAAAAGCATGTCTTCATTAAAGATTCCAAAACAAAATATGATATACTCTACATTAAAGATTCATGTATTTCGTAAGGGTAATGTTATAATTCTAAAAATTTTACAAAAAGTTTTATCAAATGTCTCACAATAATGTGGAATCTACATGGAACTCACATGGTGTGGGTCTCACATTTGTGTGAGACATTTGATTGAAATTTTGGTAAAATTTTTGAGATATCTACCATTTTTCATTTCAAAATGAGTTACGTTAGGAATCTCAAATAATTTATTAAATTTTTTACCAAACATCTCACACACACATGTAAGTTTGTGTGAGTTTCACACCCATGTGAGAGGTTTGGTGTAAAATTTAATAAATTATTTAAGGTCTATATCACTTTCCTTTCAGAATTCTTAAGTTATATTTTTTGTGATAAAAATTATACTTTTTTGTATGTTTTGCAGTGCACAATTAATTATTTTATAAAAATTTTAAAACTAGTTTGGTGGGAAAAAAATCATTATTTTTATATATTTTCTCTTTTTTCAATAAAAATAAAATTTTAAAATATCCTCGTAGTGTTTGTTTTTATTAAATAAATTTCTATAAAAAAAAATGTTAACCGTGAGACTCAAATTCAAATATCACATATATATGGGTTGGTTTGGGAAGTGGGTTAGTTTTTTTACTTTTTTACTTTTTTAGCTATTTTAGCTTGGGTTAAAAAGTTTGGTTTGGGAAAGGACTTTTTAGCTTTTTTAACTTTTTTTTGTGAGAGAAGAGTGTAATGATTATGAGTTAGATGTGATGTTTTGTTTTTTAAAATAGTCAAAAAAATCCCTAACCCAACTTGCCTAACGGAGGCATAACAGTATGAAAACGTCTTATCTAATAGGCCAAACATCCCATGAGTTGAATAACAATTGTTAATGACTAAAATACCCTTTTAAACATAAGGTTTTTAGGGTCATTTAGAGAGTATGAGGTCAAATCATCCATGGCAGGCTAATGAACGGTTGGGGATAATTTCTGGCAAATGGGGGCTTTGAAATGCATTATAATGATTGATGAGAGAGTGAGAGAGAGAGAGAGAGAGAGAGAGAGAGAGTTTGTGTGTGTGTATACCCTCCCAAGTAGAACTCTTCGCCTAAAAGGACGGAAGCCATAAGAGCGACAACAAGAGTCTGAACAGGTTGATACAAAGCCACGAACACTGGGCCACCCCTGTCTATGCACCATATCTGTACTGCGAATGCTATCCCTGATGCCACCACTCCCTGCATCATCATCATTAATTAATTAAATAATTAAATAAAAACTACCCTCTTCTCCTAACTAACTACACAATCTATCATATAGACTTCTTACACATATATCATCACCATAAACCAATAATAATTAAGATAAAAAAGAATAAATGTCCTAATTGGTCAACATTTATCATTCGTATAAAATGTGATGAGTTAGTGACTAAAATATTAAAGTTTGGTTTCTTTGTAATGATTTCTTACAGTGATCTTGTTGTATTTTCATTTTCATAACAGCAAAACATGTCAAGTAAGTACATAATTAAACTATTTGAGTTGAAATTGAATGAAATTGACATTAAAACCACACAGCTTAAAATGACATAATTTGTTTTAAACGTAAGTTGTTTGTTGGATTACCAGACCATTGCATGAGGGTCCATTTCAAAAGACTCTTAATCCTAAAAATTTCATTAGAAAGTGACCAAATTGAATCATAAAAGCATAATAAGAATGGTTAAAAACTTTATTCTCTACTCTTTATTACGGCTGTAAATTAATTGAATTGTTCATAAATACTAGAGCTCAGCTCGTTAAAGACTCATTCAGCTCGGTTTGTTTGATATTTAAACAATTTCGAGCCCAAATTGTGAGCTCGTTTGATAATTGAGCCGAGCTCGAGATCAAGAAGACTTGACTCAAAAAAGCTAGCAAGCTAAGCATATATATATATCATATATTATTATATTCATCTTAAAATTTAGACTCAGTAATTATTTAATATATGTGAAACAAAACGAAATCATATATGTTGAAAACTAATAGAGTCAAAACTCCATACAGTCCTCAAGAAAAATGAATAAATGGAAGAGGTAAAGATTTTTTTATTTGTTTTTTTTTTTAAATTTTATAAATTGGCTTGTCATATTTTATAGGATTATTTACATAGAGATCCCTTAAATTATTGAAAAGTATTATTTTAAATCTCTAAATTTTAAAAGTGAACAAATGAATTCCATAAACTATTGAGAAGTATCACTTTGTCTCCCTTAAACTATAAAAACGTACAAATAGATCTTTTAAATTATTGTTGTGTTTTACTTTAACCCTTTCCGTTAAGGGTCCAATTTATAGGTTTTTATAATTTAGGAACATTTGTATGTTTTTATCGTTTAGAGAATAAAGTGATATTTTTTAATAGTTTAAAAAGTCAAAATGATATTTTTTAATGATTTAAGAATATTAGTGTAAATAACCCTATTCCATATGCATGAACTTGGTGAGGTCTAACCCCACTGGTGGTGAGTCTAGTTGTTTCAAAGGTGAGTTGTCCATTTGTTTGGGACAAAGTTAAATTTACCCTTTTTTATTTCACATGCATTTCGCAAACTTTAAAACAGTCCCTGAAATATACGGATCCTGATAGGTCATTTTCATTCACAACTCATAAAAAAGAAATCGCAAATCAAAAAAGAGTGCCAAACTAGAGGAATGATTTAAGAAAATAAAAAATAAATAAATTAAAATAAAATCAACATGCTTAATTGATTCATTCATGGAATTAAGCAAGCATGCATCACATTTATATACACGTTATACACACACACACACATATATATATATATATATCATCATGATTGTTCCGTAAGAACCAACAATTGACTCACTGAGTTGACTTAGTTTTTAAACTCGTGCAAATCATAAAGCTAAGCAACAAAGATTAATATGTTAATATTATATTCGGGTATTGTATGATATGACACTTCACATAATAAATACAAAATATTAATAGTATAGGTGTTTTTTAGTTAAAAAATAGGATACAATAGTATGATTAATATCATGACACGTCAAATAGTATTCAAATGTGATTATTTTAATATTACGCTTCTATTAATTTTGTGTAAAAGTAACTCGGTTGGCTTATGAGGGGGTAGAATCGTCATGTTACATTTAGCAAATGTATTCAACCATGTCATATGTGTCACTTCATTTGTCTAGCTCTCATGGTGAGAGATCATATATATATATATACTTATATATCTCCAAATATTTCTGCCCTCATGTCTCAAATATCTACAATTATTAAATATCTCTCGAGATTTATGTTCTTTGAGACTTTTACATTATTCAATGATTATAAATATTGTGAGATATGAGAACAAAGGATATTTGGAAATAAAAAATTTTTGCTCACTTCATATCTTCCGTGGTGAGTTTTCAAATAACTCATCAAATTTCTTTCCACACACATATTTTATAGTAGGATTTTTTACCTATAGCTAAAATTTTGTCTCAAAAATTTTTCAAATTAATATATCGGCGCTGCTTGAGGGCCCGAATTTCGGGGCTCGAATGCCCCGAAATTTCCACTTTAGGTAAAAAAAAAAAAAAAAAAAAAGGAAAAAAGAAAGAAAAAAAGAAAACAGTTTCTAAAAATGGAAATTAGGGGCATTAGGGGCAAATTTTTTAGGGCCACCAATCATTTTCCTTAATATATAAACTCAAAACTCAGAAGTAATAATGAAATGGTTGAATTAAAGTGAGTCACTCACCGCATAGAAGACGCTAAAGAGCTCTTCACCAGAGTGAACAAGCCAAGCTTGTGGATCTCTCTCAAGGAACGCAGCAATAACTAAAAATTGAATAACACCAAAGAAACACTGATAAGAGGTGACAGAGAGGCGAGCTGGATACTTTTTCAAGATCGGAGCCTGCAACACGAGCCAGCCCGCCCATGACAAGCAATGACCCACCAAAAAGAGGCAACCCAGAGTCCAATTCTTTCCCCTGGCATCTCCAAGTGCGAGCAATGCCGGTGAAACTTGTTGCAACGAGGGAGTTGGACTATATATGGTTGGACCCTTGTACAGTGTGATCACTGATGCTCCTGTGATGCACAGGACTGTTCCCACCACCTTGGACACCCCGTCTTTTCTATCTAATCGCACTTGTTCAATCCTGATCGATCGAAGTGAAATACATATTAGCTTTGAGATAAAAAAAAATTAAATCAATAGGAACTAAAAAAGTAAGTGTAAAAATGTTAAAATACAAAGTAAAATTTTTACTCTAATACTGTGTTTGATTGAAAGATTTGATAAGGGATTTGGAAAAGAAAATAGAAAAAGTAGGAGAAATGTGAATAAAGCATGCCTAAATTTCATCTAGTTTCCCATACTTATTCCCTTTCCTTTCCAAATCTCTCCTCAAATCCCCCAACCAAACACAACATAACACAACATAAATCATATTTTTAACCTGCATCAAAAGAAAGAACCACTTGCTTTTTATGATTACTTTCTCTATTTCATGTGTGAATCAATTCAAGGCACTTTCTTCTTTATTACTTTTTTTTTAAAAATTGACAGAAAAACTTTTATATTTTCAATTGATGTGGCAATAGTGTACTAGCAAATTAGGAAAAATGACCTTACCTTTTTTAAGTGCACATATCATAATAAACTATATAAATATTTAATTTAATTGAAAAGTTTGAACTTGCCGGAGTAGTGCAGCCATGAGAAAAGTAATGGCAGGAACTGAGTTCTGAATGGCAGAAGCAAAGGTGGGAGATGTGTTGTCTAATCCCAGCAGGTAGAATCCTTGATTCGCTGTTATTCTGTATTCCATGAAACAAAATCAACAAAATTAAGAAATTAATTCTTATGCACTGAGAATAACATTATTAATTCCTGTTTCTTGCAATTTATTTTTAGTTAAAAGTTTATAAATTATAAATTAGATCTAAACTCTTTTTTTTTTTTTCTTTTAAACTTTAAGATAATTAACTCTCTTTTTTCATTTGATTTAGATTATCTTTATCACACATCATAAGTCAAAATAAACAATTTTGAAATTATATAATTTCAAATTAGGAAAAGTGAAGGGATTCTCCTTAATCGACTGTTAAACTGTGAAGTTACTTATTACAGGTCTTATTTTGACAATATAAATAGAATGTTTGGTCAAATTTTATGCGTAGGTCATTTATAAAATATTTAAATTAATCCAATATATATAATTATATAATTTTATTATATTTATTTTCAAAAAAAAAAAAAAAAACTAAATGAAAAGTACATTTTTGGTTTTTTTTTTGGGTCACAATAAAACCCACAACAATAACACCCCTCTGTCCAATCGTGGATTGGAGATTCAGAAAAATTTACAGCTGTCCATTTAAACTTGGGCAAACAGTTATAGGATCCTTTAACAACCATGTCATATATGGATCATTTCATATATATATATAATTCTTTAAACATACCCTACAACTGCGAGGAGGAAGAACTGAACAAGAAAAGACAGAGTAATCGGTGGCCTCTCCTTCCTGATCAAATAAGAATGAGCATAGCATGTTATACTAATTTATTAGTTGCTTCAATCACCAAAAACTACATACATATTTCTAAGAAACATTTCATATATATATTTAAATCGATCACAGAACTGGACACAACATGTTATAGAGTTGTGTTTAGTTCTGTGATCAAATTCTGATAGTTTTAATTAACTTGTAGGAACCTACTTTTCAAGAAAATATGCGAAGGGCAAGAGGAGAATGAGCGCGAGAACGTTTCGGTAGACAGGAAATACAATCTTGCTAATGCCCATGTTAAGGGCAGCTCTGGAGACCACATGGAAACCAGCATACCCAAACTGCAAGGCCAACATGGCCAAGTGTAGTTGGAGCCTCTCTGGCATAGAACACCACATTTTAGGAGTGGCTGAGCCACTGGTATCTGCCATTGAAACAAGCCTAGCAGAGAACACACACACTATAAGCTAAGCTAAGCCAAGCCAAGGTTGACAATGAAAAAAATGCAGAGAAAGAGAATTGGAAGGTGAGAGTTTTGGTAGTGGTAAGGCAAAGAGTTTGAGAGATTTAAATATATATAGTGGGAAAAGAGTAAGGTTGAGAAAGAGAGAAAGAGAGAGTGGAGGGTACGTGGGTCCTAGAAGAGGAGAGGAGAGGCCTAAAAAGACGTTATGTCAACTGTTGGTAGCCTTTCAAATGTTTTTAGTTGTCTTCCACATTCTTTTCTCTTCCAACCTCCCCCCTCCTCCTAGCTGACAAGACAACCCCCCATCGCACTACTCATACATGAAAAATAAAGTGAGAGAGAGAGAGGTCGGTAATGATTCAATATTTTTTTAGTAAATGCACATTTTGAGGTCGTCTCATTGCGTAAGTCTTATTTCGAAAAGTTTATTTTAAGAGCATTTTCAATGCACTAGGTATATAATATTTATTAGTTAAAATGTTTAGTGTGATTCACTTTTTTTAATTCCAATGCACTAGGCATATGATTAGGCATTTTGGCTCAACTCATATTCACTAGTTACATGTAGCTAGCCTTCAACGCTAGGCAAAATGTATTCAATCATTAGGATCATTTCCCTCCATCTTTGTTGTTGACGTGGCATTCTATAAAATTAATAATATTTGGATCAATAGCTAAAATAAAGAGCGTGGTTGGAGTAAAAACATAAAACAGTTGATAGGCAAAATAAAATATATACTTTATAGTAATATTTAGATAGGTAAAATGCCTACTACCATTGGAGATGCTCTAAGAACATCTCCAACCCACTAGGCATATGATGTTTGTTAGTTAAAATGTCTAATATGACTCACTTTTTTCAACTCCAATGCACTAGGCATATGCTTAGGCATTTTGGCTCAGCTCACATTCACTAGCTACATGTAGCTAGCCTTCAAGGTTAGGCAAAATGTATTTAATCATTAAGATTATTTCCCTCCATCTTTGTTGCTGAGGTGGCATTCTGTAAAGTTAATAATATTTGGATGAATAGCTAAAATAAAGAGTATGGTTGGGGTAGAAACATGAAATCGTTGACAGGCAAAATAAAATGTATACTTTATAGTAATATTTAGAGCATCTCCAACGGTAGTAGGCATTTTACCTATCTAAATATTACTATAAAGTATATATTTTATTTTGCCTATCAACTGTTTTATGTTTTTACTCCAACCATGCTCTTTATTTTAGCTATTTATCCAAACACTATTAATTTTATAGAATGCCACGTCAACAACAAAGATGGAGGGAAATGATCCTAATGATTGAATACATTTTGCCTAGCGTTGAAGGCTAGCTACATGTAGCTAGTGAATATGAGTTGAGCCAAAATGCCTAATCATATGCCTAGTGCATTGGAATTGAAAAAAGTGAATCACACTAGGCATTTTAACTAACAAGTATTATATGCCTAGTGCATTGGAGATGCTCTTAGATAGGTAAAATGCCTACTATAAGTTGACCTAAGATACCCTATATAATAAAAAAAAAATTAATATTTTAAAAATCTTATATCATATAGATATTCACATAATTAAATCAAAAATCAAGTTAATCAGACATTTATATCGCATTTTTGAAAGTTTTTATTCCGTTGGTTTAAATTATATAGATATTCACTTGATATTTAACGCAAATTATTTAATTAATCGAATATCGATATTAATATGATCAAATAAAAAATCATACAAAATAATATATGATTTATTTTTAAATTTATATTTTTCATTGTTTTTTTAATGATTTTGTGATATAATCTTGTGGTTATCAATATTTAATCAATTTTTCTTTTTTATATATAAATAATGTACTTGATAATCTCTATAAATTGTAACATTTGAATTGTTGCGTTGAGGTTGAGTGAGTTCATAGAAAGCAAACTACACCGTAGATGGATTGGAAAGAAGCATGCTGCTTCAATTAATGATGTAGCAGAAAATTTTAGGAGTGAAATTAGGAGTGTGCGTGGTGTGATGTGCTGCAGTTTGGGAGTGAAATTATAAATTAAATCGTAAATGATAGATTGACAAATAATTATATTGCAGTTTGGACAGTTTTAATTTATTAATTGATTGAAGAATAATCTTAAACAATTATTAAGTATTTGTATAATACTAAATATTTTATATATATATAACACTAACTAATTTTACATAATATTTTTATATATATATATATATATATATTTTTTATCAGCAAAGAAAAAGAAACCTTATTGATGAGATGAGCAAAAACACGCAACAATATACAATATTTTTTATATATATAACACTAGTTTGTACCAAATTCTACATCTTAAGTCTCTATCACACTAATTTTTACTTTAATATTTTATAAGTGGTAAAAAAATCTATATATATTAACTATAAGAGAGTGGGATGTTTTCAAAAACAAATTTTAAATTTTAAATCATAAATCAAATTAACTCATAATTAGTGAGTGAATTTGTACGATTTTAACATATTGGACAGTAATAATATATTTTGGTTAAGTAACTAAAAAAAAGAAGAAGAAACTGCCTTCTACTATTTTATTTTATTTTATTTATTTATTTATTTATTTAGAATACTCTTCAAAAACCAACTAATAATTTTTGGAGAGAGAGAGCAAGAGGAGTGTAATATGTTGAGGGGTTCTGTTTGGCAGCATGCCATTAATGATGGATAATTGAGGGGAGAGAGAGAGAAGGGGGGGGGGGGGGGGGGGGGTGTGATGACTATAGAGAGCCGTCATCGTTAGATAGCGCGCACGAGGGGGGAGGGTGGTCACTCCATGCGACCACAACCACCCATGAAAAAGCTATTCAAACCCCACCACCACTTCCTCACTAGCTACCTTTTCATTTTTTTTTGTATTTTTCATTCCATAGAGCGTATTTATATTATATTTGATTGGTATATATGCTTTATATATATTAATGGATTATAAAATACAAATACTTTAGTTCACAAGGGCCGTACGAGTACCCCCACACACATATTAGATATATTGTGAATTTTATGATACTCCTAATAATGTGCATCATAGTCTCGGTTTTAATTTTTATGGTTTTCAATAGGGTGTGTGCGGTGCGGTTCGGACGATTTGAGAGTAAAATTACAAATCAAATGGCGGGTTAGCGGATTGACGGATTAACAAATTGCGGTTTGGGCGGTTTTTGGCGGATTGGCGGATTGAAGAATATTCTAACTAATTATCATACATTTGTATAATATGTAACACTAATTTGTATAATATTTTTTAGATATATAACACAAAGTAATTTTGCATAATATGTTTCATATATATAACCACTAATTTGTAATAAATTTCATATTTTAAATCTTTTTCACACTCATTTTCACATTGATATTTCATTAAAAGTTAAAAAATATATATGTATTAACTTTAGCGGAGCGGAGCGGTTCGGTTGGCGGATTATAAATTTTAAAGTTTAAACCGCGGTTAGCGGTTAGAGTGGTGCGGATTGATGCGGATCGGTGCGGTTTTAGCGGATTGGGCGGTATTTTACACGGCCCTAATTTTCAGTTTTAATTTTTTTTTTGGTATCCATTCTTTTGAGGGATCAAGAGATCCTGCTGTGTCTTAGTAACAGTAGGGTGCTTCAATGGGGAGTTTTCTCGAGTTTTTTTATTTCTATTTTTATAATTTAAACTATTCATATTATAGAATTTATTGAGTAGATTATTTATGCAAAAAATTAAATTTATTAAACAACTATAGCTTAATAACAAAAGCACATTTGTTTTTTTAAAAATAAATGTTAGCATGATCTTAATAATTTTTTAAAAATAATTAGAATCTGATCACATGGTTACAATTTTTGATTAACTTAATTTTTTGTATGAATGATAAACTTGATGAATCGTACAATATGAACAGTTCAGATTATCGAAAAAGATTCGAGAAAAATTCCCATGAGAGCACCAGAGCACCCTGTTGTGACTATGATCATAGTAGGATCCCCCGATCCCCTTTTGAGGATGTATACCATAACATTATCCTACATACATATACCATATGTTTGTATTAATTGCACTAAAAATGTGATGGGGTAATAATTTACCATACAAAAATGACTTAGACCCCCAGCGGGGGTGACCCCCACCACCCCCACTAATTTTTGATTGGCTAAAATTTTCTTATTTTATTTTATTTTTTGGGGGGTCTTCCTCTCACTGCCCTCCACATGAAATTTTTTTATTTTATTTTATTTTTTGGGAGGGTCTTCCTTTCACTGCCCCCCACGTGTATGTAGGGGTGCTCGGGGTCACCCCCACTAGGGTATGGGGTACTGCTGGTTACCATATTGGTTCAAATTTCTGTACTTGTCTGTGGAATTTACCTTATAGATTTATTTAGAAGTTTTCTCTCATATTCTAGGATTTTCTTGGTATTAATTATGTGTTTTATTGTAGTATCAAACATTAATAAAGGGAAAAAAAAAAGGTAGTAGAATAATAATTCACAAATATAATTTATGTACAAAATTATTATATATAATGATTAGATTTTTTGTAATTATTTCAAATCAAAATAATCATTATTGTAGTTCATACTTTTAAAATTGTAACTCTTACATCATTTTGAATGATTTTTTTTTTTTATTACAAAAAATTACGTTCATAGATCATTTTCGTAATCTAGTAATATGTGAGACTTACACTAGTTATTTCCTCATCAGTTTGGGTCTCTCATTTTCTTAATATTGGCATTAGCAGAATTTCGAAGAAATGGGATTCTTTTGTTAAGCTTCTTGAAGAGGGTCAAAGTAAGTTAGTAAGGTTGGACTGAGTCGAACACGTGTATGGCCTTCAGTTAAGCATAGGGGTGGCCTTGGGTCGAGCCATTGGGCCCCTGGGAGTGTGAGCAAGCAAGTCCTAAATTAGGCGCAAGACTAAGGCGAGGCACACTAAGCCACTTTTGGATGCACCCAAAATAAGTAGTTTATTAATTTATTTAGGTTATATTATCTTTTTTTATTTTTTTTATACGTTTTGTAATAAATAAATAAAAATAAAAAAATAAGCAATACACAAAACAAACCTAACACAGCCTTGCCTAAATCGGGCCAAGTTCCTTACCTAGCAAGACTAATTACGGATCAAACAAGACTTAGGTTGATATTGGCTAAGATTTATAAGTAGGCTAGATAAGGCTGGCCAATCTAGAGGCACAAGTCCTATGAAGGTTAGAGATTTTATGAGATTAGCACGAGACCCGTCATTTACATGAGATAAAAAATTGTCTAGCAGATTTTTACATAATAGAATATCAGTCCCCCTTGACTAGAGATGATCCAACTAGAGGGACACGTGAGATCATAGTTTTAAAACCGGCCGCTACGCTACGTATCAGCCGATATGTATCGAAAAAATAGGATATCGCGATGGATACAGGCCGGTACATCGCTGAGATTGAAAATCGCAGACGTATCGGCTGAGTCCCGGTGCGTATCGGTCTGTAACCGTTACACAAGCCGCGACAGGCCGATACTTACCGGTTCGGACCGATACGGGAAAGAAAAGGCTGAAAAAACTGTGAAATGATTTTTAAAATTTTACCGCCGCAACACCCAATTCCCGATACGTACCGATCAATACCGCCGATACCGATACTCCGCGATCAATTCCGTTACGTTACCCGATACTGCAATTTAGAACCATGCGCGAGATAGGTATCCTCAAATGGTTCTTGGAGCAAGAAAGGGAATTTATAAAAGAAAAATGTCTCGTAGTTCAAATTTTGTGGCTCAAAAGTGGCTCAAATAGCCAAAACGACGTCGTTTTGGCCATTTTTATGTTATTCTGTACTCAAAACGACGTCGTTTTGGCTACTTGAGCCACAAAATTTAAGGTACGTAGCATTGTCGTAAAAAGATATGCTTCGTTCTCTTGAGGGGAATACATACTCTAAACCCTTATTCTCTGCATTTCCTTGGTCTTTGACTTCTCATTTTCATTCACCGACTTTATCATCAAAAGGGCTTCTTCGGCCAAACACCTGGCCGAACAACAATAACGATGCACTCCATGGTACAAACTGCAGTTCCTGGATCGTTTTGTGAGATCATGAACCTTCAATTCCATTTGTAGACAAATCAACCCGGACAGTTCTCATTACCTATTAGAATCTCATTGTGTTTAGCACCCTTTTTTGGTACTTCATGAGCTAAGCAAAGTTGTTGATGTTAACCATCCATATATCATTAGTCAAATTATTATACAAAGGTCCCTTGATTTTTGTTTTGATAAGTAATTGAATATGGAAAACTAAGATTATATTGTGCTACGACAAAATTTGAATTCAAATATTATGTTTGGTAAAAAAATATCTCATTTAACAAAACCGTCTCATTTGATCTATCCACCACATATTTTTAGCAAAAAGGTCCATCAATTAGTAGAAGAGTTCACTAATTAGACGGTTAAGATAATTCCAATAAAAACAGTTAAAGATATTTTAAGAAACATATTGACAGGTGGCTTTAGATCATTCATGGGATATTCGTTAAAAGATGTCAACATTTGGTTGCAGAAAGTGCAAAAAAAAAAAAAAAAAAAAAAAAAAAAAAAGGAAAAAAAAAGAAAGGCAAATTATGACATTAGTTCTTCTTTTATCCTTATATTGTTATGGTTCTTCTCATTTTATTTTGCTCAATTTTGACCATAAATTTATAATTTTATTTCAATTTGGTCTAATTAATTACAACTCTTAACATTTTTTTCACAATATATATATATATATATATAAGTGGCATGTGTCATAATTTTGATAGCAGAATTATAAACTTACTCAATTCAGTGTGTTAACCTCAACCAATTCAGTAATTATTTTTCGTAAAAAACATTAACGACGTTATCAATTGGACTAATTTAATACAAAATCTAAAATGAATGGTCGAAATTAAGCCAATTGAAAGTGTAGAAACCAAATGACACAAATAATAAAATGTAGGAACCATGGAAGTAATTTGCAAAAAAAAAAAAAAAAAAGTAACAAGGAAAAAAAAAAAATGTAGTAGCCAACAGGAGGAATCCATCTTTATGTATAGATAGTGCATTACTAGAAATTTAGACTAAAAATAACTTTAATTATAGTTGCTTATCTTAATCAATTGAAGCAAATGGCCCTTTTCTGTACCTTAACAAGAGACTAATCTTTTTCTTAAGGAACCCAATGAAGTGTTCCCACTAAGGTTTCCCACTCCCAACATTTGACCAATGGCCTGATATCAAAACCTCCTTTTACTTTTAAGAGACATGTTGCCCCCCATCAATAGAGACCACCATCATTTCTTAAATTTTGAAGATTTTCTTTTGAAAAAGCTTTGCCTAAGTCTGCCCAGGAAGAATATATTAGCATTTTGATCTCCAAAAGTGCAAGCTTCTATCTGACAACCATGCTTTTTGAGAAAACAAAATCAAATAAAATTACAACAATGCTTTAGATCCAATAAAAATAACTAAAAAAATAGTGTGACAATAAAATATAGGGACTAAGTTCGTTTTCAGTGTTAACTTGATATATATTGTTAGATTTTTATTTTTTTTTTTTTTTTTATATAATAGTTTAGAATTTTTGGATGTAACTCATTATCTCTGCATTAATTATAAGTGTATTTGTACACTGCAACACATAAGAGTTATAGAGACCAAGGGTGTGTTTGGTTTGGTTTTAAGAGATAAATTTTCAAAAAAAATCTTGGGGAAAGAGTTTAGAAATTTTTTTGATTTGTTTAGTTGTATATTTCGGAAATAGTTTTGGAGTGTGGAAGTTTGAGATGATTTGATACTTTGTTATACTTGAGTAAATATATGTGTGAGAGAAAAAGTGATTGAGAATGAGAGAGGAGAGAACAAAAGTAATTGATAGATGTGTAAAAGATAGAAAGTGATTTTGGAAATTTTTTTCCAAAATCACTAAACTAAACAAAATTTTAAAAAAAAATCAAAATTTATTTCTCAAAAACAAACCAAACAAGGCCATTTTTTTTGTTTTTTTTTTGTTTTTGTTTCTAAAGGTATAAATTTTGTAGTAAAATATATTTAATAACTAATTTCAATTGTCGTGAGGGTAGTCTTGAAAATGTCGTCTCGAAAAGTCAAAAAATGAGCTTTTAGGGACAATTTTGAAAATATTGCTAATAAATACACTTTTAAGAACAAAATAACTTAGTCCCAAAAAGTTTATTTTTTTAGACAAAACTTTTAGTCTCAAAAGATGAGTAATTTATCACTAAATATCTAATTTTGTCGTCAAAAATAAAATAATAACATTTTTTACAACGAAAATAGTTTATCCCTAAATTTTTGTCTCTCAAATCTTAGTTTCTTGTAGTGGTATGTGACGGGCAGTGTTAACGTTTGCATTTATGTGACGGGCAGTGTTAACGTTTGCATTTGAGAGGGAGTGTTAATTTACTATATATTGTTTGGTCAATTTCTTAACCGTTTAAGTTTTTTTGACAATTAATTCGTAACGGTGAATATAGTGGATATCATACTAATTTTAAATATGCAGTATACATTTTATTTTGAACAAAGATTGGGACTCTCTTTGGGAGTCACCCCTTGACCCCCTTTGCTTTTGATTGGTTAACTTTACTTTTTTTTTTTTTTTTTTTTTTCTTCTCTCCCAATCCCCAACCCCCACGTGTGTGTGGGGGTGGTGGAGGTGGGAGTTTTAAGGGGTCTGAATCAATGCCCTTTTATTTTTAGGCTATCTTTAGAACTGCCTTTCCTTTTCCATAAAATTAAGACAAAGGGATTTTTTAACATAGCATCAAAATTCTAATTCAAATAGATCCTGAATTTTATTCTCATGTCTTTCATTATCTTTGTCATTGCACACAATCTATTCTCTCATTGTTTACAACATATGTTTTCACATTTGTCATTGCACACGATCTATTCTCTCATTGTTTACAACATATGTTATCACATCTGAATGAGATTATTAATTTGATATATATTGTTGGATCAATGTACTAACTATTTAAATTCTTAGAACAGTAGGTGACTTGGCACTAAGTGTGACACATATCCCTTAATCAATAATGCTATATTCATCATACTTTTATGAAAAAATCTGTTAACCCAGATTTATTTATCCAAAATTTTTTGGGTGGGTAATTGTGTAGTGGAGATTAATTTGTGTAGTGTGGCGTCCATGTGGGGTGTGGTGGAAATTAATTTCTACGTAATTTCTAGACTAAAAAGGGTGGATTCGTAGTATTACTTTATTTTTATATCATATTAAGTTTATTTTGTCAACACAATATTTGTGTAATGAGTCTCATTCCTAATGTATAGCTCCAATGTAGTACTAAATACTAAACTAACACGTTAGTTGGTAAAAAATAGATTGTCATCTAAGAAGTATAGACACGTTGATATGCAAAATTTTAAAATATGTTGAACACGACATATGGAGAACACGCACAAAATATATAATTTTATACATTTATTATTTGTCATATATGAAGACAAATAACTATTAAATGTCATATATATGAATATTTAAGTGAAAAATTAAAAAAAAATTAACAAAAAGGTTTAAATTTTAAAGGAGGAGAATATATATATAAATTTACATTATTTTTGTCTTATCATCTGATTCTAAGTAATTTTATTTAAACTTGTAATGTGTTTCATGTGTGTCTAAATGTTAAAAAGTGTCTAACGAATCTCGCGTTACGTTTTTAGAAGTGTCTATACTTCTTAGATTGTCATTATAATAGTATTCAATTTTAATATACAACATACACTGCATTTTCAAATCACTTTTAATTTTTTTTATTTTTTATTTTGTGACAATTGTATTTGAATCATAAATTTAGATAAAAATTTAAAAAATAAAAGAAAAAAATATAAATGAACTATAAACGAACTATTCCAAATTTTTATTCAAAATCAAGATAGAAGCAGACATAATTTTTTTTTTTAAATAAAAATGAAGTTAAAAAGAGATTTGGAGGGAGAAAATGAAAAATTATTAATTGGTTCAATGGCGTCATGTGTTTATACCTCTTACTAATCACAATTCACTATGGGCTCGCTTGGTTTGATTTTCTGAAAAAAATTTGGGAAATTTTCTCTACAAATAAGTTTTCAAAAATAACCAAACCAAACAAATTTTCCCAAAAAAATTTCCCAAAACTTGTAAACCAAACAAGTTTTCCAAACAAATCTCTCTCTCACACACATCAAATCAATCACTTTTTCCAAAACTCTATCTCAAAATAATTTTCCAAAACATCTTTTAAAAAAAACCAAACCAAACATGTTTTCGTACTTTTTATCTCTAAAACACATCTCTCAAACACAAACCAAACATACCCTATATCTCTTTATATTTTCTAATTACTGAATACAAATTCATATAAACTTCCCCTTTCATCAATAACAACATTGTTAAAGCATCATATGAGAATATTCCAAGATCATTCAACAACTTGTCGAGAAAAAGAGTGAGAGGTATGGTTGTCTGACCCGGCCAGAATGAACCGGTCGGACAATAGCCTGACCAAAACAGGTGGGTGAGAATCGATTGTAACCTGCGACGGTTGATCCTCTTTTGGGGGTCAAATTAAGATTTGGTTTGCCACGAGAGAATCTTTTTCTTTCTTGCTTCCTACTACTATTATTTTCTCTCTCTTCTTTTCCTCATTCTTTCACTTTCTCCTTCCTAAAAAATATTTCTGACTTGCCAAAAAAAAAAAAATTTACAATTTGATTAACTTTAAGATAATATGATAAGAACCAATTTTTAATTAATTATATATATAATAATATAAAACTTATCTTTATTATCATATCATTATGAATAAATTTATGAATCTAAAATATCAGTCTTTTAACATTACTAATCTCTCTTTGTCTAGAACAGAACCCAGTTCATATCTGCATTGACCAGCTTAGACTCACCCTACCACTTTCTTTCTCTTTCTAAATGCACTTGATGAGTTTTGTGATAACTATTGTAATCTTTGAAAACAAAAAAGAAAACATAATATGAAGATAGGGGAAAACAAAAGATTTCCTTTTCTTTTTCTTCGATTTTCAACTTTCATTTGGATTTTAAACCGAAAGAAGGGGTTTGATAAAAGTACAATAAGATTTACAGTTTTAATATAATTATATTAATTTTCATTTAATAAAGTTACTAAAAATATGGGAGTTGTCTAGCTACTCCAAGTTATTACATCACTATATCTATTTTTTTTGCACGCCTTTACACGTCTATGACTACATGTATATAAAAATATACATGTTAAGAAAATATTTAGTAAAATATTCAAAGTTTAAATTTAGAGTAGTGTTATTAGTACCCATGAATTATTTTAGATTTCTATTTCTTTGGACACTCACTTATAAATTTTGAAACTCTTAAAAAAAAATTTCCTCCAAATAATACCAAGATTATCCTTAAACATTTCTACCCGTACGTTGAATGCATACCCCCCCCCCCCCCACACCCCCACACTCCCAAAAAAAATCTCTTCCAAAAAAACCCTAACAAAACCCATTAAAAAGAAGAAGAATCTCATCATTTTCAAAACCTACAAAGAAGAATACTGTCTTTGTTGGTTTAACTATTGTTACAGCTAGTATGCTCTCTCTCTCTCTCTCTCTCATTGTTTCTTCAAAACTGAAACTATAGAACTTGAAAAAATAAAATTTTTGTGAGTGTTAAGAATTTTAACCGTTGAAAGTGTTAACAAATTTTCATGTTCGAACCTGCATTTCCGAACAAATAATATATGTTCGGGAATGTGTTCACGAACAAAAAAGTAATGTTCGGACATGTATTCCCGAACTTGAAAAAATGAAAACTTTTACAAGCGTTAACAATTTTAACCGTTCAATGTGTTAAAAGAATTTCACGTTCGGACCTGCATTCCTGAGCATTACTTATTTGTTCGGGAACATATTTCCGAACAAATAAGTAATGTTCGGGCCTGTATTCCCGAACTTGAAAAAATGAAAACTTCTGAAAGCGTTAACAATTTTGACCGTTTAATGTGTTAAGAAATTTTCATGTTTAGACCATTCAATGTAGGTAATCAAATGGTTGTCACCGGTACCATCAGAATATTGCCGCCAAGTGATTTTCAAGATTTTGAGGATGGGTAGGTTTTGAAGGTGAGATTTGGGAAAGATGGATGGGTGGTGATAGAGGTGGGTGCTCTCATAAACCCTAATTCATGATGTAATGGGTGTGTAGATTTAATTGTGAAATGGGGTGTCCCAAAATTAATGATGTCTTTTATAGTAATTTTATTTGAGGTTATTATTTTAATTAAAAAAAACTAAAAATTAAGGGATCGAAAACAATTTATAGAGTGCTAATAGCAACGTTCTAAATTTATGGTATAAATTTAGACTTCTCTTTGGTTCATAATTTAGATTAAAGGGTGATGTTGGCTTCAATGTGAGCCCATCACAAGTCTAATTTGATAATTCAAACTATTTATTTATATGTTTGTTGAGAATATCATTCGTGCAAAAATTCAAGTTGATCGAATATCAGTAATCACATAATCAGATTACAAAATAACACAAAAAATGTATCACAAGTACGATTTTAGAAAAACATGTTTTTGTTTTGGTGAGGTATGATTTTGTGATCCGATCACATGGTGTATATTCAGTAAATTTATTTTTTTCATAAATAATATTCTCAATAAACCTTATAAGATGAATGATTTAAATTATCAAGATGAACTTATGATAGGCCCACAATGAAGCCAACAAGACCATTCCGTCCAAATAATGGACTCGAGATAAGGAAAGTTCTAGATTTAAACTTGGTCCGGTATTGGTCACACACAAAGTAAATTTGATTCACAATTGTCAGTATTATAATGAATGGTACATATAAAGCAAAAAGGATAGCATTTGACGAGAATGGGATATCTCATCAATTTCAGGTAATAGATAAAATATTTTCTTGTTTTTCTGTTGTTTTTTAAATTAATTAATTTATTTATTTATTGTATTTTAGAAGTTATTAAAAATATAAATGGTAAATTATAAGTACACTTTATGAGATTTGCTTAAAATATGGATTGCGCCTTATAGTTCTGAAAATTATATCTCGTCCTTCCAAAATTCTAGTCGCATAACAAAATGACCTATTTTATTAATAAATTATTAACTTAATTAATAATTTTTAATGTTACTAGAAACATATTTTAATTAAAAATTCAAGTAATTTTATTATTGTATAAAAAAATAATTAGAAATTTTTTTTTTATTAAAATTTTATTAAATAAAAAATTTTAACAAAAAAATATTTATAATTTTTAAATTATAAGAAATAACTCCTACTTTAAATAAATCATAAGAAATTTATCCAAACATTCATTTAAATCTATACTTACTATATATATAACCAAATGTAGTTGTTTTGTCAAAAGCCTCTAAATATTTATTTCTAAATTCTCATAATTTTAAAACTCTCTTTCTTACATGACAATCTTCTTTGATTGCCTTTCATGTTTTCTATTTTTCTACATTTACTATTTGTTTGATTAATTAAAATGAGAATTAATTTCATTGCTTATTGATAAAGATTTGAATTTCAAAATTCCTCCATATAAATAAACATATGAAAACTAAAAATTAATTTTATAGTCTACAGGTAAAGATAAAAATTAAATAATTAATTTTAAAAAATTAATTTCATAACTTATAGATGATTTAAAATTTCTTCCCATAAATAAACACATAAAAGTTGATAAATAACTTATAAAAATTAATTTCATGGCCCACAAATAAAGATAAAGATTAAATAATTGTTTTTTTTATAAAAAAAAAAAAGAAAAACAAAATTACTCCTTTTTTTCCCTTCATTTTGTACTTTAATTAATTTCATTATAGATAAACGAATAAAATTCATAAATAATTTATGAAAATTTATTTCATGACCTATAGATAAAGATAAAAATTAAAAAAATTATTTAAGAAAATTAATTTCATGACTTATAGATAAATAAACATAAAAATTGATAAATAATTTATAAAGATTAATTTCGTGGTCTACATATTAAAATAAAGATTAAATAATTGGTTTACTAAAAATTAAAATAATAAAATTTAGATAAATTTATGATTTGTTAATCTATATATCTATCAAAAACATATATATCTAAATCTTTATTTTGATTTACTCATATTTTTTTCTCCTTCTATCACATATTATCTTCTTCTTTTTTTTTTAATTTTTTATCTTATGAAATGCCTTTATCTATGACTTCTTATCTCCTCTTAAATTCTTAACTTTCTCTTGATAATTTTTATTATTCGTTATTATCTACCAACTGATAAAGATCAAAAAAATAAAAATAAAAAATTTCTCTGAATGAGAATTAATAATGAAATAATGAAGGTTGCGGGAGAAGGCAGTACAAAAATCTCACAAAATCAATTTTCGTCACTATATTTATCCAAGGTAACAATTTGATATTCTTTCTATTAGTTATTAAAATAGTTTGCATTAGATCATTTTTATTTTTTATTTTTTTAAGACTGTCATTCGTTATAGTATTTCTTCAATCCTATCTCTAAATTCTCTATTTGAAATTTTTGTTTTTTCAATAATAAAGTTTAGAATCAATTTCTTATCAAATTTGTTTTCTTGGTTCTTATTTTATTGAAGAATCGAGACGAATAAAACTTTCATATGATATATGAAATTAATGAATATAATACAAAGATGGTAGGGAAGTACTAGATATTTGTCAATATCTCTATGTTATTATTAGTTGATTTGCTAAATTATACTATTAATTTAGAGCCCATATGATTTAATTCAATGTCCATTACTTTAATTGTATTCGACTATTTTTTCATTGAGTAATCTATATAATTTTTTTTTTTTGTATATAATGATTAAAGCTATCATTTATTATATTTCTTCAACTACAATTCAAATAATTTTTCATCATTTTTTTTATAAATAAAATGGATTAAAACTATTTTCTTATATAATTTTTATAATCCTACGAAATTCTTATCTTGATTATGTAAGTATTATTGAAACTATGGAGAAGGATTTAGACTTTGATATGATATGCGTGTGTCATTGATAGATGAGATCAAAGATAGAGAGTTACTAATATGATCAATTAATGATTTATTTGAAAAGTTCTTTTTATGAGCAAGTAACAAACTTAGATTAAATTTTTTTAAAAACTAGGATAAATTACAAACGCATCTCCTGAGGTTTACTTTAATTACAAATTACCTCATATAGTTTTAGAAATTACATTATGCTCCCTTAAGGTTTTTAATTTCGTAACAAATAGGTCCTTTTATTAATAAATCATCAAGTTAATTAACAGTTTTTAATAATATTAAAATTCTATTTCAATTAATAATTTAGATAATTTTATTAGTATTATATATGCGAACAGTTAGAAATTTCATTTTTTTAATAGAAATTTCATTTTTTCAATTAATTATGTTAAATAAAAAATTCTAACAGGGAGTTATTTGTAATTTTCTAAACCACAGGGGGCAATTCGTATTTTAAACAAATCTCAGGAGTATATTTGTAATTTATCCTAAAAAGTACTTATAAATTATAATTAAAAGTTGATATTTAGGCCTCGTTTGGCAAGTGACTTTTTTAGTCAAAAAGTCAAAAATTCACTAAAAAAATCAAAAAGCCAACAATCCATACCAAAAAGTCAAAGATTCTATTTTGTTTCTACTTTTTTGCACATTTTTTCGTAAAAAGTCAAAAAATCATCCCAAATATATTAGTTTTTTTTAGTTCATATTTTAGCCAAATAACCAAAAAGTTACTAAATTAATTTGATTCCACAATAACAATATACACCAGTAATTTGAAAATCCAAGTAAATTTATCATAACTTTTATGAGTTTATAGAATTTCTCTCTTTTAATGTTTTGTTTAGTTTGATACAAATTATTTATGTTATCAAGTGATTGTGATACTATTATTCTCAACAATATTTATAATTAATAATTTTTTATGCATATCAAATTTTATTATGAAATTTTATGAATTAATTATAGTCAACATCTACCTAAATGACTTAACATCATGACTTATTACTATTAAGATATAATTTAAAATTAAAATAATTTATGTATCACACAAAATATTTATATATAATCTATTTTTCCGTCCGCCGCACGAGTTACTGCCGGTGAGTCTGTATGAGAATGGGTTAACACGACATGTGAAGACACAGGGCCTACCAACAGCCATGCTGAAATTTCATGCGTAAATTATGCAAAACACTCGTTTGACGTAAGAGTACCGACATAAAATATTCAAAAATAAAATAAAATAAGATAAAATATCACATCTAAAGTATAATTATTTTATTTTTTCTCTTTTAAAAGTTAAAAAAAATTAAAAAAATCCATCGCAAACGAGATGTTTTAGCCACATACTAAAATAATCAAAAAAATTAAAAGCTCAATAAAACAACCACCATCCCAAACGAATCCAAAATCTACTTTACTCTTAAGTACTTTACCTTTTTATGATTAAAATATATTCAAAAAATTTCTATGTAATTTTGGATCAAATTACAACTATCAACTCTATTAAATGTATAGGTGAAATAATTTTAATACTCTCAAACTCTTAACTATTTGTTGTAGGATTGAACTCCTCTTATATTGGTCATCTCAACTTGAAGAGAGTATTTGGATTTGCTAGGCCCATTTTGAGACCTGATTTAGGTGATCCAACCGTTCACCTTTTAAAATACATTGAGTAGAATATTTGTACATAAAATCAAGATAATCGGATACCGGCAACTATATGTTCGAATCAAATTTGTATTACAAAAAATGAATAATTATTCTTGAAATAATATTTATCATTCATTTTTTAAAACAAATACAATTCAAACATATAGTTGCTGATGTCCAATCATATTGATTTTTTACATGAACATCCTAACCAAAATCGGTTTCAAAATAGACCTAGTAAATCTAAACGCTTTCTCAAATTGAAATAACAATTCGAGAGAAACAAAACCCTTTATTGTAATATATACACATATTATCTAACACATTTTAACTTTATTTTAACATCTCTATTAAAACATTCATGCACTTGCAAAATTCAAACACACTTTAGAACACAACTTTTATTCACGTTTAAACTTAAGACAATCTTTAATACACAATTTTAGCATCTCTATTGGAGATATCCAATAGCTTCGCCCCAGTAATGGCCTATTTTTCTTTTTCTTTTTCTTTTTTTTTCTTTTTTTTCATTTTGATAAGTAGGTATTCTATTTACTTAGACTGATTAATTTAGGAGATCAATCTCGCACCATCTACCAGTGGGGTCTAATTAAAGTCGAGACAAAACCCGGTTTCAATTGATCCCAAGAAATTTCGAACCTAAGATCAGTAATGGCCTGTGGGATCAGTAATAGCCTCTGATATCATGCACTGCTCTTACTTTTGTATAAAAATTAATATTTTGTAAAAATATGAAATTATAATTTTAAACATTTCTAACTAGGGAAAGAAGAATAGAACAAGAGAACAGAAACCCAGCAATAAGACTTGAAACTCAAACCTTTAAAGAAACCCAACATTGGTAGGATGTGCCAATAAAACGGTTTAGGTCAAACCCAATGCTCCCCAAAGTGATTGATCCCACATCACATACTTCCTCCCACATGGGTTGTATAGAAGATTCAATCCAGAAATGTAATCCAAAAATACTGTGACAATAGCAGGTTTGTAGGTGTAGCGACTGAGTTGACCCAGTGATTAAAAGTGATCATTTGATAGTTTTAGGATATTGTTGTACATCACTTATCAATTAACACTTGTCAAATAATTATCAAAATCCTAACAAAAAGTAATAAGATTCACAAATTTAGTCAATAAATATCAAGTTAGTGCACATGAATTTGCTCCAATTCAATTTTCAGTAATCAGGGGCCTTTGTTTGACCCCAACATCACTTTCTCCTCCTCATGCTAGGTTAAAGTGGTAATTTCCAATACTAGGTGCATCACTAATATATATATATATATATATATATTTGTTGAAGAATTTGTAAATCTCCCTTTGGTTTTAGGTTAGTTAAGCTACATGATATAAACTATGATTTGTACTTCTAAAATATCTATTCTATTATATGAAAGGAAGGCCTATGGTAAGTGGCGGAGGGACATAAGGGCCAGGGGGTCACATGCCGCCCGACTTTTCAAATTTATTTATTTTTTTATTTTTTAATTTCGGTGGGGTCTTGCTTACACGTAGTGCCCTTTCAATACATAATACGCAACCCTCTCAATTTAACCAAACACACTAACACACCACAAGCACCCATGTTTTTTTTTTTTTTTTTTTTTTTGAATCTCAATCCCAACTAGACACTGACACACAACTTTTTTTTTTGGGTAAGTGCACACAACTCCAATTACGGCAAGGCTAAAACCCTAAAAATGTATGAAATTCTTTATTTTTTTTTATTTATTCATAATACTTGTTAAGTGTCTTCGTATTTTCTTTGTCTTCTTTGTTTCCCTTTATTGCTTTGCAAGTTACCGACTCGTGATTCACCAGATTAGGACCACACAACACAGATTTGGGACCACACTACAACATTGGTATCTTCTCTTCATTGTTTACAGGTGACTTTATTTATTATTTTTTACTTTTAAATAAAAATTATGAGTATTAATTTATAGTTATTTGTTAAGTTTTGATTTGTAAAAAAAAATTATTTGTTATTATTTATGTTAAAATAAGAGATTTTGATATGCTAAAATTATGAATCTTAATTGGTGGTGATTTATATTAAAATTAGAGATTTTGGTTTATTGTTGTTTGTGCTAAAATTAAAAATATTAATTTGCAGTGATTAATATTTAAAATAGGGATTTTGATTTGTTATAATTTGTGCTAAAATTAAAAATTTTGATTTGTTGTGATTTGTGCTAAATTTAAATTTTTTGATTTCAAAAGATGAAAACTCGTCGGATCCAACTTCAAAAATTTAAAATTAAAAACTTTGGTAATGGATATTAATTTTTAATATTTAATATTAGCTCAAAAAATTATTATTATGTTATTGTTATTGATTGGGGAAGAAAAATTTTGAGATTATAATTAAAAGGTATCCCCTATATTAAATTCCTGACTCCGCCACTGGCTGTTGTAGTGTTGACACTTTTTGTCTCATATTTTTAGCTTTTTCAAAATATCCCTACATTTGGAGTTTTTGTAAAAATTATTTAGAAAGGGGGATAAGATCCGAACCCATAAAGATTTTTACCATTTGAGCAACACATGCTAAACGAGTATATTTTTTTGTCATTATTCTTATAATGTTTTTTTTTTCAAGTTGCATACGCATTGCGTGTTCGAACTGCTAGTGTATATTATACACTTTCTTTTCCTTTTTTTTCCTTAAAAATTCAAAGTCCAAACATAACTTAAGTAAAGAACAGGTTTTGCCATTTTCATTTCAAAAGTTTTTTTTTTTTTTTTTTAATCAACGAAAGTCAGCTATTAATTGTTAAATTAGCACCTATGAGAGTTAGTCTCCCCACCCCCCACCCTTGTAATTTGCAAAGCTCGAAGTCCTTATCTTCTAATTCAACTTTCCCTAGGAAGAATTGAACCCATGATGTTCTCCTTGAGATTAAATTCTTAAAAAAGTCATGGTGGCCAATTTTCATTTCAAAAGTTTTTGTACACGCAATGAATCTCAAAATCAATTACAAAAAATATACGCAGAGTGAAATGATTCAAAATGTTTCTTTATAATGGGCTCCATTATCTGACGTACATGACCAACCTTTTTTTTTTTTTTAAATAATAATTATGTGACCGGTTTTGTATTCGTAGACTTACCTTCTATTTTCCCTTGCTCAAATAGGTTCGTGATCATTGTCTCTTTCATTGATATTACTTTTCCGTTCAAGTGATAGAAAAACAAACAAATAACAATTCCCAAAGCCCTATATCTCTACACCTTTGATAAATGAATTGAAATGATACTGTTTGAGATATATTTGAAATAAGCATGGCATCTTCCTCCTTTCGGAAGATCCTGCTAGCTTTTTGTGGTTTGACTCTTTTCCTCTTTCAACCTTCTAGTGTATAGACACACTACTAGGCCTATTCTTTTTTTCATTTGCTTTTTTGCTTGGAACCTTTGGCACTTAAAAGTGATTCCAACCACCCCACCTCATTGAGAGCCAAAATCCATAGATATTTGGTGAAGCAATAACTCTATCGAAACAGAACTACTCACATAAGATAATTATGATAGGCTGTTTTTATTCATCATAATAGATTAAGCATGCTAAACACATTAGACTTTGATTAACTAAGATGAGAGTAACTAAAAAAGAGGATGGAAAACAGAGGTGCGAAGGGAGGATGGAAACCAGTCATTCATCGGAGGCCACGGAAGATTGTGGAAACTCAAGGAATTCTAACAGTGTTTGTGGATAACATACCGGGAGCTATGGATTCGAAGGGGCTGTTTGTATTGTTTACTAATTTTGGGGTGGTTAAAGATGCATTTATCCCAAATAAGAGAAGGCAAGTAACGAGATCGAGATTTGGTTTTGTGAGGTATGGTTGTTCGGTGGCGGCCGATATTGCGATACAAAAAGCAAATGGGTTATGGGTTGACAATAGGGCTCTAAAAGTGAAAATGGCAGAGTTTGGTAGGGAGGTGCGTCCAAGAGGGGGCAAATTAGTGGTTCAAGGGCAACGAGAGTTGGTTGCGAATAAGGATAAATTCAATTTTAAGGTAAGGACGGATTCTCGTTCTTATGCAGATATTGTTAAAGGGTTTGAAGGTGGGGGAGGTAAGGATCTCATTGCAAGAACAGAGGAGGCTGGTAATGGTTGGTTGTATGAGAGTTTAATTGTTAAGTTAAAACCATACTGTGTATTGTTTGAGTTTAAACAGGAGTGTGAGAAAAGAGGTTTGGAAAACCTTATATTTCGTGAAGGAGGTGGGAAATTGGTGGTAATTACGTTCAACTCAAAAGAAGTGTTGCAGTATGAATTTAGTCGGATGAAGGAGTGGATCTATGCATGGTGTGATTTTGTATCAGAGTGGAAGAAGGATATGGTTATTGAGCAGGAGCGAGATGTGTGGTTAAGCTGTTACGGTGTTCCGTTTAATTTGTGGAGTTCACTTACGTTCAAAAACATTGGCGAATTATGGGGTCAGGTGATTGGGATTGATAATGGTACTCTACAAATGTCATCGCTTCAGTGCGGTAAAGTAAGAATATCAACTAAGGTGATGGAGCCCATTAATTTGGTGATTATGTTGGCTTGTAAGGATAAGTTTTATCCTGTTAGGGTTTGTGAGGACCAAGTAATCATAGTGAGTGCAGAGAGTC
The DNA here is from genome assembly GCF_055761805.1 of Camellia sinensis. NCBI lineage: Eukaryota > Viridiplantae > Streptophyta > Magnoliopsida > Ericales > Theaceae > Camellia > Camellia sinensis. Next base: position 32,237,831 of record NC_138966.1, on the reverse strand, counting down.
ATCTGGATTCTCCTTTGGATGAAGGTTCATCGCACTGTAATGGAGTGGCAATTTCTAGTAAGGATAATAGTAATTGTTACAGAAAATCTGGGAATGGTAAGGAGGATGATGATGAGGTGGAGGCTGATTTGGCAGTTGAGTTGGATACTAAAGCTGAGTTGGCACCTGTTGAAAAGGGAAGTATCATGAAGGAGGTGGAGAGGCAGGCAAATGGTATTGATGACATAACGGTTTCCAGAGTTATTGAAACAGGTAGGGATCTGGGGATTAGGGAGATAGGTGGCGCATGCATGGAAATGGAAAGGCGTTTGTTGGATTTTCAAATTCAAGGTGATGATGAAGGAAGCTGTCAAGTTGTGGGCCATGTTGATAGTATGGGTTATTTGAAAAGCTTGAGTGGGTCTGAGTTGCAGAGGCCCAGTATCAATTTGGAAGTAGTTATTGGGTCAGCCCAGGACGATGGGTTATGTAAAGGAGTTGGGGGTGATTGTGTTAATCATGCAAAGCCTAATGGGCTGGTCCTGGTGGAGGAAGTCATTGCCTCAAAGGATAATAGAGCAGGTCAGTTGTCTCTTCCTTTTGAGCAACCACTATTAGCTGAATCTGATATGAGGTGTGCATCTTCAAGTCGCAATGGGTTGCAGAACGAAGGGAAAGGGAAAGAAGTGGTTATTCCGAACACAGCAAAGTGCAAAATTAAGATCCCAAAGACAAAAGTTCGGAAAAGTGGAGCTTCTGGAAGCAAGATTGATAAAGGGGCGTTGATTCAAGCAGCGATGGCTGCTGTTGCTTGTTCTAAATCGCAAGTTAGCAGTCCAAGTAGGGTTTGTCATCTCCTCAATGAAGCCCAGGCAACCTTGAAAATCGGGAAATTATTGGGAATTGATTTTAAAGATAAGGAAAAGGAGGTTCTTGACAAATTAATGGATCTCGAAAGGAAGGATTTGGATAGAGCAGCGGCTACAAAGGGGTCTGTCAGTAGGTCCTAAGCTGTGTATGCAGGTGACTTTGGAGTATTATTTTAGTATGTAATGAAGATGCTATCTTGGAATGTGAGGGGGTTGGGTAGACCCTGTAAGAGAAAGAAGCTTAAAGAGCTAGTTAGAGTAAGGGGTGTGGATATGGTATTGTTACAAGAAACTAAGAAATCTGGGATATCAGATCAATTTGTGGAATCCTTGTGTCCGTGGGATCAGTTTAGTTTTGTGTCTGTAGATGCGGTAGGGAGTGCTGGAGGCCTTCTCTGTTTTTGGAAACCTGAGGTATTTGCAATGGTTGACTGCTGCTGTAATAGAAGCTTCCTTCTATTATCAGGTATGTTCTGTAAGTCCTTTAATTGTGTGGTGGTTAATGTGTATGGGCCGAATGATGTTGCAAGGAGGAGGAATTTGTGGGAGGTGCTGGGTAATCTTAGGCGCTCTTTTCCTTTTCCATGGTGTTTGGGGGGGGATTTTAATGAAATCCGTTCCATTGGTGAGAGGAAAGGATGTTTAAGAAGAGATAGGGGAATGAAAGATTTCGGGGAATTTATTGAAAAAATGGAACTTACTGATATTCCAATGTTGGGTAGAAAGTATACGTGGAGCAATTCTGTTGAGGGTGATAGATGGAGTAGGTTAGATAGATTTCTCATTAATCCTGAGTGGCTTCAGCTCTTTGATTTTAAAGTTTGGGGTCTGCCTAGAATTCTATCTGATCACTGTCCAATCCTACTTATGGAGGATCTAAGAGATTGGGGTCCTAAGCCATTTAAATTTTTTAATTCCTGGTTCTTGCATCCTGGCTGTTTGCCTTTGATTAAAAAGACTTGGATGGAGGCTCAGGTGGTTGGTTGGGCAGGTTTTATTGTTAAAGAGAAATTTCGCATTCTCAAATCCAAGTTGAAGGAGTGGAATCAGGAGGTCTATGGAGCTGTTGATTGTAAAATTAAAGTAGCTGAAGCTGAGCTTCATTCTCTTGAACTAGAGGCTGAGGGTAGAGGCCTCAATGATCAGGAAGTTAGAAATAGAAGGAATATCCTTGGTGAAGTTAGGAGATTGAGGAAAATGGAGGAGTGGAATTGGCTTCAAAAATCTAGATTGAATTGGGCATTGAAGGGTGATAAAAACACCAAATTTTTTCATATTATGGCTAAAAGTCGTCAATGCAGGAACATGTTGGATTGTATTTAGATTAATGGTAGGGATGTTATGTTACCTAATGAGTTAAAATTGGAGGTGGTAAGGCATTTTAGGTGTTTGTTTCATGAGAGTTGGAAGCATAGGCCCAAGCTTGGTGGTGTGCTAAAATCTATTAATACTGACTCTGCAGCTGATTTGGAGGTGGTGTTTACTGAATCTGAAGTGTGGGCAGCCATCAAGAATTGTGATGGAAATAAGGCGCCAGGACCGGATGGATTTAATGTGTATTGCTTTCAGAAATGTTGGAGTATTCTGAAGCAGGACTTTATGAATTTTATGTTAGAGTTTCATGAGAATGGCAGGTTGGTCAGAAGTTTGAAGTGCTCCTTCTTCACTCTTGTCCCAAAGAAGTCCAATCCATCAAGTCTTTCGGATTATCGTCCTATTTGTCTTATTGGGGTAGTTTACAAAATTTTGGCTAAGGTATTATCTTGTCGATTGAAGAGGATATTACCTGAGGTGATAAGTGAAAATCAGTCCGCATTTTTAGGGGGAAGAAATATTTTGGATGGTGTACTCATTGCAAATGAGATTGTAGATTGGTGGAAGAAGACAAAAACTAGAGGTGTAATTCTCAAGTTGGACTTTGAGAAGGCTTATGACACAGTGAATTGGGAATATTTGTTTGATATGCTCCAAAAATTTGGTTTTGGTGCTAGATGGATTGGATGGGTTAAAGCATGTGTGACCTCTCATAGTATATCGGTGTTGGTGAATGGTTCTCCTACAGCGGAGTTCAATCCTCAGAAGGGTCTTCGGCAAGGTGATCCACTTTCACCTTTTCTATTCAATATCGTAGCAGAGGGTTTGAATGTTTTGTTATCCAGGGCTAAGGAGATTGGATTAGTTAGAGGTGCTACCGTTGGTCCCAATGATTTGGCTGTTTCCCATTTACAATTTGCAGATGATACTATATTGTTCTGTGAAGCTGATTGGAGTGAACTTATCACCATTAAGAGGATTCTGAGATGCTTTGAAATTATTTCAGGACTGAAGATTAATTTTCAAAAAAGTGTTGTTTGTGGTGTTGGAATTTCGACCCAACTAGTTAAGGATTTCGCGGTGAGACTGAATTGTTCTTATCATGTCCTTCCCCTGGTTTATCTTGGCTTACCTCTGGGAGCGAATCCTCGTCGGAAATCAACATGGAAGCCTATTTTGGATAAGATCAAAGTTCGGCTTGCAGGATGGAAGAGGAGAGTGATGTCATATGCTGGTAGAGTTACCATGATTAAGTCAGTTCTATCTAGCCTTCCAGTTTATTACCTTTCTTTGTTTAAGATGCCTGAGTGTGTTGCTAAGTCAGTGGATAGGTTGCAAGCCTCTTTTTTATGGGGAGGGTCTGATAATCAAAGAAAGGTTCATTTGGTTCGATGGGGAGAGGTAACAAAGGCTTTATACCATGGTGGGTTAGGGATCAGAAACATTAGAAAGGTGAATCTGTGTTTGTTAGTAAAGTGGTGGTGGAGATTTGGGGCTAAGAAGAAGGCTCTGTGGAGGCAATTGATTAGCAGTCATTACAGTCACACTAATGGATCCTACTTACCTTTGTATGGTGTTTGTCATTTTGAATCTAGAATTTGGAGAGATGTCAGGTCTGTGGCTGTTACACAGCCACTAGTGGTTGCTTATTTTTTGGATAACGTCAAGATTGAGGTTGGGGATGGTAGTTCGACTCTTTTCTGGTCTGATAAGTGGATTGGGCATTCAAGCTTGGAGATTCAATTTCCCAGACTTTTTGGTTTATCTTCAGAGCCTCTTGGATCGTTGAAGTGGTTCGTTGATGAAAAGAATGCTAATGGTAGGTGGACATTGACTTTTAGAAGACCTCTTCGCGCTTGGGAGGAGGAGGAATTGCTTCGTTTGCTCCAGATTTTGGGTGAAGGTCCTGCTTTGAGGGTGAATAGTGAGGATAATATCAGATGGCTGTCGTCTCCTTCTGGGATTTTTCATGTTAGATCATTGTTTGGGTGGCTCCAAGCCGATGAGGGGCAGGCTCTGGAGTTGTCAAAATTTATCTGGTATAATATAGCTCCCCCAAAAGTTAAATTTTTGCTCTGGTTGGTGTGGAGAGGTAGATTAAAGACTGCTGACTTCCTTCATCGAATCGGTGTCCTAAGGGGTAACTCTGTTTCTCTGTGTGTGTTCTGTAAGTTGGTACCTGAAACTCTTCATCATATTTTGTTGCTTTGTCCCTTTGCTTGGAAGTTATGGTCTAGTGTAATTGATTGGTGGGGATCTAATTGGGTTTCTCCTAGCTCTGTTATTGAGTTGCTCCATTGGTGGGTTGGATTCAAGTTCAGAAAAAAGGAGCTCATGATCTGGAATGTTATTCCTTTTGCAGTAATATGGTCATTATGGAGGCTCAGAAATGAGTGTATCTTTAGGGGAGCTCAACCAAATTTGGAGAATTTGATTGAATTAGTTAAAGTTCGAGTGGTTTTCTGGGCTAAGGATCATCACATTGGTAGTATGTATTCATTTCATGATTTCATCTCTAATTTGAGTCTGATTAGGAGTTGTTTCTGAGTGATGTAGCTTGCAGGTAGTTTGGCTCCATTTCTTAAGGAATTGTTGCTGTTGTTCTTGGTTGCAGATGATGTTGGTGGTTGGTTTGGTTGCATCTGCTGATATCTGGTGTTAATTGATGGTTTGGAAGATGGCTGATGTATGATGTAATGCATATTGTAGGAGGGGAATTTCTATTGTTTCTGCTGGGTATAAGTAATTGGGTGGCTGCTGGTGAGGGGTTTAGGAAGAAAGCTTTGGAGAGTTGTACTACTACTACTATGCATGTGAAGGTGGCTGTAGATGGAGCTCCTTATCTATGCATGGTAGTTCTGGACGCATATGGTTGCTGTGATGCTTCTGATCTTATGATCTTACGGCTGCTGTGTGGTCCTGGACTCTTTGCAAAATTCTGATTCTGACTCAGTTTGCTCTGTTCTGTTGGTTGCTGGTGATCTGATCTTTCGGCTACTGAAGACCTGTTCCAATTCATAGGTTGCTGCTGGTTTTTGTCACCTATTGGGTTGTTTGATTGAGTACGCAAGATGCTGGGGTTCAGTCCTTAGGCTGACTGATCTGTTCTGTTCCGGTGGCTGCAAGTGAACTGTTCTTATGGCTGCTGTGGCCTGTTCTAATTGGTTTTTATGGTTGCTGCTCTGTTCTGTCTTTGGGCTGAGTTTGCGAGCTTCTATTCTGTTCTATTGGCTGCAAGTGATATGTTCTTATGGATGCTATGGTCTGTACTGATCTGGTCTAACTGTTGCTGGTGTATCGATCTGAGTGTGAAAGCTGCGGGTGATTTGATTTAGTTTTGCTGGTGTATTGATCTTCTTGCTGGTTTAGTCCTGCTGTTGTATTGGTTTAGTTCTGTTCTGTTCCTTCCGTTGGTTACTCACCAACTTGGGGTGCTTGCATATGATTGGATGGGCTATTTCGTGCCAACCTCGTTGGGATGATTTATCTCATTATGATGCTCCTGCACCCCTCCTATCTTTCTCTCTTTATTGGTGTAATGTGTTTCGTACTTTGTACTACATTTTCATCAATGAAGTTTCTTTTTTGCTGTTCAAAAAAAAAAAAAAGATAATTATGATTATGATGGGATTTGTTATAACAAAAATAATTCTACTTAGATTATTTTATGTATGTTTGATGTGATTGATTCTATATCCATAGTTTTATTATTGGTGAAAACCGTTTCAAATTATGTTTTTATTAAGTAAATTACACCAACTTTCTTGGAGATTTGATTAGGACAAATTATACCAGTAGTTCTTATATTTTATCTCTTGTGTCATTTTAATCCCTACATTTTCAATTGACTCAATTTTAACTATTAATTTTAGATTTTCAGTTTGATCTAATTAATAATATCGTTAGTGTTTTTTAAGGAAAGTTATCACTAAATTGGTTAAGATTAACTAACTGAGTTGAGTAAGTTTATAATTTTGCCCTTAAAAATATGATATATGACACTTATATGCATATTTTTCATAAAAAAAAATACTAAAATTTGTAATCAGCTAGACTAAATTAAGACAAAATCATAAATCTAGAATCAAAATCAAGCCAATTGAAAGTAAAGTGACTAAAATGACATAAGGGATAAAGTGTAGGAACTACCGTCGTAATTTGCCCATTTGATTAACATACAACACATAATTATATTGAATTCCATTACGTGACATTTATGTGCGTATTTTTTATAAAAGAAAATACTAAAAGTTGTAATCAATTAGACCTAATTAAGACAAAATCATAAATTTATAATCAAAATTAAGTCAATTAAAAGTAAAGTGACTAAAACGACACAAGGAATAAAGTATAGGGACTACCGTCATAATTTGTCCATTTGATTAACATACAACACATAATTATATTGAATTCCATTAAAGTTTTAAGTCACATAACACAGTCTCAATAACTTGTTAGGCATATGAATAAAAAAATATGTTGTCATTTCCTTTTTACATTGAAATTAGGAGTGAGCAGCGGATATATCGATCCGCAAAAACCGACCGAACCGAACCGATCCACCACATTTTGGACGGATGCGTGATGACGAGCGGACGGTTACGGATTGATTTTCTCCAATCCACCAATCTGGCGGACAGTTGGCGGATTTTAGATTTCTTTGGCCGCAACTGAATCGCCAAACCGCGAACACCCCTAGTAATTTATAAGACTTTGTGTTTTCAGTTTGTTTAAATATTATGTTTGTGTTCTGTTGAAAAAAAGTTTTCAACTTGAATATCTTTTTTGAATTGAAAAAAATAAACGTATTATTTATCTATATTTTTTGGTTTTTAAATCTATCTCTAAAAATAATAAATAGAAAATATGATATATGCTAGTTGGTTTTTGTTTTCAAAAACATATATAGATGTAACAATACAGAGACATACAATCTCTACTACTGCTCTATTCATAGTTTTCGTGGTTTGAATTGTTTTTATATTTTAAGAACCACAGATTGTAATACTTTATGTGGATGAGGTATGCTGTGATTGTAGTATGTGGATGAGACATGCAGTGATTGTGGTGTTTTAAAGTTTCAAATTTTCTTGCTCTGGATCAAGCATGCAGTGATTGTAATATTTTTTTAAGTCATTTACTGTAATACTTTCTTTTATTTTCTTTTTGAGAAAGTGCACAGGTTGAATTATGTTGAAAATTTATAAAATTTTAAACCATCAAACTCATTTGCATCCATCCGCCAAACCGTCAAACCGCTCAATCCACATCCGCTGGATTGGTAGACGGATGCGGATTGATTTTCTCCAATCCGCCAATCTGAAGAACGGATGGCGGATTGGAGGTTCCGTAGCTGCAATCGACCTACGCCCACCCCTAATTGAAATGTATATTTTTTCTTGTGCCTTCATAATGATAACAAGTGCATTAGTTCTAGTCTCTTAGCCTTACTAAGAAGGAGTAGTTGAAAGTATACCAAAACTATGAAACTTACTGTACTTCATCAAAATTTTAAAGGAAGTTAATGTAATTTACCTTTCTTTAAAGAGAGAATTACATTAACATTGTGTCAGTGGAACTTATTTACCAAAAAATGAAAAATATAACAAATATTAATAATTAATAATATCATTATTATTTATTAATTTGTAAATAAATTTCACTAACACCACTATTAAGTAATTGTCCGTTCTTTAAAAGAATCCTCCGATGTAAATTTTTTTTTTTTTTTGGGACAACGAGTGTTAATATATTTGTAAAGTTAAGTTACAACTTAAAAGGATCACTACTGATTTATCAATTTGAATTTCAGACTTTACATTCACAGCACCCTAAAGCGCAACTACATGCCAAGGGCGACGACAAAAGTGGTCCAACCTAATTAGATAGGTTCATGTAAATTGCACTTTCGTGTTCAATAATCTCAATTTATTAAACAATCAATCGATTGATTATGATCGCCATCACACGACCCACCCATCAAAGATTAGATTGATTCATGCAAGTCTGAATGCTTTTCTTTTACCCTTTCCTTTTGATAAATAATGGAGATATAACATTAAATTCAAATATTGATTTTTTATAGGAATATGAGCATGGTTAATGAAATTTAGTAAGAATGATAAATTATTATTTTAAAGAATTTTTTATTTTATTTTTACTCTACTATCACTAGATCATCGTCCAACAGACACCAAATCATTGCAATCGTTGGTGCTTGACAATTTGCTTAAAAAGTCATCATAAATTCACCATCGTCACTACCCGCAACTGATGGTGGTGATGATATGAACTAATAGACAAATTAGATGGACAAATATGTGACATGTAGACAAATATGAAGATGACACATAAACAGATAGATAACACTTAGACAAATATGTGACATGAACAGATAGACAGATAAATAAGAGTAATATAATCTTCCAATTTATTGTCATTTTGATTCTAAAAAAATAAAATTTGAGACTACAGCTTCAAAAATTTTAAAATTAGACTGAGCTAGACTACCATTCTTTGAGTGTTTCTACTCACTCCGACTACTCAGCCGACTCCGACTTACACGTAAGGCTAAGATCAAATTCATGTGGTACCTACAAACAGAACAGTCAATCTTCACCATTCATTGAGTCGGATTCGAAGGAGTATACGGACTTTCTATCTTTTCCCTTTATTTTTTCTTTTTATGTTTGAGTATCCATTGAGATCATAGTTACCGACAGTGACGAAGTCAAGAAATTAAATTAGAAGAGACATTTATTAATTATAATTTTTTATTTAAAAAAGTCATGATCAATATTAAGATAATAATAATTTTATAAACTAAATTTAAGCATAAGAAATTAAAAATCATTAGTAATAGGAATAAATCAAAATTCTATAATAGTGTGTAATAGCTCGGTGTGGGATGGTGTTGTAAGTTTGTAATTTTAGTAGAAAAAATTATGAATCAAAATTTCTAATTTTAAAAAATAAAAACACATCATTTATAGCACAAATTATTATAAAATCTATTTAATTTTTATTTGACAGAAAATATTAAAAAGATGATATTCTTATAAAGATGTGTTTTGAATAAAAATTATTACAGTCTTAGAGTACCATATGGTGTTGCCTATGTAATGCTCAAAGTATGAGAAATCACAAATCACACTAAGTAGTTTGTCCTGTCTAAAAATAATAAGTTAATTATATTCAATCTATAATATTTTCTACTACACTATTGATTTAGACGACTACATAAATAATATCATATAATGCTCCTAAAGGATCAAATAATTACTTATTGTGAACAATATATATGATTTAGGCCTAGTTTGGGAAGATTGAAAAAAGACAAAAAGTCAAAAAATCACTATCCTATTTAAGTCACATCATCTTATAGAAACGGAAAGAAAAAACAATGTAGAGGCTTCATGCTCGAAACAAAAATATGACAACTTGATTTAAAAATATTTTTGTGAAAATGGAAGTAGAAAAGGATACTGAAAATGAAAACGGAAAAGAAAAAATAAATAAATAAATAAATAATAATAATAATAATAATAATAATAATAATAATAATAATTAATGAGGAAACTATGGTATATAACTCATAACATCAAAACGGAAAAGAAAAAATAATAATAATAATAATAATAATAATAATAATAATAATAATAATAATAATAATAATAATAATAATGAGGAACCATAGGTATATAACTCATAACATCAAACAGAATATAAAAATATATTAAAATCGTTAAAATTTGTATTACAATGTATTAGAATAAATTTGTTTTAATAACCTGTTAGAAAAATTATATATTGTTGAAAATAAGATTTGTAAACACAAAAAGCACACAAAACACACAAAATAATAATAATACTTCTATCTTGAAATATTGGCCTTTTGGAGAATTCAAATTTTTTTTTTTAATAGTACAATTATTACATTTCAAAACTATTAGATTTAAAATTAAAATAGTATAATTTTTTTATTTTTGGAACATTAATTGTCATAATTATACTTTTTATGTATATTAATGTTAATGAATTTAAAAAAATAGCAAAATAAAAAATTCATGTTATTTTAATCTTTAATTTTTAAAAAAGCACTAAATATTTTGAGACAATAAAAAATAAGATAAAAGACTAGTATTTTAGAACAGATGGAGTAATAATAATTGGTAGAATGAGAGTTTATATAGAGTTTTGACAATATTTTTTAAAGAGTTTATGACCTTGTTTGGTTTGTATTTAGAGATATAATTTTTGAGAAAAAAAATCTCAGAATTTTGTTTGGTTAAAAATTTTTGAAAGAAGAATTTCAAAATCACTTTTATCTCTATAACACATCAATCAATCTTTTTTTTTCCCTCTCCACTATCTTCCTCTCATATCCTACACATCAATCGTTCACTTTTTTTTTGTGTGTGAGTGTGTATGTGTGCACGCGCGCGCGTGTGTAATAAGACTGATATTATAGAAAGCTTAAATTGAGTCCAAAACAAGTCTGGGATATGGGGTCCCTAAAGCATCATTACATAATAATGCCTAATTTTCTCTCACATTTATCTATTTAACTAAAAAATAATAATAATTAAATCATCCAAAACTTCAAAACTATTCTCAAAACATACAACCAAACAGATTTTTAAATTTTGTAAACTCTTTCTAGAAAATTATTTTTCAACTTTGTTTCACAAATATAAACCAAACATGGCCTTGACTAGTTTCTTATAGGTCTCAAAAACATTTTTTAAGAATCTCTCTTAAATTTTCTTGGGTGTTTTCATCGCGTTCCAGAAACAAGTTTCCAGATTTTCCCTCTACAAATAGGGTTTCTGTTCATATCATATGAGAGCACTTATAGTGTGTTTGGTTGAGGGATTTGAGGAAGGATTTGGAAATAGAAATGGAAAAGATAGGTAAAATGTAAATAAAATATACTTATATTTCACCTAATTTCACACACCTTTTCCCTTTCTCTTTCCAAATCCCTCCCCAAATCTCCCAACCAAACGCAGCGTTAAGGTTCTAGTGAAATGAAATCTCAAAGTTAGAATACTAACATATAAACTACGTACTTACAAGGGAAGTGATTGAGACCCCCTCCAATCACCACCCCCACCACCCCCTCCACACACACGTGGCGGGTGGTGATTGGAGGAGAAGGAAAAAAAAAAAAAGGAAAAACTGGCCAATCAGAGAGAGAGGGGGTCAAAGGGGGTGCCTCCTTGATGGGGTCCAACTCATTTTCCTACTTACAATTACTCCCAAGTGTATCATTATTATCAATTCTCATGCATACACAGGTGTTTGGTGGGACTTTTTTGAGACTTCTGACTTTTAAAAAATTATTTTAGACTGTTTGATTAAATTTATTTCAAACAATTTCTGATTCTAACAACTTATTTTAAGTCAAAAAAACTGATTTTGAGAGGTTGCTCACCCCTTGCTTCTGATTATTAGCTTCTGTTGTGGACATGTTAATTCATGGTTATACTCTTAGATTTTTTTATTTTTATTTTTTTAAAAATAGAAAAAGATCCAAATGAACTATAACATATTATTATTTATTTTTTTTATGAGATATGTAGACAAATAGTAAATAATAAAAAATAAAAATCAATTGAAAAAATTAATTCACAGCTTATTTAACAAACACTACTCAACAACTTAAATCTATAATTCAACAGCTATAGCAAACAGATTAACAGTTTCTGATTAAAGTCATAATTTATAATTTGTTAAACTATAATCTATAATCTATTTTAACAGTTACATCAATGGAGAAGTTCATAGTGAAATATCAGATCACCCGGTCTATGTAAGTATTTGCTTTTTATAATATCACATTATAAAATAACAAATGTCTTTTATGATTCAGTGTTAAGATATTAGGTCCTTGAAATGTAATGTACTTGAGAGTTACCCAACATAAAGCCACATATGAACCTATATCTATGTTTCAATCTTGAATTGGTAGAGGGGAAAAAAAGTGTTTGTCCTTCACACTAATCATTTTTTATTTTTTCGTCGTCTACAAATCCCTTCACAAATTTAAAATCTAAACACAACCACCTCCAGGTTCGGAAATGCTGTTGAGCAGTCAACTTCCAATCATTTCATCTGGCCTGATTTCTTAAAAATTAAATTAACTAACTTGGTCCAAACACATCAAAACCTATACATGAATATATATATATATATATCATCAATTAAAATAGGGTCATTCTTGAATATCATAGGCAAGTTATGACAGTTATAGTGTTAATTACCACAAATGTTATAACTATATCACTTTTAGTCATAACTTAAAAAAAAAAAACAAAAAAACACGAGGCATAACTAAATATCACAAAAGGTATAATAAAAAAACATTTTTGATCATAACCAAGATAATAATCATAATAAGTCAAAACTAACATCACAATGAATCATAACTAACACCACAATAGGTCATGATCAAAGACTACAAATACCACGACTACGCATGTGGTATACACCCCAAAATGGGGTGTGTATTATAAAATTTCCCATTAAAATAATCCCCAACATGGCTCCAGACCAACATGCACACCACCATACAACTTTAAAAGGAACTCAAGATCAAAATATGGCAAGAGAATATATAGCCTAACAGAAAATGAAGAAAGGAAAATAGCAAATAAAATCAAAGAAATCAGTTAAATTTAATGAAGGGGTACCCCAATAGCATAGTGAAAACAAAACAATAAATACTTCACTAAATTTAATGAAGATCATATAAATGAGTAGATGTTTGATCCAACAATGGCATAGAAGCCACACAAGGCAAGCGAAAGACCATTCACCCCTTCCATCAATACAATCTTGACAAACTTTCTCTCCCTTCATTTATTGGTTACCCACTTTCAACATCCTCGTTCATGGAGTGACAAGTCTCCACTATCACACCCTTTAAAATGCACCATACAGAGAGAAGGGTCCCATAACTGGGGTACCCCTTGCCACAATTGCTAAATAAAGTTCAAGTCAAGTTGATTCATTGCCCAGTGGTTCATTTGAGAAGATAGTATAGGAATCTCTGGGCAAGGGATGCCTCAACCATATCCCAAAAAGACGACAAATAAGATTCCTAGTCTGTCATTTTCAAGATCCACATCGTCAATCACATGCATCTGACAAAACAAAATAGTGGGCGACATATTGGTGACCTATCAAGCTCAACAAGAGCTCATTTTGGGCATGCGTTCAACTTCTACTCAAATTAGGTTCATTCCCAATATTATGCTTCAAAAGGCAAGTTAAATCTCAATCAGAAGTTCAAGGAAGCTGTTAGAATCTAATTATAGTCCTATCATGGGAAAAACCATGCACATTAAAAAACAGAAAAGAAAAGAAAATATAGGCATAATTAGGCTTCCTAGTCTCATTGTAGGAAGGTGACCACTCCTAAGAGTTCCCATAATACAATGCAATTAAGTAATTAGACTTCCTGTCAATGCAAGAGTTCCAATAATGCCTCTCCCGAAAGCTAAATGCCTTCATAACAACTTGTTTTCAAATTCTAAAGGTTATGGTCTCTAGGTCACTATACACTCGAAATGCTCAAAAAATATGCCTATCAAGACATCAATGACACACTTGACTTCAGCATTCTCTCCTCCTTTTCTTTTTCACAGGAACAGTATTAAGTTAGAACTCATATGCAAGTTGATGAGACTGTCCTAGACAATTGTCCAGTACCCACGCATTATGCTTGGAGGAGAAATTCCTGTTTGGACATTCAATAAAGCATAATAGAACAAGCCTGACGAATCAAGCAATTTGGCTTGATGTGGACACCGCACTACCGTGGAATGTGTACAATGATCATATGTGAGAATTTGACAGCAGCAGCATCATAAGTTTTGGAATAATGAATGTATATGTCGGTCTAGTGGCTATCTCTAGAATGCTAATCAACTGGGTTCAACTCTTGTCAAGGTAAGACATTATGTATCTCTTCAAAGTGTTTCAAGCCAAGAGGATCTCTAAAACCTGTAACATCTCACTGTCACAATCATTTGAAACAACTGTAAGTTAACACAGACCTCAATGTCATCGTAGGAATTTGAAGATACAATGGCATAATAACCTTGTCTCTTACATGAAATTTGAGGTAAATTTGAGGTACAACTTATCACATTCACCTATAATGGAACATCAGACAGAATAAATCAGCGCACAACTCTCAAATCGGATCAATTCCAGGATTTTACTCTAGCTATATAAATATAATGATGCAAATCATTTTATTTTATTTTCAGGACATCCAGAATGACTTTAAGTAACTTCACATGGTTCCTAACAGAAATTAAATGTCATTTAAGGTAGCTTAAAAAGGCAACAAGGACAATCAATCCAGCAGCCTACCTTCTAGCAGGAGTGAACATGAAACATCATCTTGAAGGGATTCAGTGTAGTTTACTTGAGTTGTCAAGAATCAACTGTTCGACATCGATGACTATGTTTATCCGAACAAACACTCAATATCCATTGGCTTTGTGGTCCTGTGGCCCTCAATTCATTAGGTTAAAGTTGTTGATTCCATTTCCACAAGACTCTTCCAGCCATCAAGGTAGTGAAATTTCTCAACAATGCCAAAAGTATTTTTGGCAGCACTATGCTCGGTGTCACAGCACTATTTTCAGAGTATAAATTTGTAGTCTTGTGATGGCAATAAGTTCCAACACTTGGTGCTTGTTTGGCATCATCTAAAAAAGACAAAAAGCTAAAAAATTACTAAAAAAGCAAAAAAGTTTATACTATTCACAATGTTTGGGCGGAAAAATGGGGCTGAGTATTCAGAGGGAAAAAAGACATTTCGGCCCTCCACTGACATGCACCGCTCACGGCTGTTTAAGAAAAAAAAACAAAAACAAAAAACAAAAAAAAGTCAAACAATGCACCAGTGCACTGTGAGAGAGGGGAAGTGACAAGTGCTCAGTGCACTATCAGACGAGTAGTAAGGTGTGCTCAGTGCACTGTCAGAAGGGTAGGAATGTAATTTGATATTTGATATAATATTTTAATATTTTTTCGTAAAAAGTCAAAAAATTATCCCAAACAACCATTTAGTCTCAACCAATTTCGAACACACTCATACAATGAGTTAGAACAAGTAAGAGAGAAGGCAACACGAATTTACAAGAATTTCCCAACCTTCATTATTGCACCACCAGTACAAAGGAATGCCAATGGAGACCCTCAAAAATACTTTTCTGAATTTTCGAGTTTCATGGCCATGCCTAATATAGGCTTACAATCAGTTACAAAATACAATCAACAATACAAGGAAAGCATGCCAAGTGGCATGGAAGTTGACACCTCCAATTGCCTAGGGACTTGGAAATAATCTGGAGATAACTGTCAGTAACTACTCTGACCTCTAGCCTTGCCTTGTCTTTGCCTGTAACAGACATGCATAACTGCTAATAATTGCCTTGCAGCCCCATCAAGCTAGCCACGAAATTGGTTGTCTTGGCCACCAGACTAAGTCTTGCCCACTGATTGTGTTCAACCCCCTTGCATCTGTGCCATGCGACCCATACTTTGGCCAAGGGTTGAGTGCTACTACCATACAACACTTATCACATTCCCACCTTATTGTCTTGGCATGCCACCATCATGCCACAGCCTTGGTTGGACATAAGCGCAAGGTGCCGCCAATGACAACCACGCAGCCTTTAAGTAGAAGGTGCTAATAGACCACTCCTACCAGAAGAAGCCCATGTCCTTGTTGGTAGAGTCTTCAAGTACTCAGCCACTTGTTTCTCAAATTGCCACAACGTGACATCTTTCTCCCAACTAGCATCAGCTTCAGGCAGACCTCTCCATTTCACTAAGTAATGGGTTCTCCTGTTCTTTTTGCTCATGCCCTCTGTCTTGTGATCAAGAATCCTTTCAACCTTTTTGTCAAATTGTTCCTGGATCACTGGTGGGGCTCTCTTTGCTTGCTTCATCTCAGCATTCGTCATATCTACATGATAAGGCTTCAAGAAACTCACATGAAATGTTGGGTGAATTTTCAGCCTATCTAGTCCTATCTGGTAGTATGAGTCTATAAGCCACTGCCCCAACCCTTTTCATAACTTCAAAAGGACGGTCATATTTAGAAATGAGCCCACGATGAACAGTCTTACTACTGATCTTCTTCCATATTTGGGGGTTAAGTTTCAGCAATGCTTTATCCTCAACTTGGAACTCAAGTGGTCTTCTTCCCCTTTATCAGCATATTTCTTCATGCGACGAGAGGCTTTAGACAAACTATCATGTGCCTTTTCTAGCAACTCTTGCTTGGCACATGCACACCGATAAGTTGCAGGACAACGTCCCCCTATTTTCTGTTTGGCCACCTCATGGGGAGTGAGAGGCTAATATCCAATAGCCAACTCAAACGAACTAAGGTCGGTTGCTGAGGATCGGTGCATGTTGTGGCAGAATTGTACACTATCAAGCAGGTCCACCCAAATTATCTGACTTGCTGTGACATGATGCCTCAGATATTCCTCCAGCAAAGCATTAAAGCGTTCTGTTTGTCCATCTGTTTGCAGGTTGTTTGCTGTGGAAAATTTCAATTCTGACCCCATCAACCTAAACATCACTGTCCAAAACTGTTCGGTGAAACGAGTGTCTCGATCACTTATAATGTCCTCTGGCAACCCAAAGTTCTTCACCACGTGTTTAAAAAACAACTCTGCAGCCACCTTAGTCAGGCATACATGTGGTGCAAGAATAAAAAGAATACTTCGAGAAACGATCAACAATAACAAAAAATGGAACGCATACCGTCCACCTTAGGCAATCCCAATATGAAATCCATGGAAACAAAAATCCATGGCCTCGTTAGAATAGGAACAGGCTGCAACAAACCAGCTTCTTTCTTCCATTCTATTTTGTCTAGTTGGCAAACCAAACATGTCTTGACATACATGTCAATGTCATCCTCTATCTTCGGCCAATAATAAGAACGAGATAGAAGGGCCAACATCTGCTTCACGCCAGGGTGACTAGCCCACTGCGGATCATGTGTTTCTCAAAGTAATTCCTATCCAAGTCCCCCATTGCTAGGAACGAACAACATATCCCCTTTGGTTAGAGAAGGTCATCTTCCAACCAATATCTATGGACAATCCCCTCCTTGACTTGCTGTACCAACTTTTGATAAGTGACATCCCTAACAGCATTTTCTCTAATTCTGTCCAACAGATCTGACTTCACGGCAGAAATGGCAGCCACATATTCCTCAAGCACCTTCCTACTCAATGCATCCGCACCCTGGTTGTGCCGACTAGGCATATGCTTCTACTCGAAATCATACTCCTATAAAACTCTTGCCATCGAACTTGTCTAGGAGACAACTTTTCTGCATTTTGAAGAAAGTGTTCGCTACATTATCTGTTGGGACTTGGAACTTGGTTCCTAATAGATAAACCCTCCAGATGAGAAGATAATGCACCACTGCTGTCATTTCTTTCTCGTGGGATGAATAGTTTTTCTCCGTAGTATTTAACTTGTGACTTTCAAAGGCAACTGGGTGCCCCTCCTGCACCAAAACACCACCAATAGCTTTGTTTGACGCATCAGTATGCACTTCAAAAGGAAGTTCGAAATCCAACAATTGCAACTCTGGCTCAGTTGACACCGCAACTTTTAATTTGTCAAAGGCCACTTGACACTTCTTACTCCAATTCCATTTTTTATCCTTCTTAAGCAAATCAATGAGTGGTGCGGTCTTTTTGGAGTAGCCTTTAATGAACTTTCTGTAATAATTGGCAAGATCCAAAAAGGAACGCAACTCCGGAACATCGCTAGGAGCAGGCCAATCTTGAATGGCATGGACTTTCTTATCATCCATCTTCACATGGCGTCTGCAAATAATGTGTCCCAAGAATTTGATTTCCCACTGGGCAAATTCACATTTCTCTTTCTTTACATATAATTGGTGTTCCTTCAACCGAGAAAACACCATACGAAGGTGGGACAAGTGATCTTCCAAAGATTCACTATAAATTACAATATCATCAAGATAAACGACATAACAACATAATCAGAAAAACATCATTCATTAAGTTACAAAATGTAGCAAGCGCATTTGTGAGTCCGAATGGCATTACGAGAAATTCATAAAACTCACATCTAGTAACACGTGGTCTTGGACTCATCAGCCACTCTAACTTGCCAATACCTGGAGTGCAAATCCAATTTGGTGAAGTAAGTGGCCTTGCATAGACAGTCAAAGAGATCGGCCACCAAAAGGACTGGGTATTTGTTCTCGATTGTCACCTTGTTCAAGGCACGATAGTCAACACCCATCCACATGGACCCATCTTGCTTCTTTTGGAACAACAATGGGGCACCGTAAAAGGCTTGATGGCCGAACCAGTCTAGCATCCAAAAATTCCATCAATTGCTTGCACAACTCTACTAACTCCATCAGATACATTTTGTAAGGTGCCTTTGCCAGAGGCTTTGCACCAGGGACCAACTTGATTTTGTGATCTGTGGCACGTCGAGGAGGCAGAGACTTGGGCAATTCTGGAGGCATCACATCCTCAAATTCCTTCAAGATTGAGCAACTTCATCAGGCACTTCCATCATCACATGAGGCTTGATTTCCACTAAGACTGCAAGATAAGTCTCAGCCCCTTTCTTCAAGCCATTATGCACTTGAATTGCTGATAGCGTCTCTATTTTCCTCTTCATGCCCTTGCCTTCATCTGGCCTACCACAACCAAGAACACAAAGCAAGGTCTGTCTTTATCCGAGATAAGCAACCCATCAAGATAAGGCATCAGTGCCACTTTGGCAGTCACAAAGAAGTCATTTCCTACGATGATATCAAAATAATCCAATGGCACCACCATCAAGTTTATTTGTCCAACCCATTCACTCACTTTAATCTGCACTTTGGAAGCCATTCTATTTACCGGTTGTGCAGCAGAGTTTACGGGCTTGATCAGGCTTGGACTTTCGGAAACTTGTAAACCGACGGACTGCACCATCTTTTCTAAAACGAAGTTGTGAGTGGCATTGGTGTCCATCATAGCCAAAACATCCCCACCACCCAATGCCACTTATTCGTACATCAGTCCGGTCAAAGGGGCCTTATCCACATGAATTGCATTTAACAATTGCAAGGGATTTACCCAAGTTGGACTATCACCATTTGTGTTCCCTCTATCGTCTTCTGCCACAATAGCATTCAATTTCTCCCGCTTAGGACAATCTTTCGCCCTGTGGGGTCCATCACATATAAAGCATCCTTCGTTCGACTTTCCACCATCATTCTATGAATGTGAGGAAGACTCTCCCTTCTATTTGTACTTGGATTTGCCCTTCCCTTTCTTGAAACCAGTCCTCTTTTCCCCACATTTCTCCTCCCTTTTTTTCTTGGATTTGCTGGTCTCTGACACAGAATCTTTGCTCAACTTGTAGTTAAGCAACCCATCTGCAGCAGCCATGGCCACGGCCAAGTCCTTAACCCCCAGTCGATGCAATTCCAACTGTGCCCAACTTTGCAAGCCCAACATAAAGTTAAAGAGTTTTTCCTCCTCTAACATGTTCTTGATGTCAAGCATCAACGAACTGAACTCCTTCACATAATCCCGCATAGAATCGGTGTGTTTTAGTCACTTCGACGCTTCTCTTGCAACCTAAGACGAGTTATAAGGAAGGAATTGTTCTTTCAATCCCTTTTTCAATAATTCCCACGATTCGATCACTGGACGAGCATCGTCCTCTGTTCGCGTCCGCCACCACAATTTAGCATCACCAAAAAGGTACATGCTAGTGATCATTACTTTCTCCGCATTAGCAACATGAGCAACCTTGAAATACTGCTCCATGTCCCATAAGAAATTTTCAAGTTCCATGGCATTGAGAGCACCGTTAAATGCCTTAGGGTCAGGAACTTTGATCTTGGAATGGAAGGGCTCACCATTATTTGAATGCCCACAGACGGCTTTCTTAAGGATAGACAATTCGTCTTCCACGTTCTACAACTTGTCCTTCCAGGCATCAACCATGGCAACCAAGACTCCCTTGAATGAATCTGCTGTCAAGGCCTCAAGGGCAAGGAACCCAGAAGCTACGACATCTAATCGATCTGTCAGCGAGCAACTTTCATCAGCGGGCGTCCCCACCAGATTCTCCAACCGAGTCACTTTCTCTTTTAAAGCATCCATCCCATACACCATTGGAGCAAAACCGTGCTCTGCTATCAATTGTCATAACACTATTTTCAAAGTATAAATTTTTAGTCTTGTGATGGCACTAAGTTCCAACACTTAGTCTCAGCCAATTTCCAACACACACAATGAATTAGTCAGAGAATCAATTTGGGTTTATGCCTGGTAGGTCAACAATGGAAGCGATCTATCTTTTGAGGAGAATAATAGAAAAATATAGAAAAAAGAAAAGAGACATTCATATGATATTTGTTGATTTTCAGAAAGCATATGATAAAGTGCCTCGGGATATAATTTGGTAGGTGTTAGAGAAGAAAGAGGTGACAAAATGTTACATTGATGTGATTAGGGTTATGTATAAGGTGTAATGACCACTATTAGATCGCCTGCTGGAGAGACGAGTGAATTTCCAATTACTGTAAGGACCAAGAATCAACCTTAAATCCTTATCTTTTCACTATAGTTATGGATGAATTGACGTGCAATATTTAGGATGATGTGCCATAGTGTATGCTTTTTGCAGATGATACTGTGTTGGTGGATAGAGAAGAAGTTAATACTAAGTTGAAGATTTAGAGAAAAACACTTGAATCTAAAAGATTTAGGATAAGCAGATTAAGATAAAGTATATGGAATGTAATTTTAATAATAGTCACAATGGAAGCAGAGGAGAAGTGAAGATTGAGAACCAAGAATTACCGAAGAGTGAACATTTTCGTTATTTAGGATCGATTATCACAATGACTAGGGAGATTGGAGCCGATGTGGTCCACAAAATTAAAGCGAGGTGGTTTAAGTGAAGGAGTGCGTCTGGAGTATTGTGCGATAAACAAGTATCCATTAGACTAAAAAAGAAGTTCTATACAATGGCTATTAGACCAGCGATGTTGTATGAGACGGAATGTTGGTCAACCAAGAAACATGTAGATAAGATGAGTATTGCTGAGATAAGGATGCTAAGGTGAATGTATGGCAAGACTAGAGTTATGAATGAGTGTATTCAAGAATAGGTAGAAGCAGTACTGATAGAAGATAAATTGAGAGAAAATAGATTGAGATGATTTGGTCATATACAACGGAGACCAACAGAGGCTGTAACGACCCCGACCTTCGTATTATTTTTTTCCCTAATATTTTATTGGGCATAAATTGCATAAATATGTTTTTATTGGATACTTATCTGTTTGTTTGTGAGATATCTGTTTAATTGTCGACTTAGAATTTGAAATTGAGAACCTAAACGACTTCAGGAACCAAAATTGGTTGATTCAATAGACTAGTTGGAATATTTAGAACCATATGGTAAGTTTAATTAAAATTTGATTCGGATCAAAATAATTAGAATAAAGTAATTATAATTGTCTAAACTTAAGCCCAATTGATTAGTCTTAATCATGTGTGATTAGTGAGGCCTTAATCACCCTATATATATTTGTTAAGCATGCTTGGACTTCATTTTACAACTTTGAGCTGAAATTTAGAGATAGAGAGGGTGAACTCAACGTTGTAGAGAGACAAAATTTAGCTTAATTCAAGGGAGTTCAACAGGGATTGAGGAGATTTAGCTTAACTAAAGCCTAATTCAAGCTCGAGGTACGATCTTTACCTATAATTCTTAAAATTAATCCATGTAGGATAATGAATTCACCAAATTGTAGGACCATTTGCATGTAATTGGAAGAAATGAACATGAATCATCAAGAGTGTAGTGAGTTTGAGTGAATTGTGCACATGCATATTTAGTTCTTCATCTTTGAACCTGGATTTCTTCAAAATTCATACGTGCATGGGACTTACATGAGATATTTCTTGAGATTCTTCATGGTTTTGCATTCAACACTTCATATTAGCAGGCTTTGTAAAGAAAAGAATTGAGTTTGTTACATGCATGTTAAGAACTTGATGTTTTAAACTTTGTTTTGAAGAAATGAAAGAATATTTGAGATCATGGCTTCTTAATTTCCAAAGATTCATGTTTTATAAAGTGTTTCTAAGCTTTTGAGACTAGCCATGCAAGCTTTGAACTTGAAAGGCATGTTTTTGAACTTCAAACACAAATCTAGAAAACTCAGAATTCGTCCAGTTCGCTCGAGCGAAAAACGAAGGCATCCAGTACTTTTATAGACATTTGACTGTTGGGTGTGCGCTCGAGTGAACTCACTTTTGTTCAGTACTTGGCTCGAGCGACCGTCGAGCATAAAATATGAGCATCCAGTACTTTTGCAGACAGGCCACACCGCTCGAGCGACTAAGTGTGCGCTCAAGCGAAGACCCTATTTTCGGCAAATTTTGCCTAACACTTATAAGTACATGTTTGCATTTCCATGCCCATATAGGCATTCTTTTGCACCATTTGAACATCCTTAATTATGGAATAAGCTAGAAACACACGTAAGGATAATGAATTAAAATACGTTACTTGTTTTCAACGTGTGCTTCAATGTGTATTGGTGTTATGTGAATTGTGTAAGTGGACGTCCGAGGCCTAATATCGATCTAACCCACTATGAGTAATGTCTTTTCAAGATATGTTCGAAATATGTTTTGAAAATTGTTACAGGATGATGATTTTGAAATGTTATTTTATATGAATGAATGAATGTCCCTTTTTGAAATGTATTTGTGGCATCCTTTAGTAAGGCCCTTGCCTAGGAAAAACAATACCATGGCCATTGGCCCTTGCCTGGGGAAAACAATACCATGGCCATTGGCCCTCCCCCAGGGAAAACAATACCGTGGCTCATTGGATTAATTGAAACACAAAGATCTCTAATGTTAGACCTTAAAGGTCCACATTGAATTATTGAATGACCTATCATGGTTCTATTGGATTGACCCTTGTGGTCCTTTGGCTTCGACACATTGTCTATTGAACTCTATTGGATGTACCACGTAAATTGAATGATTGTGTATCGCTATTGCAAGTAGGGCTGCAAACGAACCGAGACGAGCCGAG
The DNA here is from genome assembly GCF_055761805.1 of Camellia sinensis. Classification (NCBI taxonomy): domain Eukaryota; kingdom Viridiplantae; phylum Streptophyta; class Magnoliopsida; order Ericales; family Theaceae; genus Camellia; species Camellia sinensis. The sequence continues at coordinate 32,214,513 of NC_138966.1, read as the reverse complement.
CTTTGCTGAGCTCGAGTTCGGCTCGTTTACTTATCGAGCTCGTTTATTGAGCTCGAGCTCGGCTCGATAAGGAACTGGGCTCGAGCTCAGCTCGGCTCGTTAATTTTAATAAAACTCGAGCTCGGCTCGGCTCGGCTCGGCTCGATAAATTTTTTTTAATATTATTTATATTATTTAAATATAAATATTTAAATAAAAAATATTATTTATATTATTTAATATATAAAAAATGTATTTATATTATTATTTTTATATGTATTTATATATTTTTAATATATAAATAATGTATTTATATATATATTTATATATTATTTAATATATAAATAATATATTTATTATATAATTTAAATAAAGATAAACGAGCCGAGCCTAACGAGCCGAACACATGCGAGCTCGAGCTCGGCTCGTTTACTAAACGAGCCTAATATTCGAGCTCGAGCTCAGCTCATTTACTAAACAAGCCAAGCTGAGCCGAGCCGAGCCGAGCCCTTAACGAGTCGAGCCGAGCCGAGCTTGTTCACGAACAGCTTGGTTCATTTGCAGGCCTAATTGCAAGAAGGGATTGGAATGATTGAATTACAATTTATTAGACTTCATTCATACAACCCTTTATACTGATATTACTTACTGGGCTCCAGCTCACCCCTCTCCCTTATATATATGTAGGTGAGCAAGTGAAACGTCAAGTTTAAGGCCGCCTCGATGTCTACCACTTGAAGCCTTTCCGGAAAGCGCCTCCATGAAGAGGCGAGCTTGGACTCGAGAGGAGTTAAGCGTTGTCAACCTAACTTTTGTTTTGCTTTTGTTCTTTTGTTAATTTTGCAACTTGGATGTATGTAGTTGGTGAGAAGTTTAACTTTGAAATATTGTATATAAGTTGTATGAAGTTCAAGGTCTTTAATACTCATGATTTCGGCATGTATGCACTACTCAATGGTCTGTTACTATATTATGCTTTTACTTAAGCCCTATTATTATATTACGATTGTTTTGACTTTGAGGCCGAAGGTAATCCGAGATTACTGGCCAGTCACGACCTGAACCTCTAGAGGTGGGCCAGGGTCGTGACAAAGACAGTAGTGAAGAGATCTGATGCAGTGACGGAAGATGGTAGTATTAGTTGAAGGGATAGATCTACATTGACGTGGACTAGTTTATTAAATCGAGATATGAATCTCCTTAATTTGACTAATGAAATGGCCTTGGATAGAGTCGAATGGAGAACAAAGATTTATGCAGCCGACCTCATTTGATGGGACTTAAGACTTGGTTTGGTTTGGTTTGGTTTGGTTTACTCACACAATGAATTAGAACAAGTGAGTGAGAAGGCAACACGAATTTACCAACCTTTATTGTTGCACCAACAATACAAAGGAATGCCAATGGGACTCTCAAAAATACTTTTCTGAATTTTCGAGTTCCATGGCCATGCCTAACATAGGCTTACAATCAGTTACAAAATATAACCAGCAATACAAGGAAAGCATGCCAAGTGGCATGGCAGTTGACACCCCTAACTGCCTAGGGACTTAGAATTAATCTGGAGATAACTGCCAATAATTGCTCCTGACCTCCAGCCTTGCCTCCTAACTTCCAGCCTTGCCTTGTCTTTGCCCTAACAAAGGTAACTGCCTTCAACTGACATGCATAACTATCAATAACTGCCTTGCAGTCTGCCCCATCAAGCCAGCCACGAAATTGTTTGTCTTGACCACCAGACCAAGTCTTGCCCACTGATTGCGTTTAACCCCAAAGTATGACCCGCATTCAAGTCATATTAATGCCTTCCATCTGTGCCATGCTATCCATACTTTGGCCAAAGGTTGAATGCTGCTGCCACATAGCACTTATCATATTCCCACCTTGTTGTCTTGGCATGCCACCATCATACCGCGGCCTTAGTTGGACATAGGCGCAAGGTGCCGCCAATGCCAACCACGCAGTCTTCAAGTAGAAGGTGCTAACACTTAGGCACTACGCTTGAAGTGATCTTTCACAGAAACAAGGATCCAACTCACCAATCACAAGTGATCAAAGAAATATTTTCTAGAACTTACATTACCAAGCACCTTGGCTTTTGAACCATGCAAATTTGGCCCAATTTGTCTGTTCTACGGTGTCCACCTAAAACTGGCACAGTTCCATCTCATAAGTTGCAATACCATCTTCTCAAATGACAAACCAAAGCACCTTCTATCAGCCAATAGGCAGGGTTACACCCAAAACCATCCACAATTCATAGTCCCGTAATACTCCACAGTCCATGCTAAATGCCAAATGGCACACAAGTGTAGTCCACTACCATATTTTCACTACTTAAACATTTTCCCTTTTCAAGCTAGAAAATTAATCAGTCGATACAGGATAATAATCCTATGCAAAATTAATTTTTAACTACAGCAATTAAAATAATAACAATTTTCAGACAAGAAAACTAGACATACTATGGCTCCTATAATTGCAGTCTGCAAAAACACTTTCCAAACTGAGAAGGAAAAAGAGACAATAGAAAATATAATAGACAAAGAAGCCCCTCTTCCAAGTGTGGGTAAGTATCACCTAGCATGTGTCCTTGACACATCATCATGTGATTAAATTGATCCGTTGCCCAGCGGCTCATTTAAGCATATAGTAAAGGAATCTCTGGGCAAGGGATGAAGATCTTCCAAAGACGACCAAGATGACACCTAGTTGGTCATTTTCAAGATCCTCATCATCATTTTTGTTCTTCTAATAAAACAAATAGTGGGGGACACATTGGTGGCCTTTCATGCTCAACAAGAGCTCATTCTGGGCATGTTTATGTCCAACTTTTACTTAATGAGGCACATTCCCAATATCCTTTGATAGACATGTTAAATGCTGCTAGAATTTCGTAAGTCCTATAATGTCCAAATCCATGCACATCAAAGCCAATATAGATGTAATTCGGCTTCCTCACCTCATATCAGCACTTAAGTTTCCAGGCAAAGGAACAAACATCATGCCAACAAAAAAGTTCTATCAAGAAGCATGTCATATTATTATAACCTTCTTAACAGAGGTAAACCATTCCTCAGAGAGAGAGAGAAAGGGATGGATCATCGCTATCTTGCTGAGGAAAAATTTAATTGACTAGGAAACCAAAGTGGTCATTTTGCAGACAAAAGGGTTCAAACACCATTTGATGGAAGGGGGGAAAAAAAGGTCACTTGAGTTTCAAAAATGTATTTCCTGGAAAGGTAAATGCACCTGTACTTCTCTATAAATTCTAAAGATAATATGCTCTAGGTTACTATACAATTAAAATGCTCAATTTATGCTTCTAAAACATCAAAGCCACATGTCTTCAGTTTTATATTTTTTTTCACAGGTACAAATTACAATAGCAAGTCAGCCAGCATTAAGTCCTTACCTATTTGCCTAAGCCATGGATGAATTAACTAAACACATTCAAGATGATGACCCATGGCGTATGTTGTTCACAGATGACATTATTCTAATGGATGAAACTAAGGAAGGAGTTAGCACTAAATTAGAAATATGGAGATAAGAATGCAAGTCAAAAGGTTATAACATTAGTAGAAATAAAACTAAATATATGAAATGTAACTTTAGTAACAATATAAATATAAATAAACTAGGAAATCACAACTAGTGAAAAATTTGTTACTTAGGTTCAATTATTATTAAGGATGGAGAAGTTAGAGATGATGTGATCCACAAAATCAACGTAGGTTGGCACAAGTGGAGTGCTTTAGGCATATTATGTGATTGTGTAGAAATTTAATGTATAAAGAGAAATGATTGTATTATTGATTGTTGTATGTTTGTATACAATGACTCTCCTATATATAGAAGAGAAAAAACATATTCACCTACCACACTCAACTCTCACCTAACACACTTACATCTACCTACCACACTCAACTCTCACCTAACACACTCAACTCTACCTACCACACTTACAGCCCCCCTCAAACTCAAGGAGGATAAATACTAATCAACTTGAGTTTGGAGAGAGTAACAAAACAGGAAAGTAAACTGATAAATAAAATAAAACAGGATAGGAGACACGGTATGGTCGTGTCAGACCGTTGGAGAAGATAATGTCTGGACAGTTTACGAGGTCATGTCGGACCGCTGTAGAAGACAGTTTATGGGGTCATGTCGGACCGGTGTAGAAGACAGTTTACGGGGTCATGTCAGACCGCTGTAGAAGACAGTTTACGGGGTCATGTCGGACCGATGTAGAAGACAGTTTATGGGATCATGTCAGACCGGTGTAGAAGACAGTTTACGGGGTCATGTCGGACCGCTGTAGAAGACAGTTTACGGGGTCATGTCGGACCGTTGAAGAATACACTGTATGATGGTGAAGATAGGCTGCCCAAATATATATACATGTATATATATATCGAGCCCTCAAAAATCGCGCCCTCAAAAGACGCGCCCACTGCATCAAAAGTCGTGCCCGACAGAAATCACCGAGCAGCGAGCCATCAAAAGGCGCGCCAGACACGCGGCGATGCACGTGATCGACAGAGCGCGTGTCGGCCTCTTCGTCATGGTCTTTATAAACCGAAGCGGAGGCTGAGGCTGAGGCTGAGGCTGAGGCTGAAAACCTGCTAAAAAACTCTGAAAAAACTCTTCGTTGTCTGAGAGAGAAACTCTGTAAACACTCTGTAACCAATCCTTCTCTAAAAGTACCAGTCGGAAATCGCTGCTTCGCTGAAACACTCAGCAACCCAAAAACATGGCCTCTTCTTCCCGTCCAGCTACCCAGAACATGGCCTCCTCTTCCCGTGGTCTGCTCACGCTCTTTCCAGACCTGAACGAGTCCACAAGAGAAATAACTGGTGCGGTGGCCAGTGAACCTCAACCAAACACCTTTGGTTTTGCTCCGTTGAACTTTCCGATGCGGTCTGTGGAGCAAAAAATGGCGGTGCAAACTGATATTGAGGCCAATCAGTATACTTTGAAGTCATGTGTGGAGACTATGATGGCGGTCACAAACTTGTCGCACCGGCTTCAGAGTAGGACAAATGAGGTGCAACAGTTAAACGCCCAACTGGCTCTGCTCCAACGCATGTATAAGGATGCGCGAGCAGAGATAAGTGTGCTAAAGGCGGAAAATAAGGAGCTGAAGCGGAAGGCCACCGTGATGTTCCGATTTGGAGGTCCACCGTATGCTGTAGTGGAGGAGCAGGGAGGCAGGGAGGAGGCAACTTGCTTGGTGGTCTAGGAAGCACGGAGGCAACACCGTCAAGGGCCGCGCAGGACGGAGGCAAGAAGAAGAGACCGGCGGCAGAGTAGATAAGAAAAAATCCCGCCTGTGGATGTGTTGTTTGTTTTTGTTGTTGTTGTTATTGTTTTTTTTTTTTTTTTTTTTTTTTTTTGTAAAATTGTGATCGGGGTTGATCCCTGAGATGAATAAAATATGGTTTGTTATGCAAATTGGTAAATTGTGTTGGGTTTTTTTTTTTTTTTTTTTTAATATAATATAATAAAAAGAGATATATATATATATATATATATAAAATAAAAAAAGTGGGGAACAACATGATGTCTTCAGGGATCGTGTTGAATGATGGTGTGCATTGGGTGACCTTTCACAGTGGGTGGGTCACATGGGAGAGAGAAAAACAACACACATATGCATGTGCTCTCTCTTGCCAGGATGGGTTCTCTCTTTGGTGGAAGGAGGAGATCAATAAAAAATAATCAAGAGGAGGAGAAGGCACGGATCAGTGGCTAAGAGGGATACGCACACAAGGGGTCTTGGGAGAGAGAGAACCCGAGAGAGAGAGAGAGTCCTTCGTGAAGATGCTGCTGCTGCCATTAACAAAAGACCACGCTCATCATGGAAACAAGTACCCGAAGAAGGTGATGCGCAAGGATTCGGCCAAGAAAACCTCCTCGGTGGTAGTCGTCTGAGTCATTATGTTCTTTCGGTATGACCTAACTGGTGGCCAACCAACAACCTGTGCCTTGGCAGGTGGCTTTGCAGGGTCTTTCTTCTCATTGGATGGGATGTTCATCTTCTCCTTCAGATCCACAGCTGATTCCATTCTATCATGGTCACTGTAAAAAGTACCACAATCTGTGTTCTGCACAAAATGGGGTCTGTTAGGGTATGAAGGGGGTTGGGCTTCCCTCAGTGTCTGCATTCGCTGATCTGCTTGAACGTAAGAGAACTGATTTGATGGTGCTGGTTGGGGTGGCGGTCGCAGATGATAAGCCTTATTACTGAATGTGGCACCATCTGTCTGTTGAGCACTACTAACAGGTTGAATTAGTGGATGGGAACAAGAGCCAAAAGAATCAGGAATCTGTGTTTGCATCTGAAGATCTCTGCAATCACGAGCCTGATAACAGATTGCATCAGACCTTATCGAGTTGATTCTTGGTGCAGCAGGCTGCTGAACCATAGACTGATGTAAGTTTGCTCTGATATTATGTGTACCCATGTAGAGCTTTGAATCGAGGCCATTCGGCATAGGATCTGGTATGGGAGGCAGTGGAGGTGGAGGTGTTGAAAAACTCTAGCGGGCAGTGAAGGCATGGTTGCCGGCCGGCTGATGGCCGGAAAGAAAGGAATATAGGCCTAAATCTTATAGCTCTGATACCATGTAGAAATTTAATGTATAAAGAGAAATGATTGTATTATTGATTGTTGTATGTTCGTATACAATGACTCTCCTATATATAGAAGAGAAAAAACATATTCACCTACCACACTCAACTCTCACCTAACACACTTACATCTACCTACCACACTCAACTTTCACCTAACACACTCAACTCTACCTACCACACTTACAGATTGGCATCCCTCACCCTGCGGGAAGGTATAGAATAACTCATTGTTGCCAATCTAGAAAGATATTGCAAGTCCTCCATCACACATTCCATCGTCGGGCCATCTATTTCACCACAACTACCTAAGAGTCACACACTTGCATTACTCTTACTAATGGATTTATTATCTTGGACCACAAAGACCCCAGTCGTGCTTCTATTTTCCATTCGTTCATTCTTTCTTTTGTTTGTGTATGGTCTATTGTTTGTGTTTTTTTGAAGACTTATTCGGAGGCTACTGCTCTAGGGATCCAATTCCTCTCATTTCTTTTGTTGTTGATCTCACATCGGGAGCCGTAGCGAAAGAAATAAGATAAGAGATCTTTCTTTTGTTTAGGGTCATCAAATGAGAGATCTTCCTCCGACTTTGTGAAATCAGTCAAGTGAGGGGCTACCCTCAACTCACATCTCGGCAGAAACTAAAAAAATTGAAAGAAAAATTATACAGAACAGTAATAAGTCTACCGATGCTTTATAGGACAAATTGTTGGGCTATTAAGAAACAACACATTCACAAAATGAGTGTAGCTAAGATGAAGATGCTTAGATGAGTGTGTGGTATGACTAAGAGACTACGAAAAACAGAATTAAAATGGTAGGAATGGCACCAATTGAAGATAAGTTGATAGAGAACAAACTAAGATAGTTTAGTCATGTGCAACAAAGACCTGTAGATGCAACAGCCAAGAACAGTGATATTATCACTATAAATGGAAATATTTGGGGGCAGGAAAGACTTAGATTGACATGGGATGCAGTAGTAAACAAAGATATGAATTTAATTTAAATGGCCATATAGCCCTTGAAAGAGTAGAATGGTCAAGGAGGATTCATATAGCCAACCTCACTTCATTGGTTTGGGATACAGGGCTTGGTTTGCTTTAGTTTGCTTTGGTTTGCAGCAGCAAGTCAAACTTATCGTACTTGTCATCAAAATCAAGGTCCTACATTAGATCATATTGTACAATCAGATTGCGGATCGTATCATAGAATCCAATTGTGTGGGTTTATAGGATCATATTGTAGAATCAGATTGCGGATCTTAAAATCCTATGAAAAATATCGTAGAGTTAGATTACGATTGTAAGATCCTATGGAAAAGAAAATTTTCACAATAATTAATTTTGATAAGCATTTATTAGAAACTATACACAAAATAAGACTAAATTATGCCAAAAAGAAGTGGATATATTGTAAAAAAAAAAAAAAATATGATGTTCCACATAAATTTTAAATATAATTCTAAATACAATAGAAAACTCAATAGTAAAGATTTTGTGTTTTATCAAAAAAGGTGGAGAAGAAAAGTTCCATAACATAATACTTTGCACTCCACATGAGTGCATAAAAAGAAAATAAAAAATAGTTAACATAGTCAAATTTAAAAATAGATTGACAACTCAAGAGAATAAAGAAATAAAAGAAAAAAAATATAGCTTTACATGTGTCATAAAATTAAATATATAATTGCATTCTACAATTGTAAAATAAAGGACAACTTTGGATACCTTCAAAGAAAATAAAAGAATAAGAGCTAAATAATGTTAAAAGATAGGCGTAGAAGAACAAAAGAAAAGAAAAACAAAAAAGGGTTGAAAAATAATACTTATCATATTTTAGTGTATGTAAAAAAAAATAAAAATAAATAAATAAATAAATAAAGAGGAGAGAAAAACATAAATAGAGTAAAAGAAAAAGGATTCTTCAAGAAGCCAAAACAAAGAAAATGGGACAAATAGATCGTAAGCTATTTTATTATAGAGAGAAAAGAAGAAAAAAATAAAAACAACCGAATAATATACTATGCAACAACAGAGGGGGCAGAGAGATGCAACAAAGCATAGTTGGAGATGAAATGAGTTTGTTTTTTTCCTAGTTTGTTTCAAAATTACTGCAATATTTGAATGTTTGTTTCCCCAGTTTGTTTGTCTTAGTCTAATTTAATTTACAGGCAAAATCCATTTTATTTTTATCCCATTTTTATATAACTTGATAGCATTTTACCCCTCCGTTTTTTTCCTAGTTTGTTTCAAAATTACTGCAATATTTGAATGTTTGTTTCCCTAGTTTGTTTATCTTAGTCTAATTTAATTTAAGGGCAAAGTCCATTTTATCCCATTTTGACATGACCCGATAGCATTTTATCCCTCTATCTTTTAAAAATAGCCACATACCTCCCATGTGATTTTGGGCTAAACTACTAAAACTACTTTTGCCATCCAAACTAACAGAGAGTGTCTCACATGCCTATTGCAAATGGGGAAGGAAAAAAAAAATTAGTCAAAGTTAAATTTCAATGTAAAAAGACGAAATTAGCCTTGTTTTACCTTTTTTTATCTTCTACCTACCTTAAAGCCTTATAACCCAAACCCACCCCTTCTCACCACATAGTGTATGTATGAAATTATATAGACACAATAATTTATTATCACAAAATTACCTTAATCTAATTTTTAATTCTAAATTTTAACCCAATTTCTCATTTAATAAGATTTTAAATTAAACATTTATATAGATAACAATTAAACCATAAATTAATATAAATACCTTAAATTTATTATCAAAATTAATCATCAAACGACTTTAATCTAACTTTTAATTTTTAACCCGATTTATTATTTAATAACATTTTAAAATAAACATAAACATACATATATATATATATATAACAAATTAAATCATAAATTAAACTAAACACCCTAATTTATTACCATAAAATTACCTTATTTAATAACATTTTAAATCACACATATACATATATATATATAAATTAAATCATAAATTAACCTAAATAACTTAATTTATTACCATAAAATAAAATCATAAAAGTACCTTAAATTAATTTTTAATTTTTAACCCAATTTATTATGTAACAACATTTTAAATTAAACATGTAAATATATATACACATATATATATTTAACAAATTAAATCATAAATTAATTACAATGTTTATGTTAAAATCCACCTACTCTCCACCTACTTCACCCACTTAAACCTACTCCACTAAACCTAACCCACTACACCACTACCACCTCCACTTCACCTACTCCTTACCTACTACACACTCACCCTCTTCTATATATAGGAATCATGAATCATTGTAATAGATATCAATATACAACAATCAATAATACATACAATTTATTCTCTCTCTATTTCTCTTTATACATTAAATTTCTACATGGTATCAGAGCAAGGTTAAGACCTTAGTATTTCTCGCTTCACCGGCGGGCGGCAACCTCGCCTTGGCCGCCCGCCGGACCTCAACCTATTCCGCTTATTTTCTACACATACCTTGACTTCTTCAACATTTTCTTACACCCCTCCTCCGCTATGTCAGCGGCGGCACCCGCATCATCGTCTAGCCTCTATCGCCGTTCACCTCGCCTCTCACATATTCGTGGTTGTACTCTTACTCGTCGTCGTCGTTGGCGTTTCTGGCACTGCTTTTCTGCTCGTCACTGCTGTTTTTTTCCCGATTTGCTCTCTCTCTCTTAGCCATGGATTTGGGTGTGGGGTGTAGAGCTGTGGCTCTGTTGTTGGTAGCCATGTTTGCTGGCTTGAAGGTTTCAATGGCAGCAGTGTACAAGGTTGGGGACTCCGCTGGTTGAACCATCATTGGGAATATTGATTACAAGGCCTGGGCTGCTTCCAAGACGTTTCATGTTGGAGATGTCATCATTTTCGAATACAATTTTCAATGTCACGTGTTGCAAGTGCCTCACAAAGAATACCAAGCCTGCAGAAGTGTAAGACAGTAACATGCATCTTCACATACAGCTTGGGTAATGTGTAACTATCAAAAGCACAAGCTTCTTGGACATCCCTCTCTCTCATCTTTTCCCACTTTCAAACCCACTTTAATCATATCTCTCCTTTCTCTTAATTTATTTCATCCACGTTCTTTCACCCTTTTCTTTTATTTTAATATATATATATATATATTTTATTATAATATATTTTCCCTATCCCTTGTCAGTAAGCATCACCCGTTTTCCATTCTCTTATTATTATTTATTTTATATTCCACCAAAAAAAAAAAAAAAAAAAAAAAAAAAAAAAATCTGCTATTTTTCTTATCACCCATCCACAAATATTTTTCTCTATTTTCTTTATCCACAAATATTTTTCTCTATTTTCTTTATCCATTATTTTCTTTTATTTTATTTTTCTTATTAAACAAAACAACACCACAAAATAACACCAACAACATTCCACAACCTTATCATTTTATTCATATCAGGGGATCAACCCCGATCACACTTTTACATAAAAAAAAAAAAAAAAAAAAAAAAAAAAAAAAAAACCCACACAAACAAAAACAAAACTACCACACCCACAGTGAGATTTTTCTTCTCTACTCAGCCGCCGGTCTTTTCTTCTTGCCTCCGTCCTGGGTGGTCCTTGCCGGTGTTGCCTCCGTGCTTCCTAGACCACCAAGCAAGTTGCCTCCTCCCTGCTCCTCCACTACAGCATACGGTGGACCTCCAAATCGGAACATCACGGTGGCCTTCCGCTTCAGCTCCTTATTTTCCGCCTTTAGCACACTTAACTCTGCTCGCGCATCCTTATACATGCGTTGGAGCAGAGCCAGTTGGGCGTTTAACTGCTGCACCTCATTTGTCCTACTCTGCAGCCGGTTCGACAAATTTGTAACCGCAGTCATGGTTTCCACACATGACTTCAATGTATACTGATTGGCCTCCACATCCGACTGCACTGCCATTCTTTGCTCCACCGACCGCATCGGAAAGTTCAACGGAGCAAAACCAGAGGTGTTTGGTTGAGGTTCACGGGCCTCCGCACCAGTTATCTCTCTTGTTGACTCGTTGAGGTCGGGAAAGAGAGTGAGTAGACCACGGGATGAAGAGGCCATATTCTGGGTAGCTGAACGGGAAGAAGAGGCCATGTTTTTTGGGTTGCTGAGTGTTTCAGCGAAATAGCAATTTCAGACTGATAATGTTCGGAAGGGGAGTGTTTCAAGATTTGCAGCTCTTAGAGGCAATCTCTCAGAAAAACGAATATCTCTCTCAGAAAATGAAGAGTTTTTCAGAAGTTTTTTCCCAGGTTTTTTTGTCTTCGCTTCTGCCTCAAGCACAGCCTCCGCATTGGTTTATATTGACACTGACAACGCGGCCGACACGCCACTCTGTCGCTCACGTGCCTCGCCGCGTCTCCGGCTCACCTTTTGATGGCTCGACGCTTTCTGTCGGGCACGACTTTTGATGAAGTGGGCGCGCCTTTTGAGGGCGCAACTTTTGATGGCACGTCTTTTTATGGATTGGGCACGCCTTTTGATGGCACGCCTTTTGAAAGATTGGGCACACTTTTTGAGGGTGCGACTTTTTAGGGGTCCGACAAGACTCTGTAAACTGTCCCGACATTGATTCCGGTTAGCTCCTTCATGGGTCCGACAAGACTCTGTAAACTGTCTCGACATAGATTCCGGTTAGCTCCTTTATGGGTCCGACAAGACTCTGTAAACTGTCCCGACATTAATTCCGGTTAGCTCCTTTATGGGTCCGACAAGACTCTGTAAACTGTCCCGACATTGGGTCCGGTTAGCTCCTTTATGGGTCCGACAAGACTCTGTAAACTGTCCCGACATTAATTCCGGTTAGCTCCTTTATGGGTCCGACAAGACTCTGTAAACTGTCCCGACATTGATTCCGGTTAGCTCCTTTATGGGTCCGACAAGACTCTGTAAACTGTCCCGACATTGATTCCGGTTAGTTTCTACAAGGGTCCAGCAAGACTCTGTAAACTGTCACAACAACTGTCACAACATTGTCTGCTACAACGGTCCGACATGACCCCATAAACTGTCTTCTACATTGGTCTGACACAATCATCCAGTGTCTTCTACACCGTTATGACACCACCATACAGTGTCCTCTACATGGTTATGACACCCCCATACAGTGTCCTCTACAACGTTATGACACCACCATCCAGTGTCTTCACCAATGGTCTGACACGACCATACAGTGTCTCTTATCCTCTTTTATTTTTATGTATTTTCTTGTTTTGTTACTCTCTCCAAACTCAAGTTGGTTAGTTCCTATCCCCCTTGAGTTTGCGGGGGGCTGTTAAAATCCACCTACTCTCCACCTACTTCACCCACTTAAACCTACTCCACTAAACCTAACCCACTACTTCACCCACTCTCCACCTACTTCACCCACTTAAACCTACTCCACTAAGCCTAACCCACTACACCACTACCACCTCACCTACTCCACTAAACCTAACCCACTACACCACTACCACCTCCACTTCACCTACTCCTTACCTACTACACACTCACCCTCTTCTATATATAGGAATCATGAATCATTGTAATAGATATCAATATACAACAATCAATAATACATACAATTTATTCTCTCTCTATTTCTCTTTATACATTAAATTTCTACAGTTTATATATATAGGGTATATATACATCTATATCATAATATCTAACTAAAATTAAAAATTAAGTTTTTAAAAAAAAAAAATTGGTAAACTCTAGATTCTTTAATGATTTTTGTGTTAAGTTTTTTAATTTTTTTGCTTAGTCATGAAGGTAAATTTATTTATTATTTACAAATAGAGCCAAATGTAGAAGAAAACATAAAGGATATAATTGTCTTTTTATTGTTTACATTAATGGAGTTAGGGTTGCATTTTAGTCCAAAATCACATGACGTGTATATGGCTATTTTTAAAAGACGGGTGTTAAAGTGCTATTGAGCAATACCACATGGGTGTAAAATGGATTTTGCCCTTAATTTAATAAGAATTTTTTTATTTATTTATACCACGTAAAAATGGTATTTAGGCAACAAATACAAAATTCATATAATGAAAAACAATGTTTAAAATTTGAATCAAGTAGGATCAGATACGGATCAAGATTCCATGATCCAATAAGATTCAACTTTCAGGATCGAAAGATCACACGTACAAGGATTACACGATCCCTTGATCCTACCTACAAGGAATTTTCTACACAATCCAAATCAATTTTGCCCAAACGGGTCATAGTCGTCAGATCCAGATTAGGATTCTAATAACCATATGCATCCTGATGAGACTGTGCTAGACAATCTGTACCCAAGCATTACACACAAAGATGCCAAATAGATCAACAATGTATAATAGAGGGATGTGAAAAAATCAACAAATTTGACTGATGTTAATGAAGCACTAATGTGGAATGCGTGCAATGATGATATTTGAGCAAAAAACAGCCGTGCCATCATAAGTTTTAGAATAATGTATGTACACATAGGTCTAGCGGCTATCTCTATGAAAATCAAATCAACCAGGAAAGAAGATCCCCAAACCTTGTAACATATCATTGTCACACTTATTTGCTACAACAGTAAGTTAACACTGACCTCAATTTTCACAGGTAAATTCATCACCTATAACGGGGCCTTCAGATAAAATAAATCAGTGTACAATTCTTGGGCCAGACCAATTCTTAAATTTGAAGAAGTGTCGGCATATCCAATTTTTACAACATTTTGCTTCCATCTGTATAAAGAATGATGTAAATCGAAATTTTCACAACATCCTGAACCCCCCCAAGTAACTGAATGAACACACAGTTCCTAACTGGAACTTAAATGTCCTTTAAGGTGCCTCAGGTAGGCATCAACCAGTTAATTATACTCATAGTTGTCAAATCGTGTATCAATTTTTTATTTTTCTAAATCGTGTATCATATCGTTAGTGTTGTGCATCGTAAGATACTTTAACACATTTAAAAATAGGTAGAAAAATAAATATTTATACAAAACAATAACTTGTGAAAATAAAACACTAACAATGTATAATTCTTTAAATTGCAAAAGCATAGGTATTTATCAAAAAATATAAATAAATAAATTGCAAAAGCAAGCAAAAGCAAAGCTCCTTAAATTAATTACATGCTATCAATACATATTGTCTTCACAAGGCAGATATCAATAACGCAAAATACTTAATACCATACAATAAATATGTTAAAAGGGTTGAGAAATAAAATAAAAAGTATCATTCTCATCTAAAAAATACTTATTTTTAATAAGTTCATAAAAAAAATTGACAATATTATTTACATAAAATAATTTGAATTTTTTTCAAAATTTCTAAAGAAATTTAAGTATTTATGTAACATGCGTATCATATATCGCATTATATATTGTATATGTATTTTAAGATATATTTAATTTAAGATGCGTATTAATTATAGTATTGTTTACCTCCGAAAAGTATCGAATCGTAAGATACTGACAACACTTATAGCCAGAGACTCGAAACAGGCAGCCTACTTTCTAACAGGAGTGAACATGAAACAAACATCAACTATATATCATCTACGACCATCTCTACCTGGACAAGCACTCAACATCCATCAGCATTGTGGTCATATGGCACTCATTTCATTAGGCTAAGTTGTCGATTCCTTTTCCACATGGCTCTTCCAGCCGTCAAGGTAGTGAAGCTTTTCAACTATGCCTAAAAGCTCTTTTGGCTGCATTCTGCACCCCACGCTTGAAATGATTTCTCAAAAAACAAGGATCCACATCAGCAATCACAAAGTGATCATAGAACTTTTTCTAGGACTTACATTACCAAGCACCTTGGTTATCATCATGTTGGTTCTACCCAAATTGTCTGCTCCATGTTGTTCAGCTTAGTATTCCAAGCTAAATACTAATCGGCACACAATTGTAGCCAGGAACCATATTATCCCTCTTTAATTTAATTTTATTTTTTTCCCTACTAGAAAACATGCATTCAATGCAGAAGAATAACCCTATGCAAAATTACTTTGCAACTACAGCAATTAAACTAAGACAAAAGTAGGCCTACTATAGCTCCTATAATTGGAATCTGCAAGAACACTTTTCAAACAGAAAAGAAAAAGGGAGAATTGAAAATATCAAGGACCAAGAAGCCATTCTTTCTAGTGTGGTTACTTACTGCTTAGCACCTAGCACATGTCCTTGACACTTCAACAACTCCACGTGTCCTCTACAGTTGACACAAAATCACATGGTCCACCATGTGTCAGCCACAACAGGGCATGTGAACGGATATCCTGAACAATTGTGCTTCAGTGCTTATACAGCTGAGCAACTCATGAGGCAAAGGACCAACAGCACTTGGTGCGCACTTTGGTCTCATTAGCCTCAAGAGAAACATAATGAGGCACTTTGTTAATCATCTCATAGGACACAAGATCAAACTAATACATGGGGTCTCTTGTCTTAGGCAGAAGCAAGGCTTAGGACTCTTGGTTAAAAGACAACCTTGCTATGGATTGGTGGGTAGAGAGGCAAAGGCTGACTATGGCACTTCACCCCACATGGATTCAGTTGCCTTAGGCCAATTCATAGAGAGAGTAGAGATTTCTCTATACTTTTTTGGATCTCCTAGAACCTTCTACAAACTTGGATCCTTGGCCTCTGAGGGTTTCCTTAAAAATTAAGCACATGGAGCCTCTAATTGTTCATAAAATTATGAACTACTAATTATTGCCACTAAACACACAACTGTTCGACGCTCCACTGTCACTCTATCTCATTGGACTGTTTCCTCTCCAAAACTCTTGTGTCTCCAACGTATTTTGCCACTGGCCCATTAAACCACTTTTACTCACCCACACCTACAAGCATAGGCAACGTTTAGCCAATGATTAGCTACTAAGTCATTGCAACATATTCATCATTTTTGGTGTTAAAATTTACCATCACCTACCACCAATTTACCATCACCTACCACCACCTACTCCTCACCTACTCCTCACCTACTACACTCACCCTCTCCTATATAATGAGCCACTCACCATTTGTAATAAATACAACAACATATAACAATCAATAATACAATTCTCTATTTCTTTTTATACATTGAATTCTAACATGGTATCAGAGCAAGGTTAACAACTTAGTAATTCCGCTTCACCGGCGGACGGCAACTTCGCCTTGGCCGTCCGCCGGACAAACCCAAATTTCCTTAATCTCTCTCTCTCTATCTATCTAAGCCATGGCTCTGCAACTCTGGGAGACCCTTGAAGATGCGATCACCGTCTACACGGGTCTCACTCCAGCAACTTTCTTCACAGGTCTCGCTTTGGGTCTCGCTATCTACTATGTTCTCTCCAGTCTGTTTGGTTCCTCTGGTAATAATCAACGTAAGAGTTCTAGGGAGTTGCAGGAGGAGATGCAGCCTCTTCCCCCTCCTGTTCAGCTTGGTGAGGTCACTGAAGAGGAATTGAAGGTCTACGATGGTTCTGATCCTAAAAGGCCTCTTCTCATGGCGATCAAGGGTCAGATCTATGATGTCACACAGAGCAGGATGTTTTATGGACCCGGTGGCCCATATGCTCTATTTGCTGGAAAAAATGCTAGCAGAGCTCTAGCAAAGATGTCCTTTGAGGAGCAAGATCTAACTGGAGATATCTCTGGTCTTGGTCCATTCGAACTCGACGCGTCGCAAGATTGGGAATACAAGTTCATGACCAAGTATGCGAAAGTTGGGTCTGTTAAAAAGACAGTACCAGTGACTGATGGGTCATCGAGTGGGGAAGCTATCGAGACAACTGACCGCGATGTTGATGATCAGCCTACAGACAATGGTCCATCTGAAAATGCAGCTACTGGAATCACAGAAACCGAGTCTGCTGTTGATGCCAACAAAGAAGACTGAGGAATGTTGTTATCCCTACCGTATGAAGTGAAAGTAATGTCTGGGTTGCCTCTTTTTTGGTGGGTCATTGCTTGCCATGTTGATCATAGCTATTTCTTTAATCAAACCCATACCCACTTTTTGATCAGGCTACTCTAAAATATTATCCCAAAACATCCACCACCCACGTTCTTTCACACTTTTCTTTTAATATATATATATATATATATTACAATAATGCACCCACTCATTTCTTTATTTGTTTTTTCTTTTACTTCCTTTACCACCACTCACCCATGTGACCCACGATGCTCAGATTCTCCAACCTATACTTTTTCTTTTCATTACACTCTTGTTCCCCACTTTCTTTATTTTATATATATATATATATATATATATATATATCTTTTTTTATTATATTATATTTAAAAAAAAAAAAAAACATCATCATCTCTCCTCCGTTTGATTTCAAACTCCATTATTTTTATTTATTTTCTCCAAACCACTTTCCTTATTTCCCCCATCTTTCATTTTTGATTTCACATATATTTTTATTATTTCTTCCTTTATTTTTCTTTCACATTATTTTTAATCTTTTTCCAATTCCATTCATACCATATAGCTTTGCACACCAAACCATATTTTATTCATCTCAGGGATCAACCCCGATCACAATTTTACACAAAAAAAAAAAAA
This sequence comes from Camellia sinensis, assembly GCF_055761805.1. Taxonomy (NCBI): domain Eukaryota; kingdom Viridiplantae; phylum Streptophyta; class Magnoliopsida; order Ericales; family Theaceae; genus Camellia; species Camellia sinensis. The sequence goes on along the minus strand of NC_138966.1, from coordinate 32,196,309 downwards.
ACAACAACAACAACAACAAACCACCACACAACACCAAATGCTTTGTTTTCTTTTCTGCAGCCGGCCACCACCCGACCTCACTTCTTCGCCTATTCCGCCGGTCTTTTCTTCTTGCCTCCGTCCTGGGCGGCTCTTGCCGGTGTTGCCTCCGTGTTTCCCAAACCACCAAGCAAGTTTCCTCCTCCCTGCTCCTCCACTACAGCATATGGTGGACCTCCAAATCGGAACATCACGGTGGCCTTCCGCTTCAGCTCCTTGTTTTCTGTCTTTAGCACACTTATCTCTGCTCGCGCATCCTTATACATGCGTTGGAGCAGAGCCAGCTGGGAGTTTAACTGTTGCACCTCATTTGTCCTGCTCTGCAGCCGGTGCGACAAGTTTGTGACCGCAGTCATGGTTTCCACACATGACTTCAGAGTATACTGATTGGCCTCAATATCAGTTTGCACCGCCATTTTTTGCTCCACCGACCGCATCGGAAAGTTCAACGGAGCAAAACCAGAGGTGTTTGGTTGAGGTTCACTGGCCACCGCACCAGTTATTTCTCTTGTGGACTCGTTCAGTTCTGGAAAGAGCGTGAGCAGACCACGGGACGAGGAGGCCATGTTCTGGGTAGCTGGACGGGAAGAAGAGGCCATGTTGCTGAGTGTTTCAGAGACGGGTTGGTTACAGAGTATTACAGCGTTTCTCTCTCAGCAAAGGAAGAGTTTTTTCAGAGGATTTTCAGAAGTTTTTTGTCTGCCTCAGCCTCAGCATCAACCTTGGTTAAATAGCCAAGGCAGCCACGCGCATCATGCGCCGCTCGGCGCTCGACGCCAACCTGGACACACCTTTTGATGGCACGCCTTTTGATGACTTGGGCACGCCTTTTTAATGGCACGCCTTTTGATAGATTGGGCACACCTTTTGAGGGTGCGACTTTTTATGGATCCGACAAGACTCTGTAAACTGTCCCGACATTAATTCTGGTTAGCTCCTTCAAGGGTCCGACAAGACTCTGTAAACTGTCCCGACATTGATTCCGGTTAGCTCCTTTATGGGTCCGACAAGACTCTGTAAACTGTCCCGACATTGATTCCGGTTAGTTTCTACAAGGGTCCAGCAAGACTCCATAAACTGTCACAACAACTATCACAACATTGTCTACTACAACGGTCCGACATAACCCCATAAACTGTCTTCTACATCGGTCTGACACCCCCATACAGTGTCCTCTACAACGTTATGACACCACCATACAGTGTCCTCTACAACGTTATGACACCATCATCCAGTGTCTTCACCAATGGTCTGACACGACCATACAGTGTCTCCTATCCTCTTTTATTTTTATGTATTTTCTTGTTTTGTTGCTCTCTCCAAACTCAAGTTAGTTAGTTCCTATTCCCCTTGAGTTTGTGGGGGGCTGTTAAAATTTACCATCACCTACCACCAATTTACCATCACCTACCACCACCTACTCCTCACCTACTCCTCACATACTACACTCACCCTCTCCTATATAATGAGCCACTCACCATTTGTAATAAATACAACAACATATAACAATCAATAATACAATTCTCTATTTCTTTTTATACATTGAATTCTAACATTTGGCTTTAAAAATATATGAAACTTACATGAATTAATATAATTCGTCTCTGAATAAATTGATATTTTGGCTTGAATCTCTATAAATTGGAAACTAATGTATAAATGTACATTACATGTAACATCAAAAGTGCTATTTCCTTCTACATTTTCCCGTTAGTTTTGTGATTCTAGGTTGTAGTTTGTTTTTCTCCCTATGAGTTCAACCCCCAAAAATAATAATAGTAATTTAAAAAAATGAAATAACATTATTGTTCACATTTCTTACATTCTTTCAAAGCAATAGAACTCTGTGTGGAATTTTACAATCATTGTTAATTTTACAATTCATCTTCCAACACTCTGATTAATACTTCTGTCATTCAGCTTTGAGTTCCATTCTTTACCATTCATTCATTGTCCTGCTTAATATTTGACTTTCAATTAACTCATCCTAACACTTTCTAACCTGTGCTTGGAAACAAAGAACTCCACTCAACTTGAAACTCCGCATCCATTGACTCAATAACTCAAACTCTATTTATAATATAAATATATATATATATATAGACTCAACAAAATCTAAGGCAACTTTTTGATAAAAGGTCATACCCAGGCTCTTGTTTATAGCAGTGTCTGGGAGAGGTAGTAAGGCACCCTCATCCCCTTCCTTTTTTGTGGAAATAATGATTCACGCGACTCAAACACTCGCCATAGCGCTGGAGTTGGATAGCACTTGTCAGTAAGCCAAGTCATGACATCTATAAAAGAAACATATTAAAATCTACGGCCATTAGGCAACTTATTAGGGGAAGGAGTGCACATTGCTGAACAAGCTCATTCAAGTGTGTTGAAATCTTAGATAACTCTATGTTCATACCTTTTTTTTTTTTTTTTTTTTGGGATCATCAACAAAAGGAAATTTCATTTGTTTTGTTGGGTCATAATGCAAGACACTCTGGTTGCGCATTTATGGGTAGTTTAACTAGTTTGTTATTAATTGCACCACCTGTTTTTTTTCCCAAAGACCCCAGTAACTTCAATTACTTTAAAGGATGATTGCAACAAAACAGTCAGATGGTTACCCAAGTTTTCTTCAATACAAAAACAAGTAATCCACTAATGGTCTAATATCTATACAATCTAATCGGGGGGAAAAGAAAGGGAGGGAACCACTTATCTCACTTTCCACTCTATCTCTTTCAATTTTTCAGAACAATCTAGTCAAAATAACGACTTCGTACTGTGGGTTTTCAGACCAATGGTACCAACTAAGAAGCACGAACACTTCTAAGGTGTTGTGTCCATGCCACACAGCAACACTTTTTGAATACATACTCAAATATGTCCTATACTATTTCCAAAAATATTTTAGATACTGACCCCTTTTACCAGCTTCAAACCTGGCGTGAAGCAAATGCTATTCATTCCAGCATTGTTGTGTGGTTCGCTTATTTGAGTCACAAGAATCAACCTCTCTATAGAAAATGGGGTAAGGTTGCCTACCTACTACTTTTTCCATACCCTACTGTAAAAGGGAACCTTGTGCACTGGTACAACTGTTTTGTTCATACCATCGTGGTTCAAACTACACCACCAAACATAGTGCACACACTTTGAAAGGCATGGGATTTTTAAAGAATATGTATGATTATAGTTTTTGTCATAAATTCAAATGTGGAAGTAATTCGAGCCTTTAACAATACCTTTTCCATCCAAGGATATTGAGTCTGACAAAGGAGAATGATATCTATCCCTGCTGGCTAGCTATGACCAAAAAGCCTTTTTGACACTGGAACATTTTTTATGACTTTTTCCAGCACACAGCAACGAACTTATGAGGAAGCTGCCAAACTAAAACTTCCCCCATGAAATAATAGTAAACAAAATAAAAGCAGAAGCAACTCGAAAAAAAAAAAGAACGATGAATCTTTGGGAGCCTTCCTTTCTTCATTGCATTTCATTCTAGTTCATAGTCTTCCCCGTCATTTTAAGGTTAGTGTTTCCCTTGATTTGGAACTGCTCTCACAGCCCTCAATGAAACAGACTCTCAGTCCTGTGCCCTTTCACGAAACATAACTAACTAGTGAGATCCCATGCAAATGAAGTGTAGCCCTAATCTAGAACCAAGCTAAACAAAATGATATTTAGCAATAACCCAAAATATGAGTAATAGAGTTGACAAGCAAATGAATAAAAGTATATGCCTCTTTTATATGTCTCCAACCAACCAAGTATAACAAGGATTGTTCATGACTACACCATGCAGATTTTGTAAAGAACAGAGGTGCTGCCAATGGAAAAAACTCCACCTTTCTTTCCTAAGCTTAATCCAACTTGCACAAATAAATATACAGTCAGATAAAACAATTTATTCAGCACCTGTATCCTCAACAGATTTCTTATATTCAGGCTTTAGCTCGTAAGTTCCTTGGTTTGTACCCCTTTTATTGTAGACACACAGCTCATTCAGAATCTCCTTCAAAAATTGCTGCGGAAAAAGGGAAAAGACCAAAAAAATTCCAGACAAGTTAAAACCCATCTGGGAGATTTTATAACATATGTGACACCATGTTATCGTTATTTCCTCATACAAACAACAAAACAGAAGATTATGTAATCTAACCTACAAAAGGTTAAAACTTTGCTCTCTTATATTCAAAGTAACTATTAGATGATTTTAACAACATCAGACAAGTCTACTATTAAGTTGAACCCAATAAAATACTAAATCATAATCAATGCTTATCTTATAGTTTTACTAGCAATAACTGCACAAGAATGTGAAATATAAATGATCAGACATACAGCAGGTTGATCTGTTTCTTGGACTAGCTGCTTCAAGGCCCAATTAGGTTGCCTTTCGAAAAGCTTAAACATAATTTCCTCCAGTTCCCCGCGATCTCTTCTAGTTCTTTTCACTTCTGGTCCCTTAACAGGCGCTGCTTTCTTTTTATCCTGGACACAGAAGTTGATAACAACTGTTTGTTATTCCACAGCCCATGCACATACTAATAAATATGATTAGGAGTCATAGGGCACTTGGTAAGCTTAAGCCACAACAATCTAATTAGGACACCAACTAATATCCTGTTAGAACATGTTAGCTGAGCCCTTTGATGCATTGGCGAGATTTCTTTTCCAACAAGGAAATATGGACACCAAAACCTTGACAGGGAGAGGGGGGGAAAGCAGAATAAAAGGCAAATGAGGGTGTTAGTTAGATGAAGGGTAGTTTTGTCTTTATGCACTTATTTGATTAGTACAAATATACATTGTCACAGAGGGGAAAACCTAATCTAAGGTTTTGTGCCTCTTTCCTAATAATCATTCTCTCTTTTGTTTTCTCTTCTCTTCTCTTGTTCTTAAACTTGTTCTTATAATTTTAAATGAGGGCAACTGTAAACTTCACCATAAATTTTTGAATCAATACCTTAGAACTGGAGGGAATTAAGCCAACCATTCCAGGCATAGGCCTCATATTGACTCCACGATCATTGTCAATCACCTATTGAATAGCCAAAGAAGAAGAAGAAAAATATTCCATGAGAAAGCGAGAGAGAGAGAGAGATGAAGGAAATAAACAGAGATATCTGCTACCTGAATTTGTCTATTCTTAATCATTGATTTATTTGTCCTTTCACGGCACATTTTGCTATACTCCTCCAAGTTCTCATTATGGGGCTTCATGTCAAATTTATGTTCCACTTTCCCTTCCACTGCAACCTTACCTACAATATCAACATTTTCTACCAAATTGGTTAACTATTTTAAAACAATTTCCCAAAAAAAATGCAAATGTAGCACAGGAGTCAGAGGAACAGGAAGTTTTTAACTACAGATAATTTAATCCTACCTCTCATCCCCTCCCCCAAAAAAACACATACGGGTCCCAACAAATAAAACAGCCAAATGGTTTCTTTTCTATATAAAAAAATGTTACAGCTACAACTATCACCTATGAAGCACGGGTACTCCGAAAATATTGTCGTACTCGTACCGGGAATTGATACGCAAACCGATAGAGTTGCATGCGTACCGGATACTCGAAATTCATATTGGGTACATTCTATACATTTTTTGACAGTTGGGTACTTCATGGGTACGAGACGGGCATACAGGGGTACCTCAAGCTATGGGACATTGGTGGAGATACGTTTAATTTATTAAAGTTCTAATTTATTTGAAATTATAAATCCTTTATTTGATGCGCCAAAGATGAAAGATGTATTATTCAATGATGAAATTGATGGAAGTGAAAATTCAAATTTCAAGTTTTTAAATTTTAATTAGCTTGCTTTCGGAATGAAACTTTATTTTGTAATTTCTCTTATTTAATGGCATTAAAATAGCTTATGAACTTTGCTTTGGTATTGGTATTATTGAAATATGATTTCTCTTTTGGTTTTGTAATTTCTCCTTTTAGTTTTGGTATTAAACTTTGATTTGTAGGTTAAATCTCAAATTACAAATTATAAAATTATAAATAAATTCGGCGTCCCCTAACAGTACCCGTATCCTAATTTTTTTAGTTCTTGCCTTACTGGCGTACCTGTACCAGTATCCATACCCATGCTTCATAGACTATCACCTAAATATCTCAGAAGAAAAAAAAATGAAAGGGTTGTGAAGTGTATAAGAAGCCATGATGTAAAACAAGCAATAGTAATAGGGTACGCTTCAAGTTTCAACCAGCAATAATATCAATATCCCAATGTCCTTAAGAATTAGGTTTAGAAAGATATAACTCTTGGACGCGCATCAACAACCAATACTCATACCTGAGTCCATATAACATAGTATCCTACATATGTCAATTTTCATATTGTGTTCCATGTAATTTTTTCATTTTCAAAAGGTGCAACACATCGGTTTTACGACATAATGCTTAATCAAAGACAACTTAATGCTCAAGCTTGGTTAAGCTAGTTCAGGATAGAGGTCAAGATCGAGTCGGCTCAGGTCAAGCTTAGGCAAATTCCTCTACACTTCGGAATGAGCTTGGAATGTTGGACCAACCCTCAACCCATTCGAACCCTTAATACGTACAAACCTACCGTGGTCAATTGACTATTGTTTGGAGTCTATGAAGTACCGACACTTCAAAATAAGTGTCGTAGCCATGTCAGACGTAGGACACGGCGGGGACACGTATGGGACATGCCACATAGTGTGTCCCTTTATTTAATTTTTTTTTTTTTAAGGGACACGTCGAGGACACATCGAGGACACTTTGGGGATGCGCCAAGTAGTTATTTTTTCCATTTCTTTGATGCTTTTGATGGATGTTGGATGTTGAATGTTGAATGTTTATTCATTATTACTTAGATTTAAATACTTAATAGATCATTCACAAAAAATAAAATAAAATAAAAAATATACAAACGATAAGTGTTAATTTAAAAGTGATTTTTTTTTCTTTAATATCAAAATAGTAATAAATTTTGTTAATTTTGACTCTTTGTGAATTTAATATTAATCAACATAACAAATAAAAATATATGAAAAAATATTTTATTGTTGTGCCCGCCGCCGTGTCCGTATCCCTATTTTTTTAAATCACCGTGTCTCGTGTCCGCATCCATGTTCATGTGTATGGGTTTGTGCTTCTTAGTTTAGAGTTGATAACCGAACTTCAAAGGCAATGAAGTTGCTTCCAATTCTTTTAATTGTTCCAAAATTTTAATTAAACCACTTGCAATATACTTATATATTTCGTTCAAGGTTTCCTTTGTATCTACTCTTACTAAGTAGATGACATAGCCAAAAATCAAAATTTGGAAAACATACAAGAAAATATTTCAAAAAATTTATTTTAAAACCCTCTACATTCTTTCCGGTTTCCTCTGAAGTAGAGTTTCTTCAAAATCCCACCTTCAAGGTCATAGCTAAATCCAACCCCCGCCTTAGTTGGTCCTTGCATGGGCCAATGCTAATATGATGGCGTACTTCAACTCTACTTCTAAAACAAGATATTGAGGTATACTAACAAACATGCAATAGATTATTGAGTTGACCTATCATTGGCTCAATCAACTTGTATTTGGACTAATATCAAATCCAACTTGCTAAATTAAGACCAAACACCCAAGAAGTGTACATTTTATTCTTTATGGTATATCATGTACTTATAGATAACTGCATGTACTATACCTATAAAACAAAAGATCATAGGTTGATGAAAAGATCTGATGTATCATTATATATGATTTTATATCTCCCAAGGAAATAAATACGAAAAAAATTGTGATTGTTTTCGATCGTCGAATTTACTATAAAGAAAATATACCATGTTTCGAAGTGTGCTTTTCCAATACGTAAGTCACTAGCATTTTCGAGTAACACTAATTCTATATTGTCATAATCCACCACTTAAATAGGTAAGGTAAAAGGAATATAGGACAAATTTCAAGTTGATCTCACAATTTACTACTGGTCATGCGAACTTGTTCAAATTTGACAATATTTGAAACCAAGTGAAACCAAAAAATTGGTCCAACCTAACTCTTAAAAGTAGTTTCTTACTGTCAATGTTTGAGAAGAGAAAAGTAAGTGGTATCTCATCCCCTTTTATATTAAATCATCACCATAATTGCAGAAGTGCCCTAAGGCATAAAATAAGAATACTGAATATTCATCAGAATAAAATAGGAAATATTCCAACACATTCTAACACTTCCCCTCAAGCTGATGCAAAGATATCTCTCATGTCCAGCTTGTTAAGAATGTCACGGAATGGTTTATTCCCTAATCCTTTGATGAGAACATCAGCCAGTTGGTCTCTAGACCTCACGAATGGCGTACATATAGTGCCACTAGTGAGTTTTTCCTTGATAAAATGCCTATCAATCTCCACATGCTTGGTCCTGTCATGCTGAACTGGATTGTGCGCTATATTGATGGCTGTTGTATTGTCATAGTATAGCCACATAGAATCTGTCTGATGAATCCCCAAATCCCTCAAAAGTAGTCTAATCCATAATGGCTCACACACACCCTGAGCCATAGCCCTAAATTCAGCCTCTGCACTGGACCTCACAACTACATTTTGTTTCTTGCTTCTCCAAGTAACTAGATTTCCTCCAACAAAGGTACAATAACCAGAGGTTGACCTTCTATCAGTGACTGATCCAGCCCAATCAGCATCTGCATATGCCTCTGCACTAAGATGACCATTTTCCCAGAGAAGACTTCAAGTAGCTCAGAATCCGCATAACTGCCTCCAAGTCAATTGCACGTGGAGTATGCATAAACTGACTAACCATACTCACTGCGATAGCAATGTCAGGACACGTCTCCCCCTGTCTACAAGCTCACCTCCTTGATCCTCACTAAGCTTTAGTCCAGGCTCTAGTGGTGTATCACAAGCTTTACTTCCAAGCATCCCAGTTTCTTTTAGCAAATCAAGCACATACTTTCTTTGACATATGAAGATGCTCTCTTTGGACCGAGCAACTTCAATACCTAGAAAATACTTCAAACTACCTAAGTCTTTGATTTCAAACTCATTGGCCAAATACTCCTTTAACCGAGGAACCTCCTCAACATCATCCCCTGTGAGTACAATATCATCCACATAAACAATAAGAGTTGTCGTCTTACCATGTGAAGAGTGTTTCACGAACAAAGTATGATCAGCTTGACTCTATTTGAAACCATATCGCAGCATGGCTTGAGTAAACCTCTCAAACGAAGCCCTAGGTGACTGTTTGAGGCCATAAAGCGGTTTGTGTAGTCGGCATACTTTTCCTTTGATTTTAACATCCTCAAAGCCTGGGGGAATGTTCATGTACACTTCTTCTTCCAAATCTTCATGAAGGAAGGCATTCTTCACATCCAATTGATGGAGAGGCCAGTCAAGATTAGAGGTAAGGGAGAGGACTCTGACAGAGTTCATCTTAGCAATAGGAGCAAATGTCTCCTGGTAGTCTACTCTATAAGTCTGTGTAAAGCCTTTGGCTACCAATCTTGCCTTGTAATGTTCAATAGAACCATCAGCTTTGTGCTTCACTGTGTACACCCACTTACATCCTATAGGTCGCTTTCCCTTAGGTAACTCAGTCAATTCTCAAGTGTCATTTTTAGCTAGGGCTCTCATCTCCTCTATCATGGCAAGCTTCCACTCAGGAGTAAAAAGAGAATCCTGAAAATAAGAAGGAAGACTCACAGAAGAAACTTTAAACAAAAAAGCTTTATAGGAAGGAGACAGATTAGTGTAAGAGACAAAATGAGAAATAGGACGTTGAGTACAAGACCTAACCCCCTTCCTTTAGCAATAGGAACATCTAGATTAAGAAAGAATAGAGTTACCTGGAGTTTCATCAAAAGAAGAGGATTCTGGACACTCATCAGGAGGAGAAGATAGCAGTGGAGAATTTAAATTGGTCTCTTGTACCCAAGTAACTTGTTTTCTATTTGACATAAACTTTGCCGTCTTTCACTGCGGATTCAGACTCAACATCTTTCACTGCGGATTCAAACTCAGACTGAACATTCTCAATAGCAGGGTCACCATTAACATTCTCAACCTGCTCAATCACTGATGATAGCGACACAAGAATCGCTTCACGCCAAGGCTCCCCCTGAAGGGATGACTAGGACACTTGAGGAGGATAGGAAGTAGGATGGAGACTCAAAGAAAGACACATCCATAGTGACAAACCATTTTCCGAGAGAGGGGATGATAACACTTGTAGCCTTTTTGTGTGGCAGAGTAACCTAAGAAGACACACCGAAAAGACCTAGGATTACCACGGGTAGGAGAATGGTTATGAACAAAGCACACACACCCAAAGGTTTTGGGAGGAATGAAGAAACCAAATGAGTGGGACCCTAAAACCTGAAGAGGAGTGTTTGTTGAGGACTTGGGTAGGCAAACGATTGATGAGGAAGGCTGCAGTGAGAAAAGCTTCCCCCCAATATGATCTAGGAACACGCATTTCAAAGGACAGACAACGCGCAATATCAAGAAGAGGGCGGTTTTTATGCTCTACAACACCATTCTGTTGAGGGGCATTTGTACACGAAGTTTGGTGAATAATACCATGAGTGGCAAAATAGCTGGCAAAGCCAGAGTCAATGTATTCCCCCCCATTGTCAGAACGCAGAATTTTGACAATCACCTGAAACTAAGTGCAAAGCATTTAATAAAAATTTTGAAACACAAAAAAACCCAAGATACACCTATGTGGTCCGAGAACAATCATCAATAAAGTTGACAAATCATCGATGACCCTTTAAAGACACAAAACGAGAGGGACCCCATACATCAGAATGAATTAATGAAAAATGAACTAAACTTTTATTAATAGAAGGAGCAAAAAAAGCTCTGTGTTGTTTTCCAAGTTGACATGACTCATATTGAACCTCAAAAACATTATTTTTCAAAAAAACGGAAGGAAAAAGATGCTTAAGTAACAAAAAAGGTGGATGCCCAAGACGACGATGCCACAGCCATAGGTCTTCCTTTATAAATGGTAACTAAATGGATGAATGAGCCAAGTTGTCTGCTTGATCCAGGATATAGAGACCATTCTCGTTTCTACCAATGCCAATTATCTTCCTCGTGATAAGGTCCTGAAACAGACAATGATCAAGAAAAAAGTTACAAAGGGAAGCAGTGGCATGAATTATACCTTTCCCTGACACAGAAAAAATGGTACCATCAGCAATTCAAACTTTATCCTATCCTGAAGAAGGGGTATATGCAGAGAACAAATCAAAAGATCCAGACATATGGTCGAAAGCACTAGAATCAATAATCCAAGGCAACATTTGATGATATAGGAAAGTAGAGGAAACCCAGAAATATCAGCAGAGGAAACAACCAGAGCGGGAGACTGTGGCTCAACTGTATCAGAATGATGAGCTCGGCATTGGGCCCTCAGCCTCTAGACTGACCCAAGTGACCCCCTCGAGACCCAAAACGATCTCCACGACCCCCAGATGGCATGCAACTTCCAACAAGTCTCACGGGTGTGGCGAAGGCGACGACAATAGTCATAGAAAAGGGTATCCTTCTCAGAAGGAGGACAAGAACTACGATCCCCATCTCAAGAAGGTACAGAAACTAGACCAGATCGATCAGAAGCGGCAGACGGAAGCATAGCAGAACGATAACTCTCCTCATTCTACACATAAGCAAACGCTTCTTGGAGAGAAGGAAGCACATCCATACCCAGCAAACGACTCCTAACAGGATCAAACTCCACATTCAAACCTTCTAAAAACTTGAAGACCCGCACTTGTTCAACAAATTTTCGGTACCCAATAGAATTTGTGGGACAAACTTGTAGTCCTGAAGATGATCAAGTCTCTTCCACTCATTGCTAAAGAAAGTAAAATACTGGAGGATAGTCATCTCACCCTGGACGGACCGGTCAATTGAGCATCGCAACTCAAAAGTCTATGAAAAACTACATTTGCAAGAATACGTAGTGGCCACAGCCTCCTAAATATCCTGTGCTATGTCCATAGACAAGTATCCCTCACCAATCACCGAAACCATGGAATGTATCAACCAACCCATGATAAAAGAATTGGTAATCTCCCACTGATCATAACCCGGATCTGTGAGACTGGGGGCCTGAACGCGCTTATCAACATATCCCAGCTTCCCTTTGCTCTTCAAAAATATAGTCAAACTCTAGGACCACGCTAGATAATTCTAACCATTAAAAAGAGAGGTGGTGATTTTTCTGGCCAGGGTTGAGGGAATCAGTCATAGTAGTAGGCAAACCAAGACTCGCGCCTTGAGGAGCAGGCTGTGAAGTAGTGGACTCACTAGTCAATTCTGTCATGAATACTCTACTAAGGAACCCTCACACAAACACTAGTCTAATCACAAACCCGAAAGATGAGAAAACATACCAAACAAAACAAAAAAGAATTTAACAAAACATTTTTTTTTTTTTTTTGAGAAGACAAATTACATAAGATCATCGAATGAGGACTTCAACCTAGATCCAAGACAGAGCTGATTGAACCAAAGAGGAGAGAGAGTCGACTGAACCTAATAGAAAAGAGAGTCGATTTGAACCAGAGAGCCGACTGAGCCAGAGAGGTCCTGAGTGGCTATCGGCAACCTAAGGGAGGAAAACCCACCAGACTGAACCTCCAAGCCTGCTAACAGACCTAGGCTGGAAACAAGGGGGCTTTGACGAGCCCTAGGGTGCTGGCGAAGCCCTAGGGGGCTGCGGCTAGGGCTGCCGAAGTCCTAGAAAGATGCGACTGGTACTGCCAAAACCCTAGGGGGATGGCGTCTAGTGTGGTGTGGACTGCTGCTGGTGTGGTGGTGCGGTGGTGGTGTGAAGGTGGCTATAGGGTTGTGGTTTCTAGGGTTTTAGAGTGGCTCTGATACCATGTCAATGTTTGAGAGGAGAAAAGTTAGTAGTATGAGTGGTATCTCATCCTCTTTTATATTAAATCATCACCATAATTACAGGAGTACCCTAAGGCATAAAATAAGAATACTGAATATTCATCAGAATAAAGTAGGAAATATTCTAACACATTCTAACACTTACTTGATAGAAAAACCACAATGAAGCCAAATCACTCTTTGCATTTGTGTGTTTATAATCATTAGTAAAATGTTTCACAAAATCAAAAAACAAGATTTTGTCTAGAATGATGTGACAGCTGCACTTTGTCTTATACCTTATTTGGATCAGATTTTTTACTAGACTTTTTATTTGACATTTGGGTTTTTAAATAGTTTCAGTTTTGGATCTTCGTATTTAAAAAATTAAAAATTAAAAAAACTAAAAGGCCATTAAGAAGTAAAACATTGAATAGTAATTGAAAAAATAGGCTAGAAGCCAATTAGCTTTTAGATTATAAGAGACTAAGACACCATATCATTTTGTATGAGGAACTTTGTAGTCTGGTAGATGAATTCCGTTTGTCTATGATCACTCGTAATGGTGACTAACAAGAAGTTCAAGCAAGAACAAAGCATGTACACTTCTTACTAAACTACATTTTTTTTATCACCAAATTCATACTAAAACTACATGCCTAGGATTGACATTAAATTATCCATCCTTCCTTTTGTGTGCATCGCAAGCTATTAAGAAATGTTTCTTTTCACCATAACCACCCCCCCCCCCCCCCCCCCATACCAAAGGATACCTCCTTTAGTATTTCCAATAGATAGAAGTTGATATAAATAACCAAAAAGAGTTGAGAATACTAGCTTTAAGTCATTCCACCATTTCTGGATTGGGAGGACTATGGTAAGGGAAGACTGCTTATCCATCATCTTTTAAAAGTGAAACAATGAGCTTCATGACTATATTCATTTTAGCTGAAGACCTTTTGACAATTATAGTCTCTCGCTTGGGGGGGCGCATTAGCGCTTTAGAAAGATTGTAGGGCCATTAGGCTTTACTAATAACATATTCATCTCACGTTAAAAGTGAAACAATGAGCTTCATGACTATATTCATTTTAGTTGAAGACGTTTTGACAGTTATAGTCTCTCGCTTGGGGGCACGTTAGCGCTTTAGAAGATTGTAGGGCCTTTAGGCTTACTAATAACATATTCATCTCACGTTAGACGTGAACTAATAACAAGTTACTTTCCTTGTAGAAGATCATGTGTATGTGCTCATTGAGAAGGGCCGCAACGTTTTTGAAATATCATAATCAAACCTTTATTTTATTTTATTTTATTTTTTGCGTTACCAAAAAGATTTTTGAAAGTATTACTACTACCATAATGATGATTTTCCTAACCTCCTAAGGCACTCTTTGGCATCCTCTACAAAAATGCACTTTTTTATCTTTTTTTGGTCACATCACCTCTCTACTTTTTACACATCTGTCAGTAAAAAGTCAAAAAATATACTTATTTAGATCATCCCAAACACCATGTTTGACTTCTATTTATGGTACATACATTAGGGGCTTCAGAGAACTTTTGGCAATTTAAATGTTGCACTGTGAATAACACTGAAGTTTTACGAACCAAATCTTCTACAATGCCGGTTCAATCGTATATTGCATAATGCCTAAGCAAACATAGTTGATGTTCAATCAATTGTCAAGTCACTAACGCAAAACCAAGCAACCAATAGTTTGCAATCATTTTAGGTCACGCTATGAGTAAAGAATAATCTAGGCATAGTAACAATAGGCATATAGCATAGTACTGTCATGATTACATTTTTAGTATGCAATGAATCCTATCATAGACCATCACCCTAATGCAGTGTAAAATTTAAACAAAAACAAAAATTATTCTCTCACTCAGAGTTAAATATGTATTCGTAGTGTCTCATCAAATCACTTCATTGTCCTCCTTTCTCCACAAAAATAGGATTACATAAAATGATTGATAAAAGACCTACCAAAGCAATTAAGTTTTCATATGCAAGGCATAAATCAACCTCTTAGACTTGTACACATGTTCCAATTGATTAATTAACATTATCAACCCCCTCACACCCAATAAAGGTACAAGTACCATGTCAAATACCCATTAAAGGTAAAGGCAACACTTCCAATCCTTTCTCCAATTAAAAATTTGTCATCATTTGTACTAACAACCTCTAGAGGTTGTTAACACATTACAGCTGAATTTATAATATTATTCACCTTGTCACCCCTAAACAGGATGTATTGAACTCATAATTGATTAGATACTTTTTATGATTGTCAACTAAGTACGCAAGTAAATTGCTCTCGGTTGTCCAATCATTTTAAAACTAGAGTCATTCTTTGATCAATGATCACTATGAGTCAGATAATAGAATTTGATCAATCCTTTTTTCTATCGTTAAGGTGGAGAACTGAACCACGAATTCTCTTTCTAAATCATCAATTGAGTCACTATTTGTGAACCAGGATTCTATTTTGTCATCAGTCCAATCCCCCCTTCACATTTTTTTTTCCTTTTCTTATCAATGCATGAATTAATAGATCTCTTGACTTGTATATATAACACAGACATGACCTTAGAGTTGGTTTCATTGTGTAAATAGCAATAAATGGAGGGAAAAAAAGAAAAAAAGAAGAAGAAGAAGACAATGTACACTTGTCAAATATTTGTTAATTGGAAAAATTAGATATCAATAATCATAAATGTTATAATCCTCACCTTGGTTTGTCTCAGAAAAAATGCACATTGGAACAAAGTCTTTAAACATGTTCAAAGCATAGCTTTTTGGCATGTTTGCAATCTCATTGCCAGCCATCTCCATTGTGAACTGATTGTCATTCAAGATCAATGTAAGAAGAAAGAATGATTTACACTATGAACATACCCAAATAACAAACAACAATTCACATAACAAGAATAGAATGAGCACCAAATAATTGTATCACTACCTCCTCTTATTTTGTTATAAATTTAAAACTTTTAAAATACAATCAATCTGCATAGATGAAAAGACAGTATGTATCAGTAACTCCATCCATACAATTTTAGAGAAATACGGAAATGAATTATTGTTTGCCTCTTTGATAAACTTATCCCATAATGTGATTACTAGTTAAAAAGATCAAATAAACTACATATTCACCAATATCATGTAGATTGTTTTTATTTATTTTTAATCAGCAGTATCATGTAGAATATTTTACAACAATAATGTAACAAATGTGGGACAATAAACTTCTCCGATCATCATAAATCAACTATCAGATTTACATAGACATCGTCAACATGAGCTTATAGTTTGTTTGCAAAACTAAGAGGAAAAGAAAAAAATTGGCTTCCTTTCCTCTTGTTTGAACCACAGAGAGAGAGAGAGAGAGAGAGAGAGAGACCAAAAAAAAAAGAGAAAAAGGAAAATGAAAGCTTTATAATGTGAGTAAGGGTATCTCCAATCCTTATCAAAATGTTGACTCAAAATTAAATTTGAGTAAAAACACCCCCAAACTCTTCTCCACTCCTTGACTCAAACTCGTGCCAAATTGAGTTTTAAAAATAAAAAAATATATATAAAAGAAAGGGAGACTCAAATCTTGAAAATGTCCAAAGGCTATATTTGCTATATTTATTTACCAAATTGCCATTATTGAAATATGATGAGAATTTATAAAAAGAATTTGAGAAAAAAATTGGAGTTTGCTATTCGAGTGCTTCATATCAAAAGAAACTTCTACTCAAATTTTGATTGGATAAGGGCCTAAGAGTGTGAGGAAATCGATTCTCACGGAAAATGAGGGCAAAATAGATATCTAGTTAACACCTCTTTTCTCTCAAAATCTCTCCAATTTTGGAGATATTCAAAAAAATATAGGGTAAATTATGCAAATGGTCAATGTAGTTTACATAATGTGTCAATTTGATCCTTCTTGTTTTAATTTGCTCGATTTTGTCCCTTAATTTAACAGCACATTGGTCCAATAAATTTGGTGGACGAAAACTCAAACAGAGTGTCAATTATGTGTCAATTAGGCCCCTATCATAATCAAGCAAATTATTTGACACATCTTGTATCGAATTAAAAGACCAAATTGACACATCGTTCGAGCACATGACCACTTTCCAACCGTCAAACCTACCGGCCATTATTTATTAGACCAATATGACACAATTCATTAAATTAAGAGACAAAATCGAGTAAATTAAAATAATAGAGACCAAATTAATACATTGTATAAACTACATAGACCATTTACATAACTTACCCAAATATATATATATATATATATTTTTAAGAGAAAAAACCTTTCTATTTCTCTTATTTGAGAGGAATAAGATAAATCAACCAATCCAAACGAGCTATTAGATCAATCAAACACAAATCAAACAAAACAATCCATTGAATTCAAAAGTAGATCAATATTCCACTTACTCAAAAATTTGGGGTGAAATTGAGCAAAGATGTGAAGAAAGAAAAGAAATCATAAAAAGTACCTGAAGGGAAGAAGAATCGTCGGAGCGAAGAGGATCGACGGAGACGACGACTTTGGCGAGGGAGGGAGAGTCGGAGGAAGAGGATTGAGAGTGAGAGAGGGAGTGAGAGTTCCATGACTTTGAAACCACGAGTGGGCACTTCATCAGCCACACCGACCTCTCCGATTTTCCAGCTTCCAAACTAATATTACTATTACTGCTGCTGCCGCTGCTGCTCCGCTCTTCCTCCATCTCTCTCTCACTCTCTCTCTCTCTCTCTCTCTTCGTTTCCTATTTTTTCTCTCTTCTATCAACGGTCTACAACTCGGTCCGCCGATTCCGTACAACCGAGTCTGTCAGAAATTTTGACAATTGCTTTTCTAATATATCTTTTTATTTTTTTAAAAGATTTAAGGATAGTTGATGGAGAAATTTGTTGAAAAAGAACGTATAAGGATTAGTTGTAGTAAATATTTTTTTATTGGTAAGAAGTGAATAATTTAGTGAGAAATTTATTTCTTAATTTATTTGTTAATTTTTTTTATTTGTTTATTTAAATTATTTTTTATTTATTTAAATTTATATCTATTTATTTAAATTATTATTTTTTTTGTTTTTTTTTTTTTTATCTATTCAATTTTTTATCTCAACTTATCTATATAATTTTGAACAAATATGATCCATTTGGAGAGAAAAGAGAGTGATCTGTTCAAATTCACTATGGAAATATGTCTTATATTTTTTATTTGTCTAAATTAACACAATTTGTAAAAAAAAAAAATTATATATAACCTATCTGTTAAAAAACTTTACCTGTTTATTTTTTAACAGGTTTGATATGTTAAAATCTTTTTTTGAATAATCTTTTTCCAGATCAGATCAGATCAAATCTGTTTAATTTTTTTCCTTTTCTGTTCAATCTTTTTCTTTTTTAGATCAGATCTAATCTGTTAATTTGTTATGAGAAGAACAAACCAAGATCAATAGTAGGAACACATAAACAATTCCATTCAACATCAGTACAACTATCATAGCAGCATCTCTAACTCATAATTATTCATAGCAATGGCAGCACAAAAACAAGGTTGAAACCCTAATTCGCGAGAGAAGAGGTAGCTGAAATGAAAGTTTGAAACCCTAGAGAGAGAAATTCAAGAGAGAAAAATATGAGTAGATCTGCGAATGTGTGTGCTTGTCCAGCAAAGAACGCTTTGGGTCTCTTCTACACTATTAACAAATAATACTACAACAACGTTTCAAAGTTGTCATCGTCGTTTTTATCGACGGCGTCTGAGTTGATTCATTGTGGTATGCTTTGTTGCTAGCTAAAGAACACTGTTGAAAAGGCAAAGCTCATCTCCACAGTTGTCGAAAATAGATATGGTCGATGAACACTGTTTTCCATTTCGGATCTACCATTGCCCAGATCTAGTTAGTGATTTTCGTATCTGAGATGAAGATGATAGAGAAGAGGAAAAGAGCAATCGTCATTGGAGATAAAGCAGCGAAATAGGGATCCAGCATGGAAAAAGAGGCCGACGACCATGTAGGCAACGGAGAAGACGTGATTGACGACGGCGTTCTAGGGAGGAGAGAGGATGGCTCTGTTATGGTGGTGGCGATGGTGTCCTATTGGAGATCGAAGATGCAGAAAAGAAGAGAGAGAGAGAGAGAGAGAGAGAGAGAGAAAATGTATGGTAGGTTTGGTTTCCAAACCATGTTTGTAATTTATATATATACACAGGGATATTTTGGTCATTCATTGAAGTATGTCCTTATGAACAAAGTATTTTAGAGTGTAGACTTTTGACCAAACAAAATTCAAATTTAGATTTATAAATTGAGTGCCCTAATTGATAAAAAGTTACACATATGGGTTATATGTTATTTGGTAGGGCTAAGTGTAAAAATCGTAAACTAGTCTAGTCCAGACTAAATCGTACTGTTTGATTTGGTTTTCTCAATATACAATTCAATTTTGATTTTTAAAATAGACGAATAGTAATGCTAGCATTATTAATAACCAAAACATGAACATATAAAGATTATAAAACTCATATTATGATTTAATAGAGCTTGTTCTTTTGATTGGGTGAGTAAGGGTGCTCAATTTACGACATTCCCCCTTCATACCAACGGAAAATGGCCTTTGGCAAAAGTCATGGGCTTTCTAGTTTTCCCAAAAGATTAGGCGGCAACTTGAGATCTGGTGATGTAGTCTATTTTTATTAAAGATTTTGTAATAAAATGGATTTTTGTACAAATTGTCGGATCTGGACTCTTATTTATATTTCATATTGCATTTGTGAGACTAGATCAGGAGATCGGAAGTCTAAACTATTGGGCGTGCTCGGGTATCTCCCAAAAGCATGCCACAATAACCTATAATGGATTGAAAAATCAAGAACTTAACCTTATGATTCATTAAGTGAAATTTTTGTCATCATTTAATAGACTACTAATTGTAAATGGATAGAATAAGATAACCTAGAAACAAAATTGATAGAAAAGCGACACACTCTTGATATACTTGGACCTAATCAAAGAATTTTGAGGGGGGGAAAAAAAAGATAAATAAAGAAAGAAAGAAAATAATCATATTTTGTCTTAGCTTATGCACAAGAGAAAAGTAATGCAGTTCCTTATGTAGTATTTCTAATTTAGAACTTAGATTCTTAACAATACTTTTATTGAAGAAAACTCTTTTGCATACCATGTATAATGGATTGTTGACATGTAGCATATTAAAACTAGAATCGTGATAGCTATAGTATTAAAGGAAACTCATTGGAAATTAAGAACCTTAATTGGATAACTTGTAGAAAATTTGAAATGCCAAAAATTTAGTCTCAAGATTGATTAGATAATATTTCTATTACCATTTAATAACTGATTAAAGTAAAAGAGAAACGAAATATAGAAAGATGGAACCAAGAGAGGATATAATGTGTCCTTAGCATGCTTAAATCAAATAAAAGAATTTGATAAAAGTTGATTTTATAAAAGAGTCATAATCTTATACTACTTATTCATCCTATCGAAAATAGAAGAATCATAATCTCAAATACGAGTTTTAGTGACTAAGTGCAAGAACAATACGGATTTAAAATACCTATGTAATTATAATGTTGCTTAGAAAAGAAACAAATAGGAAAACTAATGGAAATACTTTAACAAACCTTCAACTTATAATAGAAATGAAAACATAATAATATAAGTTTATCATGAAGTCAACTTGCCTATTTAACAAGAACAATCACCTATCACCAATAACGTTTCCAAGATAACAATCCTTAACGGGTACAACCATAGGATACTGATGAGATGTGCCAAATGATAATTCTCAATTAAATAGTAGCATGCCATTTCATGAAGCTTTAATTAAGAAAAGAAAGAGATTATTTCTTGAGAGAGGTATAAGATACAAGGTAAATAACCATTTTCAAATCAAGGAGAATAATAAATGATGATTTTATCATAGCGCACAGCGAAAATTAATAACTTATCCATATAAATAAAAGTTTTAAAGGAGGGAAGATTGTGACACTCTAAAGAATGCCACATACCATAATTATTTCTGTTGGAAAATAGGCCGAGTATTGGACCCAGATTTGGGCGCTCATGTGACGTGACCCATGGCCCATTCAAATTACCCATGTAATTTGAATTTGATTTTCTGATTATTCTATTTGTTAGGATAACCCACTATCTATCTACATCTATCATATTCTTTTAGGAGATATGGATAGATGGTTACATATCTGATATATGTATCAGATACGTTATGTATATACCAACCCTATAACATTGTTCAAGACTCTCGCCCTAACTTTCTCCCATCAAAGAACGATCAAGCCTTTACACTGTGACTGGAGTGGGTGATACTTATGTTGTAGTATCACTCCATTGTTGGCTATTTTTAGTTCGTGAATGTGAAGCGCGTGATTTATCCCCAAGGTTCTTTGTTTTGGATTCTAACACATAAGGTATGCCCGAATCTGTTTTATCTGTTGCATTATACAAATCTTACATTGTTATCAGAGCCATATGGGGTATTTTCGTGCTTATTTTTGTACATTAAAATATGTATATAATTATATTTATATATATATATATGTGTGTGTGTGTGTGTATACATGATATATGCATAAAAATTAATATTTTTTCGAACTTTCTCTGATCAACCTGAAATTTACATGTGTTGTAGTACATCTCATGTAGAACATATCTGCAAAATTTCATGAAAATCAAACGGTTAGATTTTAAGAAAAATGGAAACCCATTTTATATTCTCGAAACTTTACTTGCATGATTGTTTTACATGCTTTAATTTCAATCTACAAATCTTACATATTTAGAATTCTTGTTTCAAGACCTTTGAAACCATATATTATTTGTTAGATTTGGACTCACAGTTGATAAGAAAACTCAAACCCTAAATTGGGTTCTTTGTGAGTTCTTGGTGGCTTAAGGAAGAAGATGAAGTGCAAAATTTCTGCACTTCTACTCTCACTAGAGAGAGAGTGTGTGTAATATAACCTATCATTTATGTTTATTAAATGTCAATTTTGAGAGCACCATTTGCTTTTATTTTGGAAAATTGAGTCCGACAGTACCAAAATCAGACCAAAAATCACCTCGGAAGGCGGCGTGTGTGCTTCACGCGCCGAACGACGCTGCCAGCGCTTGCCACGTGTCCCACCCGCTCACACGTGCCACGCGCGCTGCTCACAAGCGCACCATTCACTTTTTCCACGTACGCGCCATGCGCTGCTCCGCTTTTCGCACCGGCTTGGTTGCTGGATGGTAAGACTCTCTTTGTTTGTTTTTAAAATTCTAAATTACTTTAAATGGTCATAAGTAATTCGTTATAGCCTTGTTTTGAGCGTGGTTGGTACTGTTGGACTTAGAATTAAATTTTTTATCTACTGTAAAATTTTCAAAATTTTATGAAAATAAAGATATTTTTTTCTAGAGATAATAATTCATTATTTCTGCTTTAAAATGCTTTTGGTGTTGCATGACTAAGTTTCTGAAGCGGAAATTTTTACAGTAGACTACTGTAATGGTTTACTATTTATTGGTATGATTGTTGCACTTTCCCAGATTCTGGAATAGTTATTTCTAATTTTATGTGTGTTTATTAATTATTTAAAAGTCATGAAAATTCCAGAAAATTCCAAAAGTTACGTACTTTCTGTTATGGCATAATTTGAATATTAAACACAACATATTGTTGTTTTTTTCCTAGAGTTTCTAATATGTCGTGATTAAAATAGCATGATTAATTTTTTTTATTAAAATTCTATTATTAAATGTAACATAGCATGAGTTGATTGTGAATTTACTTTAAGATGCTATTGTATGGAATTAAAATATTTTATCATGATTTAGACATGCCATAGTTAGTGGGAGGTTGTTTGGTTGAGAGAAATCTTTGTAGACTTACTCCCGAAAACTAATGTTTTGCGCATTAATTAAATTAAATTTTGGATAATTGTCACTTGTGGCGTAAGAGATGATTACGAACATAGCGGATTTTCGATCTTGCGACTTGTGTAATATTGTCACTATTTAATTTAGATTTTTGTGGCAAAATTATATTATAATATGCTAATCAAATTAATCTCAATGCGCATTTTTTCTCTCTAAATTGACTTAGCTTATGAAAGTTAATTTGGTTGACCTAGACTTAGAAAAGATGTTCAAATGTGAACAATGTAATCCTATTCTTTAGATGAGTAGAAAGTCTTAGAGATTTTAGGTCAGACCTTAATTGAGCCGAAGTAAGGAAACATGACTCAAAGTCATTGTGGTTTTGTTGCCTTGTTTGGCGTAATAAAAACTGATGTGTGTGCTATGGTTAGCGGCATGCTAAGTAGTTTTTGATTGGCGAGTTTGGAGTTGTGAAATGAGTAAGCCATCAATAGATCTAGATATGATCTTGACTATTGAGCTGTGCGGATTGACTTTGTAATTTGACTTGTAACAATATTGCATCATTGGATGAAGCAACACTCAAGAGTGATGTCATTCAAGAAATGCGAGCTTAAATGAGTTAGTCATTAAATGTAAGACGAGTAGCCAGTATGAGCAGTGTTTTGCTCTCTACCCAACTGATAGGAGTGGATAGAGCAAAATTTCATGCACTATAATAGTGTGCGTTGAAGTATCACTTAAAGTTAAAAGATTGGTGCTTAGAAGTTGCAAAATCTATTAACACTAAGTGAAAAGATTAGCGCCTAGTGGTTGAAAAATCTATTAGCATTGCCAACTTGTCTAAGTTTGGACACTTACTGTTTCCACACTTAAGTGTGAGACATGAGGAGGTGCTTGTTTGTATGATTCCTTAGCTAGGCTAACATTTTTGAATGACGTTTACCTCTAACCGCAAAAGTTGCAGCATAGTAATGAAGAGGTCAA
Source organism: Camellia sinensis (assembly GCF_055761805.1). Taxonomy (NCBI): domain Eukaryota; kingdom Viridiplantae; phylum Streptophyta; class Magnoliopsida; order Ericales; family Theaceae; genus Camellia; species Camellia sinensis. The sequence continues at coordinate 32,172,467 of NC_138966.1, read as the reverse complement.
GGCCAACAAGGTTGTTGTGACTATAAGAATTTAACGTGTCGCTCGTGAGAGCGTTGTGTTGAATTAGACTCTTTAGCCTAATTCGCGCTTAAATTACTTCAGGAGCTTTCATATATTGATAGCTTATTTTCTTCTTCTTGTGGATAGTAGAATTAATTGCAACTAACTATGAAGTGAGAAATAGAGATGGCAAGAGGAGTATCGTTATGTTTCAACTAGATACAATAAAGTGTATGGAGAATAAAATTGAATTGAAGGTATAGGGGATTAGCACTTATTAGTTAAATTTACGACTTAGACGCACTTGATATCTCCATGACATCCTTTTATGATCTAGTGAACATGAATTAGTCGTGAGTCATTACCTAGTTGGGCCTAAACCTTTACACTTGTCTTTGAAACCGCACACATTAAGATGATTGGAATTAGTTTATGACATTGGTCATGAACTGGTGGCTTATTATACTTAATCACATTAATGAGAAGATGACATAAATTGTTTGTGTAGGCCCTCTCGGGCCCACTCGCTTGTGACATCCTACTCTCATTTGAATGTGTAACTTTGTTTGCAATGGCCGCTCACAAGCAAGTAGGAAAGCCGTAGAAAGTCATCTACATTGGTGCATTTAGTCCACTATGATATTTGTGACTGGATATGTGTAAGGATATGATAGCTAGCCCCAATCTCTATATATTTATAGATTACGATATGCATCTTAGGCAAAGCTATTTGATCTCCTATAAGTCAAAACTTTTGAGATGATTTTTGACATTGCACATATGAGGTCGAGATCAATTAGATAAGAGCTTTCGTGTTTTTAGTCTTGACCAGGGTGGCAAATATCTATTTGAGTTGTTTTTTAAAAAGCTCTGTGAAGAGAAATGGATGCTTAGAAAATTGATTATTCCTAGTACTTAGCAACACAATGATGTAGTAGATAAGAAATTAAGTATTGTTTATGTTAGGTGGATGATGGCGCAATATATTTCCCAATTGGGGATTACACTTTAGTTTGTTGCCTATGTCCCTAACTAAATGCCCTCCATATTAGATTTTACAGTCTTTTTGAGTTATGGGTTAGCGGTTATAGGTGATTTGTAACCATCAAGTAGCTTATCTTTATTTTTACTTCTCATAAGGTTGTGAAGTTAAAGACCTAAAGTTCTAGGGCACATTATTGTATGCTGTCTTCTAAACGCTTAGGGTCATGTGGCGCATTATTATATGCTATCATGTAAACCCTCTAGGTCATGTGCTTATAGGTGAGCAGCATTATGGGAGTTTAAGTAAGTCACATAAAGTTTTCTTAGTAAAGATGATATGAATAGAGTTTTGGAACTCTATAAGATAGAGAATTCTAAGTGTAGCGCTTTATATAGCCTAGTTGAGAATGGAAAGAAATTTCCAATATCCTAGGGATAGTGGGAGCAACGTGCCTACTAGAAGATTACTTCATTAGAGAAGAATACTCTACAGTCTTAGTTACGTGGTAACGAATGCGAAAATTTTTCACATTATCACTGGGTGATTAAGAGGGAAACATTCATGATTGTTTCATAAGATGATAAAGAGCCTAGGATAATGCCAAAGGCTCTCTAGTACCCTACTTTTAGAAAAGTGGATCAATGTTACGCAGTTTAAGACGAAGTCTTTGAGGATTAACCATTTCTAAGATTTGGTTGACTTTCCATTATGATGCGAAACTGTTCTAAAGTTATACGCGATTTGGATAATCATTTTTTGAGGCATAAGGCTCGCTAGATACCGAAAAGTCGCACCATTGAGGAAGATGTAGACCACGAGAAGACTTCCTCATGGGGAGTGAGGTTACTTCGACTTAGGCTATGATTGACATGAGTTCGGAACTTTGATTTGTGGACATTGTGACCCAACTTCTCATTGGAGAATTGGATAAGTAAATCTGTAGGGATTTACCTTCTGCTTGGTGAAAATATAGGAGTGCAAAAAAATTGCTAGTTCTAATAAAATTTTTACAGCCTAAGACAGTTATCCAAATAATAGTTCTTAGATTTCGTCAAGCCATGATAGGCTAACAATGATCGATTAAGACCACTAAGGCATGATCAATGGTCCAAAAGAAGTTTTTCCTTAGTCATTATGAGCCAGGAATTTATAAGGTTGTCGCCACTTAGGGTTGGCAGTCCTCTGTTTTAGACATGATGGATATAGGTGATGTAATTTATATGCTCGGCTGTACGTTCCTTAGAGATTGTTTCGGGAGAATTCTCGATTTGTTTTTGATGACTTACATAAGGAATTTCCTAGAATGATTCTAGATGCGAAATTGCAAACCCATTGACTTACCTATCGGTAAAAGCTAGAGCCTTAACTATTGACTGAATCTTCGAATTGTCTTTAGAAGAAACAGATGACCCATATTCCTTGATCCTTTGTTATGGGATCCTAAAGTACGCTATGTAGGCATATTTGGCATGATGAGTGCTATTTTTTGTAAATGGTCAACTGAGTAGTTTAGACCTTGACCTTGCTTATTAAACTATGGATAAAAAGCTTTACTGGTAGTGTATAAATTTGCCCTTTGTAAGATTCAATGTGCTTGTTGGGCGCATCTTGAATGAACGCAAATTGGTCACCAAAATATATTTAGAGAGGTAATTGCGCAAGAAGTAGTGATCTTGAACCACTTTATATGAAGCGCACATGGTGGATTCTGTTGTATATGCTTATCGCAAGAGGTGCTGATAGGGCTTATGTTTGGAATCTAGAATTGCACAAACTGTGGTTGTGTTTTTTCAATCGATCACTTATTTGTTGTGAGATTATGGGATATTGATACTTTTGTGCTTTGAGTTATAATGATTAGTAGATGATGATGTCAGTAGGCAAGATTGGCTCACTCACATGAGCAATAGCCCATGGCGCTTGGGAGCGAGCAAGGATAAGACTAGTGGTTTATTTTATTTGGAGCTAAGAGAGGCTTAAATTATCCACTATGTATGTCGCCTTAGTTATAACCAAGATGATGTTGTGTTAAAGACCAAACATGGACGTTAGTACCCACTTTCCATATTGTGCCTGTTATGATTGGCCAAATGCAAGATCTCATTTGGTGCCTGATAGGCAAACAAATAGAGAATTCGGGTTAGGCACTAGAAAGTGACTAGACTAAGATTTGTACAGTGTATCGAGTATGATGTCACTCTTTGGAAGAGTTACTCCATCGTAGCATGTATGCATACTACATGTGCTTGGCGACCAAGTAATGAGGCGAGAGAATGGATCCCTGTTTCCTCACCGTGCGAGTATTACGTGTCATTATTTATATGTTTTTTTACTTATGTACCCTTTTGTGACCTTTGACTATGTCATAAGGTAAGGGGTTGATGTTCTGCTACTTTGGTATGTTGCCTGCTGTCATGTATTGTAACGACCCCAAAATCCGTATTAGAGATTACCTTTACGGCCTATTGGGTTAATGCATTTTGATTTATTGATATATGTTCAAATTAAGGAATTATTTGTTGAGCCACGACTGTAAAATTGAAATTACCGACCTTTACGGGTTCAGAAATCACAATTGAGGACTTGGATGTGTTAATGAAAATTTTTAGAACTATTTGGGAAACCTAATTGGAAATCTAATTTGTTTGATTTGTTAATGTGCGTTTGGGTGGTTAACTTTGTACTGCAAATTGAAGGCCTTAGAGGCTTCAGAAACCAGAATAGGGGACATATTTATGATCATCATAATTTTTAGAGTCATCTGGAAAGTTTAATTGAAATTTAATTTTTCGCGATTCGTAAGGGCGTGTTTGGCCCTCCTTATTTGTGATAAAGCTTGTATAATTAATATATAGGTGTGTATGAGTTATATAAGTGGTGAACTCATACTTTTGGAGTCAAAAAACAAAATATCTAAAGAGAGAGAGGAAACCGTGAAAGGGAGAGAGGGAAGAGTGTCAATTTTCTCAACATCCATGGAGGCTTTGAAGATGAAGGAAGAGAATTGAAGGAAAGAAAGAAGATCACCCATGGGACTTGGAGGAATTGAAGAGAGCTAAGAGGTAGACAAAGATTGAGTTAGGTATGAAAATCTATCGTGAAATCTTGTGTTTAAAGTATCAATTTGGTAAAATCATAGAGATCTTGGAAGATTTAAACCCATTTGGGGTTAAGGTTTATCTATGTATTTACTTGAGCTAATTTGAGGAATTAGAAATTGAGTTCTTTAATTTTGTTTATGAGTGGAGCTCAAGCTCATGGATATCATGAAATAAACTTTAGATTATGCAAGAATCATGTGAATTTGTGGGTTGTGGGTTGTGTTTTTAAGAACCTTGAAGATCATGAAAGATTAAGCATTAATCTTGAACTTTGAGACAAAGATTGAATTGTTTGAAATGAAATTACACTTGGTTGATGTTAGTTTATCATGTTATAGGGCAATTCTACATGTTTTTGAGTGATTTATGTTAAGAACCAAGCTTAAAAATGGAAAAACCAAGTGTTGGAGCAAAAAGAGCCATTTTCGGACTACACACTGCCCATAGCCGCACGTGCGGCCCTGTTTCCCGCACGTGCGGGAGACAGCTTTGTCCCGCCATCTTTGAATAAGCATATCTGTTGCCTCGGGGCTCCGTTTTGAGTGATTATTGAGCCTAAAATCAAGCCCCGGAAGTCTAGTTTCCAATGGAAGTGGTCTCACTCCCAAATTCTAAATACAAAAATAGTTATGCCCAAATTAGTGACAACTGTTCACTTTCTGTCAACTAATTTTATACCATTTCTTCGCCTAAACCATTTTCCATTGATTTCTCCTGTTTCTGTGACATGGAGTATAACTTATTAAGAAATAATGAGCTTGGTACCGCCATGGCTAATTGATTGAATGATCAAAGAGAATAAGTAAATGAGCGAGTATAATCTCATATTATGTGTTGTGCACTGTACTTGTAGGTCGAGACGAGGATATCGTCCTATTACCACCGGGAACCAATCACTGTGAGTAGTAGTTCTACAATCGTACGTTTACTTACCGTAAATAATTCTTATTGTTAACGCACTGTTCTTTGTAAGCATTTATGTTGTTTAGGGATCGGTGAGAACATTGAAAGATTATGTGCACTTCGGTATGACGCTGAAACTACTCTACATTCTGGTTATGGTTAATGGTTATCCTTAAGGTATAATAACCTGTAAATTACCTACAACTCCGCACAAGAATTATTAATATTATGCAACTGGTTGGTAAGAAGGGATTATGAATATAAACCCCGCTTAATGGGAACATGATATTTTGAACGTCCTATCCTGGACTCCTACAGCCTTATTTAGTTCGATACATGTTTTATGACATAGACATCTGCCTAAAATGGATTAACGAAATGAAAATCGAACAGAACCATGGGTTTCCTTATACGTCAAAGAATTGAATATCAATAACATTGTTATATGACTCACGTTATGGTGCGAATTGTTCTATTCCCATGAATAGTACTGTAACGACACATGTGTTTCTGTAAATAATTATTATTAATACTTTGTTATATGTAAGATGACTATGGCTACATGTAATGAATCATAAAGGGAAATTTATGTGCACCATTGTGAACGGTATTCGTATGAACCTGGCATTATTATGTTATGTTTATTCACTTCGTTTATGCTATGACATAATATGAATTGTTCAGTCTTCAAGAACTATTGATTCCTAGTACGAAACTAAGTGCTGCAATGCGAACCACCTCTTGAGTCCATACATACAAGAACTGGGCTTAAAGCCAATTTGGTCCCTTTATGGGTCACCCGATTATGTGAAATTATGAAAGATATAATTTGTGAAGATATGAAAGGAATAACTTGTGAACTTATGAAAGATATAATTTGTGAAGATATGAAAGGAATAACTTGTGAACTTATGAAAGATATAATTTGTGATGATATGAAAGGAATAACTTGTGAACTTATGAAAGATATAATCTGTGAAGATATGAAAGGAATAACTTGTGAACTTATGAAAGAAATAATTTGTGAAGATATGAAAGGTATAATTTGTGAACTTATGAGGCCGAGGGCCACTTTGTGAATTTGTGAACTTATGAGGCCGAGGGCCACTTTGTGAATTTGTGAACTTATGAGGCCGAGGGCCACTTTGTGAATTTGTGAACTTATGAGGCCAAGGGCCACTTTGTGAATTTGTGAACTTATGAGGCCGAGGGCCACTTTGTGAATTTGTGAACTTTTGAGGCCGAGGGCCAACTTGTGAATTCTGAAATTATGAGGCCGAGGGCCAACTTGTGAAGTATGAATCTGTAACTTGTGAAACTATGAATCTCGAAGGCCGAGGGCCAATTTGTGAGGTTATGCATCTAAGTTAAGCCAAGGGCTAATTTGTGAATGTGTGAACCCATCAGGCCAAGGGCCAACCTATGAAGTTATGAACCGACAAGACTGTTCTGAAATGTGCACAGAATCAAACTAACCACAGGATTTTTGCATTTACTTATCTAATTAGAAAAATGTGTACATTGTAAGTAAATTAAGTTAATCTTTAAATTGTTTATGTACTACTGTTCACTGAGCTTGACTCACTTTGTCTTATGTCTGTTTCTGTAGGCACTCCACCTGGAGGTCAGTTTTAACCCATGGCACCCGTGCCTCTTTTGTCAACCTCAGAGTATCCAGGCACTTAAGTGAAGGCAGCCTTTTTGCTAAACTTTTGATTTTACACTCTGATTGTTTGCTTAAGGTTGATGTATATATAATTCCTTTGCCTGTCCATGTTGTTTTACGCCCAATTCTAAGGGCTGGGTCTGTATATATATATGTACATAACTAACTCTCTGGTGCACGTCACTGTATGTTTATTTGCCTTATGTTCTGTCTGTGATCCTGGCATGATAGTGGTCGCTCAATGGATGCAGTTCTTTTATTTATGTTAATTTATATTGGTAAATGCTTCCGTCCAGGCCCCATATGATATGTATACCAGGTTATGCGTCCGTTTCTGTGTAGGTCATGCCCAAACTTTTAGGGGCAAGTTTGGGGCGTGACAAGTGGTATCAGAGCACGAGTTGCTATCTCACACACGAGTCCATTGAGCCTTAGGGTGTCTAGAAAAGACTTAGGCATCATGCATGACATTTTGAATGAAAATGGAAAAATTGATAACAACGTTAAATGTACTCTGTTAACACTAACGATTATAACCCATGTCCATTATATATTCTTTGTGTATATTGTGAATGATTGTTATGTAGAACATAATAAGACATGCAGATGCGATTAAATCAACAAAATTACACTGCAGAAGCGTGGTAAGGGTTCGAGCTGATCGGTAAGACAATCCATTTGTCAATGATTAAATAAGATGTAAGGTATCGGTTGTTATTTGTGATTGGAAGTTACTTACCATCTGTTTAGGTGAAGTGATTAAACTCTAAGTATAGAATATTTCTAAGACTAAAGAAAATGATATAGTCCTCTTTGCCACAACAATGTTTAGATCTGTGATTTCGAGCAATTACTACACATGAGTATTTTGATAAAATGTGTTTGTGTGCTAACTGAAATTGTGCTGAGTACGATTGGCTGTAAGAAGAAGTTAGGCATATGATGACCCCTGTTAGAATTGTGTGTAATTTGTTTATGGAAACCTGCGATCTGAAATCTGTAATATGAAATTTGAAGTTGAAATCTGAAAGCTAACTCTGTTATCCGTAATCTATTTTGTTATGTGTAAACTGTAATCCGTAATCAGGATTTCTTATAAAGAATGGTTGAACAACATGGAGGACCTTACCCACATCACGTGTCTGTTTACATGAGACTTGTAACAAGATAGACAGTTATGGACTACTTCGAGATCAAACTAAATGATTGATAAACGGATAAGTTACTGTAAGAATTAAAAATTCTGTTTCTGTATACTAATGACTTAAGATTGAGAAATCATTTCTGTGATATACTTCTGCGTAAATGTGCAAATGTTAGATATTGCAATTGTTCTGCACGACACTGTGAACTTTAGAAAAAAAAAGAAGAAGAAGAAGAAGAAGAAGAAGAAGAGTGGGCATGGGCATATTCTATATTGATGGTGAGTTAACGGTATGTACTGGACATTTACCTCCTCCGGTGTATTTATATTGATTTGTATAATATGTGCGACGTGATTCCGAGTTGATTTCTTATTTTATTAAACTGATCTGGCTAAGTGTTCTAACTCTGATATTAAGTGGTCAAATTATTTCGTCGCTAAATTGTTGAATTTCAAGCCAATATGGAATCTGGATGGATGTGAATACTGTAAACTTAAGGAAATCTATGACCTTATGGTTATGACTGATTAATCAAGCATGATTTTGAATTTGATTTTTGACTTTGTTTTGAGTGGCTCCCTTTGCTCAAAATAATGGTTGTTATAGTTGTATTTAATGTTCGATTGAATTTATGACGGTATGACCAAGTATCTACAATGGTATGTTTGCGTGAATTTATAACACTATAGGTTATTTACTTTGGTATAGTCATAACTACTTGATTTCTCCTTGTGTTACTGTATTTAGAAGTAATACTGTGAAGAATTAACGATATTGATTGGGATTCTTCTTCCCATCGTTTTGATCTTGTTACGAATTAGTATATATGGTTTTAAATCCATATAACGAAATGATTTTGTTGTGTTTTCGGAAATGGAAAATACAAAGAACAATTGTGAAGCTAGAGACTACATGCCTATACGACTTATTCATGTCTGTTGAAATGATGTACAGCTTGGGTTACCAGCTTATCACTAAGTGACTTCTATTATAGGAATTACCAAGTGCTGAGATTTGTATACGAACTATTAATGCCTGTTAACCATAAAGGTTTGAGCCGTATTTGATTTTACTAATAATTTACCCTGAACATGTAATTCCTTGATATGGGATTTGAGCTGTTCTTTGGAGTCTGTTAGAAATTTGATTTGAATTGATAATTTATAATAGGTACGACAGAAGTCACGAAGTCGTTGATTTAGAACATATGTGTTATTCTAGATTTAATTGTTGTAAGAAGCATATGCCTTTGAAACGTGAGTATGTAGTAAATGTCTCCTTAACCTTTGAGGAATTACGATAATGGGGGTTGTTGTGAACCTAAAGAATTTGAATTATGTTTAATAGATTATGAGTTGCATGCAATCGAATACTCGAATGAATTCATTTCTGTGAGTAATAAATTGAAATGTACAAGATTCATGAATAATGAGATGATGTTTTGATGATATTGAGTATTTTTATTAATTGGGTTACCAATTAGCTAGTAAAGATGAATTACTTGTGACTCTTGGAGCAAACTCCATTGAAATTGACTATATAGGATTGTGAATTGTTAAATAATTGAGAAATGTTGTGTACCCAAGACGAAACTGGACTTGTGGCAGGGTGAATCAAGTTTGGAGGACCAAACTTTTTAAGGTGGGGAGGATGTAACGACCCCAAAATCCGTATTAGAGATTACCTTTACGGCCTATTGGGTTAATGCATTTTGATTTATTGATATGTGTTCAAATTGAGGAATTATTTGTTGAGCCACGACTGTAAAATTGAAATTACCGACCTTTACGGGTTCAGAAATCACAATTGAGGACTTGGATGTGTTAATGAAAATTTTTAGAACTATTTGGGAAACCTAATTGGAAATCTAATTTGTTTGATTTGTTAATGTGCGTTTGGGTGGTTAACTTTGTACTGCAAATTGAAGGCCTTAGAGGCTTCAGAAACCAGAATAGGGGACATATTTATGATCATCATAATTTTTAGAGTCATCTGGAAAGTTTAATTGAAATTTAATTTTTCGCGATTCGTAAGGGCGTGTTTGGCCCTCCTTATTTGTGATAAAGCTTGTATAATTAATATATAGGCGTGTATGAGTTATATAAGTGGTGAACTCATACTTTTGGAGTCAAAAAACAAAATATCTAAAGAGAGAGAGAGGAAACCGTGAGAGGGAGAGAGGGAAGAGTGTCAATTTTCTCAACATCCATGGAGGCTTTGAAGATGAAGGAAGAGAATTGAAGGAAAGAAAGAAGATCACCCATGGGACTTGGAGGAATTGAAGAGAGCTAAGAGGTAGACAAACATTGAGTTAGGTATGAAAATCTATCTTGAAATCTTGTGTTTAAAGTATCAATTTGGTAAAATCATAGAGATCTTGGAAGATTTAAACCCATTTGGAGTTAAGGTTTATCTATGTATTTACTTGAGCTAATTTGAGGAATTAGAAATTGAGTTCTTTAATTTTGTTTATGAGTGGAGCTCAAGCTCATGGATATCATGAAATAAACTTTAGATTATGCAAGAATCATGTGAATTTGTGGGTTGTGGGTTGTGTTTTTAAGAACCTTGAAGATCATGAAAGATTAAGCATTAATCTTGAACTTTGAGACAAAGATTGAATTGTTTGAAATGAAATTACACTTGGTTGATGTTAGTTTATCATGTTATAGGGCAATTCTACATGTTTTTGAGTGATTTATGTTAAGAACCAAGCTTAAAAATGGAAAAACCAAGTGTTGGAGCAAAAAGAGCCATTTTCGGACTACACACTGCCCATAGCCGCACGTGCGGCCCTGTTTCCCGCACGTGCGGGAGACAGCTTTGTCCCGCCATCTTTGAATAAGCATATCTTTTGCCTCGGGGCTCCGTTTTGAATGATTCTTGAGCCTAAAATCAAGCCCCGGAAGTCTAGTTTCCAATGGAAGTGGTCTCACTCCCAAATTCTAAATACAAAAATAGTTATGCCCAAATTAGTGACAACTGTTCACTTTCTGTCAACTAATTTTATACCATTTCTTCGCCTAAACCATTTTCCATTGATTTCTCCTGTTTCTGTGACATGGAGTATAACTTATTAAGAAATAATGAGCTTGGTACCGCCATGGATAATTGATTGAATGATCAAAGAGAATAAGTAAATGAGCGAGTATAATCTCATATTATGTGTTGTGCACTGTACTTGTAGGTCGAGACGAGGATATCGTCCTATTACCACCGGGAACCAATCACTGTGAGTAGTAGTTCTGCAATCGTACGTTTACTTACCGTAAATAATTCTTATTGTTAACGCACTGTTCTTTGTAAGCATTTATGTTGTTTAGGGATCGGTGAGAACATTGAAAGATTATGTGCACTTCGGTATGACGCTGAAACTACTCTACATTCTGGTTATGGTTAATGGTTATCCTTAAGGTATAATAACCTGTAAATTACCTACAACTCCGCACAAGAATTATTAATATTATGCAACTGGTTGGTAAGAAGGGATTATGAATATAAACCCCGCTTAATGGGAACATGATATTTTGAACGTCCTATCCTGGACTCCTACAGCCTTATTTAGTTCGATACATGTTTTATGACATAGACATCTGCCTAAAATGGATTAACGAAATGAAAATCGAACAGAACCATGGGTTTCCTTATACGTCAAAGAATTGAATATCAATAACATTGTTATATGACTCACGTTATGGTGCGAATTGTTCTATTCCCATGAATAGTACTGTAACGACACATGTGTTTCTGTAAATAATTATTATTAATACTTTGTTATATGTAAGATGACTATGGCTACATGTAATGAATCATAAAGGAAAATTTATGTGCACCATTGTGAACGGTATTCGTATGAACCTGGCATTATTATGTTATGTTTATTCACTTCGTTTATGCTATGACATAATATGAATTGTTCAGTCTTCAAGAACTATTGATTCCTAGTACGAAACTAAGTGCTGCAATGCGAACCACCTCTTGAGTCCATACATACAAGAACTGGGCTTAAAGCCAATTTGGTCCCTTTATGGGTCACCCGGTTATGTGAAATTATGAAAGATATAATTTGTGAAGATATGAAAGGAATAACTTGTGAACTTATGAAAGATATAATTTGTGAAGATATGAAAGGAATAACTTGTGAACTTATGAAAGATATAATTTGTGATGATATGAAAGGAATAACTTGTGAACTTATGAAAGATATAATTTGTGATGATATGAAAGGAATAACTTGTGAACTTATGAAAGATATAATCTGTGAAGATATGAAAGGAATAACTTGTGAACTTATGAAAGAAATAATTTGTGAAGATATGAAAGGTATAATTTGTGAACTTATGAGGCCGAGGGCCACTTTGTGAATTTGTGAACTTATGAGGCCGAGGGCCACTTTGTGAATTTGTGAACTTATGAGGCCGAGGGCCACTTTGTGAATTTGTGAACTTTTGAGGCCGAGGGCCAACTTGTGAATTCTGAAATTATGAGGCCGAGGGCCAACTTGTGAAGTATGAATCTGTAACTTGTGAAACTATGAATCTCGAAGGCCGAGGGCCAATTTGTGAGGTTATGCATCTAAGTTAAGCCAAGGGCTAATTTGTGAATGTGTGAACCCATCAGGCCAAGGGCCAACCTATGAAGTTATGAACCGACAAGACTGTTCTGAAATGTGTACAGAATCAAACTAACCACAGGATTTTTGCATTTACTTATCTAATTAGAAAAATGTGTACATTGTAAGTAAATTAAGTTAATCTTTAAATTGTTTATGTACTACTGTTCACTGAGCTTGACTCACTTTGTCTTATGTCTGTTTCTGTAGGCACTCCACCTGGAGGTCAGTTTTAACCCATGGCACCCGTGCCTCTTTTGTCAACCTCAGAGTATCCAGGCACTTAAGTGAAGGCAGCCTTTTTGCTAAACTTTTGATTTTACACTCTGATTGTTTGCTTAAGGTTGATGTATATATAATTCCTTTGCCTGTCCATGTTGTTTTACGCCCAATTCTAAGGGCTGGGTCTGTATATATATATGTACATAACTAACTCTCTGGTGCACGTCACTGTATGTTTATTTGCCTTATGTTCTGTCTGTGATCCTGGCATGATAGTGGTCGCTCAATGGATGCAGTTCTTTTATTTATGTTAATTTATATTGGTAAATGCTTCCGTCCAGGCCCCATATGATATGTATACCAGGTTATGCGTCCGTTTCTGTGTAGGTCATGCCCAAACTTTTAGGGGCAAGTTTGGGGCGTGACATGTATGATTCGGCCTTGAGGGTTATCACTGGGAAAACGGTCAATCCCAAACTAAATGGTATGAAGGCAAATGGAAGATCATCTAGTATTACACCACCATTGTATATTCACTGTCGGCAACTCGCATCGCTATATATGAGAGACAGATTGAGTGTGAATATATTACAAGAATTGAGAGAGTCAAACATACTCTTTTGAGGGATTAGAGATATTTTTTGGACCGGTGTAATTAGATGGGTTTGGGGTATATGAGACACTATTTCTATTCTTTTTGGGTTGATGTCCTTATACTGGCTCATTTTGAGTTTCTAGTATAGAGCTCCCACATGCAGGTGTTTCTCAGCGGTCACACGTTTGATTGGCTAGTATGGGATTTGTAATAATCCCGAACTATGATTAGCTCTAAATCATAATTAAGAATGCTTAATGAGTAATTAAGATGAAATTTTGAATTAATTGTATGTGTATTGCATTGTTTGTGTTATATGTCTATTGTAGGAATATCTATTGGTGTTTTTGTTTTGTTCTGTAAATTGAAGGCTTTATCGGCATCCGATCACGAAATTGACTTGATTTATGTGTTAGTTGAAATTTTTAGAGTTTTATGGTAGGTTTGATTGAAATTCGATTCAGAACCAAATAATTAGAATTAACTAATTGTGATTGACTAATCTTAAGCTAAGTTTAATTAAACTAAACTAAGTGGGCCTATATATGGCCAAAATAGCCTCTAAAAGCCATTTTGATCATCTTTGTACTTACCTAAACGTGGGAAAAAGAGAGACTTAGGAAAAGTTAAGTTCAAAGCTTGAGTATTGTAAAGACTTCGCGGATTTGAATTGGAAACTCAAACAATTAGCCAACTAGAGTTTAATTAAGCATCTAAGGTGAGCATTCAAGCCTCTAGTCTTGTAATTTAATTGGTTAGTGCATGCATTCAAAGAAATTAGGCCATGAGATGCATGAATTGAACTAAGGAAGTAGTAAAAAAGAGCATCTCATGCATGCATGTACATTTCATGGAGTTTTGAGGTTGTTTTCAAAGATTTCCTCTCATGCATGTGGTAATTCTAGCATGGTTTTAAGAATTCATGACATTTCTCACAATTAGACCTCATTTGATCATGTTTTGGAAGCTTTGAAGCCAAGTCAATACATGCATATTATACATACATACAATTCTAGTTTAGTTTTGTTCAATTGACAAAGCTTTGGGCTTGATTTTGCAAAATGGTTTACAACTCATCATGTACAAAGAGTGTCTCAATGTTTTACTAAGTTTCGGCCCAAAATGATGTGTTTTGATGCTTTGGAAATGGATTTTGCAACTTGAACATTAATCTAGAAATTCTAGAATTCTACCTTTTCGCTCGAGTGACAGATTCTACGCTCGAGTGACCACCCTTTGTTTTGCACTTCCGCTTGAGTGACCAAAAGTTGGCTCGAGCGTAAAATGCATGGTCCCAGAAGTTTACACATTTTGTAAACCGCTCGAGTGACTAAAGTTGTGCTCGCACTCGAGAGAAGACCTCAGTCTCATGCCCGAGTGACCGTCGAGCAACCATCGAGCGGAGAATTCACACAACCAGTACTTTTACAGAGTTTACAGACCGCTCGAGCGACCGAAGTTGCATTCGATCGAAAACCATGTTTTCAGTAAATTTGACTAAGTGTTTTGACCCACATTTTGGCATCCTCATTGCATCTTATGCATTCGTAAGCCCTAATTAAGACATAATAATAAGAATAAGACTTAGAAGCACACTAAGAACGAAATGTAAGAAGTTAAGTACTACCCGAGTGTGTGTTTCAATATATGTATCTGTTATGTTTGTGTAGGTCATGCGCCGCAAGTTATCTAATTTGTCTGCTCTGTCTGTCTGCTTTGGAGCCATTTGTAAGTAATAACTTAGTAAAGTTATGTTCAACTTTATTTATTTTATGTATGATGAAATAAGATCTGTTTTCTGAAATGTTATGTTCTGTATAATGAATGATCGTCCAATTTGTGACATGTATTCTTGGCATCCTTAGCATTATGTGATATCTGTTAGCTGTTACCTGGTAACGGAGGTTTCATCATGAAACTTAATATGTCTGCAATCTGTTACTTGTACCGGAGGCTCCATCATAGAGCTCAGCATATCTATTATCTGTTACCCGGATCCAGATATTCCTTTATAAAACTGGTTATACATAACCACAATCTGTTCTGTTAGTACTAATGGATGTACCACGTATGGTTAAGCAGGAATCCTGATTTCTGTATATAAATATGAATTTGTTTATGATATGAACTCTGATTTTCAAATCTGATATGGGACATCATTTAATTAAAACTCTTTACTCTTTTATTATTTATTGGGCTTCCGCCCGTTCTATTACTTATGTATGTAGGTGATTAGTGCATGGCCAGGTTCAATGATGAAAACCTGGAGTTCTATTTTATCGGCCAACCCATGTGCTTCCCGATGAGTTTCGAAAGTCATGTGGTCATGTTTTGTGAATGTTTAAGACTTTGTTTTCTTTTTGGATTATGAACAAGTTTTCTGTTTATCTGTATATCAGGCTAAGTCCCCTTTTGGTAATATCTGTAATGATTATGACGTAAGACTACTGTACTTATGACGTCACGTATATGTATATAAAGTTTTGAAATTTTTGTTCCATATATATCTACACAGCTCAATAGACTATGTATGTTCTATATTTGCTTTCGTTAGCCCCTTATAATTTGCTAATCAGGTCGCAGGCCTTCGATAATTCGAGGATTACTGGTCGATTACGATGCTAAATCTGTAAGGGTGGGTTTGGGTCGTGACATAGTGGTATTAGAGCACGAGTTACGCCACACACATGAGTCCATATAAGTTATAGGATGTCTTAGAAAAGAATTAGGGACATTTTATCTGCATGTATGAGTGAGTATTAATTTCTCTAAATGTGAAAGCTGAATCTAAACATGAACATATGAAATTGAAAAGAATGAATTGGAACTAAATACTCCGAAGATTGTGAAAAAGAACTATCTGCCTATTTTTATATGTGCTCTGTTTACTTATAGCAAATGGAAAATACAAGAAGTGACGGTATAGCTAAATCTTCAGAGGCTCGCATGAGCTGAATGGAACAAATACGCGAAGCCCTAACTGAATCAATGAGACAACAACAAAGACAACAACCTTTACCTCCTCCTCCCCCTCCGATCCAAGTTGAATCGGATAAGAATGATATCATAAATTTAACTCAGAAATTCATAAAGATGAAACCGCCAACGTTCTTGGGTGGTATTGAACCATTGAAGGCGAAAACATGGTTACTCGAGATGGAAAAATTATTTGAAGTATTTCCCTACTCCGAGACTCATAAGGTTCTCTTGGCCACCTATACTTTAAAAGATGAAGCTCGAAGATGGTGGTTGTTAATCCGAACTAGCAATGGGAATATAACATGGGCTCAATTCAACAAGATCTTTTATGACAAGTACTTTCCCCAATATTTTCGGGATCGAAAAGTTTCAGAATTCCAGGAACTTAAGCAAGGCAACATGTCTGTAGCCGAGTCTGAGGCTAAATTTATTGAATTAGCTTGATTTGCTCCTCATATGGTGGATACGAACTATAAGAAAGCTCGAAAATTGAAGGTGGATTGGATCTAGACGTATTTGATTGGGTAGGTGTCCTAAAGCTACCTACATAGGTGGATATACTTGACAAAGCAATGATGGCAAAGGCCAATCTGGTAGCAAAGAAACAAGTTAAAGCACTGACAACAGAATAGAGAGGTAAAAGTGTGATAACCCTGTTCCGTATTATGTTAATTAATCTGAATTATGATTGTGATTATGTGTTTGATATGATTTTGTGTGCCACTTATATGAATATATGTGATTTTGAATTTCTATCTGTTCACCGTAGGAATATCTGTTCAACTTACTATTATAAACTGAAAATTGAAGGCCTTATCAGCCATAGAAACCGAAATTGACTACGCCTTTGTGATTAGCGTAATTTTTAGAGCTTACGGTGAAATTTAATTGAAAATTGATCAAAATAATTAGATTCAAAATGATTAATTAAGTGTCATTAATTGGTTATAATCAAATTTGATTAAGTGGGGCTATAAAAGGGCCATTATACACTCAATTCCTCTCTTTTCATTCAACTTGGCTGAGATTGCTCTAAGGAAAGAGAGAGAGGGTCGGCTAGAGAGTGAGATGGGGGAAACAATTGGAGATTTGAGCAAGAGGCTTGAAAATCTTGAAGATTAACTCAAGAATTGGCTAGAATTTGGGTGTTTGAAGCTCCTAGGTGAGTAAATTCATGGATTTTAGTTTGTAACTTGTGAATTCAAAGTTGAATGGTGATCAAGAACATGAATTGAATGAAAAAGAGTTGGTTTTGATGAATTGGGAGTCAATATACACATGCATGCATAAAATTGCCATGAATTTGCATAAACTAGCATGTAATATGTTGATTATGAAAAATTGAGTTGTTGGATCATACATGCATGCATGGTTTTGTTGAGTTTCATGAGAATGAACACCATTTGCATCATTTGAAATAGAAATGAAGTCAAAATTGGCATGCAAGTTTGATTATTAAAGATATGGAGCTTATATGAGGTTTGAATGCATGAGCCATGATTATACAAAGGAATGTTGATTAATTTTGAAGAACTGGGCCATGATTTTGAGCAATTGGCCTTATATTGTTTGTGTACTCATGATACATAATGTGTTTCCCTATTTTGGTACCTTAATTTGAGCTTTGGAGCCTTTGAATATCAAGTTTGAGCCTCAAAAACAATTCTGGATTTTCCAGAATTTGGCATGTTTGCTCGAGCGGGGAAAGCACCGCTCGAGCGGGAAATACGAGCTCCCAGAAGTTTTGCAGACATGGATGTTCGCTCGAGCGAGGAGATTCACGCTCGAGCGGGGAGCCATGTAGTGAGACTTTCAGCTCGAGCGTCCGAATTCACGCTCGAGCGTAAAAATAAGGCAGCCAGTACTTTTGCAGACCTTATGGGTTCGCTCGAGCGAGAAAGTCCACACTCGAGCGGGGACCCCTGTTTTAGAAATTTTGTAAAGATGTTATATGTTTCGTTTTCCGTTCTTTTTCACTTCTAAGTACTCTTAGGCATGCATTGAGCATTATGAATGAAAAAAAAGGATAAGAAAGAAGCCTAAGAGGGATATATGAATTAAGAACGGATTGAATCGTTTGTGACCCATATGTGTTATGTAATGTGTAGGGTCAAGCTCAAGGGTGAATCCACCTGCATAGCACTGTGAGTAATATCTTAACAAAGATATCTGAAGTATGTTATTTGTTTAACTGCTTATTTTTGTGTAAGTCTTGTAAGTTTCTTACATTGAATTTGGGACAAATATTTGTTATGCCATGTGATTGGGCCAAAGGCCGTTGGATACAATTGGTTGGGCCAAAGGCCGTTGGACATGGATGATTGGGCCAAAGGTCGTCTGATACGAATGATAGTCTGATACAAATGATAGTCTGACATATGAATGAATGGGCTAGAGGCCGTATGACATGAATGAATGGGCCAGAGGCCGTGTGGCATGAATGAATGGACCAGAGGCCGTGTGACATGAATGAATGGGCTAGAGGCCGTATGACATGAATAAATGGGCCAGAGGCCGTACGACGTGAATGAATGGGCCAGAGGCCGTAAGACGTGAATGAATGGGCCAGAGGCCGTAAGACGTGAATGAATGGGCCAAAGGCCGTAAGACGTGAATGAATGGGCCAAAGGCCGTTTGACATAAATGATTAGGCCAAAGGCCGTCGAACAGGAACGGTTGGGCCAAAGGCCGTCAGGTACAAGTTAATTGGGCCCGAGGCCGTTTGACACGTCTGGAACTTTAGTCAAGTGATACATTAAATAGCAACATGAATTGGGCCTAAGGCCGTCTGACGTAACTGTTTCAAAGATTGTTCATGTATCTTCCTTATTAGATATTATGCACTGGGTTTTCGCTCACGCTCATTCATGTTTATGTAGGTGAGCCAAGGGACGCCCAAACCCAGCCTCGGTGAAATATGTGAGATACAGTCAAGGTTTTGGAGAGTCAGCCCAAACGTCTCACGCACGAGACTTGTCTTCGCCTCTTTTGTTCTTTTGATATGGTTTTGTTATTTTGGCGAAAACGCCGGATTACTTTTATATATAAACTCTGGGTTTGACCGACTTAGACTTAATGATCCTGTATGTACAGAACTTTATGCTATTACTTATTTTGACGTGAGTTATTAACATGTATGTATATGGACTATTATGATGTGCCATGTAAGCACAGCTCTATGGACAATTTGTAAGTTTGCTTCCGTTTGGCCCTTTTACTCTGATGAGTTATGTCTGAATTGGTTTGAGGCCGTAAGTAATCCCTTGATTGCTGGCAGGTTATGTCCTTAACCCATAGGGGCGGGTTCGGGTTATGACAAAAAGGTCTGGGTACGGTTTCAGAAAGAGTCGTTCTTTTGCAAACAAAAAGCAAAACATGGGGACTACTAGTAGCTCCAGTCAGAGCAGTGGGTCTATACCGGTTTATCCTGATTGTGGATGGAAACATAGAGGTGTATGTTACCGTGCATCTAGTGCTTGTTTCCGATGCAGCAAGACAGGCCATGTAGTGAAAGATTGCCCCCTTGGATCTGATAATGTCAATCGTCTTGCAACAAGTTCAGTTGGGTCCGCTTCTGCGGCTAGAACAAATACGAGAGCTAATACTGGGAGAGAAACTTTGAGACAAGGCCAAGTTTTCACACTAGTGCCTGGTGATGTGTAGAACACTGAATCTTTGGTGTCAGGTATACTCCCTATTTATGCTCAAAATGCATATATGTTGATAAATTATGGTTCTACACATTCCTTTGTATCGCAT